>NW_024104290.1:0-735477 GCF_003945595.2 Pipra filicauda
CACCTCGAAGCATCTCCCCAGCAATTACCTCCACAAAAACTTATTAAGAAACGTCTTTGTCTGGAAGGGATTAGAATGGCAGTCATTAAAAAAAAAATTGGCATGAAGAGCCATGTATATTGCAAAACAAAATGTGTTGCTTTTTAATATGTTTTTATAACCCAAACAAATTTGTTTCTCACACTCCCAGGCTGGAAAAAGGAGCCGTCCGACAGTTTAGGATTGCAGTTTGCAGTCAGCTCCGCCAAGGAATCTGTTGCAAAGCTGTCGCAGCAAATAAATGCCGTCTCCCTGCTGTGCTGCAGCTCCGCCGGCGCTCCGGGCACGGCTCCGCGGCGGGGAAGGTGGGACGGAGCTCGGAGCCACGGGGAAAGCAGCTGTGGAGCAGCAGTCACACGTACCTGCGTCACCCCCGGCTGGCAAGGACACGGTGGCCTTGCACGAGGCTCTGTGCAGCACAGCCTCTGCAGGGACACGGCTCGGGGCTCCTGCTCCGTGGGCTGCACCGAGCTCCACGCGCTGGGACCTCGCCAGGCGCTGCTTCAGAGGGCACAGACCGTCCCCGTGTGCCCCTTCCTCCGCCACCATCTGCTTTCCCCTCTCCCACCCGGGCCTGGCTCCTCATCGGCAAAAAGGGAGGATAAAACCCACGATTTCATTGATCTTAATGGAAACAAAGCCCCAGCTCCTTGAACCCTTGCAGAGATGCAAAAGCACTTGAATATACGAACATCCTTTGCAGCACTGACAGGGAGATGCGGCACCAGGCACGGCCAGAGCATCCCTGCATCCTAAAGCTAAGGATGCAGGAAAACACCTCTGGGGACCCACCATCCCCTTTTCTGATCCCCACCAGAGAGTAAGCCCTGGCAGGGAAATGACCAACATTTGGTCAGCTGGGAAAACCTCCCAGACCCTGAGGATGCTTTGGGAAGGGGGAAGGCAGAGCAATGCCCTCCCTCCAGCAGCGCTGCCCTACACACCTTTCCTCCCCCAAAACATCCATGACTGGATGGATCACCTGCCTTTCATCATCAGAGCAGCAGCAAGGGCATGAGATGCTGCTCCCAAACTCCCCACAGAGAGTCCCAAACTCCCCAGCTGGCAGATCTGGAGATTCCCAGCTGGCTGCCTGAGGGGGTCCAAGGAAATTAGCCATTCCTTGCAGGAAAGCTGCCTGCAGCAGGCAGGGAGCCATCCCAGGCAGCCCCCGGGGGGGATGCTGGAGCTCACTCTGCTTTGTGCTCAGAGAATGGCTGATTCACGCTTGTTCCAGGCATCCCCTGAAAAACCTTGGATGAGGACACAACTCCAAGCTGAGCTGGTGTCTTCCACAGCACCACGCTGGGCTTCCCTTTGGGAGGGATGCTGCGAGCCAAAACCATGGGCTTTTTTGTAAAACCAGAGAGAGGGCCTTACAAATTAATTAAGGAAGGCCAAGCATTCCTGGGATAAATCGGCCCGGCCCTGGATACCTGCAGCTCCAACCCTCAGAACCCGCTCAGTTGTAGGCAGCACCAAAAAAGCCAAGTCTATTTTAACAACATATTTTTACATTTAAAATTAAGTCCTTAAAACAGTGTAAAGCACCAGACTGAGAGCGGTGCAGACTCAGAAAAGGAGCAGGATTTTCCTAACATGAGCCAGGTTAGGTGTTAGGGGACAAAGAAAGCAGGGAAAGGCAGGAAAAAGGTTATCTTGGAAAGGGGAAAAAGTAGGCACAGTTTTCAGATCACTTTCTTCTTTAATAGCATACACCGAGTGAGGAATGGGCAGAGCAACTGGGCACCCACGAGCCGTGCTCTTGGCTCCACAACCCACATTTCCCCTCTCCCCATCACACCCATGACTCTTCCCATCCCTCAGACTGCCTCTAAGATTCCCAGGCTGCACCTGAGGCCACGCACGCACAGGCAGAGTCAAACAACAGCCTCGACGCTTTATTAATTTCCAAGCATAGAGGCAATTAACGGCACCGCGCCTCGAAAATTCCTAATTGGTTTTTCTGCCGAGTCTCCCGCGGACACCACAGGCCAGTGCTCGGGTAGCTCATCCCACGAGCAGCACGGGGAGGGGATTAGAGCAGTGGGACACGCAGATGCCGGTGGATATTTATGAGCAGTGCGAGATAAAGAGCGAGGTGAGGCGGGTGACGCTCATCCCCCAGCAGAGCTCCATCACCGCAGCCCCGCCGCACCAGAGGCACGATAAGGGCTCTGGAATGCTGGGTGTGATGGATGTCGCCTGAGACTGACAGTTGCTGGGGCAACCAAGATGCAGAGGTACCCGGTCCTCCCCTGGAATGGGCTCCAATATGGATGGGGTCCCCCTGCCCGGGTCAGGCGGGGACAAGCTCCTTGGCGAGAGAGCAAAATTGCACAGCATAATTAATTTTTATGGGTAGTGCGGCTTTAATTGCTTTGTAGGGGCTTGAGGGTGCATTTATGGGAGCAATATCAGGTATGCAGTGAGTAAGGAGACCCCCGGGGTGCTGCAGCAGAGCGGTGGGACTCGAGTCTCCCCAAATTCACCGCTGATTTCTGAACAAAAGCACCTCCCCGGGCGCCGCTGTAACCCAGGCATCCCAACCTAGCGCCTGGCTCTGCCCCGGGGCAGCTGGGAACACGCCACCACATCCATCTCTCTGGATAACGAGGTTTTCCTCCCCAGGAGGGGGGAGCACAGCACGGGGAGGTGCGTTAGTGCCTGCAAAGCCCCGTGGAGACACACACGGCTGCCAGGGCACTGCATGACCCTGCCGAGAGGCACGAGCAGGAGCTGCAATGCTGAGCCAGCCAGAGGAGGTCTGGTCCAGCCCCAAATTACCCTTTGTGTCTGGTAACTGAGTAAGAAACGATTTCCCTGCGTGCTGAGCAACACCAGCACATTTTCCTGCCTATAACCAAAGACATGAACAAGTAGGACTCCTCTAACAGACTGGAGCAGCCACTCCATGCCCAGAGCCCCCTGTGCCGCATTCCTGGAGCTCAAGGTGCCCACTTGAACCACCTCACACCACAGAAATCCAGGTCCTGCAGGGGAAAGGATCTGCTTTCACAACTCTCCCTATCCCAATGCACGCACCAAGGATGGCTTCCCAATGGAGGGGACACCCTCTTGTAACCAACACCCCCCAACCACAGCAAGGACATCCCCCATCGTGCAGCCCAGTACCTGGCCAGGAGAGCAACAGGGTCACCAGAACAGGCAGGAACCAGGGCAGAGAAGTTGGGAGGGTAGAAGGGCTTCCCCTCCCCTATTTAAAGCTTCACACTCTGCAGCTGTGGCTCCCCTGGGTTTGGGAGGCTCCAGGTGCTTCCCGTCAGGACTGTTGTCATTCCTGCATCCCTCCCCACCCCACATTCTGCTCCTGTTCCCAACTCCTTGGGAACACTGTCCCCCTTCATTCCCCTCATCCATGGGAATCCCTATAGTCCCAACCCAAGGCAGAGATGTGCTCCCCCACTTAAAATCCTCTTTCCCTCTTCAAGCCACATTAATTATTTTCCTCCATTGAGAAGCAGCATCCGTGGCTGCAAATCCACCTGCACCTCATCCCTCACCCCTGCTTCCCCTCTCCAGTGCTCTTCCATTAGTGTCTCCATCCATCCATCCCGCCATCACCCTCACCAAAAGCTCCTCAAAAAATCCTCTAAGCCAGGAGTGAACCCCCTCCCCCAGGAGGGGGGAATGTGTGCTCCCATGTGTGCATGTGGGCCCACCAGAAAATTCCACGCTGGAATGATGGCTGGTGCCTGCATGGAGCTGTGCCCAGAGCCACCAGACTCTGGCAAAACCCCAGCCCCGGCTGTGCTCCACATCTGGGAGCTTGGGGACATCCTTTGTGAGCCACCTGGAGATACCCGGGGTAGGGGACAGGAGTGCAGGAGGCCACATGAGCGTCCTACATCTCCTCCTTGTATTTATCACCTCCAATTAGCCCCGAGGAAGCGGCACGTGGAGAACCAGGCACCAGCATCCCCCCGGCTGATGCCCCTCCAGTGACACAGAGGGAGGAGGAGGGGGCTGGAGAGCGGTGGGCTGCCATTGCTTCGTAGGAAAAATGAGTCCCCGCGCCCCCTGCCCTCCTCCTCCTCTCTCCCGGTCCCCCAGGTTGATGCACAAAGAATAGACCCGGTTGCTGGCGGGGCTGAGTAATGCTCTGAGCCGCTCCTCCCCGGCAGTGAGTAATCCCGCTTTTGTCTCCCGTGCCGGCACCACAGTAGCCGGGAACACGGTGTTAATCGGGAGCGCAGCGTTAGCCGGGAATACGGCGCTCCCGGCACAGCCCCGTGGCCGCCTCAGCTGGGGCAGAGTCCCGGGGGTGACAGCTCGGGGGTGACACTCGGTGGTTTCACGTCATGCGATGCCACCTCTGCCCGTGGTGTCACTGCATCTGTGCCCGTCTGGGGACACCTGGGCAGGTCCCTCTGACCAGGCACCCCCTGGTTGTGTGCCCTGGGTTGTTGTGCCCGCAGTCGAGGGGCACTCCGGGCTCCCCTCACCTGGAGGGGACCCCGCGAATCATTTGGTCCATGGAGAAGCACCTCCCCACTGGGTGCCATGGAAACGTGGCTTCTGTGGAAAAAAAGGAGCCTCTGCTTCCACCTAGATTTTCCTGCTTCCCGAGGAAACACCGAGGTGTGAAGGGTTTGACCCCAGCGACGCTGGGTTGCCCAAAACTCCTGCCAGCAGCTGCCCCCGGGGTGGGGGTTTCACCTCTGGCCGTCCCACCCGTGGCATGTTTTGGGGTACCCAGGGCCCAGCCCCGAGGGACCCCAGAGCATCCTTCTCTCCTGGTGCTGAGTCACTTGGCACTGGCAGTGCCCAGGCTGCGGCAGCGGTGCGGGGCTGGCGGGTGGCTCCTGCTCCGGCACCCACACGGCAGATGGCGAGCCTCTCGCCTTGTGATGCGATTTTAGTTTTTAATTTTTGGCTGTTATTTCAGCCCTTGCCCCCCCCCTCCCTCCCTTCCCCCTTCCCTTCCCCCTGTCGTGTCCCCTCACCACCTCCTTCCTGGGGGGAGGCCGTGGTGAGCATATTTCTGCACACAGGAACAGAGCCCTGCTGTCAGTGACTCCCTGCAGCCCTTGCTGGCTTCCCTTGGGACATGGCAGGCTGGCAGTGCCCTGGATGGGCCAGCACTGGCTGGTGCAGTGGTGCAGCCAGCCTCCAAGCTTCCTATGGCACCAACACTTCTACCAGACAGGGTGGGTGATGCTGCCTGAGGGCTACATGCTCCTCCTCTGCACATCCAACAGTGGGCACAGGGACATCCTGCAGTGCCCCAGGGAGGGAACAGGTCTTGGAAGTGCTGGCAGAGGAACAAACACCATCCCCATCGCTGCCCAGCACCTCCCTGTAGGGCCAGTGGCGGCACGAGTTTGCTGGGTCTCAGCCCAGTTCCCAGCAGGCAAGTGACTGGTGCCACCAAAGCGATGTGACAAGCAGCACAGCCAGCCCGAGGGATGTCCCTCCTCAGGGCCTGGTCTGTCCTTTGCAGGACCCCCGAGATCCTGGTGCCACAGCGAGGATGGCGCCGCTGGGGCCGACAGCACCCAAATGTGGGTCACGGCCACCAGCAGTGACCTGGTGCACAACCCCCCCAGCCACCCACGGGGGGTGACCGAGGCTGACAGAGAGAACAGCGACGAGGCTCTGGGATGCTCCTGTGGGGGTTCAGTTTCTTTTCCAGTCCCTTTTCCGTGGCTGTGCAGCCGAGCCGAGGGAGAAGCCTTTCCGCAGCGCTCCGAGTTCAGCAGCTCAGCTGCGCCGGGGAGAGGAGAAGAAAGAAAAAATCCCCAGCGCAAGCAAGACAGACTATAAATAAAAGCTGGAGAAGTGGGAGGCAGCAGCCACAAGGGCTTTCTGAAGCAGCAAGGAAAGCAGGTGCATGTTGGCTCCGGCTCTCGATGGCTTTGTGTTTCCCGAAGAAGCCCGGGTATCCCTAATAGCCGGGCTCCGGGTGGGAGCGGGGCCGGGCTTCCCTCCCTCGAGCTGGGGAGGCACAGACATCTGAAGAGCAAATACTGTGAAGGATGGATGGGAGAGACATCGCTGAGCCTGGGGAGTGAGGGAGCCGAGGAAGAGGGAGGAAGGGAGGGAATGGAAGGCTGAGAGGGAGCTGCCGGCACCGACACAGCCCCAGCGGCTTCAGGTTTAATGGATGAGGGGGATCCTCCAGACAGAATTTCCTACCGGAGTTAATGGTGGATAAAGGGAGCTGCCTTGAGTGCATCCAAACCAGGATCCCCCCAAAATGTGCCCTGCAGGGGCACAGGAGCGAAGGAGGGAAGAGAAATGCCTGCCACCCCCTGGGGGTCGCCCAGAGTTGCTGGGGATGGGGACCCCGTGCTCCGCCGGCGCTGCCAGCACGCAAGGAGCGGAGGGAAGAGAGGAAGAGAAGGAGACAGATGGGCAGCGATGGAAACATAAGTTAACTCGAAGGAAGCGGATAAACAGCAGGCAGGGAGCAGATCCCAGCACATATGCTGTGCCGCAGCCAGCCAGGAGCAGGGAGGTTCCTCGCCATCCCCCATTCCCGGGCCTACGGAGGGGCCTGGGCCATGCAGGAGGTCGGCACTGGGATGGGGGTGAAGGTTTGAGGCTTGGGGTGAGAATTCTAAGGGGGTTTGAAGCCAGGGCTCATGGGTGTAGCTCGTGGTCATGATGCATTGTGGAAACCTAAAGCAAAATCCGGCCAAACCTGCAGAAGAAGCATCCATGAGATGGACATGACTCCTAGCTGGGGAATCACAGACCAATTCCCTGAGGCAGCTGGGGTGGATTTGACCAAGGAGAGATGGTTCCTCCCTTGCTGGCAGGGACAGGCAGGGCAGGAGGCTGGACTGGGGCCTGGGTGGATCTCCTGCCTCAGTTTCCCCAGCCAGGACAGGGGAGTGGAGCAGCGTCAGCTCATACAAAGGGCTGTCAGGATCAAACACTGCTCCCGGTGCGGATGCAGCAGCAGCTGCAGGTCACTTCTGAGGACTCCAGCAGCTGATGGAAAGGGAATGAAGTCAATCCAAAGCCGAAGCAGGGAAGCTGAGACCCTCAAAAGTCCTTGAGCCCTGCAGCACAGTGCTGCCTGCTGATTACTGGACCCCAGTGCCAGCACAGCATCACCGGCTGCTCCAGCCATGCCACCGCAGCAGGAGGGGGACCCCGACCACGCTGCATTACCCCCCCTGCCCACGGCAGGGCGGTGGGGTCTCTGCTGAGGGGACTCTCAGCTGCCGCAGCCCCCGACTCGCCCGGAATAACAAGCAGGCAGAGCTGCGGAGCTCCGAGAGCATCTCTCCGGCGACGTTCGGCCGGGTGCTAATGAGCCCCGGGCTCTCCGATCTGCTCAGCGAATGTCATGACCCAGATTAATTGCTCAAAAAGACGCCCAAAGGCTGCTAATAAAATAAAATTAAAAAAAAATGGAGAAGAAAGGGAAAAAGAAAAGCCAAGCCCACAACAAGCCCCCTACAGTAGCCGGCACCCGCCCCCGCCTCCGCGCATCCCAGCGCCGGCAGCCCGGAAAGCACTGCCCGTGTCGGGAATGCGTGTCGGGGCAGTGGGCCAGGCAGTGCCATGGGCACACACAGCCACCCTTGTTCCCCGCTCCCCGGCGGAGGGTCAGAGCTGCCCGCCGGCCTCGCCGCACAAGGGAAGCCTGTTCGGAGTCATCCATGCTCCCGGCGGGATGCTGACGCCTTCCCAGTGCCTGCCAGCACCACCGGATGCTGCGGGACCCCCACATCCCAGAGCTGCCTCGGGGCTGCAACTCTGGGAGAAGCACTGTCCACTTGGGGGAAAACTGAGGCATCGGGGGGCCAAGTGCTTCAAGGGACCCGTCTCCACCACCGAGAGCTCTTTCAGCGTCATCCACAGTCCTCGCTGGCACTGGGCACTGCGAGCAGGTGGCCTTTGCATCCCCACTCAAGTCCCTCCTCCTGAGAGCAGCCTTTTTCCTTGGAGCCTGAAGACATCAGCATCTCCAAGGCTTTGGTTTCCTGCCCCTCTGGCAGTGTGTGGCAGGCTCTGGGTGGCTCTCGTAGCTGTCACTCAGCCGCTCGCTGCCCTCGCACCAATTCAGTGTCCCCCGCGCAGCTCCAGCACTTTTGTAGCAACATTATCCCACCTGCCATGTCCATGGCCACTGTCACCACTGTCTTTGCATCCCAGCAATGCCCCTCCAGATCCCTACATTGGTGCTGGGCTGGTGAACTCCCTCCAGGGCTGTCTGCACCCCAGGGATGCTCCCCACAGCCATTGGCTCAACCCCACGCCGTGGCTACAGCTGACAGCCCCGGCTGTGGGGCCATAATCTATTTACTGCCTGAAAATACCTTCCCGTGTGGAAAACAGATCTTGACCATCCCATGGACACGGTGGCTCTCACCCTTCCACAGCCCCGAGGAAGAGGAGGGGGCTGGAGAATCTTCCTGCCAAGAAGTCAGGAGGAAAAGGAAAGAAGGGAGCAGAAGCAGATGGGAAATGACCACCCACCCGGCTGCTGCTCTCTGGTCTCCAGGACTCCTGACCTAGTTATTAGGCGTGGAGGCAAAGCACAAAGCAGAGAGGGATGGGGGAAGAGCCCAGGCCCAGATTTTCAGACATAAGTGGGTGATGGACAGGTTAACCCAGGGCCAGGGAGCTTCTGAAACGGTCTGCGAGACAGAGCCTGGCTCTGAGCCACCACAGCCTGTCCTGCTGTCGGTCATGATGAGCCACGGCGACATTTCAAGATCTGGGAGAAGACACCCTCTGACAAGAGACCTAAACTGCTGCAGCCACACAGCCGAGCAGAGATGTGGGGGCTGCGATCCCCCCGGAGCATCCGCTCTGGGCGCTTGGGGCTGCCAGGGAAAGGCAGCACGAGGAGCAGTGGCTGGCAGAGAAAACCAGGAGAGCTCAAATTAGAATTAATAAGCCACAAATTGGTAGCGGCAAGAGAAATTAATGCTGGGAAGACGCTGCCAAGGGCCACAGGGAGAGTGAGGCACCTCCTCGGATTTCCGCTCAGCTCGGAGCTGTGTTTCCCATCCCAGCAGCAAAATGGAGCCAGCCCTGGCCTTGCTTTATCCCAGCACCTTCAGAGGCAGAACCTCTGCAGCATCCCCTGGGCTCTCTGATGGGGACAGCCATGTCCTGGATCCACCACAGCCTGCTCCTGCCAAACTCAGGATCTGCACCACGCCGGCGTGTGTTCAGCGACGCCAGCAGCTGGATCAGGACCTATTCGGGCAGCAGCGAGCAGACCAGCTCTATTCCTGGCTCCTGATCCGTGCAGGGCTTGGGAAGCAGCCTGCAGCTTTGCCAGGCATGCCAAGGCCTGATTCCCAGCCCAAAAGCATCACTGCAAGACAAGGACCAAGCCCAGGGATCTCTCCCTGCCGGGCAGGAGCAGCCACACTCCCCCATGTCCATCTGGGCGTCCAGAGGGGTGTGTAGGGAAGATGCTCTGCAGCGCTGCCCACTTGTATTGCCCCCCATCCCAAATCACCGGGACACCCTTGGAGACCGAGGGGTCACACACAGGAGCCCAGAGCTTCCCCTCGCCTTTTCGGCAGCTCCCGGCCCTGCGCGGTGCCGGCTGCGGGCGGCGGTGGCTGCAGCGGAGGTGGGAGCGATGATGACTCAGGAGATAATGAGGCAGTTCAGAAGGAGGAGAGGAGCAGTGAGAGGACGCGGCGAGGAGGCAGCTGTGTCCTTCGGGCCCACACCGGTTCCCCCTGACGTGGCATCGCAGCTGGGGCACAGGAACACGCGCCCCCAGCCGCTCTGACTCACCCGGGGGGCACGGCAGCACCGGGGGGGGGGGGAATTTTAACCCCATCCCTCCTCCTGCCGGGGTTGGGGTCCCCAGGCAAGGAGGTGAGAGGGAAGTGGGGCTGCACTTGGGACACCATCAGGACGGTGTCTCTGGGGTCCGTCCAGCCCCCACCCATCGCTCCCCGCTCGGGCTCTCGCTGCTGTGCCGCCCCACAGGGAGCCCGCGGACCGGCTGCCCTGGCTTTGAGCGGTGCCTTTCATCCCTCCCTCTGCCAAACCTGCTGGTTCCCCGGCTCCCGACGGATAAACAGCCTCTCCTACTTGGGGAAACTGAGGCAGGGAGGCACCAGACTCGCCTGAGGCTGCTGTTTGCGCCCAAGCCAGCGAGGGAAGCCAGGAGTCCTGGCTCCTGTGCTCATTTTCATCTCGAGCTCCTTTATAAAGTCATTTTCCCTGAGTGCTGGTGGCAGAGCAGTGCCAGTCACCCGCGGGGTGCCCGACATCACTGGATCACCCTTTGCTGGCCAGTCTGGGTGGCTCTGTCTCCATCCAGCACCAGACAAAGGAGCTTCTGTACCTGAGAGCCACCCCTGCCTCGCCGCATGTCCCCAGGGCACAGCACATCGCCTTTCCCAGCCTCAGTTTCCCTTCTTGTCCAGAAGCATCACCCACTGCAGAGGCAGACCTGGCACTGCTGGGTGCCCCAGTGTCTCCCCTGCCAGAGTTCACCCTTGGGGACCCCCCAAGCACAGCCCAACAGAGTCCCTCCATCTCTCAGCATCTTCCTTCCTCGGGAGCCGAGCCTTGGCAAGGGGAAGGAGCTGCTTATGCAGAACAAATGGAATCAATCAAAACAAAAGGCAACGGGCCTGATTCTATTTATTACCCATCCAAGGGTATAAAATGCATCTCCAGACATCCACAGCCATATGGAGAAGGGGAACCCACAGGGGCCACCCCAGCAGGCAGGGAGAGGCAGGGCCAGCCGTGCCCACGGGACTTGGATGAGGGCCCACATGCCACCAACCAGTCATTCGCCCTGCTCTGTCCCTGGGCTGGTCCTGGGGGCACCTCCCAATCCCTCACAGTTTTTCACCTCACTGCATCACAGTCTCAGCCTGTTCCTTGGAACTGCACCACTCCCCAGCCACCCACTGGTTAGGGATGTTACCCCCAAGCAGCCAGGGCACATGGAGTGGAGGGAGGATGAGGAGTGGGGCACTGACACCTCCCCAGAATAGCTGGCACTGGATGCAGCACCACCTCCACGGACACTTCAGGCACTCAGGACCCACGATGGAGGATCCAGCAGCAGGATCCAGCCCACGCTTCCGAGTGAATTGAATCTGTGCCTGCTTTTCCAGGGCTGCCACTTGTGCTAACAGACTTCCTGAGCTCCAGGTAGCTCTCACCTCTCCCTTGGCCTTCCCAGCTGATGGAAGAGGTGGTGCTGGAGGTACCTCTGTGCTCCCCTCCCAGCTGGGGCAGCACCAGCCCTCTGGCATCAAAACACAAGCTGGCATTGGTTTATTAACACGCTGGTGATGCCGCAGCCGGGCAGTGGTGTGTCAGAGCCTGTGTGCCAGAGGGACACGTGGCACCTGGCACATAAGCCCAGGAGGATCTGCAGGGGAAGGAGCTGCTGCAAAACACCAGTCTCTTGTCCTGCATGGCTGACATGGGACTGAGACCAGCTCAGGGCAAAAAGCAGACCTGGGCACAGCTCCCTCCCAGCCCTCACCCACAGGTGAGCCATGCTAGGGCCATGCTGGGGCCACCTGCTCTGCCCTCTGTGCCCAGCACGGGTGCCGGGATGTGCCTCAGTTTCCCCTCGCTGTCAGACATCACCTGACCTCCTGGAGCCCGACCCACCTGCCCATCCCGGGAGCTGCTGAGCACAGAGGGAAGGCTCCTGCACGTCCGGGCTCCAGCCCCCGGGGCGTTTGGCCCCGTGCCGGTGCTCGGCCAGGCCGTGCATGGAGAGCGGTGCCACCGCGGTGCCGCTCGCTGCCAACACGTGGGGAGCAGCCATGTGCTCTGAGCCATCACCAGGCAGTCAGGAGATGCCAGCTGGGCTTCGTGGCTATCGGAGAACAACCCGGACCACGCAGCTCCCCCTCGGGATCCGACTTGGCTAAAGCTCAGCTCTTCCCACCCGCCTGGGCTCCCCGCTGCATCCCTCCGGGGCCCCGCTGCTGGGCGTGCCACGCTGGGAATGCAGTGGGGTCCCGGGCACTCGGGGGGGCTGGGGCAGGGCAGGGGGGACTCTCACCCCGTGCTGAGGGCGCCGAGGTCCAGCCGCAGCTCGGGGTCGAGGTGCGGGAGAGCGGCAGCGGGTCCCGGCCCCGGGGCGGCGGGGATGATGGTGATGGTGATGATGATGATGGTGATGATGAACCGTGGATGAAGCTCCCGCCGCGGCCGCGGGCTCCCCCTGGCGGCCCCGCCCCGCCCGGAGACGGGCAGGGCTGGCAACACCCATCAGCAGCATTCCCATCAGCAGCATTCCCATCAGCAGCATTCCCATCAGCAGCATTCCCATCAGCAGCATCCCACCCAGCAGCTTCCCCCACCGACAGCATCTCCCCCCCGGCAGCATTCCACACCGACAGCATCCCCCCCCACCCCGGCAGCATTCCACACCGGCTGCATCCCAAATCGGCTGCATCCCACACCAGCAGCATCCCACACTGACATCATCCCACACCAACTGCATCCAAAATTGGCTGCATCCCACACCAACAGCATCCCACACTGGCAGGATCCCACACCGACAGGATCCCAAATAGGCTGCATCCCACACCAGCAACATCCCCCCCCTCCTCCCCCGGCAGCATCCCACGAGAGCAGCATCCCCTGTTATCAGCATCCCTCCCCCAGCAGCATCCCCTGGTCCTCCAGGCCACCAGCTGCCCTCCTCTGAGCTGCCCCGAGCTGCAGAGCACCCCCCAGCAGCATCCCCCTCCCTCCACCCCTTCTCCACTCAGCAGAGAGAGACTCAGTTTAAGCCCATCCAAATCATATTTCAAAGAGAAGGTTAATTGAAGGGTTCATACCTGGGCCCTTCCCAGCATCCTGAGGGACCCAGCACACCAAGCATGAGGGGCTGGGCCCCTTTTTCATAGAGTAGTTTGTTTGGTTTGGGAGGGACCTTTAAAGGTCATTTAGTCCACACTCCCCATGTCAGTGTGCACCCCTGCTTTGGGCTGTGAAGCCCCCACCACCCTGAACATCAGGACAGCCCCCCTCTGTGGCAACCCCACAGCTTTTATAGCCCTCAAGTTCACCATCTCCTGTAGAGATGGTGAACCCCCAGATCCACCCCGTGCCCAGCCCAGGCACCCCCACCAATTGACAAGGACTTTTGCCTCCACAAGACCAAATCCAACAGCAATCAGGGAGCAGGAGCAGGAGGGGGAGGGAGAAGAGGCACTATTTTCTTTTTCCAATTTGATCTTATTAAAACTTCATTCAAAGAAATAGACTTTTCATCTCAAATCTCATGCAAGTTTCATGGCACTGCAGGTGGTGGAGCGGGAAAACGCCCGTCAGGGAATTTAATAACAGCACCCAGCCCTTGAGCTCCTCACTGGGGAGGGCTGTGCCAGCTGACCAGTGTCCCCACTGCGTTCCCAGAGCACCCCCCATTTTAAGGACCGTTCCTCTCCTCCTCTAATGGCTTTGCTTACATTCCCCCCGGTTCAAGCTGCATCCCTGTCGTGTTAATAAATCCCCCTGGATGTGCCAGATGCAGGCAGTGAGCCCGCTGCACTGCTGCCTCTCAGGAGACCAGCACGGCCAGGCCACGTCCTGCTGTCACCCCTGGGTGCCTGCCATGCCTCAGTTTCCCCGTGTGTGGAGCAGGGTCAGCCCGTGGCTCTGCAGGGAGGGGAGGCAGCGGAGCCACGTGCCGGGAGGCCTCTCGTGGGAGCTGGATATCAGCGTGCTAAGCGGTGCCTGGGTGCCTCGGATGTCTCCCGAGGACGGCGGAGCAGCTTCCCACCCCGAGGCTGCCTCTCGGGCTCCGTGGGAGCGGTGACTAAACAGCATCCCCAATACAGTCATTAATAAACATCAGTGCTGCCTCTGCCGAGCCCTGCTCAGCATCGCAGGGAGGTGCTGATTCATCACAGGAACCGGCTCCCCTCGGCTCCAGCGAGCAGGGACGGGGCTCAGAGAGGCTGTGCAGACCCCCAACCAGGCACATGGGAGCCCTCTGCAAACCTGGCTGCTGCAGCAGCCACAAACATCATCAGGTAGATGCAAAGCATCTCGTTCCTACGTAAGAGGGAAGCTCGGGCTGTGCTCCAGCTCGGAGGTGGGAATGGAGGACTCAGGGCCTTGGGTCCTGGCTGTGTCACACAGTTCTGCTGCAGCCCCCCTTTATTAGATGTGAATATCGGGGTCACCCACCATAAGCTGGCTCTTCATCCCACCTGTCTGTCCTCCAGCACCCCCTGAGCCTGAGCAGGGATGGGGCACAGGGGTACCCAGTGGGGGGTACCCAAAGGCTGGATCATCACCCTCTGTGAGGTGGAGGGCAAGCTGGGGGAGATGCAGAGCTCGGAGCTCTGCTGAGCCCAGCCAGGCATCCCTGTGGCCGCAGGAACAGCCAGCCCGGAGCCTGTTCTCTGCAGCCTGGCAGATGGTACCCGCACACCCATAGCCATCATCTCCTGGAGGATACCAGTACATCCATAGCCTTCTCCCGGCAGATCCCCGCACGCCCGCACCCGCTGCACGAGCCCGAGCCTCCTGCCACAAGGGGGAACTCCTGGGCTGGACAAATCCGTCCCAGAGACGCTCCGCGGCTTTGTACCCTCACCCCTTGCTTCCGAGGAGGGGTTCTGGGCAGGGAAGAATGCTCTGCTCTCCTCAGACCCATAGCAAGGGGCCTCGGACCACTTCTCTCGCCCCAAACTACCTGCAGACACCTCCCATCACCCTGCCCCAGGGGAGGGTTTTGGTTCATGGGATTCCTGTCTCCAACCTCCTTTTTGCAGCTGATCCAATCCAAGGGATGAGGGCCATCCAGGACATATGACACACTCAGGATGGGAACAAAGGAGTGTATCAGGGCAACGTTTCTGAGGCATCTCTCATAGTTACCACAAAAAAAAAAAAAAAAAGCTACATATTCTGCGTGGGTGGCTCAGTCAAGCAAGGACAGCCTGGACACTCATATCACCATCATAAAGGAAAGCCAACAGGACTTCCAGGAAAAATGTAGCTGGCCTAGTTTGAGCCACTATCCTGTAGCACCCACACAGGTATACTGGGAGCAGGCTTTGCATCCTGGCTGGACTTGCCACACTCTGGAGTGAGCCCAGAGTCCTTCAGCAGGGCAGAGATAAGAGCCACTGGTCCCCAGTCCTGCTGCTGCCATCCAGCTTTCCATCCCCACAGCCAGGCCAGGTTTTGTGGCCACTGTCTCCCACATGGACATGCATCTTCCCCTCCAGCTCCCTGAAGGCTCCAGCCCCCCCTCCCCCCCAGCAGAGGATGATGTTTGGCTTGGCTATGTGGCTCTCCAAACACCAGGGCAGTTCCAGGATAAAGCTCCCCGTGGTGCTGCTCACGTGGAGCCCAAGGGAGTGTCTGTTTGGGTAAAAGTGTCAGATAAAGTCCAGGCTGGGCTGGCTCCAGTGCTGAGCACGGCTGGCCAGACCTCACGGGGTCCCCCCACTTGTCTGAGCTTCCCAACCCCACATCTGGGTGATGCAGGGGCATCACTGACATCGGGGGCAGGACACCAAGCACACCTGGAAGGGACCTGGGCAACGCTGGATCACAGGGAGCAGTAGCACTAAGAGGCAAACAGAGGTGATGAAAGCTACAGTGGGGTTGGGAATTTGTCTGTCCAAAACCTGTGCTTTCCCTGTGGCCTTAACCTGCACAGGGACGCTTTCAGGAGAAGGAAAAACACTAATGTACTGGGAGAAGGGTGGGGGATGATGGGGAATTTGCCCTCCAAGATGCTGTACCAGGAGCGAGGGAGAGAAAGGCAAAGCAGAGAAAGGGGAAGAAAGATGCCAAGAGGATGGAAAAGAGAGGCATGGACCAGCAGGATTAGCATTGATAAACTTGCAGCTAAACTGGGCTTATGTCAGGGTGTATTACCCGGGAGTGACAGGAATGATGGGCTTGCTCATCTGCCATTTATAAGTGGCAAATTCTCCCTCCATCCTGTTTACTATGAATTAGCTGGCATATGTCTAATCGTCTTTGCAAGCGCCACTCGACTGGCAGAGATTAAGGCCCTGCTCCTCCTCCAAACCAAGCACTGCACTCCACTGCAAGGCAGCAGGACACTGCTTTCACCAGCCTGCCCAGGGACAGCGGGAGGGAGGGTGCCAAGAATGACACTCAGGGACACAAAGCAACTCCCCCTTCCTCCTCACAGCCCTCCAGAAAGCCAAAATCCTAACACAGCCAGGCCTCAGACCAAGAAATCCCTGTTCCTATAAGCCACCAAGGGAGCCTGGGCAGTTCACTTCATGAGACAAGCCCTCCCCTACGAGTGCTTCAGATCCAAAGGCATGGGATGCCCATCACCTGCCTAAGTCAGCAGGTGGGTGGGGATAAGGAAATAGCACTAACAGGTACCTGAGAGACCAAGAATTAAATCCTTGACTCCCAAGCAACTACTGCACTTGAGCACATCTGCCAATCCAGAACCCGACCGATTTCCATCAAGAAAACCAGCTTTAGCCAGGGATCCACACGGAGGAGAGGTGGGATGGTGAAACCCAAGGCACTTATTAGACAATAGAGCAGTGCAAGAGGCGTGTGCGTGCATGGCCAACTGCTTGCCCCAGGGCATGTGATGTTTGGCGGGCAAGGTGCTGCTTGGGTGGTGGGAGACCCTTGGCTGACATGTTAACTGCTAGTCAGGCATGTCAAAACAATCTTGGAGGGCTTGGAAAATTCAGCTCGCAGACGAGGCTGCTCCACCGCAGCAGCAGGAGCCCTCGGAGCCAGAATAAACAGTGACTCAGGAAGGGAAGGAGCAAAGGGGATTACAGGGGGATGGGTCTGCTGGCAGGCTGTGAGAGGTACTGAGAAAAGAGGCTGCTCTTACCCACACAGGGTGGATCTGTAGATCTGAATCCCCTCCTGCCACGGAAGCAGAGCAGCTCCTTCTGCCCCAGGGCATGAGCAGCCTGGGATCAGGACTGTGTGAGCCCTGGGCTTTGCAGAACATCCTCACTCTCCTTAAGCAAATGTTTTTCCTTCTGTATCCCTCATTCTATATCAAGAACAGAGATAAATTCAACAAAGCAGTGGCTCTAACACTGATTAGCCTGTTTGTGAACCAGCGTCTAGGTGGGATCGGGAGTGAGAGGAAGCATCCCTTTCCCCCTGACAGTCCACCCTCGCTCCCACACCCCAGCCAGAGGAAAAGGGAGTTGTATCCACCTCCTCCAGGCAGTCCTGGAGGAGCAGCGCTTGCTGTTGCCAGGACCTGAGCTGGGTCAGCAGCCTGAGCACCCAACCTGCCACTGGAGGAGCCGGTGCCATCCCCCCGGAGAGGAGAGCGCAGTGTAACGTGATAAAGACAGCTGGCCCGGGAATCTGCAGCTCGGGTTGGCTGGGGGCTGGGGCAGGGGAGCGACACTTGGCTGTGAACAGAGCGAGGGAGCTGTGAACAGAGCGAGGGAGCTGTGCAGGCGGGGGGTGCTCGCTGCCCTGGGCCAGCCAGATGCTGCTGCCTTGGCAGGGAGAGAAAAGCGCCGCACGCACCAACCGCGGCTGCCTCGCTCCTCTGCCTGCTGCCGGGATCACAGCTTCCAGCAGGGCTGTGGCTCACAGGGAGGATGCTGGAGCCAGGTGGGCAGCATGCTCGGGCAGCGTTGGTGCTGGGAAGCCAAGAGGACCAGATTCCTGGCTGGAGGCTCCTGGGTCAAGGCCTTTCCTAATTAGTATCGCTCTCTTCCCCATCCCTGGACCAGCACAGGGTAAGTGAGCACGGCTCAGGGATATCCCCAGGGATGTGGCTCCTCCAGGTCACTGTGCAGCTTGGAGACAGCTGCAGGGAGCTGCGAGCAGGCTTGGCAGAGGGCTGCAGGATGAGGGGGCAGCTGTGGCCCTGTCTCAGGGGGGTTAGCTGGCTCCTCTTTATAGCTGCTACCCCACCACGCTGCTGCAGGCAGACCCCCGAGGAATGCAAAGCCTCCCCCCCATCCTGGTCCCTGCTGCTGTATTTATTTAGCAGGAAGGTTTCCATGCATGGCCAGTCCCCAGTGCTTACTGCCTGCCCTGCTGACCACGGATGGGAGAGCCCTTGTGCACAAAATACCCAGAGAAAACTACCTCTAATTAGAGGGTACAGTTAAAAATATCCATAAGTCCATAAACAGAGGGAGGCAGACAGGGAAAAGGCACATGCCAGTGTGACTGACGCCCCGGGAGGGAGACGAGATTAGGAGCAACTCAGCCTCACACATACAAATGATTCAAAATAGATGAGCATATGCCTGAGCAATGAACCAGGGGGAAATGATGGGGCTGGTGTAGGAGTGGGGTCATGGTCTGTGACACCACGGAATCAACAGCTTGTCTAGACTCCAGCAGACAAAAAAAGAGATGCTGTCTTCAGCTAGGAGTGAGAGGCACTGTGGCACCAGGCCATCCATAAAAAGCTGCCCGAGCAGCAGAAGTGGTGTGAAAGAGGGATGGACACAGGCCAGATACCTGCATCTCTTTGCAGAGCTGCTGAGAATGAGCTGGGTAAGTGGCATATCTGCAAAGGGCCTTGAGATCCTGAGATCAGAAGTGATATGTATCAGTACATACCTGCAGAGCCTAAAGTTACTCTAAAAACTCTCCAAGACAGGCAAGACTTTGCTTCCAAACAGGAGAGGTCCTGTTCCCACAAAGGGGAACCAGCCTCTTTCAGCCAGGGGTGGGATACAGCTCCTGCTCACCCCAGTGCAGCTCTGAGGCTGTCTGATGGCTGACACCAATTACCTGCATCACCCATGACCTTCCCTCTGTCACACGCAAAGGTGGCTCCAGTGACACTTCAGAACCCCTGTCTTTCACGTAAAGAAGTTTTTTCTTTAAGAGCAGGCTCCCTTCAGTGCTGCTGCCCTCCCACCAGGGCAGCACAACCATCTCCCACCTCTGAGAGCAGCCAAACCCTCGCTCTGGTGGAGCTTTCTGCCAGGACCTCCTTCTTCCCAGGCCAGCAGACCGGCCTGCCACAATCACAGCATCAAAGTTAAGGAGGTCTGGAGCGAACCTGATGGCTGGGGAAGGTCCAGATGGACAGCCCTGAGGACTCAGACAGGCTGCTCCTCCCCACACAAGGTATGGCACAGCTCTCTGGCAGAGCCCTCGGAGCCCCGATGCCTCAGATAATCACATTCCTGTCTGCCATGTGGATTGCTATTGAAAACTCATCGTGACAGGCACAGCCTGTTATTACAGGTTTGAGCAGCTTCTTTCCAGCAGGGCTTGAACCTCAGTTTGGGCCTCCAGGCACTACAAGCATCACAAGGATCCATTTTCTCTGAATCGCCTTCAGCTGCTTCCAGATCCCAAACACTTGGTGTGCAACACGCTCCACAGAACCTTTAGAAATCCCTAAGGTGTTTTTTTCCCAAGTTAGTCCTTGGTCACCTTTCCTTTTTTCTTACAAGTGCCAGGAGCAAGGTCCCACTGCCTTATCCTGCACCTCTCCACTCTCTGTGCTTGGGTCAGGTCACACAGCACTTTGTTCTCCACCATTCCCCACCACAGGCCTTCCTAGAGCTTGGGAAGACTCCCTGGCAGGACCTGTGCTCCCTCCCTGTCATCCTGCAGATTCTTCTTGTTTTGAGCATGGACTGGAATCTCTTCAGAGAACAAAGAAATCATAGGAAGAGGCAGGTTTATGCTGCCCCTCTTCGTGCCTGAATACACCTCTGCCCTACACAGGGCTGCTCTTGAAGCATCATTTATTTTAGTGACTTGTTTGACCATTAAACACTGAAATGGGAGCTCCATTTGTGTGTGAAAACCAATGTTTCACAGTGCAGCCCTTTGCCATCCCAGTTTGATGGGCACTACAATTCTTGTATAATATTTATTGTGACTCCTTGAGCTTGTTGAGTTCCACGTTTCAAATGGCTCCTTGGCGGCGATGGCAGATTAAAAGGCAGAACCTGGCTGCAATAAAACCACGGAGGCAGCACAAAAAGAGGAGCTGGCACAAATTGTATCTGCCTGAGACAAGCAATTGGCACGTCTGTCTGGTGTAGGATGGCTATCCAGGATGATGTTCAGTGTTTCATGCCCTGGTGTTATCCATGAAGGTTATACCTGCTTTGCCAGTTGACTCCAAACCTGGTCTCTGTCTGCATTGATTATTCACAAACATACCCTCAACACATGCCTAGGCCAAGCTCCAGCAGCCTGAAGAGGGAAATCAAGGCTTAGAAAAGCTTCTCAGCATAGATGCAGCTCCCCCTCGAGTGGCCCAGATGGCCTGGGGAAGCCAGCACACCACAGCACAGTCCTCCTGTGCCTCTCCCAGCACGGGCTCATCCCCAGTCAGAGCATCACAGAATGGTTTGGGTTGGAAGGGATCTCAAAGATCAGCCAATTCCAACCCCCCTGCCATGGGCAGGGACACTTTCCACTACACCAGGTTAATCCAAGCACCATCCAAACTGAAATAATTTGCTTTCCTTCTGCAGCACGGGGAGGACAGCCCAGCTAGAGACCTCCCATCCTTCCTCATCTCTTCTGTCTCATCTCTGCTCTTCCCTGATCAAGCTGCTGCTGGAAGTTAAAGTGGATCCTGACACCTCAGTGATTGCACTTTATAGCTGATTATATTCTCTGTCATCACATTTTACATCTCCTGTCAGGGCAGTCCAAACGGACTGTGTTAAAATGATTCCTTACTCAACAGGGACCCAGCCCAGTCAGCCCTAGAGTCAGGCTTTAAGCCATACAGTCCTATTAGGAGATTCCTTCCCCTTCATCCCCAGGGAAATGCCCCATCTGGCCATTAGAATTGATGATAGTCCCTGTATTAATCTCACCGGGCTCAGATCAGCCCTTTAAATCTACTCATTAGCATCTTGACTTAGATCTGCTACGTTATCGAGTTAAATACATTTTTACATCCCTTAATTTCTGCCAGCTCTGCCGAGCTGGTTTACAGACCAGAGGAGAGCTTGGCTTTCATTCCAGCTGCTTGATCTTCAACAGCTTCTTAATTACATCCTCATCAGACACTACTGACAGTCGGTGACGCATGAGCCAGCATTGACTCAGGCAGACTCGCTGAATTTGAGGAGACTGTCCCATGCTGGTATTTTCAGTTCCTTTCTGTTAATCAAAAAGGAAAAGGTTCTGGGGCACTTTTGAGGACCGCAGAGCAGCTCTCTGTGGATGCTCTCTGTGCAAAGCCGTTTTTCAGGGCAGAATCGCTTGGCTGTGTCAGAAAGAATTTGGTCCAGCACGAGGACTGGGGGAAGGTGTTCGTGCCCATTACAGGGGGTTGGAACCGGGAAAGATGTCCCTGCCCGTGGCAGGGAGTTGGAACGAGATGATCTTTAAGGTCCCTTCCAATCCAAACCGTCCTGCGATTCTATGACTCAGGAAACTCCTCGAGAGCAGCACCCTCTCCCCAGCTGTTTGTTTGTGTTTCTTGTTTACTTTAAGTTGTTGAAAGTTTGTAGTGAAATTCGCCGTTCAACGTGAGTTGGTTTTTTAGGGAAAACTATCAGAAAAATCACTCTTTAGAGGCTCTTGTTAAATACAGGAGGGAAACACCTACTTTAGAGCAAAACTTGGATGGGTTTTAAAACTAAAACGTTGCCTTCAAGCTCAAAACCACTTGAAGTTCTCCCAGCGCCTTACTCGGAGCTTCCCTCCCCGGCGCTCAACCAGCGGTCGGGACCGGACCCTCTCCCCACCCGCCGGGGGTCCCACTACGGGCATCATCCCCTCTCCCGGAGTCCCACTGCCAGGATCATCCCCTCTCCCCACCCGCCGAGGGTCTCACTGCCAGGATTATCCCCTTTCCCCCACTCCCGGGGGTCTCACAGGGGTCCCATTGCCGGGACCACTCCTCACCCTCCGGGAGTGCCCCGATCGGGATCAACCCCTCTCCTCACCCGCCGGGATCATCGCACTGCAGGAATCATCCCTTCTCCCCAATCCCCGGGGGTCCCACTGCCGGCATCATCCCCTCTCCCGGAGGTCCTACTGACGGGATCATGCCCTCTCCCGGGATCCCCGTGCCGGCATCATCCCCTCTCCCGGAGGTCCTACTGACGGGATCATCCCCTCTCTCCACCCGCTGGGGTCCCACTGACAGGATCATCCCCTCTCCCGGGGTCTCTCTGCCGGGATCATCCCCTCTCCCGGGGGTCCCACTGCCGGCATCATCCCCTCTCCCGGAGGTCCCACTGCCAGGATCACCCCCTCTCCTGGGGTCCCTCTGCCAGGATCGTCCCCTCTCCTGGGGTTCCGCTGCCGGAATCACAAATCCCGCATCCCGGCGTCCCACTGCCAGGATCACCCCCTCTCCCGGGGTCCCTCTCCCGGGATCGTCCCCTCTCCCCACCCGCTCGCTGCGGGTACCACCCCCCGGCCCCACGCCTCTCCGCCCCTCCGGGGGTGCGGTGGGTGCGGTGGGTGCGGTGGGTGCCCCCCCGGGCCGGTCCCGCCCCCGGGCCGGTCCCCCCGCGGTGCCCGGGCCGGCCCCGCTCCCCCCGCCCGCGGGCCCCGGGCATTGCGCAGGCTCGGCTCGGCTCCGCACACCCCATCATGGCGCTGCGGCGGCCGGAGCTGCTCCGGCTCCTGCTCCTGCCCCTGCTCGGTGAGTACCGCCCGCCACAGCCCCCCCGGCACCGCCTCGGCACCCGCCGCGCCCGCGCCCCGGCCCCGGGGGGACGCGCCGGCCCCGGCCCCGTCCCGGGGAAAGGGAGGAGGGATGCGCTGCCCCCGTCCCGATCCCGGGAAACGGAGGGGAGGAGAGATGCGTTAGCACTGTCCCGATCCCAGAGAAAGAGAGGAGGGATGCGCTGCCCCAGTCCCGATCCCGGGGGAAGGGAGGAGGGATGCGCTACCCCAGTCCCGATCCCGGAGTAACAGAGGGAGGAGAGATGTGTTGCCATCGTCCCGATCCCAGAGAAAAGAGAGGGAGAAGGGATGCGCTGCCCTGGTTGCGATCCCGGAGAAAGGGGGAAATGCGCTGCCCCGGTCGCGATCCCAGGGAAGGGAGGGAGGAGGGATGTGACCCTGGTCGCGGTCCCGGGGAAGGGATGCGCTGCCCCGGTCGCTATCCCGGGGAAAGGGGGAGATGCACTGCTCTGGTCGCATCCTGGGGAAGGGGAGGGATGCGCTGCTCCAGCTCCGTACGGGGCTAAGTGCAGGGAAGGATGCGCTGCCCCGACCCTCGCCCCAGGGAGCGCAGGGATGCGCTGCCCCCACCCCGGGGGGATGCGGGAGCCGCCGGGATGTGGGACGGGACGGGGCTGGCCGGCACCCAAGGACCTGCGGGGAGCGTGGTGCTTCAGGGACTGTGGGACACACACACACGCGACACAGGGGGAAACATCCCAAAACCCAGCTCAGCAAGGAGCGGGTCCAGGGCTGAGGGTGCCAGGAATGTGCAGGCTCGGCAGGCAGGCAGGGCGGACACTAGTGCCTATTCAAGACCAGGCACAGGCGCCTATTGTTCGGGGGGCCCCGCATGAATGTTTGCAGTTTTAATTGCAAAAACATTTGCTAATTCCGCTCAGGAATGAGTTTGGGCTCATTTGTTGTCTGGCTATTAATAACTGGGGGGATGAGGAGGGGGACAGCAGCCGGTGGGCTCGCGTGTCCCTCCCCCCTGTCCGCCCAGATGGCAGGAGGAGAAGATGGGATGGAGTGGGGTTGGGCTGACAACCAGCCCCTGAGTACCAAAACACCCATAACCCGTGTACAGACTCACCAGTAGCTGTTTTGGGTCAACTCAAGGCTGAAGTGTATTGAAATATTTCAAACAGTTTATCTGAGGACAAAAAACAATTCTCCAGTGACGCCAAACAGAGCCTCTCTGGGCCTCAAATAAAGTGAGGTTTGGGCACTATTCCCCAAAAGAGTCGGTGGAGGGGTGAGGAGATGACTGTGACACTCATCTGCAGTGAGGAGATGGTTGTCACGCGCCCCAGGGTCTGGTGTTCATTTGCTTTGCTGTGGTTTGTAGCAGAAGCAGTTTCAGCAGGAAAAGTCGGGAGTGCCTGATCCCTGAGCATCACACAGTTCTCTCCAGGTGCTGACTCTGGATTCAGCTTCTCCCTTTGAATGGGAAAAACGACAGACTTGGCACAGCTTTTCCTCACAGCTGCAGGGTAGAAAGGTGCCCCGTTTCCTTCCTCTGTTACGCTCAAGTGTCCTGTTGAATCCAGCCTAGAAACTTTCCTTGAATCCTGGAAACAAACTACAGATATTTCTACATTTCTTTAGAGAGACAATAGTTGCTGCAAAACAGCCAAACACCACTAGTTTCACACCTCTGCCTGAAAACATTTATCTGGTGAGTAAACCAAGTGGTGACAGGATTTGCTTTCCATCAAATTCAAAGGGTTATGGCCAAATCAAAGTGCCTCATCCTTTACTGATTTCCAGTAATTTTTAGATTTGGACTCAAAAGTCCCAGAGTGGGCAAAAGTGAGGCTGAGAATAAAAAAGTAAAGTGTGTTCCACTACACTTGACTTGAGGTGCTGAGGGCACCCCATTAAGTCAGGGTTACACTGTCAGCAGTGTGTAAAATTAGATATGTACTGGAGACTGCAGGGCTGGTGCTGGATAGTGGGATGGGAGTGTGACTGGAAGGATGTGTTTGTGCCAACTGGCTACTTGGTGGGGGAAAAAAAAAAAGGCATAAACAGAAGCAGACAAAGCTCACAAGATGCTGAGATCCCAAGCTGTCAAACTCTGACCTGCTCTAGACTCTGAGCTGCTGCTTTGACTCCCAAGTGTTGTGAGCTGGGGTTGCCTCCTCCAGTGTGTTATTGCCAGAACAAACCCTCTTCTTGATAGTGGCCTTAAAACATTGCCATAAAACGGGAACCAGTGAAGCGTGGAGCATTCAGTCCATTCCCAGCTCTAGGCACTAAAAGCATCTAAAGATTCTGCACATCAGGGAAATGCCATGGTCATAATTAAACCAGAGGAAGCTCTCGGAGGCAGCGATGGAAAGTGGGGCTCACAGCTGATACCAGTGCTGCCTCCTACCTTGAAGTCTCCTGTTGCCACCTTCCCTATGGAAACAAATATTTGGATTTTGAGGATTTTCACGGGCTGTGGAGACCTTCCCAAAACCCCCAAGTATTTCCTATTGAAAACAAAACATGCTGATACTTTATAGCCCTCGATGGGGCGATCTGGCAAGTCCCGGGCACATTTCAGTTTTAAAGCTCATTATGTTCAAATCTCCTTTCGATTTAATTCTGAGGGTTCAGTAATATGTTGGATTTTGCAAAAGGCTTTTTAAAATCTATGGAGTAGAAGTTCTCATTTCCTTCTTATTTTTTTTTTTTTATTTTTTTTAATATATGAAGTCCATCTGTCCCAGCCACCAACAACTGTTCCGAGTCAGCTGTCAGTGCCAAGAATCACTCACTGGAAATGTTGTTAGCTCTCTTGCAGTGATGATAAGTTGCTTGTTGGTATTTTCTGATGGGAAGTATTCGCAGGATTGCTTTCTTTTCAACAGGCAGTAAAAAAAATCGGGACAAATAGCTTTGAGAGCCCTGCCAAAATCAGATGCTTAATAACATCTTCAAAAAAATTCCTGGGAAGGGCTTGGTGTTCCTATTTGGGTAAGCAGTATCTGGCATGGCCACCAAAGAGTAGTTGGATGCACATCTCCTTTACAGCTGTTGACAAAAGAACGTGACACCAGCACATTCCCTCTTGCCCTGAATACTTCTGACAATTACTTGGTTGAAGCAGGTTCAGAGAGTAAAATGTGTTTTCTTTAATGAGGGGAAAGAGCTGGGGACTGAGATGTTGCTCTGCTCGTGAACTTGGGTTCTTTTACTGTTTGTTTTCACTGTACAAGTTGAATTCTGGGTCTCTTGGCCCCGCTGCAGCTGTTTTTCAGTTATCTGTCCTCACACTGAGGATTTGCACCAGGGACACGCGTTGAGCTGCCAAAAAATCACCTAAACAAGTAAACAAAGTGGAATGAGCCGCTACATTTAGCTCCACAAACAAGGGCAAAAGCTGCTCTACGTGAGGGCTGTGCCAGTTTGCCCCTAACTTTAGTCATCTCCAAAGGGCAAAGCAATGGTTAGCCCCCACTTGCTCCTGCTTTCCTTGCAGCTTGCTTGGATTATTGTTTAAGTTTCTCTTGCAAATTGGGCTGGCTGCTTTCTCATCCTCTGCCATGGGTGTTTGTGTGTTGAAGCAGAACTGGCCTCCCAGTTGTATATTTAGAGCTAATGCTTCACAGTTGATTGCATCAAGCCCTGATGATCTGGAGAAGGTTCGTGAACTCCTCACTGAGCCAGCCTGAAGTGGTGGGAGGGAGTTAGCAAAGGGAAAGATTTCCACAGGCCAACAGGATCCTGAGTCCTCAAGAGTCCTTGTCTGCAAAACAAGAGTGAGTGTTGCCAGCATGCCCCTCAACAAGATAAAACCACTGCTCTGTGCAAAAAGCCGATGGCCTGCTTGGAAACTGCTGTTTATATTAAAAAAAAAAAAAAAAGAGAGATGATTTCGAGATTATAAAACTAATTAGGATAATTACATTCTCAATCTGGCTTCTCCATCGACTGGAATATGAACTGCACCATCTTTTCCCAATCGATAAGGGCTGGTTGCCTTTCCTCTGAACCCCCGGGGAGTATCATGTTTTCATGAGACACAGGATCAACACCAGATTTCAACCACTAAAATGTCAGATCCGTGCAGTGGAGGAGTGAGGGTGTGTGCAGCAAAGCCCTGAGTCAGGACACGGCCCAACAACCACTTAATGGCTTTAATTGCACTAATGAACGTTCTGGACACGGGCTGAAATTTCACCCAAAGGGCCTGGTTTGCTGCTGGGTGCAGTTCTGGCACTTGGGGCAGAGGAAATACCTGCTGGGTCACAGTTCTCCAACTCCCTGCTGGAAACGAGAGGTTTCAGTTTCAGAAAAATAAATAATAACACGAAAACTGAACTTTTTTTTGGCCTGAAAGCTCGGGTCTTTGTTTGCTTCTGACCCTGCAGAGCTCTCACACCCACAGCAAAAAAAAAACCCCTGAGATGGGAGGTGTTGTTTGGAGAGTTTAATTCTTTTCTTTTGTAGAGACTTACCAAAATACATCTGTGGGGAACAGGACAGCACTCCATGGACTTCACCAGAATGTTGGTCTCAGGGATAACCAGCTCCTCACAAGCTTTTGCTTCTCGTTTTAGAGGTCAAGCAGCTTCCTTGGGGAATAAAGATTGAGGGAGGTGTATATTGGAGGTGTTTCCTGCACAGGAATGGCCAGCTGAGGTCCTGTTAGCACTTGGGTTGCCTTCCTGCATTTCCTGCTCTGAGGAAGCTTTGTGTGGCTCCTGTGCAGGAGCTCAGCTGTCCAGCACGAGGCCTGGGAGGGCAACACCAAGACAGCTGCAGAACAGGGCTGGTGTCCTGTTCTTTAGAGCAGCATCCTAAGCCAGGCCTTCAAATGTCTTAGGAAAAAAAAACCCAACATGCAAAAAAAGAGGTCTAGAGAGGCTGTTCCTCTGCAGATCTCCAAGCTCCTTCTCTGCTGTGTTGGGTATTGAAGGAAGTTGCTTTTGGTGCCTGTTCCAAACCAGAAAACCAGCAGAGAAAAGAGCAGCAGAGGCAGAAGCAAAGCTTGTAAATGGGAGTTGGTGAAAAAAATAAATAAAAAAATAAATTAAAACAAATCATCTCAGCAATTTCCTGAGAGCACAGTTGAGGCAGATTCCCATGAACTCACCTGTAAACTGCTGAGAGCTGTCAAATGGGAGTCCAGTCAACACTGGGCTGGCATTACCTAATTAAAAAGAAACGAAGCCACGTACGTGTTGTGACCTGACAGCCCACAGGTACTTCAGATAAGCTCAGAAAATTAATGGGAATTGTTCTGTCATGCAAGAATCACTTGTCACTATAAATAATACAAAGTATTGGGTCCTGTGGTGCCCTCATGGGATGGAGCACAGGGCTTAACACAGAGTCAGTTACGAGGGGAAATGAGGGGTTTTCAGAGCAGCTATAGGTGAAATTAAATTGTGTTCAGATAATGCTCAAGGTTTTCTTTTCTTTTTTTTTTTTTTTAAGTCATAAATCCTAGGGATTTCAGAGTTAAAGCCAGAACACGCTCTAACCTCCTCCCTTCAATGTACCTGATTATTACAACACAAATGTAAGATCAGTGGGTTTTTAAGAGCCCTCTTAATTCAGTTGGGCACAGCTGGCTCATGTGAAGACACTGAGCTTTAAAACTGCAACGTGCCAGGGACTTACTCTATCTTTGGCATATGGCTAAAAGGCAGCAGTTGATGATGTTCAGCAGTATTTTAAGATTTTTTTTTTTTTTAATCACGCTATTAAAAATATATTTTGGTGGACTAGGTAAGATTTTCTGCTGAGCTGGAGAAATCCACTGAAATCTAAGGGGATTTGTTCCAATTACTAGGCTGGGTTTCTAATGCCCATGACCTCTTCAGAAAATCCCTGCCTTAATAAACTTTGGGCAATTTCTTATATAAGTGGCCAGTATTTTGCAGAGAGGACGCAGACTGGGACACTTTTAGGCCCTGTTTTGAGGGGTGGAAGTGTAATACTTATAAAAATTCATGCCTGTTGAAAGCATCTGACTTCCCTGCTCACTCCCCCGCTTGAGACACCTAATTCCCAATGCCATTTTTGACAGCCTTGCCCCCTGTACCTCAGGACTTACAGCCATGAAGTCCTTCAGTGGTTGCTGAGGGAGCGCATAAAATTCCACGCGTCCAAAGCAAGTCAGGGGTTGTGTTTCATTAGCAATACAGAATAAGGCTGGCGAGCAAGGTCATGCAGGAGAGCTGTTTGGAGAGCCAAGCTTACCTTTTAACAGAGAAATAGTGCTCAGCACAGCAGTCCTGCTTTTTATTCCCAGCAGAAAGGTTCCTGCCACTTCTCATCTCTCCGGGGTGGCTCCGGTGTTCTCTGAGACCTCGAGTGGAGGTGGTTGCACAGCAGAGGACTTAATGATTTTGTCTGCATGTGAATGTACGAGGCTCTGCTTGATCTTTCAGCCCAAAATCACCCACGGAGACAGTATTTCTGTTTTGCTGGGATGTTATCCTTGAAAAGAACACGGGTTTGATGGATGTTACTGCTGTTCCCTGCATTACAGCAGCATGCATGGTTTCTGCACACGGGGCTGTTTGCTGGGTGCTGCCAAAAAAGAAAATAAAAGAAAAAAGCCAAAACTCTGTACCAATTTGTGTCCTCACTCACTGAAAGCTCCCCAGAAGATTAATTCATGGTGCTGCTGGGCTGCCATAAAGATGAGCAGCATTCCTTGGAGTGTGGGATGGTAAAGGCTGAGTGAGCTTGAATCACAGCAGTGGAAAGAACCCCAGTGTCCACAGCAGCTCTTCCACGGACCCCAGGGTCCATTAAGGAGATTGTTGCCTGCTAATGGACTTCCTCCCGAGGCTCTGGCTGCTAACACTCTCCTGAATGATTTCCGGGAGCCTTCACAGCAGGGAAGGTGTTGCAAAGTCCTGCAGCTCTTGCTGCTTCTGTGAAATAGCTTTTATCCCCTCGAAGGAACTTAGCAGCAGCTATTTTTAATACACATTTAAATCTTTGCTTTAATCTTATTCTTCTGTATTGATCTCTGCAGAAGCTCAAAGATAAATATTTATTCAAAACCCACCACGTTGTTTGGGGTTGGTTATTTTTAGAGCCTGGAAAACATCCTCTCTGTAGTAGTGAGGGCATCTTAGAAAGGGAAGTCCCAGCTCTGTGCTCTGGACCTCTGGACCAGCCCTGGCTTCCCCAGCCCGTGGGAGTCCCTGGTCCTTGGAAGAGTGGGTTGTTGAGGTGTTCAGATACCAACAGCCAAGGTGGGAGGAGTAAAACATAACCCTGTGGTGGAGTGATTGCTCTGTGCTTTGCTGGCAGGACTGGACACACGTGCCATGAAGCAGGTTGGCTTCACCCACCATGGATCTCCCTGTTGATGCAGAGGCTCCTGCAGCAGAGGAGGTGCTGATTTCCCTCCCTCTTTGGCCTTGGCTGCTCTGCTGAGGTTGCACATCGATGGGGCTGGGCTGGTTTCTCGGGGAGCAGGGAGGCAGTGGCTTATCTCCTGTCTTGTGCAGGAGCAAACAGCTCTTAGTTGGCTACAGCCTGGTCAGGGCTGATGGGGTTGCCTTTGAACTGGCGATGTGGAGATGAAAGGCAGAGTGCCTTGTAATCACCTCCTGAGCCTCATGGGCTCTCCCTCGAGCAGAACTGGCTGTTTGAGTTGGTAAGCATCCTTATGGAGCTGGTGTTTTCCCTTTATTTTGGCCAGTTTTCAACATCCCATAAATAGCAGGGCAGCGTGGAGCTCTGCTGCCAAAGCTGCCTTCTGTGTGCTGGAGGGGAGGTTAAACCAGGTACTAACATCTCTCCTCTTCCATCAGGAATCCTCTGTTGGGCCTGGCCAACACACAGCTGTCCTCACCCACGGGCACCACGTGCTCTCCCACACCACAGGGCAAGATAAGCCCTTTGAAGTCCGTGCTGGGGCTGGCAGCAGCTTCTGAGGCACCCGGGGACCCCCCTTTCTCAGTTGCCAACTGCTCCTTGAGTTCCCCAAGCCAACAGCTGAGCTCTGACCAGGGCTGATCAGTCTGAGGGGCTGGAGCACTGGGGCCTTGCCAGGGGACAGAGGGGACTCCAGATTCCAGTTTATTTGTGGTGTTTAATGAGCATGGGAGGATCTGGGGGCTCTTTCCCCACACGGTGCCAAGGCGTCATCGTCGCCACGAGCATCCCGCTGTTGGTCCACAATAGGGATTGTTCTCCTCCCTTGGGCAGGCTCCTGGTGTTCTGCTGCAGGCTCCTTGATCCTCCTCTCTCTGCAAATATTTGGAACAGATCCTGCTTGGCTGTTTTGACAGTTTGACTCAGCTATTAAATGACAAAGGCAAGCTGGACCCAGGTTCACCGTGATTACAAGTAGCTCTACAAAGAGGGGAGATGAGGGTCAGATTCAGACACGGTGCTCTGGGGAGAGGTCCTGGCCTCGATGTGTAGAGCTGGAGCTGGGTTGCATGCAGCAGTTGTGCCTGCAGCATGCGAGGGGATCTCCTTCTTGGCTGTGACACTGCACAGTCCCGAGGAGAGCGTGGTTTTGGAGTGACAAATATGTCATAATTCTGGCTGCTTACATATTTCCCAAGAGCTTCTCAATTCCTGGCTCATGCTCGGTCACTTCTGAGGCACACATGCCATACATCTCACATCTGCCACTCAGCTTCAAGTTCTGGACGTGAGGCAAAGTCTATCTTTCCTACAAAGGCTTCCCTCTTTCCAGCTTCCTTTTGGTGTCTGTGTCCCTTGTTGAGAAGCAGTAGCTCCTTCAAAGAAATGCAAGGAAGCCCATTTGCAGAATTTACAGCTGCTTCCCCAGCCTTGAGTGTCCTCCTCTTTAGGAGCAAGCTGTTAAGCATGTTCTTAAGTGGGAAGATAAGTGGTGTTATGATCCTTTCATCTTCTGGCTCAGAGCAGGCTGTAGATATCTGATAAGGGGATGACAGCAAGGAAGATGCATAGGCACCTTTGGATTTAATTCCTACTTTGCAAGGCAGTCTTGAAAGCACATCTCTGGTGGGAACACAGGCTGGGAAAATAAAGCTGGTCCTTCCCTTCTCAGCATATGTCTTTCCCTCATGTCTCTGAGGCAGATCCTCTGTGTGTGCCAGCAGAGCTGGTGCAGAGGGAGCTGGGTTCTCCATTTCTGAGCCCTCCTTCTGGTGCTGACACTCGAGGGACTTGGCTTGGCTTGTCTCTAGACACTGTTTCGGCTGGTGATTTCATTCCCACATTCCTTTTTTTTGGCAGGTTTGAGCCGTGCTTTAAACAGGGCTGCATTTGCAGTCTCACACGTGAGATGCATTCCTGGGCAGGGGGCTGGGGGACAGCACCCATCAGCTTCACGGGGGTGAGAGTCTTCAGATCACTCCTGAACAGACTGTGCATTCAGTTCCAGAATTCCTGCTTTAGTCCCCTGTCTGCTGGCTGAAACAGGTGGCAAGCACATGCCTGTAAGGGTCTGTGTTGGGGGTGGTCTTCAAGGTCAGCTGTATCCTGCCCACATTCCTGCTGGGTCCCTCCACCTCATCCTCTGGCCCAGCTGGCTCTGGGCCACCCAGCCCAGAGGTTCCTGACCACGAACACGCGCTGATTGTTGGACAGAAACCACTTGAAAGTGGTGTTTGTGCTGCCCAAGCCTGTGCCAGCCTGCTGTGTGTTCCTCCAAGGGCAAGGGGTTGGGGCAGAATGTGTCCAAAATTCACTGCCACCTCCGGGGCACTCACACTGAGCATCCCATGTCCTCGGGAGAGGAGACAGCCCTTGTGCAGCTCCAGGATGTGGCAGGAGAGGCTTCTTCCACAGTAGGACTCTCCACAGTCTGTGCTGGCAGCAGTGGTGGCTGTGCAGGTGGAGCTGGTGAGCTCCTGGACACGCCAGACCTAGGGACAGAGGGGAAAGTTGAGCTGCTTGAGTCAGGGAGTTCTGTGGCAGGGTTTTGGCACAGTCTGCAGGCAGATCCAGAGGAGGCAGTGCCTAGTGCCCTGAGAAGCCCATATCCAGGTGCTGCTGTTGAGGGCTCTTCCAAGGAGCCCTGCCTAGTGCCAGGCTTTTCCGAGTGCCTGCTGCTGTTGTGTTATCAGGGACTTCTGCTCCCTGCCCTCTGCGTGGTGCCAGGTCTTTCACAGGTGAGGCTACAAACCTTCCCAAGGCAAACCCCACCTATCTGCCCCACGAGCTTTCTCTGGGGAGCTGCTGCAGCTCAGCAGGGCTGGCTTTGCCACCCCAGAGCTCTGAAGTGTGAACAGAGGCTGCAACTCCCTCGGCCCCCAGAGCCTCTGCACCTCTGCTGTTACTCAGCACTTTTCTCTGACAGGGAATTAAGTAGGATTTCTGGGTCATTGTGGGCCTGTCAGGAGGAATCGTCTCCTGTAGACCTCATTATCAAGGCTCTTTCTGCAATGCCAGACTTCAGAACAATTGCAGCCTGGTTCCCTAAACACTGACTAATGAGACAGAGCTGTTAGCAGCAGTTTGCTAAATAAAGGCTGTTTCTGCCTGAGACAGAATAAAGCCAGACGGGATTTTCTTAGCTGTCTCTCACACAGAAGGTATTTCAAAGGACCCTTATTAAAATAATGAGCTAGATCTTGCTCTTGTGGTGGCTGCATGGGGTCAGTGCTTGATGCTAGTGCCAGATGCTTCCCCACAGCAGTGGCTTCAAGTAACTTGTGTTCAAGAAACCTAAAAACCTCTCCAGCTCCCTTGGTTTCAAGGTATTTTGAGCGTTCCCCTGAGCTCCTGTGCCTTGGTCCTGCTGTGATAGTAGCTTGCTCCCTCTTGGTGGTCAAGCTGACCTTGGGTGCCTCAGGAAGATACTTTTTGATCTCCAGGTTGTAGCAGAGCTTGCTCAGCATTCATGGAGATGGGTTTGGAATGGCAAGGGATCCAGCACTCAGAATGGGAGGGACAAGTGGGACAAGTGTATGGCAGCTTTTGAAAGGAGCTGGAGGTTTGCAGCTTGCTCAGGTGAGAGCAGAAGGGATGTAGCCCCCACCTGTAGCGTGAAGCCAGGTAACTTCTGCTCATGTTCCTGTAATGAGATTTTTCATCCTGCCTCTCCTCTTATCGTCAGAAGGCCCTGGATTAGAGATAAACTCCGAAGCATGATGGGATGGGTCCTTGCCTCTGGCTGGAGCAGGCACAGGAGAGCTGGGGATTATTACTTGGCCAGTTTGCAGGTTTGTTTGAAGGGGTGCTTTGATGTAGCAATGGGAGTCCGTGGAAGGCAAACGGTGTCTAGACAGGTTTTTCCTCACTCACTGTTGTTATCTCTGAAGCAGCAGAAGTGTTGCCAAACAGGCTGAATGGCTCCAGAAGCAGAGCTATTTCTAGAAAGATGGAATGTGATTTTTCAGGAGAATCCAAAGGAGCTCTTGCTGGATCCTCGTTGAACCTCCAGCTGGATCCTCGTCGAACCTCCTGCAGGTGGAACTGCTCCTCTCTGTGCTCCAGGCACTGCCTGGATCAGTTAATTGCAGGTAGATGCTCCTAAGAGCGAGCAAGCGGAGGTCAAGGAGGTGGCTGGTGGATTTCCAGGTGAGCTGGCACGGCAGAGAGGTCCAGGAGAGGTGCACTGAGCAGTGCCATGGCCAGCGGGTCGGGAATCCAGGGCGGCAGTCGATTTTGGCAGCAGTACCATGCTGAAATAAGATGCCCTTGGTTTGGCAAGCTGGAGGCTGCCAGGACTTGCCCAGCGGAGCTGGCCTGTGTGCCCAGTGACAACTGCAGCCAGTGGTTCAGTGGCACTGGGAGGGAAAGCAAAGGCAGGCCGGGATCGAGAGAGTTGTTGCTGGCTGGCAAGCCCTGCTCTCAGCGCTGTCTCAGCTCTGATCTGCCATCTCCCCCGGGCTGTTTGGGAGGGGAAGTGGAGACTGGATTCAAATGCCTATTGTCTGTCCTTCAGCTGGGAGCAGAGCCAGCAGAGAGAGCGGTGCTGGCAGCATCTGATACAGGGGGCAGATGTGAGGGGAACATACTCATCCGTGAAACGCTGGCACTGGGATTTTCAGAGGAGCCTCAAAGGTTAAGTGCCATGTGTTGGAATGTGTACATGGAGGTCAAGAGAGGAATCCGGGGCTCCTGGGATTCCTGCAGGGCTTGGGGAAGCTTTTTGAAGGCAGCTCTTGCCACTGGGACAAGCCCTTGTGTGGCATCTGTCAGGGTTCCTGCTGTCCTGGGCCCCATTTGTTTAAGCGTGGCCGGGCAAAGCCACACCGTGCCAGGTCTGATCTCACCTGGGGGCCTTTAGGGGTGCTCAGGTGAGCTCAGCCTGGCTCCCCACTCCTGGAGCCAGCTGCCAAGCCTTCTCCAAGCAGGAGCTGAGAGCAGAGTTGTTTCCTGACCCTGCCAAAGGAGGGCTCAGCCACAGGTTTCAAGCCGAGCTGGAAACTTGGCACTGAGGCGCGGAGCAGCAAAGAGCCCAGCTTGCTCCTCTGTGTCAGGGTTGGCTTCTGTACTGCTGTGGGGAGTGCAAATATGTTCCCAATCTGTTTGCTTCACTGACATGACTCCAAGACACACAGGGAACAGATACACTGACCAAGAAGGGGCCATTGTTAGAGGGACCTTCCTGACTGTGGCTCTGCTGTACCCGGCGCTGCTCGACTTCATCCCCGGCATCCAGAGGGCTCAGTCCTCCCAGGGATCCCACATTAGCACAGACAAGCCAGGGGTTTGTTCCTGTTTTACTCAATTTGTCCACCCGTGTGCCCTGATCTGGCCTTTTTGATTTACATGCTGATCTCTGGCAGGCAGGTATTAAATCAGGCTGTAGATAAAAGCAGTTACAAGCGTTGCTTCCCTGAGAACCACCCCAGACATCCACTGACACATTGCTAATTGCACCCAGGCAGACAGATAACTCCCTGTGCTGGAGGCTCAGGAGCCAGAGGAGGGAGGGATGGGCTGATGGACAGGTTGGGGTTTTGGCTAAGGAGGGATAAAGGCCCCAAGAAAAGCAGAGAAGAGGAAGGGAGTTACCTCATTTGTTTCCAGCAGCCAAGGCAGGGTTGTCCTCTGAGAGGTATTTCCTTAAGCTTTATACAGTCCGAATTTAGTTGCAACTTTTATGAACAATAAAGGCTTCCATGGTTTCCCTTGGAGGAGCTGGAATGAATCCAAATAGATTGCAGTGCTGAGAAGCAGATCCTGTTATTAATATCAGCCTAATAATTTCTTTCCATCTCCTTCCCACCTTTTTTCCCATTCACATTCCTAGAGCCTTCAGCCAAGTTACCAAGTCCAGTCTGCCCCCTTCTTCAGCTGTCTCTGACTCTGCAGGCCAGATTGCAGCCTCCCCTGGCTTTTTAGGGTCTGTGAGGGCATTTAATATGCCTGCACCATGCTGGGATGGGGACTGTCCCCCATTCCTCAGGAGAGACCTGGCAGTGTGACACAAAACCCCCAAAGCTGGCAGGACAACGGAGCAGAGCTGAGCTTAACTGGGGACCAGCACGTGCTGCTGGGCCTGTGTCTCTCTGGGAAAAGGGCCTCTGACCAGGACTCGACTGGGAGCATTCGGCTGAGAAAATTCTCTGCTAAAAATAGCAGCAGATGATGTTTAAAGAGGAAAACAAGTCAGGGTCTGGGAGAAGTTAGTTCCCAGATACGTGGCTAATTCAACTCCCCCAGGACAAGCAATCTCTTAACCCCTCCGTGCCAGGGCTCGTTTCTGCTCCATTAAACAAGCTTGCCTTGGTCAGGAATCCAGGCTGGGACAAGCCAGGCTGGGTTTTGTCCTCATTCTTTGCTCTGACACAGCGCTGCTCCCCTCCCTCTTCCCCTGCTCATTTATGCCAGCATCTCCCTAATAGCTCTCTGTGTCAACGCTTTTCATCTTTATCTGTCTGTGCCTTCGTTTGGGCTCCCTTTAATTCCCCGATGCACTTCCCAAGAAAATAATCTCCTCTGAACCCTGCGGCGCTTCTCCCCGCGCAGGTTTGCACAGCCTGATGTTAACAAGGTAAGTCTTCTCAGATCTGCTCGTGTGATTCGGGGCTGCCCCCAGAATCACGTCTCCCCAGCTCACACGACGTCTCCAGGATGCCTTTTTTTTCCCCACCCCGGTAGAGCCGCATCCTTTGTTCTGACGGGTTCGCTGCAGAGCTTCAAAGCTGCCTCACAGAGGCAGGGCCCCACCTCTCCAGCCTGGAATGACGGCAGTGGAATCACAGGCTCTTGGTCTCACGCTCATAGGCAGATGTGAATGTTCCCTGGGTGCCTGCAGCCAGCCCCTCGCAGCGTTCATTTGTACGTGTTTTGTGCGGCGCATTAGCGGGACAATTGCGGTTTATACCCGGGGCTAGAATTACACACACGCAGAAAAGGACAAAAATTATACTGTAAAATTGGAGGAAATGTTCTTAAAACGAGAGCTGCTTTCGGTCTTGTCATAAATGATTTCTCTGTGTGCTTGCTCACGCCCTCTCCTGTTCCCTTCTCCAGCCTACTCTCGGCTCTTGGCTCTGCTGGCTGCTGCTCTCTTCCCAACTCCCATTTTCCACAGGAAGATGACATGGTTGGGTCCCCGATAAGCAGAACTTGAGATCCGTGTTTTGCTGGTCAAGCTATAGGCTGGAGGAGAAGGGAGGATCAGGAGATTAGAGTCACAGACAGAGGAATAGAGGATTAGAGGCTAAACCCCTCCAAGTCTCTGTATTGATGGTTGGGACACAGCCAGGCTCTGAGGAGCATTGCAAAGCCTGGTGCTGATAGCATATCCGCTTAGTTCCTGTCTTTGCATTGCAGGCAGCTTTTTGAGATACGTGTCCTCATCAAAAGCCAGGGTCAGGCAGGTACCAGGCATCCCAGCTCCTGGGGAAGTCAAGTACCTGCTGAGATCAAGTCTGTGCGTTGGCTGGCGCGGAGCCTGGAAAACGTCACCCTGGCTTATGAGATTCTCAGCAATCCTCGAGTCAAATTCCCACACAAGACAAAAATAAAGGAACTTGCCCCTTTTCCCTTTGCAGCTCGTTCTGTGTCCCTGATCCTGGCCATAGATCCCTGTCATGTCTCGCTGACCCCGCTCTGTCCTGGAGACATCCCTCAGCATCTGTGGGCTGCAAGGAGAGTCCTGCTGGGAGGGAGGGAGAGGACGGGGGGGGGGGAGGACCATTGCCCCTGGCTCTTGTGACAGTTATCTGCTGGTTCCCTCCCACTTTGCACTAATTTGGTATCAGCATCTGCCACTTTGGGGAGGAAGGGGACTTGCTGAAGTGAGAAATAACGTAGGATGTGCCTGCATGGCAGTTCTTGGGGCTGGGAAACAATGGAAGGCAAGTGGGAATAGGCAGGAAGGGTTGGTTTCAAATCTGCCCTTTGCAAAAATTCCCACTTCTCTCCAGTGCTCCCTATCTTTGTTCCTGGGATTTGCTGTTGCAAGGCACTCTCATCTGGTAAACAGGTCACACAGAATGGCATATCCACTGCTGGCTGAGATAGCATGTTCCTTGCTCTTCCTGGCTTTCATTCCTCAGTTTTTTCCTCTAGTGAACTGGAACTGTACATCCTCACTGAGTTACAGGGGACACTGAATTTGAAGGGATCGAGGCTCAGCTGAGAAATGTGCAGCACTTGGATAGATGAAGATGATCATGGGGACAGGTTCCTCAGGGTTCCAGGGGCCCATCCAGCTGTATCCCTTGGGTCTTCATGCCCTAAAGCAGAGGTGGGGATGAGTTGACCTCCTGGGACCCCCTCATGTCCCATTTTCTGTGACTGCACTGATTTTCATGGTCCTTACTGGCTGTGAGCCAGCCCAGGTTGAAGGTGTAATTACAGTGTCCATTTGTTAATGAAAATGGCCAGACCAGTGCTCAGCACAGTGTGACTGGTTTGATACGTTCCCGGTCAAGTAATCTGTATTTCTCATCTGGTTTTTGCCAAAACCTTGGTGCAGCTGTAATTAGAAGCTCTCCTGTCTGATGGCCATCCCTCAGAGCCACCCAGCAAGGCCACCTGCCCTTGTTTTTTCCTCCTGGAGAGTCAGCCTAGCACTGGAAGCGCAAGTCATCTGTGTAAGGGGCTTGACCTCAGAGGCCAGCAAGGCATAAGAAGTGATCTGGGCAGGACTTAATCCCCTGGTCAGTGGTATCTAATGCAACACAGAAGCTCCATGCCCCGTTCCCTGTTGCTTACACAAGGAAAACAAGACTTTCAGTTCAGCCTCATGTTTTTTGGTTTTGGGTTTTTTTTTTTGAATGGGAGAAGTAATTCAGCAATGCAAGGGCTGGTAGTAACAGCCTCATCTATGCACAGCTTTCTTATTCATGCTTCCTTTCTGGTCCCTTTCCATTACCCTTCATCCCAGATTTTCAGGGCCAAATTCTAACTCTTTCCATCTTCTCTTAGATCTGAAGATGGCCTGAAATATATTCCAGAAGGAGATGCAATCTGACATGCTGGAAACTCTCTAGCTCTTGCTGCTTCCATCTTAATCTCTTTTAAGTATTAGGCATTAGTCATCCACACAAATATTGCTTCCTTCCCGTCTTGCATGTACAGTCAGTCCTTTCCAGGAGAAGAGCCAGAAACCAGGGGATGAACTTGGGAAAACAGGAGAGCTAGGACCAGATATTCACGGATTAAGATGTTGGGCAAGGCTTGTGCATCCACATCTGCAAAATATTAAATGTCCATCTTCTCCTTGATGGCAGCAGGGTGTAGATCCCTTAGTGGAGCTCGTATCTCCAGCCATGACTGTTGGGACAGGTGAAAACCTGTTTGAATGAAATTGGGATCAGTGTGCTAAGCCCTTTAGCCTGGGAGCTTTCTGCTCAGGTTGCCAGCCACCAGCTCACCTCTGCTCCCTCCTAAAGCATCTGTGCCCCCCTGAGGAGAGCAGAGCACGAGAACGTGCTGGAGGACGAGGTCCAAGCTCAGCAGGTCCGGCCAAGAGCTCAGACTTGGGCTAAGACCATAACTTTGAGCTCTGCCTGCTCATCCAGCTGTGCAGCACGGCTCAGGGTGTCTCCTCCTAGCCTGGGCCTAAGGATTTGCTGAGTGGGTGGTGTGTAGATCTGATCCTGAGAACAGGCTGTCTCGTTTCTGTGAGGGTGTAGATGTGTAGGACCTTAATACCTGATCTCTAACCACGCTGCAATGCCATGAGCACAACAGCAAGCAGAGGTTGTGAAACTCTTAGCTCCAGAAGCCCTGATCAGATGGTGATTTGAGACAGTCTGTCTGCAGCTGCATCCCAACGTGATGAAACCAAGCCTGGGGAAACCATCAGAAAGCTCTGTGTGGTCTTCACAGGCAACACCCACGCTCCCCTCCCTGCACGGGAGAGAGGGGGAGTGTTTGGCTGCAGAGGAGGCTGCTTTGCAGAGAGGCTTTTGTCCTAAGAGGGCTCCAAATCTCCTCAATGCCAACCTGTTTCACTCCTGAGGGTGGGTGTGCTCTGCTGTGTGATTAGGAGGTAGAACAGTAAATCCTCCTGTCCAAAAAGGGGGGAAAGACAAAAAGAAAATGAAAGAAGAAAAGAGGGAGAGGGAAAGAAAAAGGAAGGAGGGAAAAAAAAAGACTGTGTGCATGGCCTGGGTGCTAATGAGCCTTCTCTGCAGCAAATACAGTCAGACTGGTCTTTAAGGTCCCAGTTTAAGTCAGGAGATTTAAATCAGGAGATTTAAGCAGGTTAAGATTTCGTTCCAGAACTGCCTATACTCTATTTGAAAGTCAAGCATCTCCTCACCTTCTCTGCTGGTGAACAGGAAGAGAGCGAATTAAGAGCAAAATCCCAAATTACATCTTCAGATGAACACAAATGCTTGACTGTCCTCCACACAACTTCATCCTGTAGGGTCCTGGTCCTGCTGGGACCACCAGACCCTTGTGATCAGCATTTCAGAAGAGGGGGCCAGCAGCCAGCTACCTAAGAGGAGGAGGAAAGCAAAAGCCTGGACCACGTGGAATGCCAAAGCCTGCTCTGTAACGTTGCATTTTTCCTTCTCTGGGTTAGTTATGCCTCATGCTCCCTGCCCAGGCGGGCACATCTCCCCTGTTTGGAGCTGGCACCCTTTTAGCTGAGCGGTACAAGCCCTGCATCTAAAATAAGCCACGCTGCTTTATGATAGCTGGTAAAAATAAAGCTTTACCAGCACAAGCAGCTATAACAGCACAGAGGATTTACGACTGAGTGGGTTTTTTCCAGGGTGGGCTGGCCACAGTCTGGTGATGGCCTTTTTATAACCGTTATCAGCTCCCACACAGACCAGGTCCATCTGTTACTTAATTTGGACGGAGACACTCCTAAGCTTTTGTTCACTAATCACTCGCTGCACATCTACATTGTTCTCCAGCAGGGCAGCCCACCCCGGAGCCAGGCTTGGCTTGCTGATCTCAGGGAGACACCGTGGAAAAATGGAATAAAAAAGGCATGCAGCTCACTCAGGTCACTGGACCAGCTCCCTTCTCTCAGCTTGAGGGGCTTTGAACCTGCCACTTGGGTGCCAGAGCAAACATACAACCAGCTCCTGGGGCTGGAAGTTAAGACTGAGCACTACAAAAGGTTTATGCACCCATTATAAATCCAGTCTTTATGTATCACAAGTACGTTTAAGTCCCTTGAGCTATTCTTGAAGCTCCAAAGAACAGGACAAAAAAATCCCCCAAAATATAACCAAAAAATGCCAAACACACTGGTCTCTCATTGCTGTGCCATGCTGTGTTGTCTGCCCTGCACCACCTGGCACAAGTTGCATTGTATGATCACAAAGAGACACACTGGGGATAGAGAGGAGGGGGGATAAAGAGCCTGGAGCACTGGGAGACAAAAGGATGGATATTTCGAGGCAGATGGTCAGATGTTCCTGAAAGGGCTTATGGTGATTTCCTCAAAATAAGCTGCGGGCAGAAACCCGGCCTCCCCCTTCCTTGTCTTGTCTTACCCAGCCCAGCTCTGCGTGGCTTCCTCCGCTCTTCCTCTGGGGTTTTCCCCCACATTTCACCATCAGCTTCCTCCCTGCACACACACACAACCCCTGGGAGGCAGGGACAGGGCTGGGGGCTGCTGTCCCTCACAGCTCTCCTGCCTGGGCTGGCTTTATCCCCGCCACTCCCAGGGTGGGGATGGATGCTCCAGGGGCACCTCCAAACTGGCAGCCAACAACGTGCCGACGTGCAGAGGGTTCAGCTAACACGTTTTAACACCTAACAACATATCACTGGCTCAGTAGCTCTCCTGCTACACTGAGTAACCACCCGGAGAGCCAAGATGCTTAACAAGGCATGTGGTTTATCGCAGCATTCCCACATGGCTTAGACACGCTTTGAATTGCAAATCAAGCAAGGGCTTAGTGATGATGGACACCTCAAGCAAGGCATATTTTTGTTGGTTTAGTGGGCAGGTGTTTAAATACAGCTGCGTGGTTTTTGTACTGCTTGTGCCTGACAGTGCATTAACTAAAATTACCGTATCAGATAACCGCGATATCGAGCGATGCTGCAGCACAGACTGTTGGCAGCAACTCATCCCAACTGTTTCCTGGTCATCCTTTTACTTTGCCTGCAGTTCTTCAGGAACACTTCACCCCCTCTTCAAGTTTCTGCCTGGAGTTTTCAAGCAGAGACGGGGATGGAAGGAGATGGAAGGTCAGGCTTGGCTTTGAACGGTTCAGAGAGAGGAGATTTAACACATCAAGTTGTCTATAAAGCTGCTTTTTTTTTTCAGTATAGCATTTTAAAATGATTCAGATAACATGAGTCACAGTAACAAGCATGGGCTGGATCTCTTTAGCTGAAAAAAAAAAAAGTGCCATAAGAAAATGCTATAGACTTCACTGCCTTGTCCTGGATTCTATTTTGGAGGACTGATGACATTTGGGATTCAACCATATGTCTGGCTGATTCTGTAGCACATACAGATCTGGTAGGTATTCAGGAGTGTAGAACATACAGATCTGGTAGGATTTGGGAGATGCAGCGCACAGAGATCTGGTAGGAGCTGGGAGATGCAGCACATACAGATCTGGTAGGAATTCAGGGATATCGAACATACGGATCTGGGAGGAATTCAGGGATGTAGAACATGCAGACCTGGTAGGTGCCTCTGCTGTGGCACATATGCTGCTCTGGAACTGGAATTCATGGCTATTCCTGCTGTTCTCCAAACCCTGGGTGCCTTTGAAGTGAGATTTACATAACACCAAACCCTTGCTGCTTATTTGCACTGGGCTAAAGGAGGCCTATAGGAACACCTTTGGAACACTCCTTTCAAAAGGTGGCTTAAGCACTAATGATGATTTAACACTCAGAACAAAGCAACCCTTAAGTGTGGTCACTGAAGGGACAACCCTTGCCCACAGCAGGGAAATGGGACAGGGCAGGGGTCACCCCAGCACTGATTTACAGACATCTGGGGAGCACTGGCTTGGTGAAGATTCCTGCAGCTCCAGGGAGACTGGAGAACGAGGCATACCCAAAAGTAATGCTAAGAAGAGCTATTAAGGCACTCTGCCCCTGCTCTGCAGTCTGTATGGTCACTTGAGGTTTGTGTTTTGGTTTGCTGTCGCCTTCTTGTAATTTAGAACATGCTACTTGCAGCATTCTGCCACAGAGAGGAGAATAAATCTGTCTTAGCAGTGATTTAAGGAGCCACATTGATCTCTGCCCACGGTCAATACACGTAATAATGTCAGAGCCTCTCACACAGTCTCCAAGGACTCAGCTTCTGCCTTAAAATTTGTTGTCATCCTGCTTCGTGCCTGAGGGATAGACCTGAATCTCTTGTGTTTAGTGGGTGAGAAAAAGCCTGCTGTGAACAATTTCTGAGCAGTGAGATGGGGCTGGAGCTGATGGAGTCCCACTGTCTTGGAGTGAACATTTGTGGAGTCATAACTCCCTCAGAGCAACACAACACTGTGGTTTTACCATCCCCTCCTACAACTGAGCTGATATTGTAGCTGCAGCAGATGTACCTCAGCAGGACTGTTATCATGATGTCTCTTTGATGGGGCACCATTTTTCTGAAAAATTATGTTGTGTAAGCAAGAATCCATAACAAAACCCAAACTGGTACAAGTTTCCTTTAAGGAACGAGGAACCCTTTCCCTCTCCTTCTTTCTCTAGTTTTTCCAAGAGGAAGATATATAGGGTAGCACTGACCAGGTAGATGCTGTGGAAGGTGCCTTCTGTGGCTCTTCAGGTGCTCTGCAGGTTTTGGAATGGTCCCATCACTTGGGAGTTGTTTCCATAACTCACTTCCCTGATGGTGCTGTCTCTGAAGAAAGCAGAGCCCGCAGCTTCCCCCTTTTTGAAAGCTGAGCCAAATTCCTTCTTAGAGCCACCTGTCCTGAGCAGGAGGCCAACCAGCATCTCCTCAGATCAGCTGAGTGCTCAGAGCTGGGCTCTCCATTAATTCTCCCTTGGTTCCAGAAGCAGGAACAGCAGAGCCCACCAAATGCCTTGTTTGTGTGAAGATCCCTACATTGCTGTTGAAAATATGCCCAAATGCTGCATGAGTGTCTGTAGTGCAGAGGAGGGAAGGGTGGAAAGATCCTGCAGTTTTGGCCAGGCCAACTATTAGTTTGCATCAGCCAGTGGCTTTTGTGTGAGTAACAATGATTTTTGTACAAAAAAAAACCTTGCCAAACTTCAGCTCTCCCTGGTGGTCTTCAGGGTATCAGCACCGGGGCTCCGAGGAAAGCAAACAATGAGGGACAGGAATCAGCAGAGAACATTTCAAAATTCCTGGAAGGATTTTAGGTGTTTAAGGCCCTCGAGCTTTCAGTGGGAGTGCCTGTGCAGCTCTTGAGTGTTTCTCAGACTGCTGCCTTGCTCTCTTAGACTGAGCCACTCCACCAGAGGAGTTTCCCCTCTGCGTTGTCAGGGTCTCTCTCCAAAAGCTTCCCACCCTGAAAGCCAGCAGAGGAATTTGCACCTGTTTGTCACGATGCTGAAGATCATTTCTTTCTCCACGTCTCCCTTCAGCTGCCTTTCCTGCTTTCTGTTCATGCTTGTTATGATGTTTTGCTCTGCCTAAGACAGTCCAAACCTTTAGCTGCCTCTCGTGTCACTGAGGCACCAGTTCCCATCATCTTTAACCTGCTGTGTGATCAGTGCCCAGCCAGGTCAGTGGGCATCCATCATCCATCCTCCCTTAGCTTTCCATGAGCTTCTGATGGGCTTTGGCACAGCAGAGCTGCACGAGGGGCCACGGCAGACCCCTGCAGCTGATTATTTTGGCACTAATTAAGGTGTGTGTCCTCCTCCTGTATGAGACAGGGCTTTGGAGCAGCGTGATTTGTGAACACCAGAGCCTGACCGAGAGGCTTTGCAACAGCCAGAACACCCAGACCCAAAATATCCTCTGTGATGAAGGTGTTTGGTTCACTTTCTTCCTCCTGTGCCACGCCAGGCACTCCCTGCTTGTTTCCTTCTCCCTCCAGGGAGCTGTTGGTGAGTTGGGTATCCAGTAGAATATGAGTGTTGTTGGTACCTGCTCTGGTGGCATGAACAACAGAAGGGACATGGGAGGCAGATTTTTCAAAACAAAATAACACATGAAGGAGGGAAAATGACTGGATTAATTGGGAACACGTTGGTGCTCAGAGCAAGAAGGGAACAAGCAAGCTGGTGGTACAAAGAGTCTCACAGCTGAACTCCTGTCTTCCCCTTTCATGATTTATTACCTCACATTTTACATTACCACGCTTAAAACCCTTCAGATGTCATCAGCATGTGTTATGGGCCAGGCCTGGCACTTTCCATTTCCAGGCACTGACCAGATCTCTGGAGGTTGCTCTGCTTCCTCCCTTTTCCTGACCATCAAATTCATTTGCAAAATAAAGACTTTCACTCCTGCATTATCAGAGTTCTTTTACCATCTAACTAAGCACAAGGCACAAGGAAATGGCTCATGCTGTCACTGCTTTTGTGCCATTATGTTAATCCTCCTCTTTAATTGCTACTTCTAACAATTATATTTTCCTGTATTTACACCACAACTCCTAAATAAACTTAGTCCTGCTGGAGCAGAGTTAGTAGCCAGGAAAAGGTTTTATCTGGGGAAGCCAGCCCTCAGAGATGATTTCTCAGCAGGCAGCGTGTTTCTAGCTGGGTGACTTATGAGCTGTGCTATTTCTTATTACCTTCTGTTTGTTTTTCCAGGCTGCAGACTCTTGGCTGTGGAGCTGATCTCCAGCAACACCCAGCCCGTGGTGCAGGAATTCCAGAGTGAGTGGCTGTGCTGCCTGTGGGGATTTGCACCAGGCCAAAGAATTGGGGAAAATTCTTATTGGCATTTGGTTTCTTGTGGGAGGCAGGACCACGAGAGCCTGGGATTCAGAGAAGTGCCTAAGAACATGTCTTTGTTTCACCCTGTTTAAAATGGTTTATCGAGGCCCCCTGCGAGCCATTGGCATTGCCAAGTGTCTGCCTAAGTGCTTTGTTGAACTGGATCCCAAAAGAAGGAAAAGCAGTTGCCTTGCAATTAATACACTGAAGAGGGAGTCGGGAGATTTATATTTTATCTTGGTCCTCTTAAACCTGCACTGGGATTCTGGGAAGCCACCTCTCGTGCCCTGTTCTGTACAGATGAGATGCCGGTGCCAGCTTCAAAGGGGAGGGTGTCTTCTGGATTTATCCCCAGGAATCACGGTCTCAGTGCATCACCAGACACTGCCCAGGGAGATTGTGCCTCCCTGACTCACTCTGCAGCCCAGAGCAGCAGCAGGACAGTGCTGTGGGCTCATCCTGTCATCAGGGCTTGTTTGCCATAAGTCACAGCCTGCAGGGAACAGTGTGTTCGTTCCTCTCCATAGTTGATAGCTGCTTGACTATTATTTTTGCTGGCCAAAATCCATCTTCCCCAATAGCTCCTGGAACCCAGCAGTGTTTCTGTTTGTCAGATGAAAGGGAAGGCTCTGCTTTGTGGGCAGCATCTCCTAATAAAACACCGAGTGAGGCTGCCTAAAGCAGAGCAAAAATACAGCTGCTTCCTATTAATCTGTATTCCCATTATTTCTCCTGCTAGGTGTTGAGCTGTCCTGCATCATTAAATCCACTGTGACGCCAGATCCCAGGATCGAGTGGAAGAAAATCCGAGACGGAGAAACCTCTTACGTGTTTTTTGACAATAAAATGCAGGGTATGAAGATTCTTTGCTCTTAGATTTCCAAAACAGCCTCAGAAGCAGCACAATGGAGAACAAACAAGGCTGTGAAAGGCAGGAGCTCTGGCTGTCTTGCTGCTTTCTTCTGGAACAGAGTCCAGCAGTCAAAGTGCAGGATGGAGAGGGAGCAGGATGTTCTTTCCTCCCTGCCTTCATTATTGACAGGTCACAGTAGGGAGCCACAGAGAGCTGGAGAAGGTAAAAGATACTTCTTGGGTAGGAAAGCAAATGCTGCAGCTTCCCTCGTGCAGAGCCTGCTGGGCCCTGCGTGGTCACTGGGTGTCTGAGCTCTCAGGAGCAGGCACTGACCCCTCCTGTCTTTCCGTGTGACATCCGAGGGCTCCACCTGCCCTTCAGAAGGGATGTGTGTGTGGAGCTGTCAGTGCCCACTGCTGAGGCAGCACAGGGCTCTGCAGCATCCTGGGAGCACGAGATTAGAAGCAAACTCCTTGGCTTGATAGGAAAACTCCAATGCCAGTAGGGCCTGACTCCATCTGGAATTACTCCAGCACTTTAGATGGGACCAACAGCCACATCCAAATGAATCTTCCAAAGGAGACAAGGCCCGAGGCTGTCTTGGAAGTTGGATTTTGCCACTCTGTGAGATTTGGAATGGTGCTTTCCAGTCCATCCTCTTCCACGGTTGGCAGCATTGCTTTCCTTTGTGGCCTTTCAGGCATCAAGTTCCTTTTAGGTTGTTCCCTTGACTCCAGAGTCAAAGTTCAACCTCCTAATTTATATGCCCAAAATGAGCCTGTGTGACTCCCCTTGGTTTCTTCCTCTCTCTTTGCTCTGTGTCAGGAGACTTTGCGACCCGGGCAGAGATCCTGAGCCGGACATCCCTGGTGATCAAGAACACCACCCGGATGGACACGGCCACGTACCGCTGCGAGGTGGCAGCGCCCTCCGACACCAAAAGCATCGACGAGATCAACATCCAGCTCACGGTCCAAGGTACCACACCCAACCCAGACACCTCTGCAAGAGGGACCAGAAGGGGCCGTGGGTCTCTCCAGTGTCCAAACTGCAAATAACAGAAAGTTTTGACGCTTTCTTAGCCACGGTTATGGAAAGTAGGTCAGAAATGACTTAGTTCTGCTCAGCCCAGTGCCATTCACCTGCTTTGTGTCGCCCCACAGTGAAACCCATGACTCCCAGATGCACTGTGCCTAAAGCTGTACCTGTTGGCAAGTCAGCCTCTCTTCACTGCCACGAGAATGAAGGTTTCCCAAAGTCCACTTACAGCTGGTACCGCAACAGCGAACCTTTGTCACCCGACACGAAAGCCAAACCCCACAACTCCTCCTACACCCTGAACCCCGCCACAGGCACTCTGGTAATGCCCTGACAGACGTCATCAAGGCTTGTTTTGCTGGATAGGTTATTTTTAAGGTCGATTATAAAAGAAAAAGAAACATTGCCTGGCTTTCGAGGAAGGAATAATTTGGAGGTGGTGAGGTGGTCTAGGATCTGGGTGAGGTGGGAAAGGGAAGATTCATGGAAGGACATCCTGGTCCACTGATTTTGATCACTGCTGATGCCACTTACCTGTTTAGAAAGAGGGAAGATGTCTCACCATGAAGCTCAGGAGAGATGCATTTTTAGATACGTTTTTATGCCCTCACAGTGCTTTGTTTCTCACGTCCTGCTCCCTTCCCTTTATCCTTTTCTCCTCGGCAGGTTTTCCACGCAGTGCACAAAGGTGACACAGGACGTTACTTCTGCATAGCAACAAATGATGCTGGCTTTGCCAAGTGTGAGGAGCAGGAGATGGAAGTCTGTGAGTGGCTCTACATACAATTGTCATCAGTGCTGGTTGATACATCACCATAAATAAATTGCCATCACCACAAGGAATGAAGGGGGGGGCATCACAGAGCATTAAGTCTTTCCTGCTTTCTCACAGCCCCAAACACAGGAAGAAGAAAAATAATATAAAAATTCAGGGAAACATTCAAACACTGTTGAGGTCATGAACAGATTTAGTCTTGAAACCAAGGATTCACCATGAATTATTGGGGTTTGCTTAAAACATTTGAGAGGTGTCATTTTAGTGTATGTAAAGCTAGAATGTCACTGCTGCCTTAAAGAAATACTGGATGGTGGCTTCTCTCTTTGCCAGATGACCTCAATATCGGTGGGATAATCGGGGGAGTCCTGGTGGTCCTGGCAGTTTTGGTGCTCATCACCTTTGGGATCTGCTGTGCCTACAGGAGGGGATACTTTGCCAACGGCAAAGAGAGCGGAGAAAGGTAAGATGGGATCCCAGCTGTTCTTGGACAGGTCCCTGCACCCACAGCCACCATGGAGGAGGCTGAAGGGCACCAAAACTTGGAATTTTAATGCCTGACTTGGATATATATCTTCCCAATCCCCTACCAAAGCCTACAGGCCAACCCAGTCCTTGAGGCATCTCATTCCCTGCTGTAAACCCTGCACCATCCAGGTTTATCTTACAGAATCATCACAGAACGGTTTGGGTTGGAAAGGACCTTAAAAATCATCTAGTTCCAACACCCTGTCATGGACAGGGACACCTTCCACTACACCAGGTTGCTCAGAGCTCCAGCCAACCTGCCCTTGAACACTTCCATGGATGGACAGTATTCACTTAAGGGAGAATTTTGGTGTGGCTGCTCTCGTGCTTGCTGCCAACACCAGCCAGAGGATGAAAGCTGTGCTCTAATATCCTCATAATTTGCATGGGAAGGGGGGGACCAGCACAATTAAAAGCCTACAGGTGTTTTTCCAATAGATCATGTGCTGCTGGCATAACGAGGTCTTCAGTTTGATGATCAGAGCTCGCTGCACAATTAGTTGGAAGCATCAGGACATGCATAGGGAATGTATGCAGCAGAGTAGGCTCTCCACAGGAAATCTCACTAGTTGTGAGAACCTAAATTTGGGGTGAAAAACAACCACTTTACAGCACACATTAAAATGTTAAAAACAACAGCAATAGCATCAGAGACAAGCCTCGATGTCCTTACAGAGTCTGTGGAAGAGATAATATATGTAAACCCAAGATTCTCACCAGATAGATTTGTTCTGTGCTAAATGTTGCTTTTCAGCACAAGCCCTGTCTTTTTTTTTTTTTTTTTCTCTCTGATTTGGTTTGTTTTTCAGAGAAAGCTCCAAATACCTTATTTAACTGCAGCTGAGGGTTGGCATCCACCGGACCTGACAGTCGTATATAAATCCTGCATTCCTGTGGGATTGCAAACAAGTGGTGCTTCCTTATAACTAAGAAAAATGCTGAAGGCATCTGGCAGTGAAGGATTGAAATGAACTTTATAATTGCCACAGGAAACAGTGCAGGAGGCACAGAAAGGTAGTGACAGGGACCAGAGCAGGAGAGCCCAGAAAAGAACCAGTTAATCTCTTTGCAGAGTCGTGTGGAAACAGGCAGCAATCTTTTTACCCTGTGCTGAAGGGGAAATAGAAAAAATCCCAGTCATGGCAAATGATGGAATAAACACAGACCCCTCATTTGAGAAACAAACTGGGTTTCTCTCTGCTTGCTTTTCATTCAGCTGCTCCTCCTCATTTCCATCTTTCTCAGCACCTCCCCTCCAAAATCCTGCAGTCTTCCTGTCGCAGAAATGAGATTTTATTTTTTCCCTCCCTTTATTTCAGCTACAAGACTCCAGCAAAACCTGATGGCGTTAACTATATCCGGACAGATGATGAGGTAACAAATGATTTGCATTTAACATCTCTCTGTTAAAAGGAGAGGAGGAGGGTGGGCAGAGGGACAACTCGCTTTTTTGGGGCCCACAGACTTTCTCAGAGTGGGCTCCACTCCGAAACAAGGCTGGAGAACACAGGGAAAACAGAAGGGTGAAGGCTGAGTCATTTCCTTGGAAATGATGAACAGTTTAAGTTGCTTGAAGTGACTGATGCCAGGAGCTATCAGAGGCAGCTCTGCTCTGAGTTATCTCGTGGCCTGACCCCCTGGGGATGAGTTTCATTGGATTAAGTGGGCAGGACATGATGCTTTTTACGAGAGAACTTGTATTTTGGGATTTGAGCAGATCACTAAAGCTTAAGACCAGAAATAGCCTCTCCCATTAGCAGAGATACTGATGAGGGAATGGGAAAGTCCCCTGCCATGCCTTGCTGTGTGAGGACAGGAGGAGGAGGCAGCAACTCACCAGTGCAACTGGTGCCTCCCTCTCCTTCCCAGCTGGAAGATGGGGCTCCCTAAAAGCACTCTTATTTATAAACACTTTGGATCTACATTTCTGGGGGCAGCAGGAATGACAAGTTGGCTGGAAAGCTCCTAAATCCTTCCTCCACCCCAAACTGTTTCGTTGCAGGGCGACTTCAGACACAAGTCTTCGTTCGTCATATAGGACACCAAAAGAATACTGCAAAACCAGCAAAAGTGTGAAAATACCTCCTCCAGGAACTCAAAGCAAGAGCAAAAGATTAATTAAGTGCGCTTGGAAGAGTTTGGAACACACAAGAACTCGATAGCTAGCTATCTGTATATCTTTTTTTTCTTTGCCAAAGTTTAAAGTAACTCCTCACTGCCCAACTCGCGTCTCCCCTGCCTCCGGAGATACCAACAGGATCACCTAAACCTGTCCTTGGACTAAGGAAGCATTTTAATACTTCCCAAGAGACTGGGCTGTGGAAGTTTGTGGCATTGCCTTCTATTTGTGCTGCAGGGACACGGCCACAATGTGCAAACCACCCAGGGGGACAGCATTAGGTAAACGTGCAGTAGACATTGCTAGTACGTGCTACTAGTAGACAAAAAAAGGTGCTGATACAGCAGTAGATGGACTTCAAAGAGCGAGATTTATCCATGCAAGGGGGGGGGTTTTCCTCCCAGCAGCTCATTGCCCAGGCCTGGCTGGTGACTTTTACACATTTGTGTGTATAAAAGATTGTCCTGTGCTCGACTCTGACTGCTCAGGAGCAGGGGGGGTGTCTCTGAACAGCCAACAGCGAACACCACTAACGTTCTCAGCCCCTGTGTAAACTTAATTCTTGTTATTTAACATGATGACCCACCAGGCCAGGATTGCTTCTGTTCCCTGCTTTGTAGAGAACTCATTGCACGCAGGTAACCCCTCCATCTAATCTGCACAAAGCAGACTTGCCTCCTGAGTCTTTCCGTGCTGAAAGAGGCTTAGAGGGGAGGCACAGAACGAGTGCTGAGACATCCCTTTCAGGAAAATTAAAGCCAAATACTTTTCCTAGGCTGAGATTGCCATAAAAGGTACTGAGATATCTTCCAGCTTTTTTTACCTTCTCTGTTTCTTTTGTAGAACCCCACGTTCTAAATTTTTTGCAAAGATCTATTTTGATTACTTCAGAAAAAGGTAACATTTCTATTTAAAGTGTAAATACGTGATGCCAGCAGTGTTTAAGTAACGGAGCTATTTTTTTACTGTTGAAGCTACAGAGAGGAGCTCAACTGTTGCTATAATATGGCACTGTCAGAGCATATCAGTATTAGTGCAAACTGTATTAAAAAGCTGCAGGTGGAACAGCATCTCTTTCCTCTTAAACCAGCTTCAGCCATTTCCTTGTCACAAGAGGTCTTACCAGACACAGAACAGAGTCACTCAGGGATAGTTTTTGTAAATTTTATGGCAGGAGCTATCAACTTTTTTTTTTTATATAGAAAACTTCTCTTGCCAGTGACCAACACTTTGTTTTTGTTGTTGCAAGAAATATCCAGGGATGGCTATTTTGGATTCAGTTCCAACGAGGTGACAGAGTGACTTCAATGTTTGCTGCCCCTCTGCAGGTTCCCTAAAGCACTAACACGGTGTGACAGCTACAGCAACCCGACAGGTTTAAAGCTTACACGGCCAAGGCCACTGTTTCTGGAGCTGGGAAGGCAAAAGCACGACACAAAAGCACTTTCTCGGTGTCAGCTGAAACTTTTCTCTAGGTGGTAAAAAAAAAAAAACATAAAAAATTAATTTGGTTCTTTTGGCTTGAGAGAGAATAGCTGGAAACACATGAAAACACCCACGTTGGTGGTGTTGAACGGCAATAGGTGATACAAGATGTGGATGCAACACTAGAACTGTGCTGTGGTTTAAGAAGTTTTTTAATGTAGCATAATTTAGTGTTCTTGTATTTCCAATATAAATTGAGTTGTCTTAACTTTTCCTGTATACAGTATTTTGGATACTTGACGATTTGGACTGTCAGTGTTATTTTTTAGTGTTCTGCATTACTCTGCTTTGTTTCCTAAAGGCCCTCGCTGGACATGCCATTGCTGCATTTGTTTTGCCTAAGCAAAGCATTTCCACTTGTCCTTCTGCTGATGAAAGTAAAAATAAGGATGGGGCAGCAATAACCAGATGCTCTCTGTGTGATTCAGGCATTACCACTGCTCTTTTGCAACTATACTCTGGTAACCTTCTTAAGACAAGCTCTTCAGCCAAGCCAGCCAGTCCTGATTGCTGCTTCTAATCATTCTGACATTCCTTTGCACCCTCTGGATATCCACTGCTCCTTCTCTGTGCTGCTGCAAGGATACCTGTGATAAGGGAGAGAGAGGAAAGGGGTGAATCAGGGTAGCTCTGGGCACTATGGGAGCACAATCCACAGTCTCACCAGGCAGCCTTCCTGTGAAAAACCAGCAAAGCTAAGAATCAAAACTTCCATTATTTTCAGTTCTAAAATGCACAGTGGCATCTCTAACGAGAGAAGGGGAGGTGGTCCCCCTCCCCATACAGCTCGTGGGAGCTGATGGATGGAATTCATTGTATTGTTGTGAATAATATTCAGGTTTGTACTAATGTATTACGTTTAACTTTGCCAAGAATGTTTTACATAAATACCAAGCTATAAAGCATTCTTGTAGGGGTTTTTGTTTGGGTTTGGGCGTGGTTTTTAAACAGCCAGATTATGGGAGGTTTCTGTTTTCAATTCAGTGAAATAAGGGGAAGTCTCTTCTGTCAGAACATGCACTTATTTGTATTGGGATGAAGGTGACAAAGTCCAAGGTATGTTGCTGTTAATCAGTTTTTTCTTGGACATTTGTGTATTACTGGTTCTTCCCTAGAGAAGACTCATTAATGCACACAGGGCACATCTCAAACACTGCTCGAGGACAGAACAAAAACAACAGAAGCACAAAGTAGGAAATAAACTATCCCAATTTACCATTCAGAGTGGTTAAATGATAATTTAAGGCAGGAGAAAAGGCATGGAATGAATGGACGTGGCCATAATTGACCATCACTTAAGCCAGGGCCATCCTCTGTTCCCAGGTTTTGACTTTGGGAATAAAGTTTAACCTCACTGGAAGGTTTCTCTGATCTCCAAAACAGAGTAGGGAAAGTGAGGGCAAATGATGGGATTCCAGGGCAGGAGGGAAGTGCCCCCGTTTCCACTCGTGCAGCAAAGCCTGAGTAAGACAAACCAGCATGAATAAAACAGATCCCAGTCTCAACTTCCAATGAAATCCAGGGCCTGAGCTCTGCAACAGAAGGTAACCACAGAAAAACTTCAGTGTGGCATCAGGGAGACTCGGGAATGGTCAGATTCCAGCATTTCCAGAGCACATTTATAAGTTACCTGCACAGGACACAGCTCTGACTTACCCACCGTGATTTGAGTCATGCCCTGCTTGCAGATAAATCAGTCTCTATTTAAAAGCTGCTGGGTCCAACATTATTAATTGAACTGAGGGCCCAAGATACCAATGATGTGGTAGAAGAGACTTAAGAGGCTGTAGAAATCTATAGGAAAAAAAAAAATCACTTCTCTGTCAGCTCAACAAGAGGGGAGACGGCGTGGGCGGAATTAATTCCGTAACCATTTATTTTCATCAAATGCTAATAGTTGGAAATAACATAGTTCAGGAATGGAAATATTCCATAGAAAAAGAACATTAAGGCTGTTCATACACACAGGAGTTTGCACAACAAATAAGAGGTGATGTAGCGTGCAATTACCAGATTTAGGGGTGTGGCAGTGACAAGCTGTTTTACCTTTTCATCAAATTAAAGTAACTATTATATAACCAAGAGGGACCGTGAGGGATCGGGTGAATAAGCCCAGCCACTCACTGCCCAGCAAGCTGTGATAAGTGCATTTTATTGCAGCAACACTGTGCCCTCACTTTTTCAAATGGACAGATTATACATCCTGAGAGTGAAGAGCAAACCCCCCTTTATGCTGCAGCTTTCCAGCCCTCCAGTGAGCTGTGTCAGGAGCAGCAGCTTACAATCCATACATGTGCTAATGCAGGCTTTGTCTGCCCATATTCTGGGCAGTTCTGTGGAAAAGCCAGCTAAGAATAGATAGATAAGGAAGGACATGTGTTCCCAGTTTATAATTGCAGAGGGGAAGGCTTCAGGCACGTGGTGATGCTGTGCCCAGGCCCAGTGAAAGGCTCAGTTGTCTGCTTTCCGGGGGGTTCTGCGCTGGGAGCGGCGCAGAGGGACGTGCTGGCTGCTCCTTCTCCTGGCTGGGGATTCCACTTTCCACTCCCGAGGCCGGGATGGGCTGGAAGAAGGAAGCAGAACCACCATTTATTTCCAAGCCTTTATTTCCAGCCTTTCTCCCTGCAATTTCTGTGCAGAACTTACAGTTTCTCCAGCGATGTCAAACAGATAATATCAGTCGGCTTATCCTCATCCTCATCCTCTTTGCTCTCTGCAAAGAACACACACGTTTTCATATTTTAAAAAACGCCACAGATTTGCTCATTTGGTGTTTCTTTTTTTTTTTCCCCCCCACTTCCCTCAAGTTGGAATCCCAGAGATGACTTGCCTGGAGCTGAATCGGGTGTGTGCGTCAAGCTGATGCAACTGACCCCAGCCCCAAAAGTCAAGTCATTAATGGTCTCTGGAAAAATAAGAAAAAAGGCAAGAACATATTAACAGTCAGCTTGTGACACAGCCAGAGGGCAAGGCATGCTGCTGTGGAAACCTTAAGTGTCACCAAGTAAGTAAATCCAGTTAATTGCATACAAACACACACACACAGATATATATCTATTTTATACCCATATATTATATATCTATTTTATACCCATATATCTATTTTATACCCATATATCTATTTTATACCCATATATCTATTTTATACCCATATATCTATTTTATACCCATATATCTATTTTATACCCATATATTATATATCTATTTCATACCTATATATAATATATCTATTTCATACCTATATATATATATCTCTATCTCTCTCTATATATATATATTATATATCTATTTTCAGCCCACCAGACCTCAGTGTCTCCCATCCAGCCTCTGCGTTGAGTCTGATGGGCCACTGATGCACATCAGCTTCACACTCCAGCTTTCCTGGGAGGAGGAAATTCCTTAAATATGGGATGGTGTGCCTCCCTGTCCTGCCCTGGAGGGAGAGCCACACCTCCCACTGAAGCTTTGCCATCTTTCAGACCCACACCAGTTGCTCTGCCTGGTCAAGGCAGAATTTGGGGCCCCTGGAAACAGCCAAAGGACCTGAGCATGTTCCACGAGGAGCTGCCTGCAGCCAGACAAGAGGAATCACTTGACAAGGGAGCTGGGTAGAATTTAGCTTGCCTGAATAGGCCCTAGTTGTCAGCTGTCTCTTTCCTGTCATTTATCTCAGGAGGGATGTCACAATATTCAGATTTTACTTAACTCAACGCTCTGTTTTATGCTCATGTTTCCCAGAACCTTTCAGAAGGAATTAAGGTAGGAAGTGTTTCATAGGGCAGGAGTTGAAAACTCAGCTAAAAGGACTTCTCTTTACAGCTTTAACTGGGTTTGCTCTTTAACTCCTGCCCTGTCCTGGCAGGGAATCACTGAAGCTTAGAGTGGAAATCCAACTTGATCCATCTGCCTTAGCTCTTCTCTGCATCTCTCAGGAATGGTCTGTGTCAGTGTCCTGGCTTTGTGCAGTGTGTGCCTGAACAATTTACCTTGGTAATGAGACAGTTATGGGGGGCAAAGAAAGGGGGGGGCAAAGAAAGGGGGGGGCAAAGAAAGGGGGGGGCAAAGAAAGGGGGGGGCAAAGAAAGGGGGGGGCAAAGAAAGGGGGGGGCAAAGAAAGGGGGAGGCAAAGAAAGGGGGAGGCAAAGAAAGGGGGGGGCAAAGAAAGGGGGGGGCAAAGAAAGGGGGAGGCAAAGAAGTATCAAGCAGGGCTTCCCATGCAGTATGGGAAGGTGGTATCTTCACAACACATGTTTATGTACAATCCCCACTCACCTGGACCCACTTAAGCCATTCTCTAAGTAACAGGCAGGAGTTGAGTCCCAAAGACAGAAGGGAAGAGAGAGACAGCCAGAACAGCTGAGTAAGGCAAAGAGGAGGGACAGCTGCTCCCAACTTCTCGAGCACAAAAGTGTTTACAAAGAACTGCATGTCCAATACATTTAGAATGATCTAGCAGAGTAATGAACATGTTTTATTCTGATTGTCTCCCAGCCTTCGAGACCCAGCGCCACCATACAGATGGCTCAACACACGCCAACTGAAGTGATGATCCTGCTCTGTACAGTTTGTCTCCCTGCTGAAGGACACATGCTGCCTCCAAGCAAAGCAGGAATTCAGCCCTAGTACCACTGCAGATTAACATTTTTCCTCTTTTTTTTCACCATATGGTGCTTAAGAGAAACAGCCACGCAGGCTTCCAGAGACGTGGTGCTTGAAGAATTCTGCTCTCTAAAAAACACATCCCCAAGTTTTTTGGGTTTTTTTTTTTTGCACAAAGATCATTGCTTGTTGCTCAGGCAAAGAGAAACATCGAGGCAGACAACTCTGAGCACAGAGGGAAGAGCGGGATCAGATTTTCCAGTGGATGCACACCACTGGTTCGCTCCTGCCCACTCACGGCTGTCAGGTACTCCCAGCCTGCCTTATTGGCTCCATGTCTGCTCTGCTCTGTGTGTGCAGGGCAGGGGGGTGCAGACACAGGCAGAGACAGCTCAGACAGCTCTGTCTGGGAATGCCAGACCCTCCCCACAGCAACCCCCAAAGCCCAGTGAGAGCTGGCCTGTCACACACCCAGCTCGTGTGGAGCTCTCCCCAGAGCACGTGAGGGTGTTCATCACATGACTCACACTATGGCAGAGATGCCCTAAAATTGACAGCAAGGAAGGGAATCTCCTGCTGGAACTCAGCTCCATTTGTGTTTTACTATAACTGCCTCTTGTGCTTGCAGGGCTGTCAGAAAGCATTCCAACAAAACCTGCCTTTGGATGGTCAGGTCCTGTGAGAAGGCAGTTCAGCTGGACATAAGCACAGCAGACAGTCCCAATTTGTCCATCAGATTCCTCTCCATGTATTTGTACTTTCATTTCACAGCAGTAAGAGAACCAAATCATTCCTTCTCCAGTGCTCAGCTCAGTTCTCTCTCAGTGTGGAACACACACACTTAATTACTGTGCAGGTTGTTAATCCCTTTGGGCAGATCCTTCTGTGTTCTGCACTTGTCTCAGCCCACTGCCTGCTCCAGAAGCAGGTTGTAGCTCACCCCAGATCCTGTTTGGACAACAGGAACCCCTGAAAAGAGCCAGACCTTGAGGATCTCCCTCTGCAGCAGGTTCTGTAATTCAGCCTAAAAACACTCAGCTCTGCTTCCAGAGCCAAGGAGAGCAGTTGTGCAGTCTTGTACACTTTGGGCAGTGCTGGTAAGGAACCACAACAACATTCCTCCTCAGCACCCCAGAGTTGATGAAGGAAGAAAGGGCAGTGGCTCTGTTACTTCAGCATCCCAAAATAAATTCTCTCCTGCCCTGACCCAATGCTCTGATACCCTGTGACATGCACATGGGGACTATTGGACTGTCCTTTCCCATGGACACCATTCAGCTGAAACCATCAGCTTCAGAATGGTTCTTCTTTACTACAACCCCTTAGATAAACAAATAATCTACAGCTGTTGATGGCTGGTTTTCTCAGCCCTTTAGGGGAGCTCTGCACTGACAGCTCTCTCAGAGGAGGAGTGCTCAGCCCAGTTTGGGAAGGGCTCCCTGGGTTGTACTCACGCTCTGGGGTGCTGATGGCACGGCCTGCCATGGCCACGTTGTCTCCAGAGGACTGTTGGTTCAGGTTTTGAAAGGACACTAAAACCAAGAAGGAAATAATTAAGAACAGAAACGCTTTCAAGACTCGAGGGCCTGACCAGATCTGTGTAAAACCAGATCCAGTGCAGTTTGCAGCAATGTTCCTACCCTGCTTGCTGTCTGCTGTGCTTGAGGCAGCTGATAAACTCCTCCCAACACTCCTGCTGCGCTGCTTGCTCCTGTCTTCTATGGCCTTCCTGGCAGAGTTCAGGATGGCCAGTGTGCTCAGGGATGCTGCCCTAAGGACAAAAAACAGGACAGAAAACAGGGATTTCCTTCTGCAAGCTCACATGAGATGCCTGTAATGGAGAGACCTGTGGCCTCCTGATCCCTCATCATCTTAAACAACAAATGTAAAGGAGAAGATGATGCTGCAACACTGGTGCTGCAGTGGGTTTCTGTGGCCAGGTTTTGGCACTGGGGGGGGGCTACAGGGTGGCTTCTGTTAGAAGCTGCTAGAAGCTCCAGGATGGGCTTCCCTGCCGCTGGCCAAGGCTAAGCCAACCAGGAGTTCATGAAGGACTGACAGCAGCAGAAACAACAACAGACTGTAACCCCCATTCCCATCTCCCTGCACTGCTGGGGGGAAGGAGGGAGAATCTGGAAGGAAGGAGGGGTGGGGGGAAGGTGTTTTTAAGATTATTTTACTTCTCACTCTTTTGCTCTGATCCTGTTAGTGATAAATTTAATTAATATCCCCACTTTGAGTCTGTTTTGCCTGTGATGGTGATCAGTCAGTGACCTCTCCCAGCTCTTAACTCACGAATCCTTTGCTGTTTTTTTCCCTCTCCTCTGTCCAGTTGCTGAGGGGAGGCAGAGAGTGGCTTTCGTGGGTACTTGGCATCCAGCCAGGGCCAACCCACTACAACTGGTGACCCTCAAACCACTCAGGATTGCATCAGCAAAGCAACAGCCCTGCAGAGCATCATAACAGGTCAAGAAAAACCCATACCTGCGACCCAGTAACTGCTCCCTCAGAGCACCAGCACGAGGTGTAACCAGCTCAGAAGGCACAGAGGAAGGGATTGATCCAGGTGGTGAGGACTGTCTCCGACTTGCAGGAGGCTGAGCATTATTATTCTGGCCACCAAGAGATGCAGCTCTCTCCAAAGATGGAGATGGCTATGCAAAACAGGGGAAGAGGTCATATATCAATGGATACAAGAGTAGAAAACCCTACAAGGCACTTTGACCTACATGCTGTGGGATGAAGAACTGCCCCCTTTGTGTGATGGACGTAAAGGGGTGCAAGGGAGGAAGAATTTATTGGCCAAAAGTTTAACAAGAAGTGAAAAGAAAGTTTTGCTGGGACACACATGTCCTAGTTTAGGGGTCTATATATAGGTGCTCTTCTAAAGTCTGCAGAGAAATGTACTTCCAGGCTAGAAGTCACCTCATCTTAAGGTAGGTATTTAAATAGTTCAGGACAATTGACTCAAGCACATACTTATTTCTTTACAATGACATTAAAAGAGGACCTGCATGATGAGGACAGGTATGAATTTCCACTCTGTAGACACCTAAAGTCAAAGTGAACTCTTTGGTCAGCCTATCACTGTGGGAACAGAAAGTAATTAAGCACAGCCAGTGCCAAATTAGACTTAAGTTCTCCCTTTAAACTGAATTCTTTCTACATTAATCATTTGCTGCTCCTCTTTGCCTAACAAGTGTTGTTTGTTGATCTTTGAGCGTATCAGTGACTCTGAAACCAAAGCTTCTGCCAGGAAATGTGAAGAGATACAGCAGAATGGCTATGGAATGCTCTCATAAGTGATGGAAGAGGGCCCACAGACCGAGTTTGGGTGTTATGAGCACACTAATTTTAGCAGAGGAGACCATACACGTACAGAGTTAACGGCACCAACAACCTCTGCCTGCGCTGCCGGGACCTGCTCGTGGTCTGACTCCTTCTCCCTGGCCAGCTGCTCCTCATATTTCTTCATATCATACTCCAGCTCGGCTGCCAGCTGCTTGTCCACAGCAAAGAACTCCTTGATTTCGTTTCGGTAATCTTGCATCATTTCCTGGAGCAAACGAGGAATGTTTAAGCCCTTTCAGAAATCCCTCCTGATTCACATCCCCATTCAGATCACAGCTGCTTAAGCGCAAAAAGGAAATACCAGTTGGTGGAGCAGAGGTGTTTTTAACAGACTAAGAGTTTTCAACTCCAATTTGTGCTTCAGAACATGAAAAAGCTTTTCCAGCGTTCGGGCTTTCTACCCACGTTCCACAGAGGAGGCTCACACGTAACACACCAAGATCCTTAGCTAAAATCCCTCCACCTCCTACATTATTTAACACAGTGGCAGTGGCACAACATCATCTGCCTGCTAAATTCCCCTCTAAGAAGGCTGTTCGTTCTGCCACTGGTTGCACATCCAACACATTAACTCAAGAGAGGATTAAAACCCCCAAGCCAGCAGGAAAACAACTCCCCTTACCCGTAGGTAGTTCATCAGGTCCTTAAGAGCTGGGATCCTCTTCTGCTCCATCAAAGACTTCAGTGATGTGATTACTGGGATGATGTTTTCTATGAAATTCTTCTTTTGAACCTTTTTTTTTTTTTCAACAAGGCATGAACAGTTACAAGATGCAATAAAGGAGAAGCCACTCTGGTTAGATGAATGGCCTAAGTGAGAGGAGTTATCCCTCCAGAGCAAGGGAATTACTGTAATTAAGGCTGCTCTTACTCATGCACAGAGGCTTTTAACCTAAGTGGAGTCTTTTCAGATACATCACTAAGTCACTCAATTCTCACACTGAAGGCAAATTGCCCAAAAGGTGCACCAAAAAACGTTGTTACACTCAAATGCTTTACCAACAAGAGAGCTGGGGAGCCAATTTAGCTTAGCACAGCTTCACTGGCTTCTGGGGAGATGCATTTCTCACCACTCCAGCTCGAGGACAAGCATCCTTCACAAGTTTTCCCTCGATGCTTTGGAGCTCCCACAGGTGCCCATCCCTCCTGCCACACCAGACCAGGAGCCCTTTACCTGCGAGATGAGCTTTTTCTGTGCCACCTGTACGACAGCATTGGCCACTGCCATCTCATCTTCATCAGGGTCAAGGTCTTCCTCGGGCTTTGATCTCATAGTTGAGAGCTTGATTTCCTTGCAGCTGAGGACTGCAAATGTATCTGAGAGCAGCTCGCTGGCTTCCATGTCTAGTGGAAGGACCTCATCCACAAAGCAAGCTGGAACACCCAGGGAAGAAATAAGGAGTGAAATAAGAAGTATTTTCCCAGAAACAGCAGTGAGGAGGAAGACAGGAGGATAACACACCTGGATTACGAGCCTGAGGGTTTGTTTTTTTTTCAACAGACACCAGTTCTTTGTTTGTCTGATTTTTTAAAGACATGCCTTACCTAGGATGCTGTGGCTGATCTTGGTTGTAATGCTGAACCTCTGCTCATCTGTGAAATGCTCCAGCAGGAACGTGTAGATTCGCATCCTTTTTTCTCTGTTATCTTTCCCCTTCAGAGAGAAGAGATTCTTCGCCCTGTGGCAGAGCAAGACATTTTACAAGGGCCCAAGTCACATTATGCCAACTCACAGGAATAATAAGGCTTTAAATCAGCGAGGAATATTTGCATGACACTTCTAAGACCCATAAACCTGTTAGGACACCACACAGTCCCACAAATTACATGCAGAATTCCTCCCAGAAGTGTCACAGGGGAAGGCAGGACACAATTTAACAGTTTCCCCCAGCTGCTTTCAGCCTTTTGCACATGTAATTATGAAGTGACACAAATGCTTTGCTGCCACTGAGAGCTGCATGGCCAGACAGCCCATAATTCAGCAAAAATTAGACAGGAATGTGCTCAACTGACCGTGCATCCTGGGGGAACCTGTTGTACTTCCCGTGTTTCTCATAGCTGTTGAAGTGGAAGATGCACTCAATGAAGTGTTGGGAGAACATCACTGGGTTCCTCTTCAGTAAGAGATGCACCAGACAGAACTCTGCAAACCTGGAAAGGAGGAAAAGAAAGATCTTATCGTCGGGGTAGTTTCTAAAAGCCACCAGTGAAACACAGCACGGGGCTCTCAAGGCAGGGGGATGGTTTTCCTCTGCCAAGTCTCCCTCAATACCACATTTAATTGTTGCCCAGCTCCACCTGGGCTGGAACAAGGATATCAAGTTCACTGACTTTCAGTCTTTTTTCATCCAGAAACAGACATTTCCAGCATCCACAATCCTACTTATTTTTATGGCCATTAAAGTAAACAGAGTCAGAAATTAATTTGAATTTAAATTCAGGCACAGCACTTCAATTTTTTAAATAATTTAAGTTCCACTGTGGCTGAGACACAGCAATTAGCAACAAGTTAATCACCAAAGGTGCTGCAAGAGCTGGAAGTCAACCCCAAACCTGAAGAATGTGGTTTTGTCTGGATGCAGTCACTGAATGCAGCTGCAAAGGAAAAGGCTCCCCAAGAAGCAGCACCATGTTCCTGTAGGAACATGATGCTGCAATGTCACCATCTACTGGAAAGACATTTTTAGATATTAAAAACTCACTGAAGAGAAAAGAAAATATGACTGTGCACTAGTAAGTGACAGTAGGCTGATGGTCCTGGAAAAATCCATCTTCAGACTGATTGTTCCTGGCAGAAACAAGCAGCAAGGTGTCCAGGCCTCCTCTGCATCCTGCATCCCTCATCCCTGCACCATCTCCCATCCTTGGAGAAATGTGCCTCACTCATTTCTCAGGTAACAGGGCAGCTGGAGACTTTGAAACCTACAGAAACTTCATGAACATTCACTCAAAGCCAGGGTGCACAATTCCTCTGACACGTCAAAGTGTTCCAAAACGTGGCAGAAGGCTGAAAAGGCAGGGTGTATCATATAAGAAAATAAAGAAAATATTTAATTCTAGTCCTGAAAGAAACTCAGCACTCGAGACAGAGCTTGTCAGAAAACCACAAGAAAGATTTCAGAAAGGCTTGTTTCAAATAGTCCCTTTTTTTCTGGAGTCTAAATAGAGCATGTTTTGAGGACAGCCAAGGACACACAGCCTGCTACTTTGGGACCTTCAAATGACCTGGACAGAGGTTCACCCCTCCTTCCCTACCACTGCAGATCCTAAAGCCTGAACGACTGAGGAAGTGAGGAGATTAATGGGATAATCTGCTCTCTCTCACTGGCATTTTTCTTCACACGTGGAGCAAGCAAGGCTGAGACTGGTTTTGAGCACATCTCTGCCCTTCTCCTCCATTATTTCCCAGGTGAGGGTTTTACCTGGCGAGGTCTGGGTTTGGATCCACCAGGACGCTGACGAAACGGAAGAAGAGACAGTCCTTCCACTTCACAAACTCCTCCTGCCAGAAATCAGCAGAAAACAAACTATCAATCAGGAAAACTTCACGTGAACCTTCGGACTGCAGTCAGGACAGCACCTGATAGAGCATACAATGTCCATCAGGCAAAGGAAGCAGCTGTGAAACCTCATCCAGAGGTACACAAAATAAACCCCAAAACAATGGTGTTTGGGAGGATGTCTTAAGCAGCATAAATGCTGCAGCAGCATCAGGTTAACCACTGCAAAAAGTAGAAAAATGAAAAATCTGTTCTCCCACCCAAAGGCAGACACTGTTTTCAGAGTGACACGCACTCCAAACCTGCCTTGAGTGACCCCATGTGAACATTGGGAGGGTGAACATCCCGAGCCTCTCAACATTCACATCTCCAGAACAATAAGCAGAGACAGCAGGAGAAAAAAGGTGCTGTTGTGCTTGTTGTAGTCATTCATAGAGCAGTGAAGCTGAAGTGAGTTCAAAGAAACCACGGTGAGAAAAGAGGTAACCACTGACTAAAAATAATCTCATTATCCAACTTTAAGTGTCACTGATATGATTTCTGCCTAGCAAAAAAAAAAAAAAGTAACAAAATATATAGTTTAAAGTATTCTTAATTAAGTGTGGATTCATGAAGGCATGAGCAATACAGCCACTGGACAGGCTGCCAGGATTCAGCACAGCTCAGACCCCCTCCTTACCTGCAGGAGGTTGGTGAGCAGGATCAGGGTCTGCTTACGGATGAAGGGATTTGGGTCCTTCAGGCACAAGGAAATGTTGGGGATGTATCTGTCCACCATGGATGTGTAACGGATGCACAGGTCACACATCACAATGACAACGTTATTCCGGACAGCCACGTCCTGGGACACCTCCAGCTCCCGAGCCAGAGCTGCAATGCACTTCTTTGCCAGATCCTCATGCTGTAAACACAACTTACCTGTGAAACACGACAAGACTGTGAATATATTCTCCTTCCCAACCACCCCAGCCCGGCTTACTGCCTCCTTCAAGTCCAACACGAGCCAAGAAAGGAATCAGGAAGTAAACAGGGGAATAAACAAGAAACTCATGCTGAAACTTGATGAGCAATCTGCACGATCTCTCAAAGAGATGGTACTTCAAGTTCTTCCCAACTCCCCTTAGACCTATGGAGTGGGTCTCTATGCCAAATTCCCTCCTTCACAGCAAACTATTTCTGTGTACAGGGTATTATTCAAAGCAGCTAAAAAGAACAGCCCCAGCTGTCATAGGCATAGCAGGGAGACACCCACCTCTGAGAGCATCATTGAACCAACTTAAAATAAAATAGCCTGCGTTCTAACATCACTTCTCCCTGTTTCTAAGCTCTGTACAAAGGTATTAAACTTTCCAAAGCAGTTAAGGAAAGAATAATGCTATCTATCTCCAACAGAAGAGACTTGTTCCTAACCACAGTGGTATTAAAAACCAGAACTTGCACTTCCTCATAATCCTGGGGATACAGATTGACTAGGCTTCTCTTCACTCGTGCTGGGGAGAACAAGTAACTATGTACAGTCATTCTGCTCTAAACTACATCAAAAGCACCAAGTTTTCTCCATCCTCTGTTGAGCATCTTACATGCAAGATGATCCTTCAGCCAGGCAGCAGCCAACTCCAAGCACAAGGACAGCACAGCGCTGAAGGACACTGCTAATTATTGATCACTATTAATGCATTAACCACCTGGAGAAGCAGTCACAGAGCTGGCAGGGTTTTTATGGCTTGCCCAACTTGTTACCATGGATATTTGCATTGCTAAAAGCTGCGAGCTGAGGTAATGCAAACAGAGCACTGTGGTTATCTGTCACAACTGACACGGAATTATTCAGCAAAAGACCCCTGGGATCATCCAGTCCAACCTGTGACCACCTTGTCCCCCAGCCCAGAGCACTGAGTGCCATGTCCAGTCGTTCCCTGGACACCTCCAGGGATGGGGACTCCAACACCTCCCTGGGCAGCCCCTTCCAGTGTTTAACAACCATTTCTGTGAAGAAATTCTTCCTGATGTCCAACCTGAACATCCCCTGGCACAACTTGAAGCCACTTCCTCTCATGTCACCTGGGAGCAGAGCCCGACCACCACCTGGCTCCCAACTCCTTTCAGGGAGTTGGAGAGTGAGAAGGTCCCTCCTGAGCCTCCTCTTCTCCAGGATTTTGGGCAGAACTTCACCAGAAAGGCTGAGGCAGAAGGAGGCACATTCCTAGTGCAGGGTGGCACTTACCCAGAGTGATGAAGGCGTGAGCCCTGACCAGGGGGGGCATGGCCGAGCCTCTGAACTGCGACAGCGGCTGAGAACCCGGGATTTCCTCACTGTCCAGAGAATTAGACACTGCAAGGGAACAGGTCAGGAATGAAAACACGGTAGAGTGCCTGTAAATATAAAGCTGAGGGCAGCAAGGGGAGTGCCTCACACTGGTCCTCGTTGACAGAAGCCAGAATGGACTGAACCAGAAGGAAGATGCGTTTGCCCACTCTGGCTGGGCACAGCTGGGCAGCCTCCCCCAGGAGGAAGAGGTGTCTCACCTGCAGAGATAAAGCACCACTGAAGTCAAAAGGCAATGGCTGAGCTGCAAATTAAGTCAGCAGGAGTCTGTGCTTCTCCAAAAACAACTTCAAATTCCCTCAGTCCTTTCAAGAAGGCAGTGGTTGAACAGAAGGTGAGGCTTTGAAACAGAAATTCTGGGTGGGTGTGTTTAATATGCTCTAACCCCCCACACTTCTAATAATACTGAAATACTCCTCAAAGCATTCCTTTTACAGACTTGTTTCCCAAACAGCTCATCTAAGAAGCTGGAGTGGAAAAGCAAAGAAAAAACATATAATTTTATTAAAAATACATGGGGTATCACATCCTTAAAGTAACTGCTGACATGTAAAGCTGTTGTATGCTCCCAGGCTCACAAATATAAGATTTCATTACACACAAAGCAGGCACATTCCCATTATCCCAAGTTATTGGCATGAACTTTCAGGAAGACCAATTCCAAGTACACCCACATCCTTTGAACAATCTGTGAAGAGGAACCAAACTTACCAAGAGACCTTCTTGCAGCTGCTCTGCTCCATCCTCTTTGAGGACTATATTCGAAATATAGCTCTCACAGGTGGATACTAAATCTCCACACACCTGGTTGAGCAGCTCCTGTTCCGTAATTAAACAAAATTAATTCAGCACTTAATTAATTAAACAAAAGGCAGCAGTAACATCTGTCCACACATGAATCCCTAATATCAAAGTCCTTATATGCTTTTAATAATCTAGATCCCATTAAAGTCAATCTGACAGTGCCTCAGAACTTTAAAATTCTTCCTGCACATCAAGGGATGTGTGCAAGTGTCAAAACACCTTGGAAAATTTGGCTTTTAATGATCCACAGGTCTAAGTTTACTTCATCATAGAAATCACAGAGACTTAAACAAAAAGGATTTAGGCGACTGTTTCATGTACACCCAACACATTCGAGGTGTCTGTGTGAATTTTTAGATGTTGCTTGGAAAGTGCAGTTCCATGACAGTGAAAACATGATGTTTCACTTCCAAGGGATGGAAGGGAAATGGAAAAAGCTGATTGTCTGCTAGACTGGGATGAATATAACGCATCATTTCTGTTTTCCCACCATCTAAAAGCGGTAACCTGAGAAACCAAATACATATCACAGAATCAGCCAGGTTGGAAAGGACCTCTGAGATCAAGTCCAAGCTTTGACCTAATATCACCTTGTCACCCAGATCATGGCACTGAGTGACACGTACAGTCTTGTCTTAAACACCTCCAGGGATGGTGACTCCACCATTCCCGTGGGCAGCCCATTCCAATGGCTGAGCACCCTCTCTGGAAAGAAATTCTTTCTAATCACCAACCTAAACCTCCCCTGGCACAGCTGCAGACCCAGCCCTCTTGTCTTGCTGATGGTTGCCTGGGAAAAGAGACCAACCCCCCCCGGCTCCCCCCTCCTGTCAGGGAGTTGCAGAGAGTGAGGAGGTCTCCCCTGAGCCTCCTCTTCTCCAGGCTGAGCCCCCCCAGCTCCCTCAGCCTCTCCTCACAGCACTTGTGCTCCAGTCCCTTCCCCAGCCTTGTTGCTCTTCTCTGGACCTGCTCCAGCCCCTCAAGAACCATCCTAAATTGAGGGGCCCAGAGCTGGACACAGCACTCCAGGGGTGGCCTCACCAGTGCCAAGTACAGGGGCAGAATCACTGCCCTGCTTCTGCTGCCACACTCCTCCTGATCCAGGTCAGGATCCACTGGCCTTCTTGCCCACCTGGGCACACTCTGGCTCATGTTCAGCTGCTGTCACTCAGTACCCCCAGCTCCCTTCCTGCCTGGCCCTGTCCAGCCACTCTGTGCCCAGCCCGTGGGGCTGCAGGGGGTTGTTGTGGCCCAAGTGCAGGACCCAGCACCAAGGTCCTGTGCAGGAATGAAGAAGGAAAATATGGCTACGTTCTGAGAAGCAATTTCATTCAGAATGATGGGGACATTTATGATAATATTGGTGATGACTGCATCTGTGGTAACGACCTGGATCCATGATTCTGTTGAAGTAACAACCTCACTGAAGATCCAGCTCTGGTTTGGACTCCTACTTATGAAAGCAGGAAGACTCACTAAAGCTCATCACAAGTTAATTGGTTACATCCCTCTCAATGTAGAATTAATCTTAGGATTTCAGCCTTTTGTCCTCCACTGACATTTGTATTGCCATTTATCTGAGCCATTAAACAAGTGCCTCTTATTGATGGTTCAAAACACAGGACATCTCAAAGGAGGGTGCACTGGGTCTGGCTGAGCTGGAGCTCATTTCCCCAGAGCAGCCCTCACAGTCCTGTGCTTTGCACTGGGAGCCAGAAGGGTGTTGATGACACCCCAGTTTTTTGGCTGCTGCTGAGCACAGCATCAGTGCTGGAACACTCCTGCCCCAGTCGAGGGCAAGATCCTGGGGAGGGACACAACCAGTCCAGCTGACCCAAACTAACCAAAGGGATATTCCAGACCATGTGAAGTCAGCTCAGATACAAAAGCTGAGGAAAGGAGCAGGAAGGGGGGGGCACTGCTAAGAAACCATCACACATTGCTGAAGCCCTGCTCCCCAGGACGTGGCAGGACATTGCTGCTCATGGGAAGTAGAGAATAAACCCTGTCATTTTTTGCTTTGCTTTTGGGCGCTCAGGCTTTGATTTTTGCTTTAGTAAAGTGCCTTATCTCAACCCATGACTTGTTTTCCATCTTATTGCCTCTCCCCTTTTCTAGCGGGGAAGGGGAGTGATAGAGAGGCTGGGTGGTGTCCAGCCAAGGTCAACCCACTACATAGAGAAATATAAAACACACACAAAGAGAAATCATTAGGGACAGAGACCTGCATCAGTTTTAGCTTCTTTGCAACTGTGCTCAGGCTGAGATCTCTGTTTTACCAGCAAAATACGGTCTAACATCCCACTGTGGGAGCAGAGCAAAGCTAAGGCATAAAACAAATGGGGCAGAAAAAAAGTTATGTGCAAGTTATTAACTCCCTGTTTAGTCCCATGAAAGAGATCTAGAAAATATGTGTATGTCCAGCAGCTCTGCTATAGAATAGTCAGAGATTAGGGTATAAATCCATGGCTTCAGACTGGACCAAGACTGAGAAATAGCTGCTATAATAAAAGCACAGCAACAGGTCTCCTTTAGGAGTTCTGTAAACTCGGACAGAAGGCAAATGCAAGATATTTAGAGGTGTGTGGGGAGATACTTTGGAAGAAAGATTTCTTACAAGTCCATCCTTAGCTACAGGATGTTCTCCAGCACAACTGCGGCAAAGCAAGTCAGAGCTGAGCAGAATAGGCTTGAGATGATGAAGTCAGATCCTCATTTTTAGAACTAATCAACCCACAAACTGGAAACAGAGCTGCCTCCAAGTGGGGAACAAGCTATTTTAAAAGGCATATTTTAAGTCACACCTGAGCCTCCTCTGGCACATCTGCACATGCATGGCAGAGCTTCTGCAGGGTCTCCACAGCAGGGCTGATCACCTCCAAGGGGCACTGAGGCTCCTTCAGCCAGCACTTGATGTTGTCTGGAAACGAGACCGCACGTAAAATGAGCGTTTCCTAAGCTCATCGAGTGCTTACACAGAGGAGAAACAACTGCTGGGAGGGGAGGCACGAAGCCTCCCTTCCCCTCTGCAGCCCCTCAGAGCCACTCACCCATCAGCCTCTGGCAGCTGCTGTTTGGGAGGTGCTGTGCCACGTGCCCGATGACACGCAGGATGTGTCCGACGGTGCCAGCGCTCGTGTTCCGCTGCCTGGAAAACAGGGGAGCAGCCAAACCAACATGAGCAACAGCTGAGGAACAAATCACAGCTGAAGAGTCCTTTCATCTGGGATATGCATTATTAAGGCAGAGCTGTCAAACCCAATGAAAGCTCAAACAGCCCGAGGAAAGACTTGGTTACTGCACGAATCTGGAGGCCACTCTTTGCCTCCCAGCTGCAGAACCCAGTGCCTGAAGGAAGGACTGTGATCCAAGCAGCTAAACAGCAATCTCTCTGTGGAAGGACACAAAGTGCTCCCTTGCTTTGCTCCTCCTCCTCACTCTCACCTCTTTACTGCAGAATAGAGTTTAAAGTACACACACAAACCTGCTGACACTGTCCCAGGCCTCAATGATCTTGGAATAATCCAGCTTGGGTGAAGAACTTGCCACCTTAGCAAGCAGCATCCAAGCTGCCATGGCATGTTCTGTTTCCACGTGGGACAGGACGTTACTGATGAAAGTGGAGGTGAACTTGTTCTGCTTGGACCATATGTGGAAAGCTTTGTTCAAGTAACGGCTGCAGAGAAGGAAGACAAGTAAATTAGAGGAGGAATGAACAAGACAGTTGGTAAAATCCACTAAAATCCAACATCCCTGTCCAGGGGCAATAAAACAAAGCTGCTGTCACTTGGCATTCTCATTATTCACACTCAAAATCTACACATTCACTATGTATTTTTAGTCTTCCAGTTCAAAACCCTGACCCACTCCAGCCCTGGCATCCTTGCATGGATGTAGTGCCCTGGGGGAGGAAGACAGAAGGTCCAAGTGGTACCACGACACACCAAGAAAATATAATTTCAGCCATTTGTAACACAGACTTTCCAGCAGTTGTTATTTAATACCCAGAACAGAATGGCCTGGGTTGGAAGGGACCTTGAAGATCATCTCATTCCAACCCCCTGCCGTGGGCAGGGACACCTTCCACTGCTTGCTCAGAGCTCCATCCAACCTGGCCTTGAACACTTCCAGGGATAATGGGACAGAAAAGCCATGTTGAGCCATCATACCCTGCTAATTTTTTTGTTTAGCCCTAATTATTTGCTTCGCGTTGGAAGAGCTGTGAGATTTATGAAGCTGGAAGGCACTCTAAGGTCAGGAAGAAGAAGGTGCCATGAATCTACAAACTCTGTTACAAAATAGCCCAAATTAGAACACTGACAGTCCCCCAGATTGGCACAGCAGCACCACCAGTATCTCATTTTCTATTTCTGAGCTATTATGCCCTGTTGACTAATAAACATACAGCTGTCTTTAATCATTGTTGTGTCCTTGTCATACTGTGTGTCATCCCCTTTCTCCTGCTTCTTCCCACAGCATTCTGCAAAAGGCAGAATAATTCGATTTGTCATAAGACAAGTAACATATTGTACATAAGAATTAATACAAGGTGATGTTCTTGCTTTATATATCCTCTCTCACTTCTGTCAGAGGAACACCTCCATTGGAGCTGAATATTCATGTGCATATCAATGCATGCAGAATAGGCTGTAACCAACACTCAAGTCCAGGGAGAGAGCACAGGTAACAAGAGCAGCAAGTGAAAAATACTTGACACAAAGGAAAACTGAACCCTCCTCACCACCTGCCAGCCTGTCCATGCTCAACAGCTCCTCTGTCCCAGGAGCTGGCAGAGCACCACAAGCACCTCAACACCATAGTTTCCATCCCTAGCAGTGACATGAGCTTCCACCCCTTGTTTCAAGCAGGGAATTTAAATAGCTTAAAAAGAAATCCCCAGGAAATTGAGTTTCTTGTCCTTGCACAACAGACAGCATGTGCATTTTAACAGTGTGTCAACTGTGATACCTAATAATCTGTGGCCCCACAGGGAAGGAGAGCACAAACTCATATTCTTATCTTAGCCCTCCAGCCAAGAGGCAATTTCTTTCTGTAAAGGAAAAGTTGTGTGTTCTAGCAGGATTAAAAGTTAAACAAGTCTGGATTTTGTTCCTGAATGTTAATATAGTAAAGGCAATAAAAGCATCCCATACAAAAGGGTATTTCAGAAAAGCCATCAGAGCCCACAGTGAAGGAAAAACGCTCTTACTTCAGCTCCTGGCTTTCTGAAGACAACAGGGTGAGCAGATCCCACGCCAGCCCCTGCTTCCCATCATCACTGCTGGATTTATGGTAAGATTTTATAGGTTGCAACAAGAGCTGATCAAGGCACTCCAAGGCCTTTTCTTGGACAGAGCTTTCTGCATCCATCACAACAGGCACCACTCCATTTAACCAGGCCTTCTGCACTAGAACATTGCTGGGCTGAGACTGAGAGAAACACACGTATTAGAAACATTTTTAAAGCATTAGAGGATCCTATATGCATGGGTTAGACCAGCAAAGGCCTTCAGTTCCTGCTACTAACTTTGAATTTTAATGAACCCCAGCACTGCAATGTGACAGCAGGTGGGACAGATGAACTTGTGTCTCCTCAACATCACAAGACATTTGATCATATCTATGATAAATACCTGGTGCTTCTGCTAAAAGTACTGCAATACTTTGTTTTTAACTCTATAAAGAATTATAACAGCATTGCAATAAGGCTCTACAGCAGATGATTTAACACTAAAAAAAAAAAAAAGAGCTTTGCTTAATATAAACCCTGTGCTCTGAGCCTGAGTTACAGACCCTTTGTGAATAAATAGAAAAGAAAGAAAAATATAGCAGTGCTATCATCTACACATTACATCTGAAAGTGATTCAGGGTTTTTTTTTTTTTGTAACTTGAGAAGGCCAGCAACATAAACATTTTCTTCATGACACATAAATCAACAGCCAGAAGAATCAGTGCTCCCAACAGTTGGAAGCATTCTCCATAAATCACAAGGAGGTATCAGGATGAGTCACGACTTCCGAGTCAAAAGGGAATGAAGAAAATTAGAACAGAGTCATGAAATGCAATTCACTGAATGAATAACTGATCGGTGTGGATCCTCCTCCTTTTAACCCACGGTTTGCCCCGCTCGGTGTGCACCAGAATTCCCGTTTTTCCCTCACCAGGAGGAGCTCTGTGATGGACTGCAGGGCCTGTTTCCGCACGGACACCGCGGGGTCCCGGCACCGCTCCTGGAGGGTGGACAGATCCTCTGCGGAGCAGGGGATCACCCTGTGCTTCAGGATGCTCACCAAAACCTGCAAGTCAAACCAGGCAGCAGAAACTCTGTTGGGAATACAGGCCACGGGCGCCAGAAGTGGCAAATCAAAAAACACAATCTACCCCCTGCCAGGTTTAACTAAGGGATTCATCTCGCCGAGAGTGAAACGGCACATTAACAATTCATGAGCACTGGGCACGACCAGATGTGAGAATGAAACAGGAAAACATCATTTCCCTCGTTCCTGTTTTGTAACAGCGCTCGGATAAAGGTGGATGTCACAATTTTACCCTGAAAATAACACGGCTCTTGTACCAGCCACGGCTTTTACCTGGCAATAAGGAAGAGGGGAGTTATTTTTATTTTTAATCAGAAAGCATCAAAACAAGAACTGTAAAGCCTCGACTGGGAAGCTCAAATCAGTGTGTGAACTGAGGGGGAAGAGCTGGAGTGAAGAGGACTAGCAGAGGAAGGCAGGCAGCAGCAGATACCTATTTTTTAAAACAAGGAAATTTCCATTGAGGCATCTCTTTAAAAGCTATGACTTCATTAAAAAATTGAGCAACAAGCAAAGCAACACACAGAGGCTGGATATAACCTAATCCCTTTGCTAACAAGGTCAAAACAAACTAAGCAGCTAATATGCTTCAGTTTATGAGGAAGTGCCTTAATTGAAAAGCCTATTGACATTTGACAAGAGCCTCTCTTTGCAAATGACGGAATAACAGACTGTCAGAGAGAGCACCAGAAAAATTTCCATCATTATGCCTGCATTATTTACTTATCAGGAACTAGTAAACAAGATCTTTAAGGCCTGGAGGAACTCTGCAGGGAGAGCAGGAAGCTACAAGTGGGCAAATTGACAGAGTTTGCTACAAAACTGTGGCCTGATTATTTATATACGTGACATTTTGGGTAATCGCTGAGAATAGGGAAGGATGCAAAAAGCCCCCCCATACCTGGAGAGCAGATTTCCTCACATTGGTTTTCTCATCTCCAGCTCTCACTCTCAGCATTGCCATGACTTCTTTTCCTATCCAAAACCAGGATGAAAAGAAATTAGCCAACACCATCATTTAGAATTATAGAATCCCAGAATGGTTTGGATTGGAAGGACCCTAAAGCTCATCCAGTTCCACCCCCTGCCGTGGGCAGGGACACCTCCCACTAGACCAGGTTGCTCCAAACTTAATCCAACCTGGCCTTGGACACTTCCAGGGATGGGGCAGCCACAGATGTCTGCCCAAAAGTTTCAGAGGGCCAGAGGAAAAGACTGAACAAAGCACTATTTAAAAAAAAACCCTGAATAACCCAGAACAACAGATAAACCAGAAGTAAAAAACAACCCAAATTTTCCAAAGGCTTTCATTTCAAAACATGTCCTAATACACCACAAAAGAAAATGATAAACCAAATTACTTGATTCACTATCAGTCTGTAATTTCTGACCTCTTTATTTGCCTACATAAAAGATGTTGGGTTACCTTCATGGGCTGAAAGCTCATCAGATGAATCATGCACAGCTCTAACAAAAGCCTGTGGCACAGGTAACTCTGCTACCTGTGGGAAGGGCAGGTGGAGGGCAGAGCACAGACAAATGGAAACAACACAACAGAGCCAAAATAGGTTTATACAGAGCCGAGAACACCCACAACCTTCTGTGAGTTTTGCCTCAGAGCTCCACACAGTTCCAGGAACTCATACATGAACTGCTGTGTTTTATAGAGGGGAAATGACTCTGCTTATGAATTCCTTGAGGCTGCAGAATGGCAGCTGCAATGAACCACGTCAGAGTCTACAAGGAAACCAGAACACACCTCTCTTCCTTGAATGTCAGGTCAGGGCTCAAATTTTACTTTCCACATATTTATTTCCGCGTGTCGTCAGAAAAAAAACACATCATCAAGGTGAATGGCTTATTAAATGGCACACAACTGAATGCACAGAGCCACAATTAATTATTTCCACCCTTTTGAATCATTGGACTATTTGACTGGCCATAATGACTTAAAACATTTTAGCAGTGCTTTCGAGGTTTCTATTTATTGCTGTTTGCTAGGTTTCTCCCAGCATTAAGTCAGATTTCCCAAATATATGCCAAATTTGGAGATCTGTTAAAGAGATTCATATGGACATCCACACTGTTGCTATTAAGAAATAGGATTAGTCACAGGGAACTGATCAAAACTAGTTTAAAAATAAATTTTTATCAAAGGAAGCAAAGGGACTTTGATCTGGGCTTTCTTAATGGGCAGTTAACTGCAGTTCCATCCCCCTCCTGCCTGAGAGCAGCTGGACACAAAGGGCACAGAACCTTTTCATGGCAAGTCTCGTGAGGGAGACCAAATCTGCTAAAATAATCACACTTTGACATTGATTTTACTCACAGTGACTTGGAAAAAGAGAGAAAAAAACCCACAAAAAAATAGAAAAACCAACAAAATACCCCTCAAGTTCTAAATGGCTGAGAACTCTCCGGGGAGACTTCCTTGTCTCCGGGGAGACTGTTTCCTTTGGGCAGAGGGAATTCTGCAGTGCACACCTCACCTTGCAGTTTATCCCCACCCTTCTCATCTCTGCCCTTGAGCGTTTAGCACGTTCTGACTACCCTCAGCCAAGATTTATTTCTCTTTTAAACCATGAGAGCTGTTTGGTCTTCAGAGAAGTGCAAAATTAGCACAGGCATAAGCCAAGCACAGGCGTGTGCCAGACAGCTTTGCTAATGCACCTTGACTGCCTGAATTTCAGTATCCTCTTGAGCTCCAGACAGTCTTTTTTTCATTCAAACCTTTTCTTAATTTGTTTTGCCAAGTGCCAAGTGCATGCTCAGCTGGGTATCAGATACAAAACCAGGCATCCTCTGGCACGAGGAGCCCGCAGCTAGGCAGGGAATACACAATACCTTGAGTGGCCTGGAGGACTTTTCTATCTGAGAGAGCAGATTAATGAAATTTATCAGTGGGCTGTTTTTAAAAGGAGGCTTTCAATGGAGAAGATTGGAGCCTGGCTCCTGGAGATAGGGAGGGAGATCCCATGCGAAGAGCGGCGCGAGACGCGGAACAAAGACGCGACTGCAGGATGTGAACCGGGCAGAGAATTGAATTGTCAGCAGTTCAAGGGAGGTGAACAGCAAGAACTGAGAGCAGAGATACTGGCAGAGGCCTAAAGGTTGGGAAGAAAAGCTCTTGCACGCAAGAGGAAAAGAAAGGGAGAGATTTAAAGCAGGAACATCGTGGCCACAAAAGCCAACTTACATGCTGATTTCATGCTATCAACAAATTAGACCCAGCTTGCCATGCTGCATCAGGACATTTAATGTGACACTTTGCTTTCAACTCCAGCCAATACCTGATGCTGCAGAGAAATGAATCCCTCCCTACAGAACATTGCTACTCTAAGGTGCTGTGCCTTATCCAGCAAAATATATTAGTTCTTTGTGCACTGGAGCAAGAGATTTAATTACCCTGAAATTTATGGAGCTCCAAGTATTATATCCCACATCAATTACCATCCTTTTTGGGGAGAATAAATTACCTGCTTTTCAACAAGTGTTGCCACCACATTAGTAGAAATGAACATCAGTATTTCAAGATTAAAATGTATTTTTCAGACTTGAGTGGAAAGAGTATTTCTTTATGGCTGGCACTTCCACCCCCTCCATCACCCGTAAGTGTCTTTTAACAGCTCCACAGAAAGCTCTCCCCACTTCCTCTGAGAAATGGACAACACATACACTTCAGAAAGGCTAATTTCAATTAAGGCTTTGGATGGTTATCTGAAAAGATTGGTTCAATTTTGACATACCATCAAGCACAGCAGCACTGCTGCTGTCTGTCAGCTCAATACTTCTGAAAGTAGGTAAGGTCTTCTGTGGATGGTTGGACACAGCTGAAAGAAAAGATGAACGTTTAAGACCAACAAAGGCATATGTTCACCCAGCAAGAAGGTTCAGTGTTAAACAGAGAGCCTCCTGCATGCCCTAGGTTTAACAGATATGTGTATATTTAGAGAGTGGCATGCAAAAAAAACCCTCAGACTGACTGGAAAAGAATGACTCTGTACCTTCAGCACTGACTGTCACGCTCGCAGTGTTGGTGTTTGCTTCCAGCACGGTATGGACAGAGGCTGCCAAAAACACAAACAGAAGAAAAAGAAATCAAACCAAGTGTTTTAATTCCAGATATTCTGTCATCCCAATTTTTTTTCAGGCAAGTAATCTAACCGTGGGATGCTCTGTGCATACCTCTGAGCTGTGCCATCTGGCCTTTAGCACACCTGAGGGAGCTGGGAATGCCAGTCACGAACAGAACAACTTAGCAGAAGCAAAAGGCAACTCAAGATTTAATCAGCTGTCAGGCAAGAACGAACTGCCTTTTTTTTTCCCCTCCCCAGCGAGCAATTTCAGTTGCCTGTAAACATCCTTCAAAGGGATCTCGTGGAGGAATCTCTTTAGAAGTGATACACGAGAATAAATCCCTTCCAAATATAAGGCTTCACGAGCAGCAAGACTCATCTGTTGCTTCTCATTATGACACAATACATAAGGATACTACGTGCCAATTTTTAAGTGCCTGACAACTCCTACCTCTCAGCAATTATTCCCTAGAAGGTTCAAGATTTATTTTCACTATGTAATGTGACTCTTGGGGACGGTCCCGTGCAGGGCCAGGCAGCAGTTGGACTCGATCCTTGCAGGTCCCTTCCAACTTTGCCTGTTCTGTGATTCTCTCATTTTGTGATGCATCCATAACACTTACAGCTCTGGAGTAAGTCCTGGATGCTCTGCAAGGTAGCAGCAGCCTTCATGTCGAGGCAGTGGGCAAAGCTGCTCAGAGCTTTGCTCCGGACCGAGGGGGCTTTGTCCGAGCAGCGGCCGAACACCATGACCTGCACTAAAAACTTGTGCTTCAGAAACTTCTGCTGATCCAGGGACAGGGAGTCCTCCGGGTTCCTCTCTGGCACCTCCAGCAAAGCTAAGGCCACATCAAGAGCAAACACTCTGTAGGAAGTCTGCGGGAAGGAAAAGCACAGGAGGTGCTGTGTTACTGTAAGCAAAGGCACAGGCAGTGCCTGCCCGCTCTACCTGCCTTTGGGTGCCAGCACTAACACTGCTATTCAGTGCTCACATCCAACCTTTCATCTTCAAAACATCAAGGAGGTGCACTTACTCTGTTAAGTGAGTATTTATACAGCCAAGAGATGAATTCAGCAAACTCCACACAAGGCAGTTTGTTCAGCAGAGTCACCAGGGCCTGTGCAGCGTATGTGCGATAATCAGCCTTATCTGGGACCTGAAAGACGAGGGCAGTTGCACGGTGTGACATTTCAATGCTCTGCTCTAGAAGCCAGAAAGGCATTTCAGGGCTTAAGGTAAGTATTTTTTTATTTAATGAGGTGATATGGTCACCTTCAGCAATGGCTGGGAGAACAATCACAGCTCCCTCGCTCACTACTGCACTGTAACATCTTTTCATTCCTTACAAAACACATTTCCTAATTATTACAGATAATACAGGCACTCCAATGCATCCACATGAGTTCTCCAGCTCAAGAAGCAATAAAGCTTGGCATACCTTGATACAGATATGTTGCAGTAATATTCGAAGAACAGGAAATACAGCTTCTTTCAGCTCATCTACCAGAGAACTGCACAGCAGAAAGAGAAGTAGATTTTAATAAAGCTGGTTTATTACAGCAGAAAAATCGAGACAAGGACATTCCTTTTGGAATGCATTTGAAAGGGCAGGAAAAGTGGGCATTCTGGAATCATGAGTGCTAGTGCAGCAGGATATGATCACAGAATCATATTTACATTAACTTGCCTTTGCAGGGAAAAACATTTCTTCCAATACCTTTCCACAAGTAGAACAACAACAGAAAAAAAAAAAAAGCTTCTTTGTTCTCAATCTACTTTTATATGTTGTCTGGGAATCTCTGCACAAACTACACTTTCCAACCACATAGATCCCAGACAGGGGGAATAATAAACTTAGGCAAAACATATCATTAAGCAGGAGAAAGCAAAGAACTAAAGAGAAATGAGCTCCATGTTAATCTTTCATTTCCTTTACAATTCTCTGTAGTAAAACACAAGACCTGAAAAACTGACACAAAGCAAAACACAGAAGATGAGTCCCTTCCACTTACTGCCACTTTCCTGTCAAACAGCACCTTCTTCCCCCTCTGCCAGCAAGCTGAGTAAATTCCCATTACAGACATTTTAATTAAACCTCATTTGCACAAACAACTTCAAAGGCAGTGCCAGTTTGTCTCATCCTTCTATCAACTCAACAGCAAAGTGAAGGCAAGAGAAGAAAAGAGCAGCCACAGCCAGGAAGGGCAGTGCCAGAGCTCTGTCCATCACCTGATGAATTTTACAGCCTGATTCCTGGCACTGGTCACAGCTGATGTGATGGGAAGGACTTCGTGTCTGGAACCCCCACGACTTTCCACCATCAGAATGACATTGAGGATTTTCTGGAAGACACAGCGAAGAGTCTGGAAAGGAAAGGTTATTTTCAGGTTTGTTTCCATGGATAAGCCTTCTGAAATAATTACTAAGTAATTCTGAACCAAACAAACTTAGATCCAACCAACAGCAGATGTTAAAGTATGACTCCTAGCAGAATCATTCCAAGAGGACCTGGTCATTAATACATACAACATCTTTCCTGCCTGTGGTAATCTCATATAAGTTCAGTAAAGCCTAAGAAGGCTTCTTGAAAGCATCAACAGATCCCCTCCAAAGCTGTGGACTTTAATTCCCCAGAATCATGTGGAATTTAAGTAAATTCACTGGGTTTTGCAGAGAAGACACCTTAAACTAAATGTCTGTTTTTACCACCACGTGCACTTGAACTTTTAGAGTTTCCTCCCTGCCACACTCTTGGGAACACAGCTTGCCTCATCATCCTGACAATCTCTGAGCAAACAGGAGAGGCAGGGAAGGTGAGGCAGGTCTGGGAAGGGGAGCAACTACATCTTCCTGTCACCACAAATGCCAACAGTTCCAAAAAGCTCCTGCTGCGCTGAGGAACTAAGCAAGCAGAAACACACCTGAGGCTGCTAAAGCTGGGCAGGCACTCAGCAATTCCTCAGGTTAGTGTGTACCAAGCTGCAGGCTTTCCTGACCAGACAGCTGCTAATGCCCAGCCTTGCTGGCCCAGAACTAGCCCAGGTGGGTTCACACAGGCTCACAGACACAGCACGGTCACACCCACGCTCCAAAAGCCCCATCCACAGCAGCAGCACTCAGAAGTGGGACATGACCCAGTCTGCTTGGAATTTACCCAAATAAAAATGCCAAGCTGCAGACAGGTTTCTGGTAGAACTGGCTGTTCCGTGATCACAGACTATGCTCTGAACAAGAACCAGCCCTGCTCGCCACCCCCTGCACATAACACAGCCCCATCATGCTCCAGTGCTGCACAGCCCAACCCCACACACGCTGCCAGGCGGTGCTGGAGCTCCATCTAGCAGGGAATGACAACATTCCAGGCAAACGCGGTAACCTGGAGTTCTCTTTTTTAAGACACAGAGACCTAACGCCACTGCAGCCATCCCTCTGTTCTCGACTCATTTGCCATGAGAGTCACTAGAGCACGGAATTCACTGCACACAAATGCATCAGCAAACAAGCCAAAGGGAATAAGGACTGGAGTGGAAAGAAACATCTTTCCTCTGACCCAGCAAAGACCTGCACACGCACAAAAAGGAAAACTGATGTGAAAAGCAAAAGTAACCATGCAAGCAAAAATAACATGCAGGAAAGAAGCCACCCCTCCTTTTCAATGCTGCTGTGAGGATGTTAAAGATGTTGTTTAACTTTTACCTTATCTTCTGTACTGTGGACAGGGGAACACAGTGAGTGCAGTCCATAATAGGCCAGCTCAGGAATGTACTTGGCTTTATTAACATCCCTAAGAAAAAAGGCAGAGACGTGTCTTGCAGAGAAACAGTTACTACAACTATTACAATTAAAAGAGTTCATTGACTGGAAAACATTCAATATTCACAAGATGCTGTTTGCTCTTAGTAGGTGGAACATGTTATAATTATCTTCAGCAAAAGAATTCATCACTTTCATTTCCATATAAACAGAACAATAACACAAGCACTGAAGGCTTTACTTGTTCACAGCATCGTATAAACATTAAGAATCATTTGCTCACATTGCTGATGAAAACTGGAACTCGTGCACCACTGGCTCAAAGCTTGTCATTTCCACAAAGACCTGCCGGGGAACAAAGCCAAGCTGAGCTCATTCGTCCTTGGAAGTGTCCAAGGCCAAGTTGGACGAGGCTTGGAGCAACCTGGGCTAGTGGAAGGTGTCCCTGCCCATGGCAGGGGGGTGGAACTGGATGAGCTTTAAGGTCCCTTCCAACCCAAACCATGATTTATGATTCTTTGAACAAAACACCTGGCACCAGCCAGCAAGTGTTAAGCTGTTAAGTGTCAGTCAGACACAGAGCAGACACCCCACTCCCAGATTTCCACTGACACTCATCAGGGACCACTTAAAGAAAGGCAGGGCTGCCACCCCTCCATGTGGAGTGCTCTGCGCCCCCCGAGAGTCTGTGTTGGGGGGCATAAGGTTCCTCGAGTTGAATCTTTATTACCTGCAGGCAGTTCTGCAAACATTGAGGCTTTTCTTTTAGGGAGAACTTGGGTAGAAGCCTCAAGAAGTTTTTCAAAAGAAGGAAGATTGCATTGCGGACTTGAAGAAGATCTTCTGTTGAAAAGTAAAGATTTTCATCGTTCTCTTCCTCCTCCTCCTCTTCCAATATCTCTTCCATCTATATAGGTAGAAAAGAGAAACATCTTGCCAACAATTTCCTTATTAATAGCAATTTATGCCTGAAGAGATTACACAAACATCTTACATTGGAGTTGTCATTCCTGTGTCGTTTTCCTTTCTTTCTATTCCTTCCTGGATTGGTCTGAGAGCTTGGAGCATGAATCTTCTTTCTTTTCTTCAGTTCTTGAGGCCAACACTTTGTCAGGGTGTAAAGGCACTTATCAAACATCACTTCATGGAACAGTCGGTTACCGATGCTGCCTGCCCCAGAAAAGACAACATCAGTCCTCTGGCAGACAAAACACAGAGAACACCAAATCACCTGGGCAACACAGCCCATCCCTGGAAGTGTCCAAGGCCAGGTTGGACAGGGCTTGGAGCAGCCTGGGCTAGTGGGAGGTGGCCCATGGCAGGGGGGTGGGACTGGATGAGCTTTAAGGTCCCTTCCAACCCAAAGCAGCCTGTGACTCTATGATCTCTCCACAGGCATTGTCCTAGAGCCTAACAAAGTTCAAGAGAAGAACAAAGAACCAACTGAACAAAGCCCAAGTGCACCAGGATGACATGTCATCAGCACTGACATTCTCCACTAGGATCACCAGCTGTCTGACCCCTTCTAGATGAATATCAGCAAAACTTCAGAGGATGCCTCAGCCTTGAATACAAAAGGATCCTGCTGTGAACCAACCTGCTGGAAAACCCCACCTGCTGGTTACTTTAAACTCGTATTTTTGTTTTCACAAAAGAACCCATCCAAACCTGCTGCACAGTGAAATCCTCTCCAGTGACAGAGCAGGAACAGGAATAAGCTTCTGCCACCTCTGTGTATTGTTGTCAGACCAGAGGGATCTGTGTGGTCCCAGCTCTGTGCACTGTGCAGGCTCCCCTGTCGACCTTGTCACAGGATACAGACCCGGACTGAGGCCATCAAACCACTTTGTGACAGGAGGCCAAGCTGCCACCAGACCATAACACTCAACACTCCCCCCACGGCTCAGGCTGGTCCCCGAGGATTTCAGGGACAGCAGGCAAACAGTGCCAACACCGTCACCTGCTCCACCTGGGATTCTCAGAAATGACAAAAGCCTGATCCTGCCTGAATGATGCTCCATCCAGCAATAAAGAGGCCCATCCCGTGGCTCACCTGGGATCTCCAGCAGCAGGAAGTACAGCCCAGCTGCGTGCAGACCATAAACCCTCTGCTGTGCACCTGCTCTCTTGTGCTGCCCCGCGTGCACAAAGTGATGGAGCACGGCCACCAGAGCCTGGTGGGACAGGTTGTTCTCAGCAAGCACAGTCCAGATATTCTGAGGCAAAACAGGCGAGGAACAGTGAGAGACCCCATAACAACACAGCTGTCCAAAATTAGCCATTATTCAGATTTTAAACAGCTGCTACTGCGACCAACCCCCTATAAATTAAATATTTTAAAAGATGTTTTAATAAGTGTAGTACATAACACCATATATAGTTAATATTATGGTAAATTATAAATTTATTATTAAAACTTGGGAGTAGCTTCCCTCTGAAGCATTCCAGCACATAGCACAAGAATTGTTTGGGGCAGTCTTTGAGTATTTTGTTAATTTCAAGGCAGGACGGAGGTGACAAACAGAAAATGAGGGGTTTGGCTCCGTGCTCAGGAGACACTGGGTGGTCTCACCTCTCTGTTCCCCGGGTCCTGAGCAGCAAATGATGACAGAGCACTGTACAGGCTGGTAAAGGTGTCGAGCCCGTCGGCTGTGATCTCCTCTGCTATCAAGGAATCCAGAGGCTCAGTCTCTGTGAAATCCAGATCCCACACCGTGTCCACCCACACTGAGAGAAAAAAAGAGTTTATAAGCGCCAGGTGCGACGTTCCTCCAAAACACGTGTCTGTCCCCAGCTAACGCTCCGAAATAAACAGGGAATGCACCGACCCCAGCTCTGAAATAAACAGGGAATGCACCGAACCCAGCGGGACAGCGGAGTTTCAGCGGGAGCGCATCCCAATGCCGGGTGTCACCCGCACCCCGGGACCGGGGAGAGACCCCAACCCCGGGACCCAGACCGGGACAGCGATCGGAACCGGGACTAAGACAGAGAGAGACCGGGATCGAGAGACGGAAACAGAGAGACCAGGACTGGGACCGGGAGTCACAGACCGGGACAGAGAGACCTGGACCAGGACCTAGACAGAGAGAACCGGACTGGGACAGAGACCGAGACCAGAACTAGGACAGAGAGAGCGAGAGACCTGAACTGAAACAGGGAGACCGAGAGACCAGGACAGAAACTGAGACCACGAGAGAATCCGGGACCAGGAGACAGTCCAGGACTGAGAGATGGGAACAGAGAGCGCCACTGGGACCAGAACCGGGACAGAGACCGAGGCCGGGAGTCAGAGACACAGAGACCAGAACAGAGTCCGAGAGACCGGAACAGAGACTGAGACCAGGAGAGAGTCCAAGACCAGGACGGGGACCAGGACCCAGACTGAGAGAGAGAGAGATGGGAACACAGACCGACACTGGCACCGGGACAGAGAGACCGGGACCGAGAAACTGAGAGCCCCTGTGAGAGACCGGGACCGAAACCGGGACCGCGAGTCAGAGAAGAGACAGCGAGACCGGAACAGAGACCAGAACCACGACCAAGAGACAGACACACAGACACAGGCAGAGCGCCCGAGCCCCGCACCCGCCGCCAGGTCCCGCAGCCGCCATGCCCCGAGCGCCGCCCGCAGCCGCTCCGCCGCCATCCCGCCTCCGCCGTGCCCGCCGGGAGGGTACGAACGCTCCAATCGCGGTCCCGCCCGCGGCCGCGGCCAATGGCGGCGGCGGCGCTGCCCCGGAAGGAGCGGGGCGGGCCCCGGCCCCGGCCCCGGCCCGGGCGTGGCGGTGGGTGCGCGGTGGGAGCTGCGGTGCGCGGGTCCCCCCCCGGCATCGCTGCCGCATTGCGGCCCCCCCCGCGCCGCCCCGGCCGCCCCTCCCCGGGTGTCCCCGCCGATCCCGCGGGTGTCCCCGCCGCGCCCCCCCGGGGGGCACCGATCCGCCAGCGGGGCCGCGGGGTCCGCCCGCGCCCGCCCCCCGCGCCGGGGCCATGAGCTTCTTCGGGTTCGGGCAGAGCGCGGAGCTGGAGCTGGTGCTGAGCGACGCCGAGAGCCGGCGGCGGGTGGAGCACAAGACGGAGGAAGGGAAGAAGGAGAAATACTTCCTCTTCTACGACGGGGAGACCGTGTCCGGGCGGGTGGTGCTCACCCTCAAGAACCCCAACAAGCGGCTGGAGCATCAGGGCATCAAAGTGGAGTTCATCGGGCAGATCGGTGAGTGGGGCGGCCTGCGGGCCCGGTTGTGCCTTCCTGGTGCCCCCCGTGGGTCCGGGGAGCATCGCAGTGTCCCGCGGTACCGGGATCTTTGCTGGTGCCAAGGGTTCGGGGGCATCGCTGCATCCCGCAGTACTGGGATCCCCTCGGTGCCAAGGGTTCAGGGATCCTCGCTGGTACCAAGGGTCTGGGGAGCATCGCTGCACCCCACGGTAGCACAATACTTGCTGGTGCTAAAGGTCTAGGGAACATCACTGCACCCCGTGGCACTGGGATCTCACTGGTGCCAAGAGTCTGGGGAGTGTCACTGGTCCCAGGAGTCCGGGGAGCATCACTGCACTCCACGATACTGGGATCCCCCTGGTGCCATGGATCCAGGGAGCATCACTGCACCCCATGGTACCAGGATCCCCCTGGTGCCAAGGGTTAAGGGGTCCTTGCCGGTGCCAAGGGTCTGGGGAGCATCACTGCAACCCACGGTACCAGCATCCTTGCTGGTCCCAAGGATCCAGGGAGCATCGCTGTGCCCCACGGTACCAGGATCCTTGCTGGTGCCAAGTAGGTTACTCTCACTCCCAGGAGATGCTCAGCTACACACAGCATTCCCACGGCTGCCTGACATTATTCCATCCTCCGAGCTGGGCAGCTCGGCCTGTTCTCCAGGCTCAAGCCCCGGCGGAAGGAAGGGCATTCCAGTCCTTTTCCAGGTCATTGTTCCCTTGTCCTAATTTCTCGCTTCTGCTCGGTCACCCATTTCGGCTGTGAAATGGGTGAAATTCGGTTCTGTCCTGCAGCTGCAGGTCTGAGCCTGGACCTCCTGCCAAGGCCAGCTGTGCTCACTGCTCTGAGCTGTCTGTCTGCATCTCTCATGTGCCTGCTGACTCTGTCAGGGATGCAGTGGCTCTGCCAAAGGCAGTGATGGGTGGGTTTTTCCGCGTGTCCTAAATCACCAACATCACTTTCCCAGCCCTGACCCCACACCACCTTTTCCCTGGGTAGATCCCCTTCCCTGAGGCCTGCAGGCTCAGCTTGGCTGATTTCATCTTTAACTCGCAGCGTTAACCCTGCATGGTTAGTTGGGTGACTTCAAGTTGTTCAAAACTCGTGGTTATCTGTGCGTGGAACCAATTTAGGTTGAATATTTCCTGCTTTCGTGGAGGAGAGGCAGCTGCCACGCCCACTCTTTGATCCGAGCGGAGCTGTCCGTGTTTTCATGGACATGCCTGAGTCCCACAAGCCAAAATAAGTTCAGGATGTTCCTGGTGATGTGACTGCTTGTGAGGCCTCACGTCTGTGGCTCTCTGTGCTTGTCTTTAGCCCCCAAAATCACTGCACGAGAGCCGTGGGCCTGCAGCCTTTGCATTGCAAATTGTGTGGTGCAGGAACGTGAGCTGGAGGTTTCCCACCCAACCCCAGCACTGCTGTTTGAGAGTTTTGCTGGCTTTGCTTGTGCCTGGCTCTGCTTTTTGGAAAGAAAGAGGAGGACAGAGAACCTGTAAATGATGGAGTGTAGGTGAGGCTGCTCCTGAGGACCCAGGTTATGATCTCCTATTTGATATGTTTGCCAGTGGAAATTAAGCACAAACTTCGTTCCTGCTCCACTGTCCCCTCTCTGCTGCCTCACCTGCCTCTCATTCCCTGTTATGGAAGACTTTTGAGCCATACCTATGCATGTTGTTGCCCAAGTAGGGTGTGTTGGCAGCTGCATATTAGTCGTCTCTTACTGCCCCTCAGGCCACTTTGATAAATGACTGATGTTTGTGCTGCTGATGGCACTTCTTAGTGCTTTCCATCTGTTGCCTTATATTCTGACTTCTCGCTGCCATGAGGTCAGTGTCTAGGTGAGACAATTTGACAGGTAGGGAGACTGAGATGTGAAGGAGGGATGTGTCACCTGCTGTTCAGGTACCAGAGGCCAGACCGAGTGCTGGGTCCTGCACACTGGTGAGCACAGAACCCGTTTAAGATCTCGTTTCACCTGTGGTTGCTGTGCCCTGAACATGCCACCGAAATGCTGGCAGTCTGTTTTCTCAATAAACATTATAGCTCTGAAAACCTGAAATTATGGCTTGTACCTGTTTGACAGGCTAAGTGTGGGATACATCCATCCTTCCTCTGCTTATGGCTGCAGAGTGCCAAACTATGACCTTCTGAGGGAGCAGAGAGCTCAGTGTACACTGACATTTGCTTCCCCTTGCTTTAAGTTTGATTTTTGCTTTCTGCATCATGTGGCAAGATGATATAGGCTGATTCCTCTTTTTCTGTGGCACGTGGCTTCTCCCTGTCACATCAGCGAGCACTTTCCTCTCAGTGGACACACGTACTCAGTGCAGAGAGGGCTGGTTATTTCTGTCACCTGCCTGCCCAGCCCAAAGGGCTTGATGACATTTGCTGTTGTGCGTAAGCGAGGGGACTTGCAGTGCCAATATTTCCATTAGAGAGATAAGGTGAGCAAAGGGCTGTAAGGAACAGACATCACTTAAACGCTGAAATCTCCTCGTGCATCTCAAGGAGGGAAGAGCTGCAGTTCCTGAACACCACCAAATACCTCTGAGCAGCCTCCTCTGAGCAGTTTAGTGCTGACACTTGTGTGTATATGATTGTCTGGTGGCTTGGGTTTTTGTTTCCTCATCTAACCAGAAAGGCTTCACCTTGCAGAAGGACTGTGTGGGTGTCCTGCAGGCACCAGCTCACACGCAGGGCTGGGAAGGGCAGGTTTCGTTGGTGCTGATGTGTAACACCGAGCTGTGTTAATGCAAATTGCAGAGTTTTAAGGTCTTGGTGCTTTGACTTCAGGGAGAAAACTTGGTGGAAGTGTGGAGGATTGCTTTCATTAAATGAGGAAACCTGTAGTTTCCTGCTGACGCAAGAAGGCTGTGGGAAAAGCTGAGGCAATGTGACCATGCTGGTTACTTGAGCTGGTTTGAGCAGTGCTCCCAAAGGTGAATGCTCTTCCCTCACCCGTGCTCACATGGCCATTGCTGTGCTCTCCAGGGGCTGCTGGAGCAGTTGACTCAGCTGCCTCCCCACACACTTGGTAGTTGTGCAGCAGCAGCAGTCACTGTTTATTCCCTGGTGCGAATCAAGACCACTCAAACTCTTTGTTCCAAAAGGATAAGCAGGAACAGTTGGAAGCCTCCTGGTCCTTTTGTTTTGCTCTGTCACTGTCTGCTGTTCCAGAGAAGCAGTGGTGGTTTTTCCTCACAGTGGCAATGCCTTTGGCCGGGAATACAGTGTGGAAAACTATTGGAAGGGTTTGCTTGAGCTTCAGCTCCTGTTCTCAGTCAGTCTGACCATATTTAATATTGATAATAGGTGCCCCTTGTCATCCCAAGGCAAGCTCCTGATCCATGGTAGTAGGTGAGCTGTGTGGACCTTTTCCTTTTTGAGGGAGGAAGGTTGTGGCTTGCACATGGCTCTGATGGAGAGCAGGGAACAAGTGCAGTGCCTTGCATCCACAGGCTCCCCTGGCAGGGTCTGTGAATGGTGAGGAAAGAGCAGTGACCTGGACAAGAGAGTTGCTCGTAGCTGTGCAAGCTCCTGCATCACGTGGGATTAAACCTGGACTTGTGTGTTCCTTAGAACTCTACTATGACCGAGGAAACCACCACGAGTTCGTGTCTCTGGTGAAGGACCTGGCCCGCCCTGGGGAATTCACTCAATCACAGACATTTGACTTCGAGTTCACACACGTGGAGAAACCCTACGAGTCCTACACGGGGCAGAACGTGAAGCTACGGTGAGTCTGCTGCCCTTGCTGGCCCCAGTTCTGCTTCTGTGCAGTGTGAAAGTGCTGCTGTTCACTGGGATGGTACAGGAGTGCAGAATCCCTTCCCAGACATCCCTGCAACGTAACTCCAAATGAATTTCGGGAGGCTGAGTTGTAAAAGGCTGCCTTTGAGGACTTTATTTTACAAGCATGAATCAGGCTTTCTTGGAGCTTGTTTTGCCTCATTTGAGTGGCAAGAGAAATCAGCCCCTTCTGAATCAATCAAATACTTGCTAATTTATTTGATAATTCGAAAAATCAAAATAAATTGTTTGGTTTAGTCTCTGATGAGGACGTTTTTGCTGTAATCAGCCTTGTCAACTTTAATTGTGCTCTGTATGCAAACAGATGCTGAGCTTGTAAGTTGTCCGTGTGTTGCAAACTGTATTTCACATCAAGGCACTCAACTGACTTAAAATCCAGTCACTGGCTTCAAAGTGGGGTTTGGAAAAATCTGAGAACCGCACAGAGAGTCTGTGGAGACTGGAGTGATCTAATCTCTTGCAAAAGAGCAGCAGTTCTAACATGTGCAGGCTGTTACTCAGATCCCCAAAATGGGGCTTAGGTAACTCAGGCTCACAAGTGCATGGAAGCTGAGAGGAGTCTTAGAATGGTCTGCTTTTCCCTTTGAAAATTCCCTTCTGTCTTTCCCAGCGTGGCTGCTCCACCAGCCAGGGTACCAGTAAGGCTGCTTGGATAGTCCAGTGCAACCCGTTCAGCCCCTTGTCCTTCCCTGCCCATCCCTGATCCGAGGGATCTGTCCTCACAGGTATTTCCTCCGTGCCACTGTGAGCCGCCGGCTGAACGACGTGGTGAAGGAGATGGACATCGTGGTGCACACCCTGAGCACCTACCCAGAGCTCAACTCCTCCATCAAGATGGAGGTGGGCATTGAGGATTGCCTGCACATCGAGTTCGAGTACAACAAGTCCAAGTGAGTGCCTCAAGAGCAGCTGGGGGCTGTGGGGAAGCAGCTGCTGCAGGTTTGGAAGCCCAAGGCGCGTGTGTGCCTGTGATTCTCAGATGGGTTCTGTGTCCCTGTGCTCCAGGGAGGCTGGGAGACAGCTCAGATCCATGGGTTCCTCTCCTTGCCCCACACCTGTGCTCTCTGGACCATGGAGTGGGAAGCAGTGGCTGTGCCTTACTGAGCTTGGAGCACAGCTTGAAGTTCTTGCAGTAGCTTCTCACTCCCTGTATCCTTGGCCAGATCAGTACTTCCAGGTGTCTCCAAAGTATGTTTGCTCCTTGCCAGACAATACAGCTGAAGTGGGACCTTAACTCAGGCACAGAAACTGCTGGAAACAGCACTTTTAAAATAATGCATCTTCCCCAGCTGATGCTGGCAAATCTCCCTGCAGTGTATCATTAGTTGACAAGGTGGTGGTTGGTTGAAGGTTGGACTCGATGATCTCAGAGGTCTTTTCCAACCTAAATTATTCTGTGATTTGGGTTAGTTTTAATTGACCTAAAAAACTGAGTGAGGCGCCTTTGCCTCTCGCAGGGGTTTCTTGCAGATATACAGCCTAAAATTCTGTTTTTCATTTATCTGATCGTGCTAAATGTCCTTGTGGATTTCTGAGGGAATAGAGGATGAAAGTGGTGGCAGTGATTGATGTGCAACTTCCCATGTGCAACATCCAGGGGGGCTGTGGATAAGAGCAAGTTCCTGCTCTTCAGCCCGAGCCCTGGACCCCTGCACAGGGTTTGATCCTGGCGCTTTCTTCCCTCCCGTGGCAGGTATCACTTAAAAGATGTGATTGTGGGGAAGATCTACTTCCTGCTGGTGCGAATCAAGATCAAACACATGGAGATCGACATCATCAAGAGGGAAACGACGGGCACGGGGCCCAACGTGTACCACGAGAACGACACGATAGCGAAGTACGAGATCATGGACGGGGCTCCTGTGAGAGGTGAGAGGGCACGTGAGCCCTCAGAACTCCTCTTCTGAAGGCTTTTGGGGTGGGGATATCTTGCAGTATCTTCTGTGTGCTCAGTTGTAGCATCTTGTTGCACTGGTGGGCTCAGGGCAGTGTACACACGTGGTTGATATGACTCCCTTCCTTCTCTGGTGCGATGAGGGGGAACTGAGGCACAATGAGCTGCAATTCTTTCGATGAAGCAGTGGCAGAACCAGACATAAATTCAGTGCTGGCGTGGGCCACCAGCTGGCATTGCTGCACCTCGGAGCAGAAAGGTGTTCTTGCTGTGTGCCACTTGTTTTCCAGTTCCATTGCCCGGCAGAGTCACCTGCCAGGGAAAATATCACCTTACTCATGTTTTCCTGCAGTGCTGTCGTGATTCAGGTTCCCGTGCTGCTAAAGTGGAGATGGAATAGCTGTCAGCAAGGGCAGGATCTGGCTGTGGACCGTGCATGCTGAGTTTTGAAGGGAGTTGAGGTCTTCTAGCTCATGTTAGTCCACTTGCGGAAACGGTGACAAAAGTTTGTGGCCTTGTGAGTTCCTGTTTTGCTGGTGCTCTCCTGGTTTCTATCCACATCCTGTGTGTGCTGATGGCTCTGTGCACTTTGCAGGGGAGTCCATCCCCATCAGACTCTTCCTGGCTGGCTATGAGCTGACTCCAACAATGAGGGACATCAACAAGAAGTTCTCTGTGCGTTATTACCTCAATCTGGTGCTGATTGACGAGGAAGAGAGACGCTACTTCAAACAGCAGGTGAGAAACAGAGCTGTTCTCCTTGGACTGTTGGTTGGGATAGTGTTATGAGGACCTACTGGGAATTTGAGATTCCCCTGGTGGGAGAGTCATGTTCTTGACTGAATATCTGGAAGAACTAGACAAATTAGAGTGTGCAGAGATGGTCTAGAAGGGATGTCCACGCAGGTCTGATGTGGGTGGTGGTGGGGAGGAGTGTGGAACAAATTAGAATGTGCAAAGATGGTCTAGAAGGGATGTCCACGCAGGTCTGATGTGTGTGGTGGTGGGGAGACCTGTGGAACAAATTAGAATGTGCAAAGATGGTCTAGAAGGGCTGCCCATGCAGGTCTGATGTGTGTGGTGGTGGGGAGACCTGTGGAAGGTGCCTACCTTGGACTTCTTTTCCACTCTGTTGCCCTGTGGTGGAGCTTCTGTGCTTCACCTTCCAGCAGCACTAGGACAGGGCTGCCCTGGATGTCCTCTGTGTGCTCAGACCCCGGGGAGGGGTGCTCTGCCCAAATTTTCAGGCAGGCTGCAGCGTGAGGGCTCCGCAAGCGGCCTCACGTCCATGTCCGTGGGTGCAACGTGCATGGGCTGAGCTCGGCCTCCGGGGCTGGGTGGGGCCGGGAGAAGGTGCCACGAGCCCTGACAGGCCTCGGCTGTGTCCCTGCAGGAGGTGGTGCTGTGGAGGAAAGGAGACATCGTGCGGAAGAGCATGTCCCACCAAGCGGCCATCGCGTCGCAGCGGTTCGAGGGCACGTCCTCGCACGGCGAGGCCAAGACCCCCAGCCAGCCCTCGGAGAACAACGGCCGGCAGTGAGGAGAGGGAGGTGCTGGGCAGCCCCCGGGGACGGCAGCACCGAGGAGGAGAACCCTTCAGAGACTTCATGACAATAAATATCCGTTTTTTGACTTAATTCCTTTCTTCAGAGGACTCGCAGGGCGGGAAGGGGACGGGAGGGCAAGGCAAGCTGGAGCGCTGGTGGTGCCTCAGTGCTTCCCAATCAACTACATTCCTCTGGGATCGGCTGCTTTGAGTGTCTGGAGGCTGTGGAGCTGCCTGATCTCCTCTTTGCCCCGATTGCCTGGTCTCCTCTTTCCTTGTGGCAGTGGGGAAGGAGAGAGCAAGTGAAGGCCAAATCCGCCGCTTCTTCCCAGCGGTGTGGAGGTTGCTTTGGGGTCGTGTGGGATGGATATTCTTCTTGCCTTTCTGAAATCTTCACGAGGGGAGAAAGACACGGTGATTAGCTGGATGTGAGAGGAGGGACTCGGAGGCTGTGGTGTAGCCTGCTTGGAATTGTGTGGTGTTATCCCCTCGCTGCCTCCCCTTCTTCCTCTTCGTGCTGGCGTTGGATTCTTTGCCACAAACAGTTGGATGATGTAGTTGGCTTCCACGGGCATCAGCTGTGCTGTGCCCCTGCTCCATGTCACGCCAGGAGCTGTGGCTGGCAGGAGGGAGTGAGGTGTGTGGGGGCAGGAGGAGGTGGCACAGGGAGGGCAGAGCGGTGAAGGTCCCAGTGCTGCCGGGTGGGCAAGAAGTGGGGGCAAAAGGCTCCTGGCCAAGAGCAGTGCCTTCCTAGTCTTGTCCTGGCAGCTGCCTGAGTGCCCCTGAGATCCAGGCTCTGGTTGCTGCACTCGTACAGGTCCCAGTTGCTGCTGCAGAGCAGGGGCAGACCATCCTGGAGACGTCTAGAGAAGAGTTCTGGAATGTGAGATGGAAACTGGAGCTGTCTTAGGAGTGAGCTTACACTGTCCTTGTGACAGAGCGGGCTTTGTGTGTGGACAGACAGCAGTACAGGACACGTGTATGTTGTCTGGTTTGCTCCCTCGTGCCTCTGGGACGAGGATTAGTGAGGGCAGAGGGTGGATGCAGTTGTTTTGAGAAGCTCACAGCCTGTGTGTGCTGCTAGATGAAGCCAAGGAGCAACTGGAAGAATGGCAGAGCTCTCTGATTCCAGAGGCACATTCCTGCAGTCACCAGCGAGGTCTGAGGGCATGTTGTGAACTGAGAGCCTGAATGAGGGTTTTTCTTTTCTAAAATAAGCTGCTTTTAGCCTTCAGCTAAGTAGACTCATGAGAACATTCCCAGAGGAAATCGATCCTCCGTTAAAAATCAGAGGTAGCTTTGTAGGCTTGATGGACCAAACCTGGAGGACATCCCTCCTGCTGAGCTGCCCTTCAAGCAGGCAGGTGGTCAGACCTCCCACCAGAGGGAGAGACAGGCCTGCACTAAATGCTGGGATATGAGCTCTATCAAGTGGGATTTGTCTGGATTTCCCTGAGTTTGTGGCTGGCTAGGGATGTGTCCAGCTTCCTTTTGGCTCTGGAATCAGGTTCCTCTCCCTCTGTCCTACAGCTGAATGTAGAACAGTTGTCTTGCAGCTGGGAAATGGAAGTTTTTGCTTTGTTTAGGGGAACAGTGCTGGTGGAGGGAGTGGGGCCAGGGTGGGAAGGGGAGCTCTTTATGTAATAAGACAGCTACTGTATTTCAGTGATAAATGTGTGTTTCTGCTTGCCAAAGTAAGTTATCTTTTACTCACCACGTGTCAGGTTGTGGTTTTTAGTAGAGCTGGCCAGTCTCTGTTGTAGAGGACACTAATGATCTCATCTCTGCTGAATGCTTGTGTCACACCATGTTTCTGCTCTGTGCCAGTGAAGACTGTGGCTTGCTTTTCTTTCCTCGAGGAGTCTGTGCCATGGGCTGGAGCCGTGTCTTCCCAAGGCTGGAGCAAAAGCTCCCTTTGGACAGCTACCTTGTTGTGCCAGGGCAAGGGGTGGCCACCTGCTGCAGGTGTCCCATGGCAAAGGAACCTGGATGTCACTTTGGACACTCCTCCCTCCCTCCCTGGGGGGACCTGCCTGTGCTGCAGCAATACACGATCCTTTAGGGACAAGTGACGCTCCCCTGGGAGCCTTTGGGGATAGCAGACTATCTTTCCATGGCTGAGCTGAGCACAGCAGCACCCTAACTCCCCTCCTAGCTTTCCCTCAGCTCCCACCCTGCCTAGATTTATCCCCTCTGGGTTGTAGGCCATGTGGTGTTAGAGGAACCCTGTGGAGGAAGGTATCTCCACACTGCAGGAGAGTTGTGTTTCCTGGCTGAACAGCATCAGTGCTGGGTGTGAGACCATTGTCACACAAGGTCGCTGTTAAACATCTGCTCATCACTTCTGGAGGGTTCCCTTGCAAAAGGTGCATGAGCCTATACATGGTTTGTTGGTTTTTTTTTTTTCCTACTTTGTGCCCCTCTCTCCCCCCCCTCCCCATCCCTACTTGTGGAACCAGAATTTAGAGACGATCCCCATTTTTACTGAATCTTATGGACCATTCAAGCTGTTACCCACTAGGCCCTCTGTTTGTCTGGGGTGGAGCAGATGTGCTGAGCATCCTTTGAGAGAAGTTGGAGCATAAGGTCACTCCAGGACAAGGTACTATAGAGGAGTGTCTCATTAGCATGTTAAGGGGCAGGTGCTGCTCGAGCACCCCCTGAGCTGGTGGTTCTGTGCTGTACTTGGGTCATTCCCTCTCTCCCAGGCAGAGGGGAGTGGGCAAGTACTGAACCAAGCAGTGCAACCTGTAATTAAGCCTCTGCTGTGTTTACATGTTTCTTAATTCGTTGTCTTTTCAATGGCTGTATTTTAAAAACTTGGGTTTTTTGTCTCTCCAATTAAAAAGAGCCAGCCCTGGCTGTCAAATGCTGTGCACGAGTTTGTCTGATATGTTTTATATTGGGGCTGGGTTGGGTTGGGATTTTTTTCCATGGTATTAAGAGATTTTTCTTTAGTGCAGCTCTTTAGTGCAAAGGAGTTTGTCCTTTGTTACCTTTATAAATCCTTGGTCTTTCTTGAGTCACTGCTTAGCAGCTGTGCTGGTAGAGAACCCATGCTTAAAAATGAGCAAAGTGGCTTTATTTTCCTCTATTTCCCTGATGTCAGAACTAAAATAACATGGGGAAAATTGTACCTGCAGGAAATTAACTGTGATCTGCTTTGTATATACATCTCTAGAGAGACTCCTTACAAGAGCATGTGGTGACAGGACAAGGGGGAATGGCTTCAAAGTGTGAAAGAGTAGGTTGAGATTAGATCTTAGGAGGAAATTCTTCCCTGTGAGGGTGGGGAAGGACAGGAACAGGTTGCCCAGAGAAGCTGTGGCTGCCCCATCCCTGGAAGTGTTCAAGGCCAGGGGTAGCAGGGTGGAAGCAGGGGTAGAACAAGATGATCTTTAAGGTCCCTTCCAACCCAGGCCATTCTATGATTCTATTATTCTAAATTTTCTTGTTCTAGACAGAACTTAGTGATACCTTTCTGCAGAAAAATGTCCCTCTGCAGTACATGGAACTGCACTAGATCTGGAATTAAACACCTCAAAGAAGGATGTACCTGTTTGGTCCTTCAAGAGATAAATAGCAGATTTTTTTCCCCTATTAAAAACTGAGAAGCTGCAGTTGATTCCAAAAGGCTTTATTTATTTAAAAATAAGCAAAAATAACAGTGTGTCAGAGTAAGGGACGTGTGGCTGAGAACCGTGTGTGGGCGTGTTCGTGGGGCTGGGGCTGAGCAGGTAAACTTGAGAACTGTGCTGGTTGAGGAGGAGGCATCAGCAGGCTGGGGGGAAGCTGAGCTGCTCTCAGCTCCTTAATGTGGCTTTTCCTCTTCCAGGCTCAAGACAAAATCAAATTGCTCTGCGTTAAAAAGACAGAAAAAGCCATGAGTGGAACTTGAAGGTTCTGTCTCTCCCAGAGGGAACGGCCTCAGGAGTCCAAGGGAGTTCTTACCTTGTGTCAGTGGTTGGATGGAAAGACGTTGCCTTGTGAAGAGCATCATGTCCTTCAGGGGCCCCCCATCTGCTTTGTGTGCCAGGTGGTGAGCCTTGATCTCCGAGAGGGGGATGAACCTCTTCGTCATCCGCACAAACTGCACGTCCACCTGGGCAGGGTGGGCAGCAAAGGAGCAGGGTTGGGGAGGGGTACAGCCTCCAGATGGCACATAACATCTTTGGAGGGGATAAAGGTTTAAAACCGAAGCAAATGACTGATGTGCACCACCTTATCACAGCCTGGAAGCTTTTTTCCTTGCCCGAGGCCAAAAGAACTTCCAGGTGCTCCTGGCAGGTGATCTGCTCACATGGATTAGCACTGTGCAACAGAGTGTGCATTCATGTTGTCACAGACAACAAGTCAGATGTGGGATGGAGCCAGCCCATGATCAGTCCCTTCCCTACAATTTAACGTGCCTCAAAAGCACAGCTTTGTTTGCTGTGGACTGAGATTGGTACTTAAAGATGTTCATTTTCCTAACCCAGAGTTCTGCCATGCAAGGAGGCCAGCTCTGCACCCACATAAGGTTGGAAAATTTAGGGAGATACATTTTGGCAGCCTTTTGGTGGGGATAGGGGGAAAGACACAGAAAATAGGATTGATTTTCTCTTGAGAGAGAAAAAGGCAGCTAGGCCAGGATAGAAGACCAGGATTTGCAATATGATGCAAAGAGGCTTCTCCCTTCACTCAGTTTGCACACAGAGTATTTAGTGCAGTACATTACCATGGACCATTTGGGGTTCTCCTTTCTGCTGGTGGAATCATAGTGGGGATCCTTCTGATCAAACTGTGTGTGATCAGGGTAGGCCTCCTTTACAATCTGGAGCAGAAAGGGGAGAAGAATGAGAGACAAGTTCCCACCAGTTTAAAACAACTGTCAGCAAAGGGTATGAAATGCCCTTTGAAAAAAGCTGTGACTAGACACAAGGAATAATCCGAGTGCAAAAATCAGCCTTGCTTCCCCTGGACTCCATTCTAATGGTGAGATGTGTTTCCCTCACATTTCTTGGGTCGAAGCACTGCAGAACACTCCAGCTGTCAGTGAAGCATCACCTTCTGGAGATAAGGCAGGAAAACATGCAGCAGAGGAAAACTGGGTAGGTGATGATAGTCCTTGTGGTGAGTTGTGCTCTTAGAGAAAAAGCTTTTCTGTGCCCTGGGTTTTATATTAATGCCTTGTGGGCTCAGCTGAACTTAGTGAGTCAGATTTGAATCAGAGTGTGGAGCAACACTTGGCTTGGCTGGGAGTGCCCTGAAATGTCAGCAGGAAAACAGCACTGTGGTTCCATCTCTCTGGGGACAGATGCTTGAGTCAGCCCTGGCCTGCTGAGCTGAGGTGCCCAGGGCTCATTCCCTGCTCAGACTGGACAACTCCTGCACTCCTTTGGTGCTGAGGCACAGGTAAGGAGCTGTTGGATAACCCATCCATTACTACTCCCCCCAAAACACAGACACTCACCTTGACAATGGCCACAATGCCAGGCTCTTTACAGTTACTGTGGTAGAAGAAAGCCTGCTGCCCAATTTTCATGGCTCTCAGGAAATTCCTTGCCTGTCAGGGGCAAACAAGAGACTTTCAGCTCTTCCTATCAAGCTCTCAGGGCTTCATTACAAGCAGCCAGGAACAGGAACTAACAGCAAGAGAGGTAGATGTGCTTCAGAGCTACTCAGATTTTCCTACAGTTGTCATAGAGATGTTTTTGTGTTGGAATTAAAATAAGGAAAAACAAGGCTGAAGAGCAAGATCCTGTTGGTTAGAAAGTGTGTGGGAATTCAACAGCTCAGCCACCCTTGTTCCAAAGACTTAACTTGCTGTTAGCAAACAGGCAGCAGAGCAGATCATGTAGAGGGGGAAGCATATATAGCACAGGGATCATATCTATCTAGTAGGGGAACCACGTGGAATTCCTTTGGAAGAGAAAGCTCTACACTGACAGGGCATATTTGGGCAAGTACAGACTTGCTAAAAGATGTCAATATTGACAGAATATTCCCCAGCCTGAATCTATCCCTGACCTAGAGGCAACTAAGGAGTTTAGACTTTAGACTCCTGCCAAAATGCACCTGTATAAACACACCTCAAAAGGAAATGCTTCAGGAGAGGGAACCACTTATCTGTGGGGGGAGCCACCTTTTTCCTGGTGCTGTTCCAGTGACTCCATGTGCTTCTTACCTGGTAGTTTCTCACTCCATCCCAGCAGGTTGTCTGATTGGGCTGAGCTTTCAAGTCATCAACGCTGAACTGCCAAATGGAATGAAAATCAGGTTAATTCAGGAGGTGTCTGATCCTCACTGTGTCATTGTCTACACTGAGCCTAAACATTTGCTGCTAGTAGCTCCTTCTATTATAATATGAACTTGACACAATTTTTTCTTCCCACAGGGGCTGAAGAAAAGCCTTTGCAAAGGAGGAACACTGCAGTGGTGTAAAGGCAGAGCCTGAAATAGATGCTGCCCCTGTGATGAACAGCCAAGCATCCTGAGGACCTGATTTCCTCTTTTATTACACGTATGAAACCCCAAGGCTGTCACCCTGGAAAAACACAACCTTACATCTTTCTATTTCCAGGAAGACAAACAGGTTTAGAGAAGGAAAAAGCAATCTGAGCTGTCTGGTCCTGCCCCTCTGGTCACCAATGCTCTGGGCAGGGGTGACACTGCTGCTGTGCCCTGCTGAGTAAGGATGGGTGTCAGTGCTTACTTTCACATCCACCCCCTTCTCCAGCCTGCTCTCCGGTTCTGATTTCAGCAGCCAGTGACAATATGTGATCTTGCTTTCCTCCCCACCAGACTCAGATTCTTTTGTCTTCTTCCAGTTCTTCCATCCCGACTTGGAGCTCCCAGCTGGAGGTTTTGCAGACTTCTCTTCCTCCTCCTTATCTGAAGTCTCCTCCTCGGTTTTGGCAATTTTAGCATCAGGCTCTTTTTTATCTTAAAAGAAAGAAGCAAACCGTTCAGGTAAAACACATTTTGTTTCACATTTTTCTGCAATGACTGGTGCTAAAATATTTTTAGTTGTTTAAGCTGGTTTCACCTGACTGCAGCAGAGGTTTGGTGCACCCCAGGTGTTAAGGGTAAGGTAGTAGCATTATGCACCAGTGATTCTGAGTATTTCTAATTTGCATCTGAAATAAGTATATTTTTGTGTGTGTGTGTGTGCAGCATGCACAAATGGAATTTTAAAGTCACAGTTAGTCATTAAAAAAAAAAAAAAAAAAAAGGATAGACCATGTTGCCCACATGAAGTGGAGTTGAAATTTTTTTAATTAATTGCTGAGAAATCAGCTGCAGGCAACAAAGCTGGTTTAGGTGAATCTGGTGAGTAACAGGAACATTCAGCAGAAAAGTAAGCTATTTCTATTCCTGTAGCTGGAAACCTTATCTTAAGCCTCCACTGAGCTACCTGTTCAGAAGGGATTCATATCCCTTGTTTCTTCAGGACCCAGGCAAAAAAAACCCCTCAATTATTAAGAAGTGATTAAAGGGTAAGAAGGTGGTTATTTGTTAGAGTGGATCAAGCAGATGAGTGGCATGGATGAGCCAACTGTGAAATTTTTTTTCATCTTATACTTTTAACACCACATAATGGTGCCTCCAGTGCAAGGTTTTTGCTTTTTTCTTTTCCCATCAGCTTCCTGGCACTACACATACTCTGACTGGCCATCTCTAACGTGTAGGACCTGAAAGCTCTTCATAAATGGGCATGAATTACACATTCCTAGCCAGAATATACATCATTGTCCTTATCACACACCCAGCAGACTTGTCTCAGTCTCGCCTGGGTGCTCAGCCCATTCTACACAGGAAATGCTGTCTGTAAAACATGTGGCTCTGAAAGGCAGACGGTTAATTCGGCTGCCTGTAGTTTCACTACAGCTTGGAACCTCAAATGAGAGATGCTAAATCAGTCAGGATGTCAGCACAGACCTGCTACTGCTCCTTTGTCTCTCTTTCTGCTCGGCCAAGGCATCTCTGGTCTCTTTGAATTATCTTCGCCTGACGAACGAGAGAAGGAGGAGGAATTAAGGAGGAGGAATTACTGCGTATTCAGGCAAGCTGGGAAAAGTAGAGCTGGCTGAGACAGAGCTGTAGGGAGAGTGGAGAGCGAATAAATCTTTCCCTGAGCTCAGCCACTTCCTCTATCAGTGTGAATGCTGGCAGGGGCTGGGGACCGCGCCCTGGGCTGATGGACACCAGCAGCAGGGCTGGATTCCTGCTCCAGAGCCGCTGGAGAACGGTCCCGGAGCCGCGTGGGCTGAGCCAGAGGGGCTGTGCCTCTGGAAAAGGGAGAAGCGCTTCCCTGCGGAGCCCAGCCCCGCACCGGGGGCTCCGGCTCAGCCTGTTGCTCTCCCTGCCTCGCTCGCTGAAGTCCCTCCGGGAATGTCTCCCTTTGCAGACGTCAAACCCCACCCGGACGCGTTTCCGCGTCACCTGCGCCAGGTGACCCTGCGGTGGCAGGGGGGGCTGGACCGGATCACCCCCAGAGGTCCCTCCCGACCCGCACAATCCCGTGCCAAGCGCCGAGCCGGGCGGCCCATCCCCTGCCCCCTCTCTCAGCAGGAGTTCCGCGGCTCTGCGCTGGCCTCCTCCTGCCAGGCCGCCTGGCATCAACTTTTCCACCTCCCATGCCAAGCTTCTCCCCTCCCCTTCCCTCTCTCCCTCCCCCTCTCCCTCTCTCCCTCTCTCCCACCCCCCGAGCTCCCGCTCACCGGCCGCGCCGCTCCCCGGTGCCGGTGCGGGATGAGGATGCTCGGGCTGCGGGAGGAAGCGGTGCCCGCTATGCAAACGCCGGGGCAGGGCCGGCTCCCCTCGCTCCCTCCCCGCTCGGGCGGGCGGTACCGGGGGCAGGACTACAGCTCCCAGCCTGCCCCGCCGGGAGCCGGGAACCGGGAACGGGGACGGCCCCGGCCATGGCCATGGCGTGGCGAGCGGCCCCGCGGGTGGCGGCCCGGCTGGCGCTGGGGCGGCGGGGGATCGCGTCCTGCATCGACCGTAAGGATCCGGGGATGCCCCGATCCCGGGGATGCCCCGATCCCGGCCCCGGCTCCGCCTGCCCGGCCCCCGATATCCCCCCCGGGGATGTCCCCCCGCGGCCCGGGGGGAGGCGGCGTGGGGGAAGATGGAGAGGGGTCGGTGGTCCAAGAACTGTGCCCGCCTGGAGGGATGTGTCCATTCTCCTGCTCTTGTATCCCTGCTCCTTGTGTCCCTGCTCCCTGTGTCCCTGCACAGCCCAGGGCGATGCGAGCTCGGACACCCCGCGGTGGGTAGCCGGCAGTGGAGCAGTGCCCGCAAGGAAAGGTCCTTCACCCTCCCTGTATCTCCCTTACCTTTTTTAGACCCTTCCCGGCAATGGGACAGAACCCACAAGTAAACATCTTTCCCCATCCCTCTCCCCCCCTTACCTTTGTTAGAGCACATCTGCAAAGAAAGGTCTTTCCCTCTCTTTGTACCCCCCTTACCTTTGTTAGACTGTGCCCAGCAGTGGGACAGAACCCACAAGGAAAGGTCCTCCCACCTCCCTGTACCTCCCTTACCTTTGTTAGACCGTCACGGTTTTCCAGGCTTGACAGTGAAATCAAAGAATATCTCAGAAAAGGGGGATTATAAAAAAGAAGGAAAGCGGGTTTTTTGCATGGGCAGACTGATAGGACAAGGGGGAGTGGATTTAAACTGAAAGAGGAGTGATTTAGGTCAGATGTTAGGAAGAAATTCTGGCAGAATTCCAGCTGGCACAGGTTGCCCAGAGAAGCTGTGGCTGCCCCATCCTTGGAAGTGGTCAAGGCCAGGTCAGACGGGGCTTGAAGCAACCTGGGATAGCGTTTGTTTTGTCCTAAGAAAGCCCCTCCCAAAGCCCCCTGATGCTCCTGAGGAACGGAGCAATGGTCTCTGCAGCAGACCCTGAGCTGTTTGCATGAGTTAAGGGGCACTTTGAGGTATAGAAGAGGTGGTTTTGCTGCTTTCCCATAACTGACACATATTACAATCTCTTCCTGCTTTTCCAGCATCTGTCGGACTGACTGAGGATCAGAAGGAATTCCAAAAAGTTGCCCTTGATTTTGCTGCCAAGGAGATGGCTCCTTACATGGCTGAGTGGGATGAAAAGGTATGACAGCCTTGGAGGGCTTGGACTGCTCACTTTTCCCTCCTTTAACGTGTTGTGATCCTTGGGCCTCACCAAGGGGTTCCTGCAATACCTCCTCGGTGCTGTCGTGCCATCTGTAGAGGTGTTCATTGAAGCTGCTGCTGCAGCTGGGGTGGGAAATCATCAGAAATACTTTAAAGCTTTCCTAACCAGGCTATTCCATCGCCTGAAACCCGGATTTACTCCTGAAGATGGAATGTGTCTGCACAGGGAGCCACCTCTCCTTTAACCCACCTGGCCAACTTACGCTCTGCAAGGAGTGTAGGACTGGACTTGGTAGCCCAGGTGTACCAGCAGATTGAACTGATGATGAATATTCACTTGGGATATCTCTGCCTGCCCCAACAGGAAATATTCCCAGTGGAAACCATGCGGAAGGCAGCCCAGCTGGGCTTTGGTGGGATCTACGTGAAACCAGATGTCGGTGGCTCCGGATTGTCACGACTCGACACCTCCATAATCTTTGAGGCTTTATCAACAGGATGCACCAGCACCACTGCTTACATGAGCATCCACAAGTGAGTGTGTCTGCAGAGGGGTGGATGGAAAACACAGCTGCTCTGTGGGCTCCAAATCCAGCTGGAACAGCTTCCTGGGTGCTGCTCATTTAAATATTGAAATTGTGACCTCGAGTAGGCACATCCCTGTGAGGATCCCTGGATGGCAGTAAACAAATAGGCTGCAAGGGATGCCACCAAGAAGTAATTTTAGCTTCGTGGCATGCAAGATGGGATTAAGTTCTGGATTTTGTTCCCTGGTCTCCCATTTAAGCTGTCTATAGATAGTAACTTGTTTGGAAAAAGCCTTTGTGCACTGGCCATACTGTGACAGAGCCCAGAGGCACCACCTGATACCAGGGCCCTGTCCTGCTTGTACAGACATGTCCAGGGACGGGCTCACTTGGCACTGGAAGCTGGAATGGTGATGCCTCCTCCTTCCAGGTGCAGTTTTCTAAGACAGAGTAGGGCTGAGCACTGAGGGGAGCACTGAGGCTGTTACTGCTGTCCCACAGGGCAGTGGGTCTGTGGTGAATGGCAGGTGATCTCCTGGCTTCCAGGACGCCTCATTTTGCCCTGTTTTGAGGTGGAACAATACACTTTCGGGCCTCAGGGCTTATGGCTGAGCCCCGTGGAGCTTTGCTCTGTTCAGCCAGGGATGTTCTTGTGTGACCTGCCTTCCTCCCAGGGCTGTGCTCATACCCTGTAAAGCTGCCCCTTCCCTCCCACTCCAGCATGTGTGTTTGGATGATCGACACCTTTGGCAGCGAGGAGCAGCGCCGCAGGTTCTGCCCATCCCTCTGTAGCATGGAGAAATTTGCCTCTTACTGCCTGACTGAGCCAGGTGAGCATCCTCAACCAGGAAACCACCTCCCTTCCCGTGCTCCTGACACAGTTTAACTGAACATGAACATTGAACAGAGCTGGAGGTGAAAAGTTTCTTTTCGTGTTCATTTGGGAGGTTGGGGAGGGGCAGGTGGGGATTGCTGAGATGCTCGTGGTACAAACTCAGGTGTCTCCTGAGAAGAATTTGTAGGTTCTGCACCCTCTGCTTCACTGGCTGCTTCCTTACCTCTCCAACAGGGAGTGGAAGTGATGCAGCTTCCCTGCTGACCTCAGCTCAGAGGAAAGGGGACACCTATGTCCTGAATGGCTCCAAGGTACCTCTTTGCTCCTCTTAAGGCTGCCTGCACACTGGGGCCTGGGTCTCACTGTCCTTTCCATCCCCTGCTGTCTCCTCTTCTCTGTGCACTCTCCCAAGGCAGGACGTGCTCTGCAGAGCTTTCACCGGAGCCCCTAAATTCCTCCTGGCCGTGGGGTCTTTGCCCCTCCACCTTTGTATCCCAGCTGCTGCTGCAGGCTCAGGGTTGGCACAGGAAAGCCACACTTGTCTCTTTGTGCCCTTCTGCAGGCCTTCATCAGCGGGGGAGGGGACACTGATGTGTACGTGGTCATGTGTCGCACGGGGGGCCCAGGCCCCAAGGGCATCTCCTGCCTGGTGGTGGAGAAGGGCACTCCAGGGCTCAGCTTTGGCAAGAAAGAGAGGAAGGTAAGAGGCTTGGCTTGCCCTTCCTGAGTGCTTGAGGGAAGTGTAGGACAGAGATCACAGAATCACAGAATTTAGGTTGGAAAAGACCTCCAAGATTACTGTGCCTGATGCCCAATTTGTCCCCCGGCCCAGAGCACTGAGTGCCACGGCCAGTCGTTCCTTGGACACCTGCAGGGATGGGGACTCCAAACCTCCCTGGGCAGCCCCTTCCAGTGCCTGACAGCCCTTTCAGTGAAGAAATTCTTCCTGATGTCCAGCCTGAACCCCCACTGGCACAGCTTGAGGCCGTGTCCTCTTGGCCTGAGGAGCTTGTCTGTGCAAAGCATTTGGGATCTCTTCTTGGATGGGACTGGAGTCCCAGCCTGGCATGGCTTTACCAAGCCAAGTCCAGCTTTGGTGAAGTTTGCCAAATACCCATCCCTTTGGTAAGTGAAGGATTTTAGTCTCAGGAGCGTGAAGGTTCATTGGATCTGTGCATTTTCTCAAATACATTCCAGTTTCCACACTGAGGACAAAGCACTCAGAGGCAGCTTGGCAATGACACTGAGGGGTTGAGTGCAGGCTGGGTGGTTCTCTGCAGGAGCTGGAGGTGTGCTGCTCTTCAGGCAGCTGGAAGGTGCTCTGTTTTTTCCCAGGTAGGCTGGAATTCCCAGCCAACTCGGGCTGTGATCTTCGAGGACTGTGCTGTTCCTGTTGGCAACCGTCTGGGAGCCGAGGGGCAGGGCTTCAGCATCGCCATGCAGGGGCTGAATGGAGGCAGGATAAACATCGGTGAGAAGGGCAGGGGTGAAGGGCAGGATCATCCTGATGCTCATCTGAATTGGCTTCATATTCACCCTGGGTCCTTGGCTTCTCCCACCAGCCTCGTGTTCGTTAGGAGCTGCTCATGCCTCCGTCCTCCTGGCTCAGGAACACCTCACTGTCCGCAAACAGTTCGGGGAACCCCTGGCAAACAATCAGGTAACCCTTCCATCAGCCCTGCACCTCTATGCTCTTCCTGACCCTGCTGAACAGGCAGCCAGAGGTGCCATCACTCCCTTCTCAGGGTTTTCCCCGGAGAAGTCAGGAACACGCTTTCCCTGCGGAAGGAAGCGCGTCGGGGCTGGGCGCTGCCTGGGGGCGGGGGGAGCTGTGGTTCAGGCCCCTCTGGGGGTGCTGACCTCGTGCTCCCTGTGGCAGTACCTGCAGTTTGGGCTGGCAGAGATGGCCACGAGGCTGGTGGCGGCGCGGCTGCTGGTCCGGCACGCGGCGCGGGCCCTGCAGGACGGGCGGGAGGACGCGGCCGTGCTCTGCTCCATGGCCAAGCTCTTCGCCACCGACGAGTGCTTCCTGGTAGGTCACTCAAACACCACTTGCTGTCAGAGCTTCTGAGGCCCCCTCTTGGTGACCAGGGTGGCAGGAGGAAGTTTGATGCCATAGAGACCCCGATCCAAGTGTGTTCACTGAGCCTTGTCTAGACAGAAGGACAGGGACCTGTTGGAGCGAGTCCAGAGGAGGCCACCCAGGTGATCAGAGGGATGGAGAGCCACCTCTCCCACAAGGAAAGGCTGAAAGAATTGGGTTTGTTCAGCCTGGAAAAAAGAAGGCTTCGGGGCAACCTAATTGCAGCCTTCCAGGACCTGAGGGAGCCTATGAGAAAGCTGGAAAGGGAATATTTACAAGAGCAGGTAGTGACAAGGGGGAATGGCTTCACATTGAAAGAAGAGGGTTTAGGAAGACATTCTTTAGGAAGACTGTGAGGGTGGGGAGGCCCTGGCACAGGTTGCCCAGAGAAGCTGTGGTTGCCCCATCCCTGGAAATATCCAAGGCCAGGTTGGACAGGGCTTGGAGCAACCTGGGCTGGTGAAAGGTGTCCTTGCCCATGGCAGGAGTTTGAAATGAGATGAGCTTTAAGGAACATTCCAACTCAAACCATGTTATGATTTCAGGACCAGGGTGTTTTTTATAAGACAGAGTTCTCCACCTGTGGATGCTGCAGGATCAGTCTCTCTGAAGTGCTTTCTCTGCTGCTTCCTAAGGGACTGAGAAGGGAGATGGGAGAGGGAGCAGAGCATTTCTATTTTCAAAGGATAATTTCCATGTTGCACGGTGATCGTTCCTAGGTAGCAAGTGGTCTTTCCTAGACCACTGAAAAATACCTGATCACTTCGAAAAACACCTTATTATTTCCATACCTTACCAAAACGTCCCTGAAAAGAGAAAGCAAGAAGGGAGAGAAAAGCAAACCTGCCCCTTGACGCTTCCTAAATCAGGGTAATTCCGAAGCTACTGTGCTTTCTCAGCACTCTGTGTTTTTGCTATTATTGTGCTTTGTATTCCAAATTGACAGATGGGACACACGGAGTCCTGTTTCCATGGAAACCAGCGCCCTCCAGGCCCTATCCCTGAGTGGCCGCCAGGTGGCGATCGGGCGGTTCGGGTTTGCATCCGCAAACCACAGAAATGCAGCAAAAAAGCGCCTTTTTCCCCTAAAAATACCCATTCCTGGGTATTCCCATCCCCGTCCCCGGGTGTTCCCGTGCAATCCTGGCCGCATAAATGTGAAACAGCATTTAGGTAGCGTGACACACTCGAGAGCAGCGCTGATGGGGGCAGAGAGCAGAGCTGTGCTGTCACACCACGGGTTTGGGAGATGAGACTGGGTGACCAGGGAAAAAACCCAATGAGGCCAGGTTCCTGGGGTCTTACCGGGCTTCTGCCACTGCTCTGTCCTCCAGAAGTCACCTCAGCAGCGATGTTCTCCTCTTAGATCTGTAACCAGGCTCTGCAGATGCACGGGGGCTACGGCTACTTGAAGGATTATGCAGTGCAGCAGTTTGTGCGAGACATCAGAGTCCACCAGATCCTGGAAGGTAAGAGACACTCGTACTGCCAGCGACCTGGCAGAGGAGTCAGGAGAGAAAACCCCCTCTGGAGGCCCCCACCTTCCCACATGACTCCGGGATTCTTAGGTTGCAGAGTCCTGGTTTGCTCTGAGCATGAGGTGTCCTGTGTGAGTCCCTTGGCTGGGAGCTCTGGGTGTGTTGGAGCAGTTACTGTCTATTTTAAGAGCCTTACAGCAGAGGAAGATATTTAGTTGTCATGTTAGCAGTGCCTCTGTCCAGTTCCATCCCATTACTCCTCGTCACGTGATGATTCTCCCTAACAATTCCTTTCCTGTGATTCTGGTCTGTCTGCACCCTTTGACATCATGTCTCTAACAGTATCTGGCCTTTTCTAATCTCAGTTTGGCCTCCTCAACATTTTGTTTTTCCTCCTTTGAAATCCCTTCCCCTACAACCAGGGTATCTGATAAGGAACATCCTCCTTCCAACACTGAGTGGGCTTGCAGCCTTTGTGTGTGTTGTAAATGGTAAAGCAGAAAGCTCAGATGTTGGTATAAATCCAGTTCTGCTCGGTGCCTGGTGCCTGCACCCTCCCAATGCCCAAATAAAAGGTAGCACCACCATCTGATAAAAGGCAGCACCACCATCTGAAGCCTTTCCCAAGCAATTTTCTGGCACTCGTCAGCTCTGTTTTGGCCCAACACCTCCTAAATGCCACCTCAGCTGGTGGGAAGAGCTTTTCTGTGCTGTAAACTGCAGATCAGGGGAGAATTCCCTTGGCCTTTTTGGGGGGTAAAATATTGGATTATCTCTTAACTGTCTTTCCTTTCCAACCCTGTCCTGCCTGCAGGTACCAACGAGGTCATGAGGATGATTGTGGCCAGGAGTCTGCTGCAGGGATGAAGCCAGGAACCATTCTCCAGCCTTAAAATTCCTTTGCCTGTTACAGCTCAGCCTGTTTCCCTCCCCTGCTCACCAGCTCTCTCCCTGGGAGTGGAGAGGGGGATCCCCCAGTGGAAACAGTCTTCCTGCCTTATCCCGACGGGAGCACAGCTGGATGGCACAGCTGCACTCTGTGCCTGGCAGAGCTGCTGTCACCAGCCTGGACACATAAATCACAGTTGTGAATACAAGGCTCTGTCTCCAAATCTTGCTCCTGGCCTGTTTGCCACCCCTCCTTTTTGGAAAGAGCAACACCAGACCTGCTGCTCACCTCTGCCAAGCCAGGACTGGAATGGGATCTCAGGCAGAGGTGCAGCCTGACCCCATGGGATCAGTGAAATCTTTAGTTTGAGGGAGTTAATTGCTGTGCTTAAAAACCTGGGTGCTGACAGTGACCCACAGGAACTGCTCTAACCACCTGCAGAGTGCAGTGGCTTTTATCCCAGGAGCAGGATGCAGCATTCCCTCTCTTCCCAGCACACCTTTCCTGATGTCCCCACCACTGCTTGTTCTCCATATTCCCACCACATCTTGGTGCTTAATCTCCAAGAAGCCTTTGCAGCACAAAAGTGCAAATGAAACACGAAGGCTCTGCACAGAAATACTGAACTCTGTTGCCTCATTGCTGTGAGTGGTGTACGGGAAGTAAAATATATGTAAATTAAACTATTTTTCCCCCTCGGGTTTGGAATCAATAAAGCAATGATGGAAATGTTATTGGAGTGTCAACTGTGATGATTTTCTTCTGTGGTATTTCAGGTGTTTAAACAGAGCTATCAGGGAATTTTCGAAGTAGGGGTTGCAAAATAGTTCTGCTGGAGGGTTTTTTAGTTAATGTCTTTATTAACATCTTCAAATCAACCAGCTCCTTCTTTCTCTCAGCAGTACCTGGCAGGGAGGGGAGATGACAGAGCATTAGCAACAGAATCATGGAATGGTTTGGGTTGGAAGGGACCTTAAAGACTATCTCGGGACACCTTCCACTAGAGCAGGTCTGGGCAAAGGTGTTCTTTGATGCAGTGTTTCTGCACAGCAGGAGGCTGTTCCTGGCAGGCCCTGGTGTCTCCTCCCTTGTTTTATGGCACATTGTGCAAAGGGAATTTCTCTCGCAGGGCAGAGGGCAGTTTAGGGTGTGAACACCTGGGGCTCAGCCAGGAACAGCCCCCTGCCCCCGGGGAGACCCCCTGCCTGGGCAGGAGAGCTGCCCTGGGGGGCTCTGGCCCAACACCTGGCTCTGGCCAGGGTCTCTGGGGTCTCAGGCTGGGGTTTCTATCGGGATTCTCTCTTCGGGATCTCTATTGGGGGTCTCTGCCAGGGGTTTCTCTCTGGGGTCTCTCTCTACTGGGGGTCTGTATCCGAGGTCTCTCTCTGGGGTGTCTCTGCAGGGTCTCTAGGGGGGGGTCTCTCCCCGGAGTTTCTCTCCAGTGTCTCTCCTGGGGGTCTCTCTCCGCGGGGGTGTTTGTCGGGGAGTCTCTCCCTGAAGTCCCTGTTCAGGGTCTCCACTGGGGGTCTCTCTCCGGGGTCCCTGCCCGGGGACTCTCTTGGGGGTCTCTCCTTGGAGTCTCTCCCGACGTCTCTGTCAGGGGTCTCTCTATTAGGGATCTCTCTTTTAGGGTCTCTCTCCCCGGGGTCTCTCCCCGGGGTGTCTATCGGGGGTCTCTCTATTGGGGGTCTCTCCCCGGGGTGTCCATCGGGGGTCTCTCTATTGGGGGTCTCTCCCCGGGGTGTCCATCGGGGGTCTCTCTATTGGGGGTCTCTCTCTCTCCCCGAGGTCTCTATCGAAGGTCTGTCCCCGGAGTCTCTCCCAGGGGTGTCTATTGAGGGTCCCTCTCCAAGGTCACTCCCGGGGTCTCTCTCGGGGGTCTCTATCAGGGGCTCTCTATACCGGGGGTCTCTCCCCCGGGGTCTCTCCCGGGGGTCTCCCCCGCTCCCTCGCAGGCCCCGCCCCTCCCGCGCGCGCGCGGCATCCGCAGCCAACGGGAGGCGGGGGCGTGCCCATTGGGCGTGCCCCGGCGGGCCGGGCGGCCAATGGCGTGCGAGCCCCGGGTCGGGGGCGGGGCCGGGCGGGCGGGGCGCGGGCGCTGTGCGCGCCCGGCGGGTCGGGGGTTCGCGGCCCGGGGGGTCCGGGCGGGCCGGGGGCCGGTGGGCTCGGCGGGGTCCCCCCGGCCATGTGGCCGTGCGGAGGGCGGCGGCAACGCCGCCTCGGGGCCGCCGCGCTGCTCCTCTTCGTGGTGTGGCTGCTGCTGCGCAGGTGAGACCCCGGCGGGGCGCGGGGAAAGGAGGGAGGCGGGCGGGGGTCGCGCCCCCGGCGGGGCAGGCGGGCGGGCGGGGGGTCCCCGCGGGTGGCGGCGGGGAGGGGTTGGGAGGGTGGCGGTGCCCTGCTGGGAGCAGGCCCTGCCCGCCGGGAATGGGGTTGGCTGCGGGAGAACTGCGCATGGATGGATGGATGGGATCGGGGGGGGGGGGGCTGGGACGGTTATTAACGGAATTAACGTAATTAACGGCTGCGCTCCCCGCGCGCTGCCGGCGGATTAACGTGCGGGGGGCCAGGCACGGTAGAATCACTTCTTGAGAGATCAGAGACCCCCGCTCCCATCAGCATTCCTGCGGCCGAACGGGAGCGTGGGAAGGAGCGGAGCGAGCAGCGCTGCGGCCGCGCCGGAATTACCTAAAGCTTTAAATAAACGCTGCACCTGATACCCACCGCTCTTGTCCGTCTCCAGAAGTAATGGCTGGGGGAAGACCCGTTGCCAGCGCCATAAATCAGGTTCTCTGTTGGGCAAATGCTCTCCTGCCGACCTTGGCTCCGGAGAGGCTTTACATCATCGCCGTGCTGATGGATGATGCACTTTGCAAATCAATCGCTCCCGCGGATCTAACCCAGCTCTGGAGCTCTCCCTGATGTGCTCGCACAGTGTTGTTTCCCTCTCTCCAGCCCGTTCTGGGTCTGGCTCTCCCCGTCCTGTGTCCCCATATCACCGGTGGCCCCATGGATGGAGCAGTGTGATGCCCAGGGGCCGTGCCCACCTCTCCTGTCTAACCCTGTTATCTTCCTTCTTCTGCTCCTGTTTGCACACTCCAGGCCAGCAGCTGTTCCTCTGGAGCCCACCTGTAATACCAAGAAGTTATTCAAGGTTCTAGCTTTGATCCCGTGTGTTTTGGGGGTTCATTTTGGGGGTGATGCTCTTTCCTGGACGAGCGTGTCCCCTATTACAGCCAGAGGTGCACAGGGGCTTCCAAGTGACAGGAGCTCTTCCCGACAATGAAATGCTGGAGTCATACATGGAAATGTACATGGAAATATATGGAGGTGGAATATACAGGCAAGGGAAGATGTAGTTATTTATTGCCACTTGGTTATTTTATAATGGGTTCCTAAATTCGTAGTCAGAAGTTACTGCTCAGAGCTATGGAAAAGCCTTGATGAATCTTTGCATAATTAGAAGCAAAATTCTTTTACAGCTGGCCCTGGGTTTGTGCCACGTGGGTTCTTAGAGAGGATTATTGCAAACCAATACCTGATAAAGGCAGGGGAGTCTGTCTCCTGTAGAGTGTGTCCATAAAACACTGTATCCATTGGTACATGGTGTTTATCTCCATTGTCCAGGTCACCTGGGAATAAACTGTGCTACAAAATGTGGTGATTGTTACCCCAGCCTTGTGAATGGGCATTGGGGGCTTGTGGGGCAGGACAATGAGCTGGGAACAAGGGCAGCTCAGAGCTTTCACTTTCCTGTGGCCAAGGGGAAGCCCAGAATAAACAGCAAAGCCCTGTGAGGCAGGTCCAGTGGAGCTTAGGGATTAGCTGCAAAGTCCCTTGTCCTCTGCAGCACATCCTGTAGCATCAGCAAAGCGAGTTAATGGTCTCCAGGCTCTTTCCCCTGGTATGACTTTTTTTTTTTTTTGCAATAGCTTTTTCTCCCAGCTGTTCTGGAAATGTGGTGGTTCAACACCAAAGCCTCTTTTGCAGAGAGGACTTCATCTAGGTTTGTGTCTTACAGCTGTCTGGTTCAGAAGTTAACTGGGACTTTCCTATTCCATGTGTCATATTTTGCACTTCAAATTCCATCTTATAAACACAGATCGTTTCATTAAGGACTAACTTGTCCATCCCAATTTCACAGTCTCAGTTCTGGGGTGCTTGGTAATAGAATGATATTTTTTGCAAAAAGAAAAGGAGACTTCCCTGAAGCAGAGATGAAATCACAGAATCCCAGAATGGTTTGGGTTGGAAGGGACCTTAAAGATCATCTTGTTCCACCCCCTGCCACAGTCAGGGACACCTTCCACTAGACCAGGTTGCTCCAAGCCCCGTCCAACCTGGCCTGGAACACTTCCAGGGATGGCTATTGAGGGACAAAATAGGCCAGTAACCTTTAGCAAAGCGAAAAAAGTTCTTTGCAACCTGTGCTGTCATTATAGAAGTGAGAAAAAAACCTCCTGGGAGCTATAAATTGCTCTCAGGAGGGAGCACAGAGCCCAGGTAGATTTTAAACTGTGGCAATCCAACTCTGGATTGCTCCAGAATGAAGCTCTGCTGAGTCACACAAGTGTTTTTTCTGAAGTTACTTAAACAGATCCTAATAAGAGATGTGATTTCAGGATATCTAGGATAATACATTGAAAATATTGGGAGCCTGGGAGCTTCCCACCAGTCCTTCTTGGTGAGAAAAAATACTAGAGCTGGGGAGTTTTAAGACAGGAAACTTGATGGAAATGTGCCAAGTTAGTTATGCCCAGGATTAAGAAGATGAGCTTAAGTGATTAGTTTATTTTTATCTGGCTGTGTGTGCTTCCTGAGCATAGCCTTCATTCTGGCACAGTCTGCAGTACTTCTGTGTGCAGGGTAATTTAGGGCTCTGTCTAGCTCAGAAACAACTGGGAAACTTAGATATTTTCCAACCTAATCTTTAAAAATTGAAGTTTTGCATCTCCAGACCCCTTTGAGCTTTCCACCTCAGACTTGCCAGCAAGAAATAGAAGTAGATGGAGCTGCTGTTTTGGGATCTGAATTGCTGAAGTTACAATCTGTGTGGGATGGTTCTAGCAGAATGGAAGGGCAGGTGGCCACAGATGTCCTGTGGTGGACTGAGAACCTCCTCTCCTGCTGCTGAAATTCCTGGTCATTCCTTGGGAGCAATGCTGCCATTTCCCAGCCTCACATCATTATTTGGCTGTCCCCACTTTCTTGGGTAGCTGAGCATCTTCTATCCTGGTCCTACTCAGGCAGTCACCCTTTAAATATGGCAGATTGGTATTTTGCACTGATTTCTCCTGCTTTGAGCTGCACTATCTTCATAAACTGTTATTATTACACCACGTTCTGAATGGATACATCACTGTCTCCTTGCTCAGCACTGTTTCTGTGAATGGTTTGGCAATGAATGTTGACTGAAGGCAGTGAATATCTAATCTGGCTTCCTTTTCCAGGTACTACCCCTGCCTGCTGCCGGCTGTTTCAGAGCCCTGTGAGAATGCTGTGCTACACAGGTACCCTCTGAGCTTGTCAGCCAGCCCGTGCAGTGCCCTGGAAATCTTAGATTTAGTTCCTTTGTAGTCTTCTTGTCTTGTCAGAGGACAGGCAGTCACTGCAGGCTGCTGGTTTGCAATCCCATGAGCTCTGAGCCATCCTCCCCCTCTGCTAATAACTGCTTTACACATAGTGTAGCCAACAGCTGAAGGCTTAGGTGCTCCTCTCTTCTCTCAGTGTGATGTTTCTCCCAAATGTGTGGGTCACTCTTGCTTTCTGGAGCTGGGAATTCATTCCTCACATCTGGCTCTGAACACAAGCTGCCATTGTGTGACTCTGTGTATTCAGAGTTGTGCAACTGGGGTGGTCTGATGGAGGCAGTGGAACTGCTTTGGAGCTGGGCTTGGTGATGAAATGTTTTCTTGGTTCAGCCAAAGTGAGCTGGGGAGTCTGTAAGGCAGTGGGAACTTGGTGCAGGAACTGACCTGATGGAGCTGTGACAGTGTGAGTGCTCACCCTGGTAAGTGCTGAGGGACTGGTGTCTCCTTTGCTCCAGTTCTTTTTTTGGCAGATAACGTGCAGGAGTTAATAACAGCCATGTGGGCAGAGGTAAGTTTGTGGGGACAGCTGACTTAGTCTTTCCTTGGTGATGAATATAATCCAGGGGGTTCATTAAATTAAAGAAAAGGTTCTCTGCTCACAGGGAACAGGTGAGGGGTTTTTATTTTTTCCATGCATTGCACTGGAAGATACCAGAGCCCACAAGACATTCAGGATGGCAACACTGCAGTGGGAACAAGGATCTGGAAGTCAGCCACTGTGTGCCATCCACTAAAAGACAGGGAGATCTTAAATTTCATAAGTTATGGAAGTGTTTGTGGATACTGTGAGTGAAAGCTTCCCCATTCTGTGTTTTCAGCAAGTGAATTCCATGCTCTGTGCCTGAGCAGGGCTGCATTTCAGCTGTAGAGTGTGGCAGGGTGGCTTGGGGCGTTCAGGATGGAAGCTGCTCGTGAAATGAATATCAAATCCACATCTTAGGAAGATCTCCCAACTGTTTTATAGTCTTCTGGGCAATCTATATGCTCTGTGTGATAAAGAGTGTGGTTTACTTAAGGAGCAGGAAGGTCAGGGCTGGTCCTGCTGGGTGAGGTGGAAGGAGCAGCCTGTCCTAGGGGGACACATCCCTTCCCCAGGATGCTCATTCGTGTCTCTCTCTCTTCCAGGTTTAACTGGAGTGAGCTGACCCCTCTGGGGCTGTGGGGAAGGACCCTTGGCTTGCAGACAGAGAACTCCCAGTTCCTGCTGGAAGGAATGCCTTTCCGCATATTTGGGGGTTCCATGCACTATTTCCGAGTGCCCAGGGAATACTGGGAAGATCGGATGCTTAAAATGAAAGCCTGTGGCTTAAACACCCTCACCACGTAAGTGCCCTCCCTCCCCAGGCTCTGTCCAAGTTCCTCACAGCATCTCCCCTCCTCTGGGGGACTTTGTCATTAATTCCAGCGGGTCATAATGTTATCAGTACATCTTATTGTGAGAAAAGACATAAAAAAGAGAAGTGGGGCCTCAGCTTTTCTTTCTAAGCATCCCAGACTGCATTATCCTTCACCTCCCCTGCCCTAACTCTGCCTTTCAGGTACGTGCCGTGGAACCTCCACGAGCAGCAAAGAGGGAAGTTTGACTTCAGTCAAAACCTGGATCTAGAGTATGTGGTACAGACAGCTCTGCTATTAAATACTCCTGTTTGGTGGGAGGGTGTGTGGGGGGGGTCTGGATGAAGATGTCATTTCCAGCTCCTGAAGCAAAGCTGTACCTTGTTCGGGCAATGGGGACTTAAATTCCTCCCTCTGCTTTCTGGAGTTCTGGGAACTTAATGGGTTTAGCACCAATCCAGCGTAGTTGGATTGCTTCATCAAGCAATTCTCTGCTGGTTTGGGTACCTGAATTTCATGGTGCTTGGAATATTAGGAGTGTGTGGAGCAGGGATTCTGCAGGCAGACAGTAATGCTGCTCTCTATATCTCCAGGGCCTTCCTTTCCCTGGCAGCTAAAAATGGGCTGTGGGTGATTCTGCGTCCTGGACCTTATATCTGCTCAGAATGGGACCTTGGTGGTCTGCCCAGGTAAGTGTGTAAATAATTCAGCTGAGGGAAGCATTTGGGACAAAAAAACCCCCAACTCCCTGATCATACAGCTGAGCCTCCTTCAAAGGAATTGCTTTGGAATGGCTGGCTGCTGGATGGGGATATTTATTTTCTGTGTCCCCAAAGTGGGTGAATACTCATTATCTTACTGAGCTCCTCTAATTTTTTTTTTGAGTGTTTATCTTTAAAATGATAATTGTGTTATGGCATAATGCTTACAGCAAGAAAACAAAACTGGGGGAACCCATCTATTGCTGTTGCACCTTGGCTGTCTGTGAACAGTATTTGCAGCTTGGTGTAAGAATTTGCTTCATCTCAGATCTATTTTAAAAGTCCTGCTAGAACATCTGTATTAATGGGTGGCAGTAATAAAGACCCATAACTTTCCAGCCTCCTGTTGTACTGTCCCCTAAAGCACACTCTGTATTTTCCCCTAAAGCACACAGCTTGCTCTAAGAGGCTCTGAGAGCTGAGGTGTTGTCACATCACCCACGTGTTTTTTTATCAGACAGATTAAAAATTCTGATAAAGAGCAACGGTGCTATTCCCATTTTATGGATGATTTTGTAAGCCTGCTGAGCTGCATTTAGCATAGAGGAGTTGAGTCTTTCAGGCCTCTGGAAGGACATTAGTTAATCCCTCCTTTTGCAGAGACAAGGAAGGCACAAGCTCACTCTGTTTAAATGGTTACAGCACTATATTGTTGTGCTCTTCAACAAATTGCCCTTTTCTGTGTTAAACCCAAACAGAACTAAGTCTTGTAAGTAGAAACAATGGGAACAATGACTGGAAGCTTTGTTTTGAGCCATGTTTGGGATCTTTATGAAGGAGCACTTGGTTGTAGAGCGCCCTTGGGAATGCAGGGAATTCCAGAGTAACCTTTAGAGAGATAAGGTTAGCCCTTGAAATATTTGGGCAAGTTTATGAAATAGTTTAGGCCTGAAGTGCAGAACAAAAAAGAGGGGAAGAGATTGGCAATTGGAGCCTGGGGTGATTTGAAAGTGTGACTGGTGGGGTGTCATTGGCACTCCTGGTGTTGTCCAGTGTGGCACAGGAACACCAGGGATTCCTGCCCAGCTGTGGCTGATGTTACCTCTGGCATCTCGACTGGGCAGGAGACTGGAACACATTCTGTTTGCTGCTTTTCCACAGCTGGCTGCTGCAAGACCCAGAGATGCAGCTGAGGACAACCTACAAGGGCTTCACGGAGGCCGTGGACGCCTATTTCGATCGCCTGATGCGTGTTGTTGTCCCTCTCCAGGCAAGTACAACCCCCTGCCCTCCCCAGGGGTGGGCACTGACTGCCCAGGGGGTGTGGGCTCTGTGTAACTGCAGCAGGCTGAAGCAGTGACAGAAGGACCAGTTTTGTTCTAGGAACCAGCAAGGGCTGTAGTTGTCTGTGTCTGTTTGGGAGCATGGGAGGGTGGAGCTGAGTCCATCTGAGATTGGTACATCTTTCCTGCAAGACACTGCCACTGTGATTTTGCTCCCTGGGATTAGAAATCATGATGAACAACAACTCCCTTTTGCTGCCCACAGTACAAGAGAGGAGGTCCCATCATTGCAGTGCAAGTGGAGAATGAATACGGTTCCTACGCCAAAGACCCCAACTACATGACCTATGTCAAAATGGTAATGGTGGCACTTCTGCTTCTTTCTGTGCTCAATCTCGCCCCTAAACCACCTTCCTGAGAGTGTGTTCTTTCTTCTGAATAACTCTGAGAGTGGCTTCAGAGACTCTTGAAAGCGTCAGTCCCTAATGCAGCTGCATTTCCCAGGATGTTTCTTCCTGGAGTGGAAGAGAAGGCACGTGGCCCTCTCAGTGCTGATAAGCCTGTGTTCTTATGTCTTCCAGAGCAGAGGGTGATAGGGAAATAGGGAATATCTGCATTGCATAGCCGGTCTTGAAGAAGCTCCTCTTGGGGGGTCCTGTTTTGCTTCTCTTAGATGACATTAGATAAAGTTTTCTCTTTTTGACTTTCCTGGGAGGAAGGTTGATGTGAACCAGCACACCCCTAAACTTGTGTAATCTGGGGCTCAGCATCAGGCAGGTTAATTTGCCCAAGGCCTCCTTTACCCCTGTCAAAAAGAGATCAGACTGTGCCCTGGCTCCTGCCTCTAAGTGGGTGATAAGGAGTTGGCCTGTGCCCACTAGGACAGCTTATCCTGGTGGATCTCACAGCAGTCTGACCTGGTTGTTTGCCCCCAAAGTCAGGCAGATAACAAGATCTGCAGTGTGTCTTAACAGGTTTATTGTTTAATTTCTTCTCACTGAATGCTTAAGAGTGTTGCTGCATGTGAGGGAGGTCACCCCTCCAGTGTGTATGTGCTATAAATTGTGTTTCCTGCTACAGCTTTATCAGATCTTTCTGTAACCTTTTGGGTACTTCAGCTTCACCCTGAGGCTCAGGTTGTCCTGTTGCTCAAGGTGTACAGAGGTTCTTCAAGCAAATAAATCCCGTGGCAGGAGTGTTAATCTGTTAGAGCTGGGCCTGCTCCTGCACCAACTCCACCTCATGGAGTGATGTCACTTTGCCTACAAGGTTAAATAGGAGGTGTATGTACAACAAGTTACAGACATAATGCCAAACAAATGGTTTTCAGAGCCCTAAATGGGCTACAGAGACTCTGGGAGGGGTCTGCAAACTCATCCTTGCTTTTCCATGGCTCAGGGAGGAAAGAGCTTGGGCTGCTCCCCAGACTTGTCAGGACAGATCCCCTTGCCAGGCCTGTGGGTGTATTTTTGCAGTGCTCTTTCATCACATTCTGGGGTTGTGTGCAATTTGCACCCGAGGAAGTGGAGTGGAGTGGTTAGAGATGAAAATGTGGGAAAGCAGGATTTGCAGGGATTCCTTTTTGGTGGGAGTGGGATCTGATGTGAGGTGGGGCTCTTATTCTTTGTTCTGGTTCAGGCCTCGGGCTTTGAATGTGGCAAGGTGATTAATTCACATCTAGCATGTATGGCCAAGTTGCAATCTTCCTGGAATGAAAAACTCATCAAAAAGCACCCATAACTCACACAAAACCTCAAATCCCTGTCCTTATCTCACTCTTTTGAGTGCACTGCCTTTGCCTTCCCAAAGGGGAAGGTGTATTGACACAGTGGCTTTTCCTCTTTTTACCTTAGGCCCTGCTAAAGAGAGGGATTGTGGAACTGTTGATGACCTCAGACAACAAGAATGGGCTGTCATTTGGCTTGGTGGAAGGAGGTATGTGCTGGTAGAGACCAGGTAAGGCTGTGATCCTTGGGGAACATGGCTTTGGAAGGAGAACAGGACACTTCATTCATGAAGCTGCACCCACCAAGTGTGTTCTGTCCAGCCCAGTCCCTTCCCAGAAAGGTTTAGGTGTTTTTTTCCATGTGAGGTACAACACAGGATTGGCCATCTGTACTTCCCAGTGACTCAGGAGATGGCAGCACCCAGCATTTCTTGTTATTTTGCCAGATTACAAGGCTGAAAATACTGCTTATTGCTTCATTTCAATGTATATTAAACAAGGACCTCAGCAATTACTAGCAGTAGTAACTTATTCCTAAGATAGCTGCTTTGCAATTAAAAAGAGAAGAAAAAAGTCCATCAGAAGCTTGATTCTGAATTCTAACATTCTGTAAGTTTACCAGTAGTTTGTGGGGCAGCTTTACCTCCTCAGCAAGCTTGTTTTGGGGTGAGCAGCCTTAGGCAGGTAAAGGAGGGGATCAGATGTGCACAGTGCCAAAGGATGGCTGTTTTCCCTTTTAAAAAAATTAATTCTGTTAAAGTTTAAAAATGCTGCTTCCACCCTTCTCCTTTTCCCTGTGAAGAAATGGAGGTGCAGCTGTTTGAGTTCCACCAAGCCCTAAAATCTGACTGTCTGGGGCACAGTGTAACATTGATTCTCTGATTTCCAGATCATTTCAGCTGAGATTTACTCTGTCCTTGGCCTCTGATCTCTCCTGTGTTCCCATTGCCTGCCTGAGGAGTTGCTTCCCTGAATGAAGTGTTAGCAGGGTGCACACTTGGAGTGCTCCTGTCATCACTCAGTCGGAAATAACGTTAATTTTCTAATCTCAACCGTGGAGATGGTTAAAGGGGAAGACTTTCCTCTCTTTTTTTTCCCTCCTCTTGTTTTTATATGACAGTATGAGAGGGACAAACTCAGTAAGTGAAGGGTGATGTTCTCATTTGGGTTTTTAGGGTGTGCAGCAGTTTTCAGCTGTGACCACACAGAGTCACTCTCTCCCTGCCAGAGAGCTGGAAGGAGAAGGGCTGGTGTGGAAATTCCTGCCTAGCCCTCATCTCCTGAGGGAATCTTTGCTGCCTCAGAGCTCCTTCTTGTTTGGAGTTGCCTTTTCTGGTGTGTTCATGCTGAGAGCTCTTGGATACTGATTTGACTCCTGGATGTCACAACAATCTGCTCATCAGAGTCAGAATGTCAGGAATCAGGTGTGTGGAATAACTGAGGCTCCAAGTGGGGCAGCAGCAGGGTGGGTAGGAAGGAGCTAAAGGAGAGTCAGGATCACTTCCCATCTCTGGAAGTGTCCAAGGCCAGGCTGGATGGGGCTTGGAGCAACCTGGGATAGTGGGAGGTGTCCCTGCCCATGGCCCAGGGACAAGATGATCTTCAAGGTCCCTTCCAACCCAAACCATTCCACGATTCCAAGCTGGGTGGCTCTGCTCTGACCTGGTACAGCCCTTCTGGGGCTCATGGGTGACAAAATAAAGCCTCTGGTGTCCCTCCAGGACCGTGGTGGGGAGTGGTGTGTATGTGGGATCCTGTGAGAAGGATCAGCAGGGCTTTGGGGACTCTCCATTTTCATGGTGTGCTGTTAATCTGCATGAAAAGCAGAGTTGGGCTTGTTCTCCTTCAGGATTGCCAACTAATGTATTACATCAGTGCTAAACCCACGTTTTGTTTTGTTCTCCCTTCATGTTTTCTGTGCCAGTTTCTTTAGCTCAGCACAGTACATAGATCAGCCTCTTAAAATCAAGGTATAAATAGTGAGAAGTGAGCTTTTTCTTCTGTAAATATTCTGTTTGAAGTGCTCAGTCTGACACAACTGGGGCTGGACTTGATCCCAGCTCTCTTGTAAGAAGTTGATTTTTAATACAGAATCATATCACTGCTCCTGCATTTTCAAAGTTGGAAGAAATATCAGTGTGACCACAGGCTAGAAGAGGATGAAAATAGTTCAAATGTGTGCCAGGGGCTGAGACACTGATCCCAGATTAGTGTCTTCTGTCCTGCAGGCAGGAGTTCCCACTGCAGGGCCTGAAGATCCTGCAGCACACACAGCTGGTTTCCCTGCTCTGCACGGGGCAGAAGCACAGAAAACTCTTCCAATTCCAGTTCTCTCTGGTTCACTTGTCCTGTGGTTCCTCTCGCTCACCCCCACAGACATGACAAGCTGTAGGATATTGCCTGGGTAGCAATTCCTGCAGCTAAAGCCTGGGAGATCAGTGTGGCATCCACACAGGACTTTCTAATAAGTTTGCCTTTATGTGGTGCCTTTTATCTGAGGATCTCCATGTGCTTTACAGGCTCTAATTAAAGCTTGTGACACCCCATGAGCTGCTCTGATGCTCTCTCTTTCTAGTAGCTCTGAACATTGGAGCTAAATGATGTCCTGCAAGGATTCCACTGTGTGCTGTGGTCCAGCTGGATTCTGCACACCAAGCAAAGACTTTGATGGGAAATTTCTGAGGAGGTTATTTTGGTGGTTCAGAAGATGTTCCAGTTCCCCCTGAGCTTGTGCTGGGCTAATGCCTAAAGAGATGGTCTTGTACACGTTTTGTATGAGTCTGAATTAATACATTTTTCTTTTCCTAATAGCACTGGCCACTGTTAACTTTCAGAAACTGGAGCCTGGGCTACTGAAATATCTGGACACAGTACAGGTAAGATGCAGAAAGACATTGTTCATGCAGATTGTCCAGGACAGCATTAGAAGTGAAGCACTGATTGTTTGGGCTTTGTGTGTTGATTTGAGGCTTCCTTCTCATCAGGCCAAATCCTTCTGGAATCAGTGAAGGAGGATTTAACTGTGCTGTTATCCAGCACCTTTCCATCCAGCTGTGCCCTGTGTGTAGCTCTTAGGGGTTGGATGCTCAGTAACATCCTAGTTCACAATTGTCATATCTCTCTCCTGAAGTTCCATCATCTTTTTCCCAAACTCCTTTACCCTGCTGCTGTGGCTGCTCTCAGGAGGGTGTTTGCAGGCTGCTGCAGTTTTCAGGGTGCAGTGTCATGGGTGTTGCAGTCACCCCCAATACCTCTTTCAGTGTAGATTGAGGAAGTTTTAGTGTGTCACTTGAGCATCTTTAACCCCCTGTGCTGTCAGAGAGGTGAATCAGGGAGGGAATTGCCTAATGAACACTTGATGTGAAAAGTGTCCTGATTGTGATGAGGGAGTAGTGAGGGAACAGCAAGTTTTGGTTTTAATGACAGGTTGTCTCTCTCTTTGCATCCTCTGTCCTCTTCCCTTTGCTCTCCTTGCTCCAAATGAAGGATGTGAACAGCTGACATTTGCCTCCAGCCCCAATCAATTCTCTTCTCACCCCTTTCCTTGGCTTTTTCCTGGGCTGTGGAAGGAAGCCTTGCTGCTGGATGTTTAATCCTACACTTTGCATTTGTTTTCTTTTCCTGTACTGGCAGAAGAGGCTCTGCTGCATGTGCTTTCACCTTCTTTAGGTCTTCTAAAATTCCCCAAACCCTGCAAATGAACAGAAGGTGGCACCTTCCCCACCAAATGAATGCAACATGGCCCCAAAAAAGCAGCTCCTCCTTTGCCACAGACTAATTACAAGATAGGAAGCCTGTTATTCATGTTTTTAGGGATTATTAAACTGTGTTATCTTTTCCTTGTTATGGGCTTTTGTTCCAGAGGGTGATAAAATTCCTTCTGTGACTGGTTTACTGGGGATGGATTGATTCAATGTATTTCCAAGAGCTGCTCCATACCTGGAACATTTAGGTGATTACAGGCAGTTGTTTTCTCCTAATGAAATACAAGTTGCTTTAATGCCACTTACCCTGGCCAATTCCTGTGGCATCAGGTAGAGCCCCTATCCAATAAAAGGCAAAATTGACTGGAAATGAAGCCCACGAGGCTGGAGTGGCAGCACATGTTGTCCTGTCTGGGTGGAATTCTGCAGGAGCTAAGGGAGCTGGCAGGGGGTGACAAATGGGAAAGCAATTGCTCTGTGTGCAGAGCCTTTAATGAAGACCTAATTCCTGCAAAGGCTAATTCTTCCCTGCCAACACCATATGCAGCATTAAAAAGGCATTAACAGCTAAGGTCTGCTGTTCTACCTTGGCAGGCACTGCCTGCCCTGCACCTGCAAACTCTCAGCTGGCAGTGGCATGGCACGTAAGCAGACATTTATAAATGTGGATTTCTAGCAGAAACTAAACAGTGACAGTTGGTTTGTCTTTTTTTTGCTACAGCTCTACCAAACAACAGCGTCCAGAATTGTTTGGTCTCACCTGATTGTGTGCTGAGGTTTTTGCTTTGTGCAGAGGCACAAAGCTTTGCTTGCCTGTTCTGGGCATTGGTGTCCCACAGCATCTTGTTCCTCACATGGCCAGAGCTCCTTAGCTGCCTTTTGTCTGTGCCAGTTGAGAAGAAAACACTCTTGTAAAAACCATTTCACTGAACTGGATTTGAACAATGCTTCTCTAGAAAACAGGAGTGAGTGCAAGCCTGCCCTGAATGCATTTTAACTCTGTTTTTCTTTTTGACACAGAGAGATCAGCCAAAGATGGTGATGGAGTACTGGACTGGGTGGTTTGATAACTGGGGAGGCCCTCACTATGTCTTTGATGCAGATGGTGAGCACCAAATTCTGTCCTTGCAGACAGGGGAGCATTTTACCTCCTGTAGGAATATGGTGAATTTAATCCTCTTGCAAGTGTAGCACCTTCTTGGTGGTTAAAAGCTCATTAGGAAGACTAGTACTAAAAAAAATAAACCAACAGCTCCAGAACCTCCAGGGCATCTAAAGTGCAGTGAAAACAGAGCTATATAAGACTGTTTTAATGACTCTCTTATCCTCCTGCAATTGTCTTTGTAATTGGGTCATTAGTGTGTTCAGTTTAGGAGTCTGGCTGAGTAGTACTTTGAACTCCTCTGCTTAAAAGCAAAATTCCTGCTGGAGTCCATGACCTTTACCCTTTTTCACTTAGAGGAGAGGATTATCTGAATGTATGAATGTGTCCCAAAGTGTCAGTACAAGATACAAACCACGACACAAATCACTGTAATTGCACAGGGGTGGCTGCCTGACAGGGACCAGGGTGTTTGTGTCTGCTTTGAATTCCTGGCAGTGTTACAGCCCAGATTTGTGGTCTGTGGCCCCTCTGGCACTGCCCTTCCTTTGCAGAAATGGTGACCACCGTGGCCAGTGTCCTCAAAACAGGAGCATCCATCAACCTCTACATGTTCCACGGAGGCACCAACTTTGGCTTCATGAATGGGGCTCTGGAAGCTGATGAGTACAAGTCAGATGTCACCAGTTATGGTGAGTTTTCTTCCACTGCCCTGCCTGTGGTAGGAGTGCAGCTCTGACTCCCCCTGGGTTAGTGACAGTGACAGAGACATGCTTAGAAATGGTCAGTAGAACCCCTTCTCATAAAAAAAGGAGCTCAGAAGCAAATACCTGTCTAACAGGAGGGTTTACATTAGTGTTTTCTATTTCCAAACCCATTTCAGGATGTGGAGGATCCCCTTATTAGTTGTAAACAGAAGCAGCACAGATGATGACTTTGCTTCTCTTCTTTTTAGGGAGGGATGATGTTCCAAGATACCATTCTGGTTTTTGATTTTACCAAGTCGAATTGTACCATAAATCTCTCTTCATCCCAACAGCCTTTTGTTAAAATGCTTAATTGTTGACTTTATCCTGTGTGAAATTCTGGATTATGTGCAAATTAGGTCTCTAAAAGTATGTTGCTCCTTCACGAATGGCTCTTCTCCAAATTAGTGGTTGTTTAGTGACATTCACTCAGCTCAAAGTGCCATGAAAATTGTGTCTTGGGCTTTTACTTCTTGCATGAAGCTGTCCCAGAGCTGCTGTATGTTTTTAAATCACACGTGCTGCTTTTCCAGACTATGATGCTGTGCTGACAGAGGCTGGAGACTACACATCCAAATTCTTCAAGCTCAGACAACTCTTCAGCGTGATCATAGGTAATTATAAACCCAGGAACCAAAATACTGTTCTACCCACAGTGTTAAATGAGGGAGTTGTTTAAACTGGCCCTTCTGCTGGAGTTGGTTGGTTGGCTGGAGGTTATTTCCAAAAGATGGGAGAGGGACCAAAGGTCTGGAGGGGCCTTAAATGTGTGTTGGCTGAAATCATTGTTCCATCTTTCTCTTTTTTTTTTGCACCCCAGGCCATCCTCTTCCTCTGCCTCCCATGATTGAAAGCAAGGCATCCTATGGTGCAATCCTGTTGCATCAGTACATCTCTCTCTGGGATGTGTTACCATCTCTCTTACAGGTAGGAACACCTATTTTAATGCATCTCAGACCTAAAAGGCATCACCTCTTAGGTGCAAAAGGCAATTAGTGCACTGGCTTGTTATCCCACGAGGAGAAGGTTGGGGAATGTTTTGTCAAGAATATGTAAAAGAAGCAAATCTTTTATCTCACTTTTTTTTACTGCTACTTCTGTTCTCTTGAGACTCCAGTTCTGCAAGTCCTTGGCTCCCTTTTCTGGTACTTTGCTGTAGCTTTCAGAGAGCCATGAGGGAATTGGGGTTGGAGCAGCTCCCAGGAGGCTCCCAGGGAGATGTACCCTGTGGCAGAGAGTAAACCTGTCTGAAACGAGCCTGTCAGTGCTGAGAAACCACTCCTGACGTTCCTTTTGCCTCTCCTTTGCAGCCCATTAAGTCAGAATTTCCTGTTAACATGGAAAATCTGCATCTGAACGACAGCACTGGGCAGTCCTACGGGTATGTGCTCTATGAGACTGTCATTTTTGGTGGTGGCCAACTGCACACAAGGAACCACGTCCGTGACAGAGCCCAGGTAAGGGCAGCTGGGACTCACTGGGGTGGGATGGAAATGCTTTGGTCTGGAAAACCAGGCAGGAAATGGGGGAAAATGTGAACTTGTAGATTAAGAGTGTGATTCTCTCTTTCCAATTCTCACCTAAGCCCCAGCCCTTACCATTTGCAATTAAATTTGAGTTTCCAGTTTACTAAAACTTAAAATATCTTTAAACTTGAGAATGTTGAATATTCTGAGAAATACTGTGATTTTATTTTTATTTTTTTTGTCCCACCTGGACTTGAATCAGTGACACATTTGTGGACACTGAGTTCTGGTTTCAAGTAGAGAGAATTTTCTCCCCAAATACAACTTCAGTAACCTGTGCAAGACATGGTTATAGTCAAATTGATGTGAAGTTGCTCTTGTCTCGTGTGCTCTGTTGTGCAGGTGTTTGTTAACACTGTGTATGTGGGTGAGCTGGACTACAACACAGTGGAGCTCTTCATTCCTGAGGGACAGGTAACTAGCTGGGGGTTGCTCACAGCAGCAGTGTGTGGATAACAGAGCCAGGATCACTAAAGAGGAATTTCTCTCAGGAAGGCACCTCCCACCTACCCCAGACAAGCTGGTACAGCAGGGAGTGGTTGTTACACCCAAATTGGACACCATCTCACTGCCAAGTTACTGTTTGTGGTGGAGAAGTGGGGTTTGAATACTTTTCCATGGAGAAAATTCAAGTTATTGTAGTCCTTGCTGCACACAATTTGCCAGCCTTCCTGCCACAGCTGCACCTTGGACATCAAGTACCTGTACCCTGTTTGTGCAGGTTAAATCTGTGTAGGCTTCATCTTCCTTAGCACAAAGCAGGTTTTAAGGAGGGTTTGGGGGCTTTTGCACCTTTTGGGTCTCAAATTAAATGAGGGGAGACTGAGGGCAGTGTTACCCTGGCAGGACCTGGCACCAAGACTAATGTATTGATTGAACACATGTCAAGAGAGCTGTGTGTGGCTCCAGGAGCAGGTGAGGGGGTGGATACACCAGTTGTTCTTAAGGCCTGTGGGAGGATTTATGACATTAGCCTGTCCTGTGTCAAACTCCATTGCTGGCTCTGTGGGTGATATCCAAATGGGACTTCAAAATTCAACAGGAAAAAAAACCCAGAAAACTTCCATGCAGAGGCTGAGAGCTCCTCAGTGCTGGAACTTTAAAGTAAAGTGAGAAATGGCAGCTGCCAGAGGTACTGGTGCCACCTTGCCTCTGAAACATCTCTGCTGACCAGGCACTGAGGCTGGTCCAGATACAGATACAGCTGGTCCAGCTGATGCTCTTCCTTTTGTTTTTTAGGGATTCAGGCAGCTGAAGCTCCTGGTGGAGAACCGTGGGCGTGTCAATTATGGCCTGGCCCTGAATGAGCAGAGGAAAGGTGGGTTAAGTTCTGTGTTCTCAGACTGTCCTGGAGAGTTCTCCTGAGTTTAAGCCCTGCAGAAGTGTCTGTGTGCTTTGCACAGCACCAGACTAAGGGCCCAGTGCAGCTCTCGTGGTGCTGGACGTGACTGGGAGTTGGTGGGAATGGTGGGATGGAGGGAATGTGTCAAAAAACGTCATCACCCCCTGTCTGGAGGGTCACAGGTGAAAAGCTGTGGCTGCTTAATGCCTTGCATTAAAGATTCTTCTTTTATAGGGGTACAGCTAAACCCAAGGCCATCACTGAATCTTGCTCTCCTCTAGGTTTCCTAGGTGATGTTCAGATTCCCTTTCTCTTGCTCTGTGAGCATTTTACTTCACAGGGAGAGAAGGAAAATACCTTTTTTAATCTGTGTTTTCCCCCAGGGGGCTGATATTGGAGAATCACACCATTTAAAAACTCACACAGTATCAGGAGTGAACTGCATCCTGTTGAGCAGAATTTACTGAAGTGCTCAAGTCTGTCACACACAGTTGTGGAGCTGGAAGAAGCTGAAACCCCAGGATTCTGTTTTAGCAGGGAAACTAGATGCAAAAGCTATATAAAATAGATTAATGGAGTTAGGCACGTGACTGTATTGATTTTATTTAATGCAGAGGAGGTGCTTAGGCAGCCTCAGGTGCAGGACCCAGGCTTTGCCTGCTATAGGGAGAATAGTTATAACAAGAGAGTGCTCAAGGTAAATTACTGATTAAGGTGCCTTAAGATCCTTGGATGAAAAGCACTGGACCAGCACTGGGCATCAGTGCTTGCCCTTGTCATATTTTGCTGTGCCTGTTAGAGAAGTGACTGATTCACTGCTCTAAAAAAAACCTAAATAAACTAAAACCCAACAATACCAACCACCCCCCACCTGCTGCATGTGCCAACAGTGTTTTCTGCTTGGAGTTGTTGGATGACTTGGTGAGTTGAAGCAAAGGAGAGAATGGAGAGGCCAAAGTGTAGTAATGTTCCCCACTCAGTCTGGATGAGCAATGGGACCATATGGACTCTAATTCCATTGCAGAATGTGGCTGCTTTCCATCCCCTGCTGTTCCCTGCATTCAGATAGGAAAATCCATCAGCTTTAGCTGTTTTTCAGCTCTTCATTACCCCCAATTGCTCTCACAGGCTTAGTTGGTGACGTCTTCTTGAATAAAACCCCCTTGAGGAACTTCAAGATTTACAGTTTGGAGATGAAACCTGCCTTCATGAAAAGGTTTGTGGGATTTAAGCTTTTTTTTTTTCCTTCCTCCTTTGAAACCACCTGTTTACCAGCAGTGCAAAATCTAATAGGGAGCAGCTAAATGTATGAGAAAGGCAATGTGAGGTAACAGCAGGGAGGTGGATTTTTGCACTGAGAAGTTCCTTGCTGATAGATTTGCCTGAAATAGTGCAGAAAATAGTGCTAGATTATCCATACCATTATTTAGAATGAAATGTATTCACTCTGTGGAGGATTTGAAGATTTCCTTGCAGCTTGCAGGTTAGATCAGGTAGGTAAAAGCAGGGCTTAGTCAAAGGGGTGGGTCCCCACATGTTGGAGAAGTTTGGGTCTTTCTGGAAATCACCAGTATGGCTGATATGTTTAGTAATTCAGACTTCAAGGGGTGGATTAATTCAAGAAAGCTACTAATAGTGCATTAACAATCCAGATGGCTTCCTCTCTTCTATGTTATTGTGCTTTAATTCAAGAAAGGAAATCTGTCAGGGGACATCAAGGAGTCTCTGTCAGCAGATACAGAAAATCATAGGCATGTTTAAACCCTGTGGACTCTGGCCATGATCCAGAGAGACTCTTCAGTGATGTTGTTAATACCAGAAAGCAACTTATGAGCAATCCCCCAAGATATCACAGCTCCCCCATTTTGTGTAGGAAGGAGAGAGAGGCAGCGTTAAACTCCAGTGGCTTTGCAAAGGAAAAAAGTCCACGTTTGGAAATTTCCAAGGACAATTTTACCAGGTGCTGGGGGGCTGCCTGAAAGGTTGTGTATTGATGGGGTAACTCCCAGCCTTTTGGGCTGCAGGGTGTTAGAGGAATATTTCCAGTGAGGAACGTTTAAAGCAAGTGAGCTGCCATGCCCAAATAAAAGCAAGATTAGTCCCCACTGCCCTCAGTTCCTGGCTGTTGACCAGCAGCACTGGAACACAATCAGCTTACAGTCCTCACGGGGGAGGAGGGAGCAGAGTGCTGTGAAAGGAACTGTCACAGGCTTTTAGTTGAATAATTCAGTAGCAGTCAGGCTGCACCGGATCAATAACTTCCCTGAGTCCAAGAGGTGCAGCTCCTAAGGGTCAGCAGGAACATGTTCTGACAGAGGCTCAAGGCTTTTGTGGGATTCTACACCCCTTGTTTCCTCTTCTGTTTGTGCCTGTGGAGTTCTCCACTCCTTGTTTCCTCTTCTGTTTGTGCCCTGCTCCCAAATTGTTGCCACAGGTAAGAAGTAATGTCAGCTTGCCCCTAATTACTGCAAACCTGGAAGGATGTGTTTGTACTCCCGGGCAGGAATGTCTGGTTTGAATCCTGTCAGTTCTCAGGTTTTCCTGTAGCAAGCACTGTGGAGGAGGATGGGCACTTCAGCCAACATGAAGCAGAGCTTTTTATCACAGAATCGCTGGTTTGGGTTGGGAGGGACCTTAAACTCATCCCATTCCACCCCTGCCATGGGCAGGGACACCTCCCACTCTCCCAGATTGCTCCAAGCCCTGTCCAACCTGGCCTTGGACACTTCCAGGGCTGGGGCAGCCACAGCTTCTCTGGGCAACCTGTGCCAGGGCCTCCCCACCCTCCCAGCCAAGAATTTTTTCCTAATATCTAATCTAAACCTTCTCTCTTTTGGTTTGACTCCCTTCCCCCTTGTCCTGTCACTCGTAAAAAGTATTTTATGTTGTTGTGAAATATCAGAGTTGGTGGTAGCCCCAGATATCCTTCTCTTGGACCACAAGCTGGGCTCCCAGTGCTGTGACCATGAAGACACAGCCAGGTGGCTCCAGTACACACCTGTCTGAAGTGGGTCCCTCTCTTTCAGCCTGCAGCAAGTTTCTGGATGGAGCTCAGTCCCAGATTACTTTGTTGGTCCAGCGTTTTTCCGTGGAAGGCTGTGGATAGAGCAACAGCCACAGGACACTTTCCTGAAGCTACAGGCAAGTCTTGCTTTTTCTTGATCAAGATTTTTCAAAAGCTGATTAGAGAGACTCTTCTTGTGCACTAGCTGTGACTGAGCTCTGTCTGTAGTTCTGTAGTTCTTTAGTCTTCTTGTGGTCTTGTTATTCTGGGGTGTAGAGTCTCCTCCAGCTGGGAGGTAATTCTGTTCAGTCTGTGGTTGTCCTGATGAAAAATACTGACCCTGCAGAGCTGCTAATGACCACTTAGTCTTTTTTATTGACATACAAATGCTATTTTCTATTTACCAGAAGACTAATGGGCACAAAAAATAAAGGAAGGACTAGTTTTATCCTCTGTGATATGGAAAGAGTCACTTCTTTATAGCCATGGCATGAGAGTTGGCATTCCTGTTGTCTTTCTGTGGAAGATTGCTGCTCCTGCATAGAACTTCAGATGAGATATTAAGTATTATTAAACTTTCTCCTCTGACTTCCCTCCCTCAGAGCCAACCAGTCATTACTTACTGCTCACTTTCCCATTAATACTTTGCTGTAAATGATGCCAGTCAGCAGCAATACAGTATTTCTGTCACCTGGGAAAGAGGTGAGGGGAGATATTCCATGCTTGGGAAGGAATAAAGCCTGTTCAAAAGGATGAAGTTTCCTGTGCAAGGATGAATCATGAATTGCACATTTTTGAGAGCTTTATCCCTTTAATTAGTACATTAAGGATAACTCCTGTTCAACAGGGCTTACTTAAATGTTCATGGCTTCAGGGATTTGGGCAGGGAAAGCAAGCAGAAAACCTGTGGAAAGTGGCTGGAAAGAATGCAAGTGTGAAAGCAGATTTAGTTTCCTGGGGGGATGTTAACGAGGCAGCAGAGCTGCATCAGTAATTCCATGTTCTGCCTTGATTCCAGGGCTGGGAAAAAGGAGTGGTGTTTGTCAATGGGCAGAACCTGGGCCGCTACTGGAAAATTGGACCTCAGGAAACTCTCTACCTTCCTGGGCCCTGGTTAAAGAAAGGGGACAACGAGGTGAGGGGAAAGGGGGGGATTGCTCTTTGCCTGTTTGTGTTGTTAAAGATCCTGCTCTGAGCCACGTCCCAAAGAGCCAGACATGTACAGGATATTAATTACCCATTTCCAGCTGGAAGCCAGCACAATAAAGGGAGAGTGTTACCTCCTAAGGTCTGTAAAAATTAGGGAAGGTGCTGCTGTAAAGCTCCTCTGGCTCTGACAAGCATTAAGACACTGGCAGCTAAACTTCAAAGCACTGCATCAAGTTGAGAATCAAGACACACCTGATGTGATGCTGGTTCACTTCTGCACCACGTGGTGCCGAGGGAGAATCACCGTCACCGTTCAGACTCGCCCTGATTGATCCCTCTAAGTGATGCTTCCTTCCCCTGCTGTGAGCATGTGCCTTTTCCTCCTAAAAATACTCAGAGTAACTCAGCCTTTGCCTGAAGGAATCCCACTCAGAGATCCCCCTGTGTCCTGCAGATTGTCATCTTCGAGGAGCGCACGGCGGGCCGCATCATCCAGTCCGTGGACATCCCTTACTTGGGAAGGACCCAGTACGTGGACTGAGGAGAGCTGCTCTCCCGTGTTTGGTTCATCCTGAACATTCCTGGTTGCATGTCTGGGGACATGATGGGCATGCTAATCTCCACTAGACCCAGGTAAAGGATTTGCCCTTTGGCAGTGAGTTCAGAGGAGGGGATGGGCCCTGAGGAAGCGGGGTCCCTTGTTTCAAGGATGGATGGATGGATGGATGCAGCAGCTCATCTCCCTGGACTACTGAGGACCCACAGCCTGGCTGGCTGTGCATGTTTTGGACCATCTGGTGAATGTAGGGGAGTAAAAAAGGTGCTGGAGGCAGGTGGGAGAGAAAGAAAGAACCGAAGCCATCCGAACCGAAAGCTGAGCTCAGCTTTCCAGTGACTTTAAAACTGTCTTATTATTGGCCTCCTTGTTTTTATAATTAGGTAGGGAGAAAATAGTTGGTGAATGTGTGGGTAATCAGGTGTGGAAAACCATTTTGTTGTGCTTCCAGGCAGATTTTAGCACCTCTCTCTGCAAAGAGGCTGTTATTTGTTCAGTTGTTGGAAGCCAAGGTGGTTGTCAAATGACTTTTAATTTGAGCTTTTTTTTCCCACTGAGTTTTACGATGGAGGTTGTCTCTCTCTCAAAAGGAAAAAAAAAAAAAAGTTTTAAAAAGTGAAATGTGTTTTGTCCTCTGTCAAATCCTTATGTTTTAGGCCAGGCAGGAATGAGAATTTCCAAGGAGGAGAAAAGATTAAGTGAGCCTTGCAGTCCTCTCCCCACCCAGGCTTACGCTGTGAAGCACCTAAAAATGAAATTCCTCCTTGTAAAAGGAGCAGGGATCAGATTTTGGTGGGAATAGAAGCAAAGGGATTGTGTACATAGTTACAAATGGGAACACATCCATACTTTCTAGTTAAACCCGCTGGGGGATCTTGGGTCCTGGTTTCTTTTTTTTTTGTCCCTCCAAGCAGAAACTCAGGATTTAGGTAAACATGACAAGTTGTTTTAACTCACCAGCTCCAGGTCACAGAGGAGCTGCAGCCTCTTTAGGGAGAGGAAGAGATCAAACTCAAGCTGTGAATCCATTCAGAACCTCCAAGGAGTTGCTCAGTCCCTGCTCTCTGTGCCAGGAACAGGATTCGGGCTCTGAGAGAAACACCAACCATGCACTGGCTCTGTAATGGAGTTGCAGGGTATCCTGGCTCTTAGAAACCATCATTTTATTTAACAAATTTAAATACAGTTTGTTTAAAACTGAGAACAGACAGTGCAGCTGTAACACACTCCATCCTGGCCAGAGCTGGACATATCTATCCCTGTTCCCAAGGGCCACAGCTGCCTCTGGGAAAGCTGGAAGGGCCCAGGCTCGTGTGACCAGAGCAAATGTGCAGGGCTGTGCTCAGGACTCCATCCTTTGCATTTTCTGAAAGTTATTTCCTTCCAAGGAGGGAAGGTTGCAACCCAGCAGGGCTTGGAATTAAGAGTAGTGAACCAAAACGTGCAGCTCGGAGAGGACATCAGTTGGAAACTGTTTAAATGGTATGAGAACTTGGTAGTCCTTGAAAAAATGTCTCTTTCCACTGTAGGGTTTACAGACTGAAGGGAACTTGGGAAGCCAATACAACAAGAGGATTAATCTGCTTGAGTGCAAAGAACTACTATTTTAATCCAGGATAACAACCCCCGTTCCCAGCAGCATCCAACACTTTCTATCCAAGTAGTGCTTCAGCCATTGCATCTATAGGAACGTTTTTGTAAAGGCTTCTGTGGCTGGGAACTAAAGAATGCAACTTTTCCCCAATGGTTCTGATATACAGAGGGAGAAAATAACTTACAAAAAAAATATTTTCCTTTGAAACATCAGGAAATACACAATGTCATTAGTCCAAGGGGAGACTTCTGCACCGTGAAGCCAATAATCAAACCCAGAGCATTTTAACAGTTCTACCTGTTAGGGCTAAAAATAACCAAGCCTATTTCCAGGATTACGTTTTCCCTCAGTTCAAAGGTAAAATTGTGCTTCAGACCTTTTTTTTTTTTGAAAGAATTGGGACAGCAGGGGGTGATCAAAGGTTTGACAACAGCTGTGAAAGGGGGAGGAAGTCTGGGGGTTTGTAAAGGGACATGTTGTACCTCAGTTTGTTCCTCAGCAGACACAGAGTCACCCAAGGCAGTAGCACCCAGGTCCCTCCTCTGCACTGCCCAGTCCTGTGTCTGTCACTGAGAAGCAAAACATGATTTCATCAGAGAACACCCTTCCACCAACTCTGTCCTGGGTCCTTTGATGTTACAGGGCAGGGAAGAGGTGACTAAAGGTTTCCTTGACCCTCCCTCAAGCCAGGTGCTGGAGAAACAGCACTAAGCCCAGGATCCCCTTTCCAAGGGTGCTGCTCTATCCATCAGAAGGTGACTCTGGGAACTGCTCCAGCGTGGCTTTTCACACCAGGAGCTCTGCAGGAGCATGGAAAAGGGGCTGGGGCTGAGGGATACATTCCAGTCAAATGGGAAATGCACTAAAATCACCTTTTAGCATTCGGTCCCTAGTTTTAAGCAGTTAACTTTATTTTTTTGAGAGTGGAAATTTGCCTTTATGTAGGAGCATCCTTCAGAGAAGGCCACGCCTAACGCTCACGTGAACCAAATTAGGGCTAAACAGAACCAAGATCTGGGTGAATATTATGGTATAGGTCCCCAACAATCTCATTAACTCCATTTGCAATTATTTTAGTGTGGATGAATAAAGAACCACGTGCTGTAAACATCACTCCATCCAGAGAGGGTGGTGAACTGGTAAAGATGAACAGCTCAGTGATTCTGCCCCTCTGTCCCACTCTGGTGAGGCCCCCCAAGTGTTGCATCTCTTCAGCTGGGGTTTGTGAGAAAGATGGGGACAAACTTTTTAGCAGGGATAGGACAAGGAGTGATGATTTTAAACTAAAAGAGGATAGACTAGATATAAGGAAGACATTTTTTTACAATGAGAGTGGTGCAACACTGGCACAGGTTGTCCAGAGAGGTGGGTAATGCCCCATCCCTGGGAATATTCAGGTGGGACAGGGCTCTGAGCAGCCTAGTCTAGTTGAAGGTGTCCCTGTCTATGGCAGAGGGGTTTGAGCAGATGACCTTTAAATTCCTTTGCAGCTCAAACCCTCCTATGATTCCATGAACACAAAGTGTGTCAGAGTGCCCTCCAAACCATGAAACCAGCGAAGGAAAAGGGAATACAAAGAGAACAGTGATACTTGTGGGTTTGTTTGATACTTATGGGTTTGTTCTAACCTGCCTTGCTTTCCCCCCTCTCCCCCTGTCTTGTGCAGCGTAATAAACACTGATTAAAGTAGGTTTAAAATTAAGGGCTAAGGTGCCATCTCAGAAGGCAGCTGTCCCCTCCACGGACAGAGAGCTGCTCACGTCGCACACGGGGTTCGTGTGTCTCAGGAAAAACCACTCACTGGGGCCAACACACTCCTGTGGACATTCCCACCCTGGCCTTCAGGTCCTGTCAAACAGCCCCTCAGTCCAGCCCCCCATTCCAGCTGGGCCAGGCTCCAGTGCAGGGAGCCCTGGGGCACTTCTCCCAAACCGAGCATCCCTCGAGGCAGCTGCTCCTGTCCTGGAGCTCACGTCAGTCCTGGGTTTTCTGTGCTTTTTCTCCACCTCCGGAGCATCTGGTTGTGCTCCAAGTCCAGGAGGAAGGGCAGGGGGATCCAGGGGGATTATGTATGCAGTGGTGCTTGGTTTCAGTACACTAAAACTCTTGGAAGTCAGCAGAGGTCCTGGCTCCTGCCTGGCTGGCCGGTCGGATGCTGTGGAGAGGAACCTTGCAGGCTGTGCATGAAGAAATTTTCTGCAACAGAGACACAACCAGCATGTATATCACCCTTCTGCCTCTCTGCATTTAGCTGCTACCCCTTGGAAGCAGCCCAAAACCCAGCTCAGCTCCGTGAGTTCTGCTGCTAAGCAACTGGGCTGGGGAGCAGCAGTTGTGACAGCGCTGAAGAGCCACGGCCTCTCTGCACAGCTGATATATATAACTCAGAGAACGGGGGCCAGGCTCTCCTGCTGCCCTGCCACGGGCCACAGAGCAGCCCCTGCAGCAGCCAGGGCTCCATCCAGCTGCCCTCAGGGAATGTGCCATAAGAGAGCTCATTACTCTTAAAAATACACCACTGCTGAGCAAATCTACCCCCTTCCTCTGCTGCTCTTCTCTGTACTCAAGAGCAGCAACCTCCTCTCCCCTCCAGGCCTGGTTCTGCGCTCCAATTAAAGGGAGCTGTGCATTTAGTTTTCTCCTCATAATAATGAAGCACAGCTCCACAGCCTGGATGCAGACACAGGTGAATAGCCCATCCTTCACTCCTGCAAACCAACTGCAGTGTGCTCTCGAGAAATACAGGAGGCTGAATGCACCAGGGTGCTCAGGTAGTGAAGGTGAGGAGCCAGGGCATGAACTAGTGCAAGTCAGCCATCAGTGTGTGTGTTCCTTCCTCCTTTCCACTGAGGAAAACACTCCATGCTCACCTTAGATAAACAAACACCTCAGTGGGCTTTAATCCACACCCTCCCTACCTTGTCACTGACTCTCTGTGGCTTTGATGTGGATAAAAATTAAACTCTTCCTTCAGTGAAAGCTTCTGCCTGACTTAAAAATCCTTTTGCTTATAACTGCTTTAGCTTTCCTCAGGTGGATGAATCCCCACCCTTCACCCCTGTCCTTTAGCTATATTAGCACAGTTAAGGCAACCTTTTTGTTTAGACAAGGCTTTTTTTTTTTTCAGCATAACTTCTACCTAAACTCCTACTCCCTGCATTTTTTCTCCTTCTCAACCTCTCACCAGGCATTTTCCCTTTAGCAGCCTGTCTTAAATATTGATTAACTTAAAAAAAAGAGAGGTTAACTAATGGTCCGGAGAAGTTTAGCAGTAAGGGAAGGTCAGAGATGTGAAAAATGGAAACAGAAAAGCTCATTTAAAAGAGCTTTTATCTTTTCCCTGCCATTGTCCAGCTTCTCATTACTGTTGGAAACATGTGCTCTTACCTGGTGTTGGTCTCGGCTCAGCCACGCACAGTCAGATTTCCACATTGGGATCTGTGAATCCTTTCTTCCCCTCATTCACCAGCACGGGCTTTTCTGTCCTTGTGTGCCAGACTAAAATCTGAAGAAGCCAGCAGAAGTCATTAGCTGCACCCCTCCACTGCACTAACAAATATTCCTGCACATTAAATCAATAGTGCAATTTAAGCAGCCACCCCGGGGCCTAATGGTGCATTCACCGCTGAGCGGGGCTTTGCATAAACCTTCACTTAGGCAGAGCTGCTGCTCTGCGAGATGCACAGTGCACAGAAATTACCCATTTTACAGTGTACTGTCGTGGGACATTAACCTGCTCCTTCCGTGCAGTTATCAACCATCTTCCTCAAAAGGCTCATCAGCCTCCCAATGGGGTAGGGCAGCTCCCTCACAAGCAGGGAATCACAGCCGTGTTTCCCCACAGAGCCAGTTCCTCACTCTGGTTCTTGGTTGTCATGTTGCTGCATCCTTGGCCAGTGGAGTCACCTGCCTGGCTCAGAGGGGAAGGGCAAATTCCTGGCACTTCAGGTCACACTGGGACTGGTGGATCAGAGAGGGAAGAGGCAGCTGTAGGAGCACCACCAGCTGCTCCCATCACCTTTGGCCGTGGGAAATGTAAAAGGAAGTTTTCGGTGCGTCCCTGAAAATCCATTGTTGGGGAGAAGACATCAGCCTGCTCCTTAACCTCACTATCACTTCTTTTTCACTCTTAAAGTCTTTTCAGACCCTAAAAAGCTGTGAGGGTGTCACTGAGCTGAGAGGGACTTACAGTGCTGCTGCAGTGCTGCTGCAACCTCTGCTGCCTCCGAGCTGCACGATGCAGGAGCTGGTTCCAGAATCATCCCTGCTTCCCACGTGCTCCAGGCTCCTTTCATAACCCAGCAAGCCTTATCCTTACCCTACCATATCCCCTCTAAATTCCAACCCCCTCCCCCAAAATTCCTTTGGAATGCTGCCACCCCCTATTCTGTACCAGGTATCACGTTAAATCCCCACTCTAACTTGCTTAAAACAGAACTGAAGCTTCTACTAAAAGCTTCCCTCAGCCTTGGCAGCAGAGTTTCATAAAGATCAACATCTGTGGAGGAGAACTGGCAAAATATGAGGTGTTTGAACATTTCAGGGGGGCTATTATGGGTAAATAGTTTCTACTAGCTGTGCTGTGCTGCTGGCTCAGATGGTTCTGGAAGCTGTTTAAAATACTCTCCTCCTCACTAGACTCAATTATACTTATTGCTTTGCTCCTAAAACCTGGATTGCTGGGAGCAGCTTTATCCTCTCAGAGCAGGTTTCCTGCCTCCCTTCACCTGAGTGTTGATATTTCCTACCTTGCAGGGGTTTCCCTCTGGTTGCTATGACAATACTCTGCACATTGAATCCCAGTGTCTGCAAACCATTCCCACCCAGCCCCTGCTCTGCTGAAAAACGAGGGCATGCTCTGTGTTCTAAAGGATGAACAAAGCACTCTTCAAACCCTCCTGGTTCAAGGGGAGCACCCCTGCCTTCCCAAGAAGCTTGTTTGACCAAATTTGTCTCTGATGTGAGCAGTCACCTCCTGTGCAGGGCTTAAATCTCGCCTAATACTAAGGCAGTAGAGACCAACTGCTGGCTGGAGTGGGTCCAAAAAACCATTTCATCGTCCCCCACAACCACTTCTGAGCCTGCTCATCAAAGTTACCCTTTATTCCCAGCCCTGCTCACCCACCACAGCAACGCTGCTGCAATTACTGTGCTGCTTCCCATGAAAAGGCAAAACCAAACAGGTCCCACAAGTGGCTCTCAGGGCTCTGCAGGCATCAGTTACAGGTCCTCATCCAACAACAGGAGATGTAAACCTTAGTGCAGGCCAGGTGCTTGAGAATTCCTGTGGCCAATTCTCCTTTCCAGCAGGAGCAGGTAAGAGCTCTTTCCCCTCCTGACACATAAACACTCAGCCCTGCTCACGGTCCAGCAACTCACACCCCATAAACAAGACCACAATGACACATCAGGAGCTTTCCCTTGAAGTGGGTCCCACTTCTGCATTGTTAAAGCCAAGTGCCAAAAAAGACAGATCAGATTAACTAAAATGGACCCATTTTCCACGTTTTCAGCTCGATACAGCAGCTTTTAGCATTTTTCATGCTGTGCTCTTTACCGTGGGAGGGAGATCACCATTTAGCACAGAAACACCTGCTTTTCCTCTCAGCCAATGCTTGATTTTTTTCCCACAGGCAGCTTGTTTTATGCCTCAGGGAAGCTTTGGCTTGTGCACCAACAGAGCAAAGAGTGAGGGGGACCAAGGATCTGACTTCCCCTGAGCAGTGGTTTCATACAGGTCACCCGAGGGACTCCACTTGAAAAAAACTCTACTTCTGAGAAACTCTTCCAATCATTTACAGCTCTGCCATTCAGAATCACAGGACTCAAAGCAGATCTCAGGGGATTACAAAGATTCATCTCCATGCAGAATAATTCATTGTCTTCTGACAGGAAATTAAAAAGCAAACAGGAGAGCTGAAGTGGGAAGGGGTCACGGGGTTTCAAGCACACAGACCCTCCGTGGAGGGTTTCAATAATTGTTATTTGAAAGGGAGAATGAATGAAATGTGAAGAAAAAGAGACAGCAAGCTGAAACGACAGGTTTGTTCCCTGTTCTCCAGCCTGTGCCTGACAACAACCTGTTCCCCAGACTGTGGCATTCACAGTGCCCACGAGCACCTGCCTGGAAGCTCAGAGACACCATCCCCAGGCAGTGCTGAGCTGCCAGACAAGCCCTTCCACAGGATCCACCTGAACACCGAGCTGCCCACCCACAGACTTCATCTCAGATTTTACTCAGCCAAGAGACAAGGAGGCAACAGGAACGACTTCTTTCAGCCACCACTTCAATCCCAGGGAATTGCTGCCCAGACCACGAGAGTGCACAGAAGCTGCTTCATCCGAAGAAACCCACCTATGCCCGTCTCCCTGGAGAAACAAGTGGCTCCAGGAGCAGCTGGAATGAGATGCCTCATTTCCAATGACCTTGTACTTTGTGGTCTGTCCTCTTGTGCCAGCTCGAGCTGAGGCTTTTTCAGTAGCTGGGGCCACTCAGTGATCCTGGCTGAGCACACTGCAGATTGTTTTCCCAAGGTGTTAATAGAAAATGGGGAGCAAAATGTCCCCCAACCTCGTGGGAAGACAGAATTTCAGACCTCTCTCCTGTGTCAGTGGATTGAAGAGAGGATGGTTTGCTCTGGGGGGGTGTGTGGGCAAATGCAGAAGCAGCAGACCACGGAAATACAGTGAAAAACAAAGCCTTGTTTCCTTACAACTCCAGGAGAAACCAACCCTTCCCTCCTGATAAGGAGGGATAACTTTCTCCTCAGCAAGTAACACTGACTTCCTTTACTTTCTCCTTCATTTTGAACAGTTCCCAAATCATGGAAAATAAGCAGGATATATGGCCTCTGGCCTAAGCTTCAGCTTTTTGCAGGTGAGTGCATTTGTGGGCTGAATGCTGATAAATATTACAAGCAGCAGCAGTGCACACAGGAAAAGCAGCATTTTTGGAGAACAGATGTCTATGCTTATCTTCCATATTTCTCTGATCCCTCCTTAATGACTCTATATAAGCACATCATAATTTTTAATGTAAACCTCGCTGCAAACAGGTGTTTAACAGAAGCAAACCACGACAAGTGATGGGAGCACAGCAGCACGGTGAGAGAGGAGTCTGTGCTTCCACCTCAGGGTGAGAGGACCCCAGACTCCAGCTGACTTCTGTCCTCCTCTGCTGCTTGTCCGGACTCTGCTCCCGGTAAAATGGGCGAGCAGAACAGCAACTGGGAAATGGAGGCTGCTGGCACCAGCTAAGGCAGAGAGGCAAACCCGACCTGCAAAGCTGCACTCAGAGCTTGCCAGGAGCAGACAGCATTCAGCTCACAACAAGGACCCTTGTAAGATCTCCCCAGCCCAGCCAAGAAAAGAAACACAGTCTGCTCTGGATCCCAGGCAGCAATCCCTGCTCCCTCCCCACTCCACCAGCTCCCGTGTCACAGCACGGCCACGGCAGCCTGGCTGACAGCACCATTTGTTTCCTCCTGCCTGGAAACAACCTTTTCCTTCCTCTCCTTCCTCCCTGTGTTCCTCCAGGACCGTCATTTCCTATCCCCAGCCTTTGAACACAGCTTCTTCCCAGCAGCTATTTACAGCAGGGACAATACACCGAGGACTGCGTAACTGGGCATGGAGTAAACACCCCTAATCTTCTGTACACCAGCCTAAAAGCAACCTGTCCATCTCTCCTGGCCTGCTGGCAACAGAATTATTTCCAGCCAGTGCTTTCCTGTTAGCTAGGAGGGCACACACTGCCCAAAACCAGGCATCTAATTTTAACCCAATCTCTTTTCCCACCCTTGGGAGACTGGCTGTGCTATTTGTCCCAGCGTTGGACAGGCACAGCCATAGACATGTGGATTAAAAGAGGAGGCACAGCAGGTATCAGATAATACAAACTTGCTCCTTCCCTTGACTCCTTTTCCTTACTGCTGGATTCCTTGCCTGAACCCTGAGATCCTTGTTTTTTCCACGGCTGTGGAGCAGTGCAGATGGAAAGAGACAAAGGGTTTTCGTCACCTTTTTTTTTTTTCCTAACCCAAAAAGGGATGGAGACCTGAATCCAACCCTGGGACTGTTGGCAGTAACAATTTATTTGCAGAAAAAAAAAAAAAAAGAATAATCCTGTTGGGATAATTAAGCAATAAAGGCTCCCTAAATCGGCCTGGGTGATGCCTATTACAGACAAAGGTGTGAGAGTGCTCTGACCTCAGAGGAGCCCTTGCACACCTGAGTGCTCAGGGGACCCACTCAGGAAGCTTCAAAACTCCTTGGCAGCACCTCTGTGGTTGATGGGCTGTGATTGATGCCTGTCACATTAACCAGCATTGTCTCATTGTGCCTCACACTTTACCTGTCATCCCAGAGAGATAGTAATCTGTTGTCTCCCATCTAAGACTGGAAGTCTTTAGGGCAAGGAGTTTCTATATTATTTAGCACACAGGGTCCTGCTCCGTGACCTGGAGGCTCCTAGGCAATGTGTACAGTCAAATAATAATTAACTGACTGCAGAAAAATCCCCCCAAAATGAAGCTTCCTGAAGATTTTACTGACTGCAGTAAAATCTCCCCCAAATGAAGTTTCCTTGAAAATAATAAGGATGTTTTCTAGGGGTGATGTAAGAAAGAAGAACAGTTACAGGGGAGAGAAGACTCCATATTTCAAGGCAGCTGCTAGCAGCCTGCAACCAAAACAGATAAATGCCCTTCACACATTTTAATGCATAATCACCCATTCCCAGCTTCCTTGCTCCCTGAAAACATAGAGGAGCAGCCTGGAGAAGAGGAGAGTGAGGGAAGACCTCGTGGCTGTCTACAACTTCCTCACAAGGGGAAGCAGAGGGACAGCACTGAGCTCTGCTCTGGGGGACCAGGGACAGCACCCAGGGAACGGCTGGAGCTGTGTCAGGGCAGGCTCAGGTTGGATCTCAGGGAAAGGTTCTTCCCCCAGAGGCTGGTTGGGCACTGCCCAGGCTCCCCAGGGCAGTGGGCACAGCCCCAAGGCTGCCAGAGCTCCAGGAGGGTTTGGACAATGCTCTGAGGGACAGGGTGGGATTGTTGGGGTGTCCGTGCAGGGCCAGGAGTTGAATCAATGATCCTTGTGAGCCCCTTTCAACTCAGGACATTCCACCATTCTATGAAGTGACCAAATGATGGGGCTGAATGTGTTTTCCTCCACCCCTGCACCCTCACAGCCCAGGAGGGACACGAGGACAAGACCATACCTTAGTGCAATTGGCAGCCTTGGGCTCGAGGTCGTTGAGGGTGACCAGCTCCCGGAGCAGGCTGCTCTCCTGGTAGCCCCCCTTGACCCCTCTCAGTTTGAAGTAGGCCTGAGATCGCTGCAGGATCAGCCTGAGGTTCACAGCAAAGCCTGCCATGTCGATGGCGAAGGGCCGGTGCGGGTCGAACACGGTTTTCCAGCCGTAGACCTTCCCCGCCGAGTTCACCTTGGGGGACTCGTAGCGCAGGCCCCCCACGAAGGCCACCGGCCACACCGACACCTTCCTGGTGCTGCGCATCTGGGGGCAGGAGACAAGGGCAGGTGGGGGCACTGCCAACGCTGCCAACACCCCCAACACACCAACACAACCCCTTCGCCTGGGAACCAACAACCCCGAGCTCCTGCTGGAGCCGCCAGCCCGGGTTACACCCCCTGTGCCTTGGACACCATCACTGCCCTGTGAAAGGCTGGAGGAGCTGAGAGAAGAAACAGAAACTTTGCTCACAGTGCCCAAATAAGGAACAACACAATCGTGGAGAAGTCCTCAAGAATGAGAGAAGGGATGTAACTCAAACAAACGGTGCTGGTGAGGCCACCCCTGGAGTGCTGTGTCCAGTTCTGGGCCCTCAGCTCAGGAAGGACATGGAGGGGCTGGAGCAGGTCCAGAGAAGAGCAGCAAGGCTGGGGAAGGGACTGGAGCACAAGCGCTGTGAGGAGAGGCTGAGGGAGCTGGGGGGGCTCAGCCTGGAGAAGAGGAGGCTCAGGGGAGACCTCCTCACTCTCTGCAACTCCCTGACAGGAGAGGGGAGCCAGGGGGGGGTCGGGCTCTTCTCCCAGGAACCAGCAGCAGGACAAGAGGACACAGCCCTGAGCTGCACCAGGGCAGGTTTAGGTTGGACATTGGGAAGTTCTTCCCAGAGAGAGTGCTCAGCCATTGGAATGGGCTGCCCAGGGAGGGGGTAGAGTCACTGTCCCTGGAGGTGTTTAAGAAGAGACTGGATGTGGTCTGGTTGACAAGGTGGTGTTGGGTCACAGGTTGGACTCGATGATATCAGAGGTCTTTTCCAACCTAGTTGGTTCTGTGATTTTGTAAACTAAGCTCTGTGTACCCAGATAAAATAAAGAACAAACGTTTCAGTTTTGGTGGTGGCACACAATGACGTTGTACCTGCCCAGGAACTGAGGTCCAGATGATGAACACGACCCTGGAAGGACCAAAGAAGAACTTCCAACATAGGTGTGGCTATGTAAAGCAAACTAATGAATATGTATTAAGTAAGCAAGAGCATCTAATGAATATGTAAACAGTATGTGTAATAAAAAGCCCTGTCCATCTGTCACTTGGCACATTCAATTAGAGGAGCTCTCCTCCAAATGTGCAGCACGGTGAATAAAGGAGAATGTCCTTTTTAACATCTACAAATTGGTGTTAAGAAGATTGTTTCTGCAAAGTGCTTTGGAAAGTGGCAGCTAAAAACAGCACTGGTAATGGATGGCCACGGAACCAGCTCAGCACTAAAAACAAAGCTGCCAATAATAAGTGCCTCGGGGATTTATGAGTGGGCTGTTGGTTCTTTTTTGTCCAAAGGTTTTTAGAGCTGTGGGGCTCCACATGGAGCAGCTGGGGAAATCAAGGCACAGCAGGGAAGCACCTTGTTCAATCCTGGGAATGCAGGAATGGCATATCTAGGAAGAAAGGTGGTCTCTGCTAAGGTATTTAAGCTCAGTCTCAGCCCATGGGCCACGGTAAGGCTAAAGGCATCTTTAGAGCAAGGCCCTGCAGGTCACAGCCTCGGGGGCAGCTGGGAAGCACAGACACGGTGCTTTCCAGCTGCTCCCACCCATCAGCACAGCACTGGATGCCTCTGCTCCCCACAGAGTCACCAGAAATAGAGAAGAGCCACCAGGGGCCATTTCAGCTGCCTGCACTTGCCCAGGCAGATGCCTTGGATGCCAGTCTGCCCACTCAGCTCACCCCCAGCACCCTGCCCTGCTCTCTGGCAGGCTCAGCCTCCTGTTCTGCTCTCAGCTCGGTCTCTTAGAGCAGGGATCTCCCAGAGCTAATCTCATCACTGCTAATTACTGCAAACAAGAGCAGAAAAGCTCTGGCACTTGCCCTTCTGCATTATACAGATGCTCACGGCAGCCCCTGTCCACAGGGAGCAATAATGTGTGTCTCCTGCATTTCACAGCACATTTCCTGGGCTCCCTGTGACCTCAACTGCAGAGACATATCAGAGAGGAGAAGGCTCTACGAGCAAAGCACATAAGTGAATGAAGGAACCCTCTCTGCTTTATTCATGTGTGGAGTCTGCCTCAAGATGCTGCCAGAGCAACCTCAAAGGGGTCTGGGGAAGAAAGAAATTCAGTCTGAATTCACTTTCAGCTTTTAAAAGTGTGTGTATTCCTGTGGCTGTCCAAGCTAAAGTGAGAGCCATCAGGGAAGGGAAAGAGGTATGTATGAGGAAATAAATAGGAGATCCCTGGTAGGAAAACTGGCAACTGGCAGGGAAGGGAGCAATCCTCCTTTCTTGTCCATTGTGCAAGAGTTTGGCCTCAGGAGAGCAAGGGAACAAGTAATTTCTGAGCTAGAAGCCAGGTGAGGAACAGTGTAGCTGGCACTGTAACACCCTCCAAGACTGGGAGATGCTCAGGAGTTCATTTAGAGCCCCAGTTGGAGTGGAACAAACAGAAAAGGTGAGGAAGCACATGGAAACCTTCCCCTGCTCAAGCCCAACAATACTGTCAGGACATGCTGAAATTCTCTTCTCTGTGGTGACCAGGGACAGCACCCAGGGAATGGCTGGAGCTGTGTCAGGGAGGGTCAGGTTGGATCTCAAGCAAAGGTTCTTCCCCCAGAGGGTGGTTGGGCACTGACCAGGCTCCCCAGGGCAGTGGGCACAGCACCAAGGCTGCCAGAGCTCCAGGAGGGTTTGGCTGATCCTCTGGGGCACAGGGGGTGACTCTTGGGTCCTGTACAGGGACATGAACTGACAGGAATTAACAGACAGCCAAGTGCTGGAGAAGGAAGGTGGATAACACCAGCTCAGGAACCAGCTGGGAATCTCCTGCAGCATGTGGTGTGGAAGGAGCATGGCCGAGCTTTCTCTTCTAGGCAGGTGCTTCTGCACAGGCATGTTGGACTGCAGGGGATGTTCCAACCCTACCAAGGCTCCCCACAGGGGAGGGCAGCTCCTCATTAGCCTCCTCTGCAGTGAAAGCTGCCTCCTAATCACATGCCACAGGTAAACTGAGGTTCCTGTTACTTCACACACTCGATTTGAAGAATTTCCATCATATGTGAAATGGGGAAAGTCATGGGATTATCAGTTCCAGGACTGAACTGGCTCATTTCTCTTTATGCAAACGGCATCAGTGCATCCTGGCAGATGAAATGGGTCTTGGGAAGACACTGCAAACAGTTTCTCCTCTTGGCTATATGAAACACTGCAGAAACATTCCTGGACCTCGCACGGTGTTAGTTCCTGGATGAATGACTCTGGGAGACACACAGAATGGAGAAGCCCCAGAGAAAACCTGAGGATGGGTGCAGTGGGACCACTGTCCAGAGCAGACTGATGCAGAGCTCAGGAGAGGACTTGCCCAGTACTTTTCACAGCATTTTTCACCCCCACCCCACGCTCACCCCACCCCTTGGCAGGGTCTTACCTCCTCAAAGAGCTCCAGGCAGAGCCTTACCTCCTCAAAGAGCTCCAGGCTGTAGGTGTTGTCATCATCAGCAAAGTAAACAATCCCGGGCTGGCTGTTGTTTTTGTTAAAGGTCTCTCTCAGCCACCTCAGGGCGAGGTTCCTCTGCATGGTGCCGCGGGGGATGCGGGGGTCCCGCATGTCCCCGCGCAGTTTGTAGTTGCGGGGGGTCTCCACGTTGAGGTGGGTGTAGTTGAGCCCCGTGTCCCGCAGCAGGCGGGTGATGAGCGGGGTGCGGCGCTGGGAGTCCTCCACCAGGATCCAGTGCAGGTTGGGCACGTGCAGGAGGGTGTTGGCCAGGCGGGTGAGCTCGGCCTTCTGCACGGGCCGGCTGTAGGTGGGGGTGACGACGTGGATGGTGGGCAGGGTGTCCGACCACGGGGGTGGGCGCGTGTAAACATACTCTGTCCTCACCACCTCCACAATGTCCCGGTCCGACAGGCAGTATTCCTTGGAGTCCAAGCCTGCAGCGAGATCACGCTGGGAGTCACCACCATCATCTGGGCAAGGGCATGGAGAGAAGAGAAAGCCGCATGGACTTGGGGCGTCCGACACCCCCCGAGCGAGCCAGGCTGCTGGCTAACAGCACGTCACCCCCGCGGGCTCAGAGGAAAGGAGGCTTGGATGGAGGCTTTAATAAACAGGGACACAAATAAATAAAGGATTCAGGGACGAACACACGTGAGAAAAGAGGGTTCTGCTGTTAGAAAACCAGCACCGAACGAGGCCCCGGGAGCTCAGGACAGCGCTGAGGAGAGCTCACAAGAAGCAGCTTCAAAAAGCACCCAGAAGAGACAGGATTGTAGAGGAATTAGATCTAGATAAAGGAAATAGCCAAGTGGATTGATGATCTAACATTCCCGAAGAGCTCCCGGGCTCTGGGCACCATGCTCAGTGGGACAGAACTCGTGGCTCTGCACTCAGCCACTGGAGCACCTGGATTAGGAGGCAGGGAACTAACTGGTGGAAAACACCAACCCAGTGAAGACCTCCAGCAGCAGGACACTGCAGAACCCCTCTGCTCTCTGACAGGCACAGATGGGGCACAGAGAAGTGGGGAAAGACACACTTCAAACCCAGCAATGGAGAGGAATTAAAGCCTGTAATTGTAGGCTTTTTCCTGCAGAGACTTTCACCTGCCTCTGACTAACCTCTCCTCAAAAAGATCCCACCAACCTCCGAACAGAGCAGCCCATCCAGCAGTGTGGATGTGAACAATGAACATCATACAGATCAGATACACTGATCCAAACACGTCAAACCCTTGCAAATAGACTTGTTCACCGTCAGCTCAAGGAAAAATACAACGCTGATGCACCTGTTGGTTTTCCAGGGTGCAACTTCCACAGTTTCCACTGCAGAGCAGCAGGAATGCCATGGTCTAGAGAGATGAAGGGAGACCTCCATTCAGGATGTAAGCCTGCCTCTCCAGTGGGCACAGAATACTTTGAGCCACAGATTTTGCAAAACCAGCTACTCCCAGGAACTTCAGATGAGAAAGAAGAGGAACAGACAGCCATTAGATCTGACCCAGCAGGGTACTGCCTATGGTTTTTTCATAGCATGTTATTCTTCCAGCTGCACAGACTTTGATAGCAGTCCTGAACCAAATGAGGGCCTTGTACTCCATGGCGTTGTCAGAGGGAGGGGGGATATTTAGGGGAGGGAGTAGGGATGAGGTGTCCTGCACAGGCTGATATCACTCCCTATATAAGGCAAAGCACATCATCACATAGCAGAGCCCTCTGAAAGCAGAGAACACTGGAATGAATTCAAAAATAAATCTGCAAAATGCATTGGACACGGACACAAATGTAATTAGCCAGGACGGTGCCTGGGACAGTTTGCAAACCCCTGCAGGTCAAACCCTCAGCTGCAAACCCTGGCACGTGGCAGCACTGCTGTTCTGGGCATCTCCAGGTGCACATCTCTTCCAGCACCTGCTACCAAAGGACCTCAGAAATGCTTCACAAGAACAAAATGATTTCTCTCAAGAGCTTTCAGGTCGGTCTCTATCCCCACTCACTTTCCACTGGAGGCTCAGAGAAGCAGAGAAGTGTCTTAGCAAGGTCATCAGTAAGTCACTGAGTCAGAGCAGAGCAGTCTCTGTGCTGTAACTTCACTGGCCATTCACAGAAAACAGCTGCCAGTTTCCAGGGCAGTGAATCAAAATGCTCTACAGGCAGACAGCATATTCTTAGTAGTATTTAAAGTCCTGTTTTAGAGCCCAGCAGATCCCTCATCCTCTGAAACATTGTCCACCTTCCAGAGGGGATCACAGTCATTTTTCCCTGCTCAGAGTTTCATGGGTGGCTGTCAGGGGAAAGGTAAAGCTGCTCAGGACAGACTCTGAACTTCTACAGTTCAAGTTGCACATCAGCAGAGGGATAATCAACTGTGGAGGATGGGGACAAACACCAAAAGGAAAAGGGAAGAGAATCTCCCAGAGGAAGGGGCCAGGAAGGATGGAGGGGACCTGAAAATGAGCCAGCCTTCTTCCCCACAGAGCAGCCCCCCCAGCTGCCCCCCTGCCCTCAGCAGAAGGGCAGAACCAAGAAGAAGGCAGAAGGCAGCGTGGCTTCTTCCAGCCCCCGAGAGCTTCCACAGCCCTTAGATATGGCTGCTGTGGAAGATAGATAGATATCATGCTGTGCCATGAACAGGATCAAAACTAAGACCCTTCAGGCCAGAGAGGTTCCCTGGGAACTTCCTTCAGTCACCTGATTTGGGCCAGGGCTCTGTTTCCTGCAGTGTGTGACAGGCAGTGTGGAAGCCAACTTCTCATAGCACTGTAACTCCACCAGGCAGGTGAGATCTCCTTCAAGTGCAAGGGCTCCAGTTTGCTGCTTTCCTTAAAAGGTGCTTTCTGCCTCACGTCTCAAGCAGCAGCTTTGTTTCCTCTGCTCTCCTTTTTGCAGCTTTCCTGCTGGAAAGTTGTGTGCAGAGAGCTGAAAAGGTCAGCAGGAAGGGAATCCTCTCATCAGGGAACAAAGACAAGCAGTACTCTGGATTTAGGCCACAAAGAGCTCTCCAAGTGCAGTAAGCACATCCCATGACTTGGAGTTTGATGTCTGTGAGGAACCCCTACGAGCACTGGGCTGGCCCTACAGCAGAAGTGGGGAGGCTCCTGCATGAGCATGGTCTGGGAGCTGAGATGAGCATGGGCTGCCATGAAGAAATGAAATGAGAGAGGAGATGAGGACGAGGGAGGGATGCACAGACTTGGCATGGGCTGGTTTGATTTCTCTCACCCTTGTGCACTGCAAGCAGTGGAGCAATGGTGCTCTGGTGCCAGACGGTGATTAGTAGTGTCCAGGGCAGAACTATCAGCACGATAGCCAGGATGTCTCGTCTCTTCGGCATCTCCAAGACTGACTGGACCCACAGCTCCTCATTACCTGACAGTGAAAACCCCAGAGACAGAACAGCAGAGCACATGGAGAACAGAAATAAATGGGCAAGAAGGAACAGGGACAGAGAGAGAACGCGAGAGAGGGAGAGAGCAGCGAAGGCGACACGACTCGTGGGTCTTACCAGTGCTTACAACCCACCCATTGCAGAAGCAGGTTTGGAGGGGCCTCGGCTGCTGAGACCAGGAGCAGGAGGGCACTTCTGCAGGGCACTGCTGGAGCTGCCAGCAGGAACTTCAGGGAATCATTTGGAAGGAAACCTGCAACAGAGAGCAAAGGCGAGTAGGCAGAGAAAAGTACTGGGGAGCTGCTTCCCAGAGCTCACAAATCTCCTCAAGAAGAACAAATCCAGCTGGGGCAGTGAGCAGCAGCAATGTGTCCCACCCCTCCAGGGAGATGCCTTCTGGGTGTGCAGAGCCTTGCTTTCCTTTGCATGCACTTGTCAAGCAAGGCCCTTGCTCCAGCCAAGCGAAAGCTGCTCAGTGCCGCAGCGTCTGAACCATTCCAAGGGGAAAAGGACCTTCACCACAAGGCAGCCAAGCCTCACACACCACGTGCCAGGCCCAAGGCCAAGGAGAGAGCAGAGACCATCACGACCAAATCACTGGCTGACCCATCAGCAAGGGCTGTGACCCTCCAGACCCTGTCCCTGGGCCGGGCAGAGCCCTCGGGGCGGCTGCACCTCTGCTCCTGGGAGTGTAGCTCCAGTGCAGCTGGTGATCCCACGTTTTTCCCATCACTACTCCTCTCAGCTCAGCCCATCCCACTGGCATTCCAGCCCAGGCTTCCAGCAGCCTGTTCAGGTTCACTCCTTCCGTCCCAGAGGTGCTGCGGCTGGAGTGTATTAAAGTGCCACAACGGCTTAGTTTGATTCCACACGAGCACATACAAGATTTAAGCAGACTGTATTTCATCCAAGCAGCTTGGCAGGCAAAGCACAGCACTTAGCAGGGCCACGCAGGGTGGGCAGTTTGCAAACATGGGTAGCAGTTTAGTGCCACTGCTCCCATGTGGGGGAACGCATTAGGCGGCTGCTAAAAGGGCTGCAGTGCAAGGGAGAGCCCGGGAACACCACGGTGGGAGACACAGGGAAAAAACTGCTCTGGGAAAAGCACTGATCTCCCACTGCCTGGTCCATCACCACCAGTGACCTGGAAATTATCAGATCCCCTCCTTAAACCAGAGCGAGCTCCCCGAGCCTGGGCTGTGGATGTGATGCTGCTTTGCAAATGTTGTCCCTGAGCTTGCTTTTTCTTGGTAGCGTGGAGAAATCCAGGTTCAAATCCCTGCTTAGCCCAAATTGGATGGATCTGAATTTCCCTTGGCCATGCTTTGGCCACTGGGCTGTACAGTCAGGCTCCGGCACTGAGCCCAGTGGAAGACTGGGAGCGAAATGGCTCCAAGAACTGACAAGTTGTCCCCCTAAAGGAATATTGATATTCAAGTTGCTGGACAGAGCCCGGTTCTTCCAAATTAGCACTCCAATCACAGAGGTATTAATTTACCAGGGAAAACAAGGGGTGAGGAGAACACAGGCTGGGCTTTGTCCCTAAAAAAAAAAAAATATCCCTCAACTAAAGTTTCAGTGCACCCATTTTTTTTCCCACACATACAAAACCTGAACTCATCAAAAATTTCCAGCCAACTCCAACAAACACCCAGTCCCCCACTCAGAGTTCTTTCATTTTTCTCATTGGTGAAAGCAGACCAAATAAAGCAGGGAGAAAGAGGAGGAATTATTCCAGCAAACATCAGCCTTCTGCTGCATCCCTGTCCAGCTCTCGGGGCTCTTGGAGCCAGAGAAATCCCGCTGGCCCAGCCCTGCTGAAGCACAGTGCCCTCAGGAAAGAGCATGTGGCCTCATCTCTGCTGTCCCTGCAGCTGCTGAGCAGAGGACACGGAATGTTGGCATCCTTTGAATCCTCTAATAAAGCTGGAACACGTCCCTTGGGCATCCCCGTAGGGCAGAGCCATGAGGGGCAGCTGAAAAGCCTCAGCCCCTTCCCCGGTGAAGTGCCTTCCCTAGGAATGCACCCAGGAAAGGGCTCTGCCGCTGGAGAGGGGGTGGGAGGAAATGAGAGGCTAAAAGAGCCACTCAGAGTCCATTCCCAGCCCGTGGCAAGCTGCCACGGTGGGCTGGCACGCATCAAATGCCCTGTTTGTCAGGGGCAGCTTCCTCCAAACGCAGCGCTCCCACCTCAAAGCTGCCTTTTCCTGCCTCCTGCCAATCCAGGCTCAACTCAGCCCCCTCCCACGGGACAGGCTGACCCTGGGCTCGGTAGGGTGGGCAATGGGCACCTCTGGGCTGAGCTGCTGCTCTGATTTCCAGCCCTTGAGCACCAGGGAAAACGAGCAGGCTCCAGTGATTTGTGCACTGGTCTCTCCAGCATCGATTCCTTTTAATTTACCATGGAGCATTTGGCAGCTCCCTGGTCCATCAGCTGTCACTGTGCAGCTCCAGCTGCCAAGGGCCAGCACAGCCCACTCGTGCCCCAGCACAGAGAGCTGTTGGCTTGGGCTGGCAGCAGGGAGCTCCAGGGGACAGGGAATGGTCCCCTCCATTCCCCCCTGGAGCTGGCTGAGCTCTGCTTGCACCCTGGGCCGTTCTGAGCTGCAGATGTGAGTCAGCTCGGTGGCTGTGAGGAATGTCCTCTGTGCCTCAAAGGGACACGACCCCAGCGTGGATCCCAGTTGGAGATGGAGACAGTGGGATGGGTGGAATGTGGAGCCACAGCCCACAGCCCGACCCCCAGTTCTGACCCACCCTGAGCTGCATCCACGGACCACCAGGGACTCTGCCCTGCAGCAAAGGCATTTGCTCCCTGCCAGTTCCTGAAGGGATTGCTTTTACTGATGACCCCGAGGAGCCCCACTGAAGGACAGGGTAAGAGCTCCCCTGGGGCTGCTGTGAGTGCTGTGAGATCTCCATCCAAAGTATTTCAAGCATGTTCCCTCTCAGCACACCACGGAGGGCCTTGGTCCAGGGTGACAGCAGTTCCCAGGGCAACAAAACCATGCTCCCCCCTCACTGCCACGTGCTGCAGCTGCCAGGGGTGAAATCCATGTCCTCCTGTGAGCAACACCAGCCAGGAATTACATGGTAGCCTGTGATTTTACACTGCTGGTGAGAGAAATCACAGCTTCACAGCCCATGACAGAGGGCTTGCCCTGCATCCCAAAAATCCCTTGTTGCCAGAGCCAAACTATGCTTTTTGTTGCTGTTTATGGCACCAGCCAAAAATTGGGCTGGGAAAAACGATGCTCCTCTTTAAGGCCCTTCCCTTGAAGGGAAGGGGCTCCTCTATTCCCTTCCCCATCATGATACCACTCTTCTTTTTCCACTGAAAACGTTCAAAACAAAACCTGCTTTGTTCAGATTGTCAGTTTAAGGCTTCTGCTATCTCCTCCTCCACAGGGAAAAGAAGGAGGAGGAACAAATTTAAACATCCATTTAAAAAATCAAGCTCTATTTCCCACTACAGAAAGTATACTTTCTTCCTATTTCTTTTTTTTCCAGTCTCGAAAAAGCGAGGTAAAGACACAAATCATCAGCTCAAATGCAAGTGATTTCGGGGTTAAAATACTTCTAAAACAAAGGTGTTTGGAAAGAATCTGATGCCACATGGCGAAAGAGAACCCCATCCTCCGGCAGAGGGCAATGGTGTCGAGGCATGACAGTATGGAAAGGGCACTCATCTAATAAAAAAGCTTTAATAAAGCCTGGAGCCACGTGTCAGTAACATGCTGGATTATTAAACAGTGAAGATTCTTTTTTTAAATCAACTTAATTGGCATCAGCTCTGACACTTGCCATAGGAAGCACTAATTTGATCTGCAACCTTTACAGTCAGTTTTACCTTCTTCCCTCCTTTGGGGCTGCTCAGCCCCAGTGTCATTAATCCTTGGTTTGCCCACATCGAACAGAAGTGATTTAAAAAACGTTAAACTGAAGAACGGCTTGATTTGAGTTTGTGTATATACACGGCACTGGAGTAAAAACATTGTCTAGATGTAAGGCAAACACACTCAGAAAACCCCAAACAAACACAGCAAACAGTTGTGTTCCAAAACAGCCGGGAAACAACAAACAAACACAGCCAAAACCTGCAACAAAAGCTTTGCAAAATAAATAAATACTCACATTTCAGGATTAAAAAAGTATATTCTCACCAGCAGCTTTTCCCTCTGGGCAAAGTATCCCCTAAATCTAAATACAGGGTTCCTTTTGCTTTTGCAAAAGCGACTGGTTCTGATCCCTGCTGAAAAATGATGCTGGAGCAGCACAAGGCAGAGCTGGTCCCTTTGCTCTGCCCAGCAAAATCCACGGAGCAGCTGGAGCACAACCCCTGGGACCCAAAAACCCTTCTGAATTCACACCCAGGCTCAGCCAGAGGAAACTGAGGCACGGGGAGGTTTCAGCAACCCCCCAGCACAGCAGAGCCTGAGGCCAAGGGGACAGGTTGGACAGGGCTTGGAGAAACCTGCTCTGAGGAAAAGCGTCCCATGGCAGGGCTTGGAACTCCATGATCTTTAAGGTCCCTTCCAACCCAAACCATCCTGGGATTCTATGATTCTGTGCCCCATCCCTGGAAGTGTCCAAGACCAGGCTGGACAGGGCTTGGAGCAAACTGGGCTAGTGGGAGGTGTCCCTGCCCATGGCAGGGGATGGAAGGAGAGGAGCTTTAAGGTCCCCTCCAACCCCAACCATTCTGGGATTATGTGGTTCTGTAACCAGGGCTCTGCCATTCCAGCTGCTCCACACACATCCCTGCTCCTTTCCACACCAGGAAAAGCCTCTCTCTAAGATTTTGGTGTTTGGCAGGAAAGCCTTGTAAAGCACAGGCTAAAAATAAAGGTAGTAATAAAAGCCTCTTGCTCGTTAATTACTCTGTAAGCCATTACTGCCTCAAAACCCCATAACTTTAATGGGGGCTATTATAAGTATAGTAGCAAAACTGTGGAGCTAATTACTGTTTAGTTATTAAGCAGAACATAGCCAGAACTGAGTAATGAGCACACAGAATTGCTGCTTCTTCGAGGATTTAATCAGGGGTGCTGCCTTCAACCGCAGAGGGGACGAAAGGACAGAGGCTTTGCAGCCCAGACAAAGGGACCCTCCTTGAGCTCCAGCTGAACTGTGCGGCACAAAGCTCGAGCTGCAAGTCAACAGAGGGAGGGAGAATGATCCAGAAATGGTTCAGACCACTGTTTGCAATCTTCCAGCTGGAGGAGACCCGGATTCATCACTGGAATTAAAACTGTGGAGCCAGCGCAGCCCAGGGCTGTGACGGAGCGTGAGGGTTTGCATCGTCTCTTCATCCGGCACCTGTTTGCTTCCTTTTAAAAAATTAAAATAATTCCTGTGGCCAGAATTAAGAGAAATAATGCATTCTCCTCTTCTCCTTCTTTAAGGAATTCAGAAATACTGGAACAGCCTGGTAAGGAAGCTCAGTTTTAGGAGGCTGTTTTTTCACTCAAGGCTTTTGTCCAGCTTCACCTCCAAACCACAGCTGTGTCCCTGCACTTGCCTTGGCTGCCTACACAGGCTCACTCCTCGTGCTTTCCAAGCTGTTACAGAAACTGAGGCACGGAATTTCCCCAACTTTGCAACAGTTGAGGCAAAACCTGACCTGCTCTCCCCCTCCAGCCCGGAGCCCCTGAGCCCCGTTGCAACAAATGGGATCAAGAACACAGATTATCTCACAGCAAAAAAAAAAATAATATTAACCAAGCTTCTCAGAACAACACTTAAATTTTAAAGCAAGCATGAGTAAAGTGGATCAAGGGAGCTCAACACAAGCACAATTAGCTTCTGGAACTTATTGCCACAGGATACTAAGAAGAACAAGAACTTAACAGGATTCGGAAAAGGATTAGTTGTGTATGTGAATAAACTGCATATCCAGAATTAGAATGAACCACCCACTAGTTTGGAAAACATATAAACCCTTGAGTTTCAGAGCTTCAGCCAAATTTTAATAAGCATCAGAAACTTTCTCTTCTCCAGATAAATCTTCCCCCTCCATGTTAGAAACAGGACGGGAGATGTGATGGCACAGGAGATGCTGCTACACTGCCTAGTCCTGAGGTTTCACTGCTTCCAACAGCAAGGCACATCTTCTGGTAAAGCTTTAAAAGATCTGATTCCTTGTCCTAAAGGTGTTTGTTTTCCTGTACAGGTTCTTACACTGCAATCATCACCACAGTGCCCAAGTGCTGCCACGGATTTCTCCAAGATCCTCAGCTACAGGCACGGCACTTCCTTTCTTTGTTGCTCCAAAGACACACAGGGGTCTTTTCCAAGGATGGAATCCTTTTATTAAGTGATTTTGGAAAGGGCTGAACCTGGGCTTTGCAATCTTACTGTGATAAACAAAGCAGAAGGACAAAATGTGTCAAGCACTTGGCAATAGAGGCTGATGTGGATTCTTGACGTCGGCGAGAGTCTGACCAGGGAATGCAGTCACTCACAGGGGCAGCTCTGCCTTTTCTGCTTCCAGAGTGTGCCCTGGTCTGCCAGTCTGGACTGGCAGGACTCTCTCCAGCCAGGAAAGCTGTGGGTTGACTCAGGTCTTGGATGAGAAAGCATCTAGAGCACCCAGTCCTTCTTGACAAACGGCTGCACTTCGCACATGGTTTTTAAAAAGCATCTCTATCAAGATGAAAAGCTGTTTGACTTACAGCCCACTTCCAAAATAGAAAGACAACTGGGAGTTGTTTTTCTTAGAGGAAAGTTGGTGGATTTTAAGGTTGCTCGTGGGTGAATGCTGAATGAGGGCTGGGAAAAGAATGCTCCAACAATTAGCTCATCCAAGGGCTTCTCCATCAAGCCTCCTCAGCTGGTGACACAACGATACCTTGAGTTGTCCCCTCTGCTCAGCTCAGCTCACATCAGCACTGTCAGGATCACACACATTCCCAGGCTCTCTATTTCCACCTCTGTGGGCTGCACTGCACCGAGTGTTTTGTGCACTGCTGACTTCCAGAGACTTTGAAAAGTGACACTAACAAAGGATGACCCAATTTCAACGTGATTGGACTAAATTCCACAGCTCCATAATAGGCTTTGCATATGCTTTGTCCAAAGGGTTTGAAGACACGTGCTGCCATGTGATGCCTCCCATGAGGGGTCACAACGACCAAGTCTCACTTTTCCAAAGGACCAAGCCTCACCCTTCCAACCAGCAGGCCAGCAAACAGCACTGTTTCAGGATCTGCAAGGCTGAATTACTGAGCCAAACATGCCAAGCTACCACCAGGCCCCCTGTGGACTTTTCCTTCTCTCTCTACCCAAGGAACAAGTCAAACAAGTACAACAGAGCAGGGTGATGAAAGAAGGGACACGGCTGTGGAAGGCAGACTGTGATGCTCACTAATGCTGTAGCAAGGATTACATCACCACTTCACAGCTTTTGGTGGTGGTTGAGAGAAGCTGCAGGCTTTTACACACTCTCTAAACTAAGGGTGAAGGATTCTGTGGGTGCATCTGGAGCCCTGGGCTGGTGGGATACACCGGGAGCTGCCTCTCCTTACACTGGCACCTGGGAAAGTTCACAAATATGATCACCAAACATGAAGAGCTGTGCCCAGCAAGCCCTAATTATCTCCCAGTTCCCAGTGTTCCCAATTCCAGACCTGGAGATGAGGCTGCTCTCCTCCCACACACTGTTGTCTCTTGACATGAGGCAGGGGAAGAAGCACAGCAGGGCAGGGCACAGACCTTTCAGCATCACCAACTCTATACCTGCCATCAGCACTTACTTTTAATTACTGAGCTCTTCCCTACCCCTGGAAGAAAATAAATCCTGCTCTATTTAAAAAGGGTTATTAATAACCTGATTCTAACACATAAAAGAAAGGGGAAAAAAGAAGCCTTGCAGAGCTATGAGCAAGCTCACCCTCTCCCACCACAGCAAGCCACGACTGGGCTCTCTAAACACCTTAAAAGGGGATTTAGTTTTCAAAAGCACGATTTTTCTTTTTTTGTAATAACAAACATCAAGTATCTTAGAGGTGTTTTCTTTGAAGGCTGGGGGAAAAAAACACGCAGGCATCCAAATTCTCCATTACTTCTGAAAACAAAAGCTGCTGCAGGCACAGGTCCCTGAAGACAGTGCTGAAGGATGAACTGCTTTGCAGGAGCTGTTCTCAGAGCTGCTGGACAGTGTGTCCATGTGCAGGCTGGGAGGTGCTCTGGACAGGCAGCCAAGAGCACCCCTTGCTGTGGGAGCACAGTTCCTGCTCAGAGTGCTCCTGAATTCCCACCCCTCAGCTCCTCCACACTCCTCCCAACATCACTTGCAGCACGTGCTGCTCACCAGGCAGCCCAGGAAGCCTGGCTTGGGTTGCTCTGGATTTCAGAGGCGCTCGGAGCAGCCACGCAGGGGATTTGAGCTGAGGAGCTTCTGGGCTATAAATTCCCATATAAATTTCTGCCTTATTGCAGAGCACCTTTGCACTGCAGACAGCCAGGCAGGGCCAGGGCTCCAGGGTTAACTGCTGCACCTACTCGAGCAGCCTGAGCCTCGTTAGCTGCTGCCCAGGCAACAAACCCTCCAGCCTCACAGCACACCCCAACGCTGCAGAAATAGATTTATGTCACAGCAGCAGTGCCATTCCCTGAGTCACAGGAGTATTTCCTGCAGGTTCTCTCTCCTGTGGCTTCATGGGACAGATTCAGCAAAGCTGCAGCCTGGCACTCAGAGCTCTCAGCTCCCTGCTTAGCACTTGGTCAAGAAATCAGCCACAACCATGACATCAGCCTACAGAGAAAATTCCCAGCTCCCATCCCTGTTAAACAGCTTTTTTCAAAGGGATGAGGCTCAAATCCTGATCCCTGCTCAGCGCTGGGTGGTCAAACAGGGCACAGAGAGCCTGATAGCCTGTGACCTCTGCAAAAGTCACTAATGGGACTGAGGAATTAACATTGATTCTTTGATGCTATAGCGTGGAAAGGGAAGTGGGGGGGATCTGGGATGATTAAGCAGATGCCCAACTATAATTCAGCAGTTGCAACACAATCAATCCCTGCTCGCAGTCCATTAGTGCAGCCACAAACCTACACAACCTTCTTGGGAACAGGAAGGTCATTTAAAAACTGTCTCCCTTTGATTTCTGGTCCCTCCCAAATTTTGGCAGGGTGTCCTGGCCCTGCTGTGCCTGCTCAAAGGGAGCACACAGGGCTCTCATCCTTCTTCCCTCACCTCCCAGTGAACACAGAGGCTTTTGCCTGCCTGGGAACCTTTGACATGTCAGGATAACAGGGCCTGAGAGGCATTTGGCAGGGAACCATTTCTTTTCTTCTACCAGCCTAAAACCCCCATATGCCAATCCAATAAACCCAGAGCTATTCCAGCATTGCCCAAGGAAATAGGATTTGGCTCTCGGTGGGAAAGGCACGGGCTAAATGCACCCGTTTGTCCAGCTTCCAATCCAAGCCTGCTTCTGACTCTGGCTTCCCTGTGGCTAAATTATTTTGTCTCACCTGCACCTCAGCTTGCTCTAGAGGTGAGATGGAAATAGCTGCCTACTTTTGGCCAGGAATCACAAGTTAAATACAGCAGTGGCACAAGCACTGATGCCCGAGGTGCTGGCAAAGCACAACTCATCCCATGGCCTGGACTGCGTGCCTGGGGAAGGTCATTTCTCCTAATTTTAGAACCACCCAAGGGCCAAACCCATCCCAGATCTTCTGAATAAGGAATGGAGAAGCCAAAAAAGCTGGAGGCAGAACGAAGCCAATGGTTTCACAGCCCAGCTCCAAAGAGCAGTGGACACGAGGTCTCAGAGGAGGACAGGCACCCACAGGCTCCCCCCCAGCACCACTCCCCAGCCCCTGCCCTCCCCAAGAGCATCCTCAGCACTTGGAAAAGCTTGACCTGCTTGGCCAAACCACTTGGGACCCATGAAAATGTTCCCTGTGATCTGCAGGGTGTCTCAGCACAGGGGAACTCTGATCTCCGAGTGAGAGCACACCCACGTCACCGTGCCCAGCCAGAGCTGCAGATGTGGCTGAGGGACACACAGACTCCCTTGCAGGGTTTTACCTGCAAGGTGAGGTGCAAGACGAGCCCTTGGGGAGCTCAGAGAAACTGGAGGGTTTTGTAATGGCTGCTCTAAGAATATTGTAATCACGCAGTAATTATGATGCATCTCAAATCAACCAGGCAAATTACCTCGTTATTATTATGACTGTCACCAACCTTGCACGGCAGAGAGGGAGAGCAGGCCATCCCTTGCCCAAGGAGGGAGCAGGGGTAGGAGAGCATCACCAGAGCTGCAGCACAGACCCCCCACACTCCCTTCCAATCCCCACACTGGCAGCCTGGCAGCTTCCTCGAGTGACTAAGGCCACATCTGTAGTTCCCTTGGCTGTATCTCAAGGTACAACACTTAATTTGTCAGGTTGATTTTACCTTTTTTTTTTTTTTTTTTTTAATTTAACAAATATCTTCAAGCACAAGAGCAGCCCTTGTGATTTGATTGGAGCTGTCAGTCTTTCAAATGTCATTCCCAGAGATGACTAATCTTTGAAAACATGAGTTACTAAACTCATTGACTCAGTTGATAAGGAGCCAGAAGAGAAAGGATGGTTGAGACAGAGAGGGAGGAACCAGTGGTACCTGGACTCCAAGCACTGCATGTGGCCCTAAAGCCTTTTTGCAGCTCGAGGGACTGGGGCTTCATGAGAAATGCAGGATGCAGGCTATGAAAATGGGGGCTGTGGCACATCAGTGAGGACATCTCAGCACACCTGGTCCTCCCAGTCGCTGTCACGTTGACAAAAAGGAGGGGAATTCTCTCTCTCAGCCTCTCTGAACGTGCTGGTTTCTCAGTGCAGAGCCAGGACACCGTTTCATTCTGCCTCCTCCTCAGGCTCCCTTTGCAGCAGGTTTCCCTGGCCTCCCATATCCTCCCTTTTCCCACAACCACCCCACGTAACACTGCTTTGGGAAGCATCCCAAGGGTTACAAGCCCAAGGTGCCCCATGGTGTCAGCAGCAGAGTGGGGCACGTGCTGATCCCAACCCCAGTGCTGGGACTCACCTACTCCACAACTCCTTTTCCCTTCAGACCTGGGTCTCAGCCCCAGATTGCTGCAGAGTTCACACTTTGCTCTGTAACAGAGTGAGTCAGGCTGTAGGGAAAGTTATTAACTTCAGCAGCCTGAGCCTCTCCCCTTTGGAGTGTTCTGGAAGGAGCTGCCTGGGTGAGACAAAAAGGACTTGTCAGGGAGGGCACAGAGCACACGAGGCAGCCACGAGAAATAATGTTGGCAGCATTATTAAAAGATAAATTGGAGGAAGAAAGGAGGTGGTGGTGGTGGGGTGACAGCTCCAGAGGATTGCCACAAATCCTTTGCCACCGAGGCCTCAGAGCTGCCAAATTTCCCAAAGCCAAGGGACAGGGAAAGAGCTCAGGTCCTCCTGCTCCAAAGGTCAAAGCCCCCCTTCCACACGTGTGTCCTGCTGGTGCAAAACCCCAAAAGGATTCGGCAGCAAGAGGTTTATGGTGTGTAATGCTCTTCTGAGGCCAGCTCCCAACAATAATCCCAGTATCCTCCCAGTGCCATGGACAGTTACTCCTCCACAATGGGAAGAAATAAGCAGCTCCCCCTCCGCCCATCCTTTGGGCTTTATTTATAGAAAGGCACCTTTTGTTGCCATTTTTCCTTCTTCCTGAGGCTGGCCTGCCAGGCTCAAGGCAGAGACAGTACCTGTACCTCCAGGATCCAGCCAGCTCCACCTTGCTGCCAAGGGATTCACCTCGGAGTAATTTTATTCAGCATTAGCCAGGCCCCTTCTCAATGCCCATCTCTGAACACTGGCTGCTTGCACTGGGGAGAGTAAAGTAACTAACAACTTAAAGCACCAAACTCTAAGGCAGATGAGACTTCAAACTGAGCCACCCCAGAACAAGCTGAACTCTCCTCATGTTGCTTCTCAGTCTTAGAGTTGTCCTGGTCCCCATCCTGGCCACTCACATTTCAACCCATCTTTTCGATGCTCCCCGTTTTAGCACTCGCAGGTTTTTTTCTCCCCCGGTAAAAATCGCGCCAGAAATGATGCTCCTCGAGCTGACAAACAGAAACAGATACGTCCAAAGCCTCCCAGAAGGTCATTCCAGGAGCTGCATGCTCCGGGAAGATGAATATGTTGGAGTCACGCCTCGTGAATGTGCCGCTATTGTAAGAAAGACACTGGAGGAATTATTCATTAGCAGTGACTTCTGTAGCTCTAATCTCCATAACCAGCTGCCGTTTATCCAAGTGGATCACAGCCCGTCTGAACAAACCTTTGGATGTCCCTGCAAGCCCACATCACACAGCCAAAGCAGCCTCTCCTGGAGCACTGCATCCCTGCAGCTTCCCCAGGAGCTGAGCATGGCAGGAGAGAACATTCCTGCAGCTCCCCGGGGCTGGAGGGAGCAGGCAGACACAGAGTGCCATAAACTGGCTGGCAGCCTTTCAAGGGTGGCAGGCTTGTGCCAGATTAGACTTCTCTCTCCCAAATTAGAAGCAAAACGTGCCACTAGAAAGTCAGGTGAAAGCTGTCTCTCAAGGAAGCAAGAGGCTGCCTCTCAGTGCCACGGCATGAGGCAGCATCTGAGAGCATCCTGCTGATCTGAGCACAGCCAGTGCCTCCCAAAAAAAGCCCCAGCTCTCGGAGTGCAGCCTCTTTGTGCTGCCCCAAACTTGCCCACGTGCCCTGGCAGACACAGGTCACGGGTTGCTGACCCCCACCATAAACTGTGCTGGGATTTAATCACAGCACCATTCTCCCCACATTCCCACAGTCACAGGAAGCCCCTCGTGGAAGCAGAGGAATGGCATCATTACAAATATTAACCTTCCCCAGCCCTGAGGCCTGAGCTGGGCAGTGCTGTAGTATATATAATGTCCTTACCTATATACTTCTATACTCCTACTGATCACAGGAGACATGAAAAGACCAAACAGGCACCCTCTCTGCCTCAGTCGTGCAGATTTATATCCAAACACCATCCCTGCCAGCTCTCCAGCACCCAGCAAGCTCCCAGTTCAGTCCAGGACTGCCTCATTCCCTATGTCTCACCCCCTCCTTCAGAGACCCAGCCCACTCTTACATCTGCCTCTCAGCATCCATCATGTGCATCTATTATTCAGGAGAAATATCAAGTTATTCACGAGCCAAAAAAGGTTCCAGGTACTGCACCAGGCTCTGACAGAATTCCTCCTGCAAGTTGCTCTTTTCCCAGCCTGGACTCAAAGGGAAGGAGTGCAGATCTGCCCTGGCTTGGATCCCTCGGGAGGGATTTACAGCTTTGTTCTGGTGAGGGACAGGAGTTAACAACCCTGTCAGGCCTCTCCCTCATCATCTGCTTAATGTACCTCGTTAATGGCCACGGCACAGGAGCACTCACCTCCTGCACACTCCACAAACTCCAGCCTTCCCCTTGGGCTTGTGGCTACAGTTCCCCCCAAGGACAGAGGGATGGCAGGGCAAGGAGGGCACGGGCAGTGCCATGGTGCCCACAGGGGACAGTGACATTTAACACGATGTCAGAGGCCCCAGCAGAGTTGTTCACACACCAGGCAGGCATCCAGCCCCAGCAGGAACGCAAGGGTCACACACACACCAGCAAAGTTCTGCTTCCCTTCCACTCAGTGAATCCCAACGGGGCAGTGAGGACTGATCAGGGCAGCAATCACTGCTCTGGATTGGGGGGTGGCTGCTGTGCCCAATGAAACAGTGGGAAGGATTTCTCTCAGCATTGCCCCTCATCTACACACACAGAAATTCCTTCCAGAAGTGCTACTCCTGTGCTGGTGACAAACACTGGCTGGGCAGGCACGGGAGGAGGAGGCAGGAGGGAACACAACAGGCTCGGTGTGTCTCTCACTGCACTGAGAGCACCCACAGCCCTTCCAAAAGGGAGCAAAGCACAGCGGTGCACGCCACAAGAGAGACCCAAAATCCTGCACTGGAGCACTCAAAACTAGAACAAGGCTCTGATGTGCTTCTCCTGGGCAGGGGTGGGCTGAAGGCCTCGGGACAGTGGTCCTACAGCACGAACTCCTCCCCCAGGACTGTCGGGTGGCACGATGTTGGTGTGGCTGAGTTGAAGCTGGAAAAAGCTCACTTGGATGCCCTAGGCAGAAGCACTGCGGGGTGATCAGTGTCCCAGCACAGCTCCAGGTTTACTCTGTGTCACAGTCTATGGGATTCAAATGGAATAATCATAAAAGACCATCTAGTTTAGTCCCACGTGGCCAGAGCAGTGTCACTCCCCAGCGTTTGCTGGGTTTTGCTCGTTCCCTGAGAAGCCTCCTCTGTGAAGATAAATGTATTGGTACACATTTCTTCTCCACCTGTAGAAGCTGCTCAACAGGGGGAGAACACAAAGGATGACATCTAAGGAGTTCTGGCAGCCAGAACACTTCAGCACCAAGGTGGAATTTCCAGCCAAGTCCAGGGGGAGGTGACCCAGACACCCACCCCACTGCCACACTTACTGAGCACCCCCCCACACACAACCACAGCAGCACACAAGGGCATCTCAGCCTTGCTTTGTGCCACCAGGACAAGAGTTTGGGCTTGTAAAACTACAATGTATCCCAAGTGGGATCCCAGTCCTACTGGTGGCAACAGGAGTGATGGTTTCTATCCACTGAGAGCTGGAGAGGGCCCCAAACCACACTGGCATTATGTTATCATAATGCTGGGAGCATTATAAATGCTCTGTGTGCCAGACAAATCCTGGAGCAGGCTTCCAAATCCCCTCAAAATCCCCACTTGCATCTCTACATTCATCCATTCATGAAATCCAGAGCAGAGCCTCTGCATCCATCCTTTTGCTCCTGGCCTCTCTCCAGCTGAATGGAAGGTGAGGCAAACTCAAGGTATTTCTTCTGGATTAGCCTTTTTTTTTTTTGCCTTTCAGGTGCCAAACCTGCAGAGGAACCTGCAGAATGATGTCCAGGAGGGCAACTGAGACAAATCCCATGGCCCCTTCTCCTGTCAGAGGGTGAAGTGTGTCTCATTATCCACGAGCTCTGGCCACCCATCCCTGCTCCCTGCAGGGCCACAGGTGTAGGCAGATCCTCACAGCAGAGTTTGCTTCCTGTATTCTTTTTGCAAGCAACAAGGGAGAGTTTATTTGGCCTGCTTTAGAGGAATGCCCTTGGATGAGATGAGCTGCAGCCTGGAAATGCCTATTTTTCTTTACTACACAGTAACAGAACACTTAAGCAAAGGGTTTCCCACCTTTTGGGGGTAAGCAGACTTCTCTCTCTGAGCCACAGCTTTCAATTCCCTCTCCACTGCTCTTAAGGAACAGCAGAAAAAGCCTTATACAGAAGCTTAGCTCTTGTCCTGGCTTTAGGAAAACAGCTCAGATCCAGGCAGGAGGGGGATCTTGAGCATTTCCTATTTATTCTTCTGTCACTGCCAGGCATATCACATGGTGTTCCCCATGGATAGGAGAGCTGGAGGGATTTCTGAGGGACCACTGCAGCTGGAAAACTGCTTAAAGGCTCTGTGCTTAAAGGTACCTGGGCAGGAGCAGACAGAGAGAGAGTGTGGAACTACACTGAGGGAGAACACACACTGCCAAGGAAGTGTGGAACACACACTTGTGTGGCCAGGATGGAAAACACGGCTGTGCAAAGCTGCCTGTGAGAGCTCCCAGCCCAGCACAGGTACCCACAAGGTGTTCTCCTGCACAGGGATCATTTTATGAGCCTGTCAACGACCTGCCTCGGAAAATTCCTCTTGGGAAAACCAACACGCCCACCGAGGGAGAGGGACAAGAACAGGAGGAGGGATAAACTGGCGAAATTTGTGGGGCAAAGCACTGTGAGAGACCAGGATCTGCTCCCTAGCACTGTGAATTGTTCTCAGTTCTCTCCCCAAGCTCTCAGTTCCCTGGAGGTTTGGAGTTCCCATTAAAGCTGTAGGAGGATATATTCCATAGTGACTAATGTGCTGTGTTACTTAGAGCACTTGGGGGTGGTCCACGTGTCTGGATCAGGATATGGAGATTAATTAGGGGCCACACCCTGTGATCTCTGCTCAGCAAAGCCCCCACGAGCTTCTGAAGGTGAATCCAGCCCTGGTGCCAACTTGCCAACCCAAACACAGACAGTTGGGGATCGAGGGAGGATCCGTCCTCGCTCTTCACACCTGGTGCTTGGCAGAGCTCCCTTCTCCTGCCACCAGAGAAGCAAAACACTGGTAGGTAACTGATTCACAAGCAAAGACAACATGTTACAGAGCAAAATAACCCCTGAAACAGCCAGTGCAGAGGCCCTTGCAGTGACATTGCTGCCAGAGGGTGCTTTGCCTTCGGGGGGGTTGAAGCCACACCAAATGCACCTCCAGCCAAACCAGACCTCCAGCTACAGCCCACCTAACTTTTCCAGGCTCCTGCATGCCACGGAGGGCTGCAGGAAGAGGGGAGGGTGAGAGAGCCACAGAGGGCATGAACCTCAGAGAAAGATGCTGAGCAAGGCCTGCTGTGTCCCCAGAAGTCAGGGATCCTGGAAGCCAGGCAGCCTCTGGCACTGCTCATCCCTGCGTGACAAAATGCACAGCAGTGCAAGAAAGGACCATGTCCTGTCCTCCTCTGGATTCAAATCTGCCCACTGGGTTTTGTTTGAAGGAGGAAAAAACTGCTTTTGCACAATTTTTTTTTTTTGAGCCAGTAGAAATAGAACAAGGGCAGGACAGAGCAAAAGCATGGCAAAAAGCAAGTCTGCAAAAAAGCAGTGAAAAATGAATTTTGCCCTGGTGTCCCTTTCGAAGACAGTTTTTTTCATCTCCCAAGGCTTCTGCTGTGGCAACAGGAGGGTGCTGCAAAAGATGAAAAGGGCAGATGCTCTGTTTTGGTTTCAGAAAGCATTATGTTTTGACATTGAGCAGCCAGCTTTGCATCTGTGCTCACACTTTGGGACTGGAAGGTTTCCTGGTGGGCTTAGACCAGATCTCCCAGTTAGAGCAGTGGTTTGCCAGGAGGATGCAGCGTGGGTAACCTGCTGAAAACCAACCAGCCCTGCACACCAGAGGCACTCACTGCTCTCCTTCCCTCAGAAGGTGCAGAGTTGCACAGAAAAAACAGAAAGATGCAGGACAGCAGAGCAGGTCAGGGGAGGAAAGAGCAAATCCAGCATCCCTGAGGCTGGAGCTCTTTAGACACTGCCCTGCTGAGGACAAAGCCACAGGAGAACAGATCCCTGACCCCAGTGGCACTGTGGCAGCCTGTGGCATGTACGAGGTGACAGTTCCCTCCAGGGCTGGGCCACCCCCCCCTTTGTGTCCACTCTCCACTATGAGCCACCTTGAAGGGTCAGGAAACTTTGGGAAGCCAACTCACAAGTGGGAAAGGTCTCCCCCTTCTCCTCCTTGCTGACACATGCACGTGGAAAGAGCCCTTTATGGATTCCCTCTGGCTTTTCTGTCCCAGGGAATCAAAATGACACAAAACTTGAACCCCTTTTTCTGCACCTTCCTCGGGTCAGTGTGGTTTGGAGGGATCCAGCTCTCACTGTTGACTCCAAGTTCCCAGTGCTCTGCCAGAGAACCCAGTAGTGTTTCCCTAGGAATGGCTTGAAGGGTGGGATTTATAACTCAGCTGTATGGAATGGGAAAGTACTCAGAGCCAACATCACCGATTTCATGTTTCTTCCTCTGTCTTTCCTACACCCATAAATATACTCAACCAGGAAAATAAAATGTTTGCTCAGCTATCTCCCCATTCTTGTAGCACCCACTGTCCTGCTGGCTTTAGCCTTTTCCAAAGCTTTTGGTCCCTGTCACAGAATTCACCCTGCTGGGAGAAATATCTTTCTTTTTCACTAAGTATTCAGATCCTTCACCAGAACATCCATATTCCTCAGTGCTTTGAGGCTGACACAGAAAGAAGATATTTTACCCTCTTTTCCCGAGTGCCTCCATTTTCCCCCCAACCTTTTCAGTCCCATCTCTGTCAGGTAAAGCCAAGAAATCCCAACCACTGCAACCTTCCAGGCAAGTCTTGCAGAACTGACTTCCAGACGAGTCAATTCATTCACTGAGGCAGATGTTCAGGGACACCAACAATTCAGACAAGGATGTACAGATCCATGGAAGAGACTCCAGAGTCTCTGCCAGTCCATAACATTGGACCACGAGCTCCTTAAATGTTCCTACAAGCTCTTACAGCAATTGTCTGCACACTGGGGCTCGTGACTTTCTGCACTGTGTGCACACAAGTGGGGACTTCTGTGACATGTCATTATTTAATTTTAAAGTAAAGGCTTCCTAAGACCCATCAAGAAGTCCCTGAAGGCAAGGGGAGGAGGGGGGATGTGACAGAGAGCACGGAACAAATGGATGTTGCAGCAGCAAGATCCTGCCAAAGATATTGAGGGATGGCCAGCCAAGACCTCTGCTTGCTGGGAATAACTGGATATGGGCTCCACAGCTCTAAACATCAGGATCTCCTCAGTGCTTCCCCAAACACCTGGGCTAAGCCACCTCCCAGCACTATTTGGAGTTGTGCTTTCTGGTCTGACCAAGAGAAATTTGGGCTTTCACGGTCAGAGACCCAGGAACAGAGTCAGAGAGAGGCCCAGCAGGGAACAGGAAAGCACCATTTGTGGGCAGCTTCATTGATCACCACGGACTTGCTCCTCCACAGTCACTATTTTTCATCCCCACCCACTCCCACAACATAACACGGTACAGAGATCACTCTGGCATTGCTCAGCCATCTCCTATTCCTCCAAAAGCTAGCACTTGGACAGCTTCTCCTTTTAAGCAGCCTCAAAGTTGGCTGTCACCGCTGCTGGCACGAATGAAAGGGATTTCAGTTCCCCCTCCTCCTAAATCCCATCCCTTTCTGTTGCGAAGAAAAGGCAGAGGATGACCAAGGGAAGGGAAGAGCAACTCTCACCTCCCTCCCCTCCTCCTGCACGGATGCACCGCCAGTCTCGAAGGGTGCAGGGCCATCGGGGTGCCCAGGCAGCTTCCCGAGAGCCCGAGGGGAGCCCCGGGGCAGGGGCAGGGCTGCGAGGGCAAGGCTGGGAGCAGAGAGCTCCTGGAGGTGAGACACGGGCACGTTCCCCATCACCCGGCCAGCCCTCCCCAGGGAAAGCAGCTTGGTGTCCTCAGCCCCAAAAAGGGGGGACAAAGTGCCCCCCAGCACTGCAGCCCGCGGGACCCGTTCTGCGTTCTTTAAATACGCCGGGAGGGGTAGAAAAATCGCTTGGGGTGTCTCCTGCCGCCTCCCACTCCCTCCCGCTGCATCCACACATCCACACACCCAGCCCTGTGCATAAAGGATGCCTGTCCTGCTCAGCTCAGCCATGCAACGCCTGCAAGAGGCAAGAGTTACCTTATTCCCACAGCCTGAACCGCCTTCTCTCTCCATCGTGGCTGGGAAGCTGCTCCCATTCATGCTTTAATCCCTGGGAACAGAGGCACGATTCAAAGCGGCTGCTCGCCCATCGGAGTGGGCTCCCCCAGCAACCTCCTCCTCCTCCTTCTCTCCTCCCTTTTTCGTCGTTTGTTGGGTCCGGTTTTGTGGTTTGCTGGTTTTTTTGGTTCTGGGTTTTTTTTTTTAATGTATTCTTTCTTAATCCAGGCGGCAACCGAGACACTCCTTCATCGCCTCTCTGCCTCCCCGTTTCACTCGCACAGAAACAGCCTTGGAGAGCTCCTTCCTCCTCCTCCGCCTCCGTGGACCTCTGGCTCCCAGGTCTGCCTTCTGCAGCGTGGCGTTGAGGGAAAGAAAGAGAGTGAGAGAGGGAGGGAGCGGGCAAACAGGGAGGAGGAGAGGAGGAGGAGGAGGAAGAGGCCAACGGGATGCGGGAGGAAGGAGCCCGAGCGTGGCTGGCTGCTTTGTATCCAGAGCGGTGCCGACAGCCTCCCCCTGCCAGAGGAGGACCTGCTAATGGTCTGTACCAATTTATTCCACTTGGGCAGGGGCACTTCTCCCTGCGACAGGAGGAAAAGCCGGGGAAGGCTCCGAGATGGCCCCTCAAGGAATTGGTTCCTGCTCTCCTCGCTCCACGGCATCACCCGCCGAGTTCGCAGGCACAGGCTCGGGGAGCCGCTCTCCCGGCTCGGCAGGCAGGAAGCGCGAGGATGGGAAGGGCTGGATGCGAGGGAAGGGTCTGGCTGGCGAGAGGGCTCAGCACCTCTCAGAGGGAGCAGTGACCGTGTGCTGGGGGGGAAGCAAGGCTCCCCCTCCTGCCCCCAGGGTGGCAGACAGGGCTCTGCTCCACTCTCAGCACACACACACCTCAGCAGAGCACCCTCCACTCCTCTCTGCCCGTGCCCAGGCTGATGGTTCCTGGCTGAGCCCACCTGGGCTTTGGCAGCAGCGGGGAACACTCTTTACATCTCATCCAACTCCTCTTTTATCGAGCACCACGTCCCTGCTCAGCCACCCCCACCCAAAGAACAAGGTACCCCCATATTCACCCTGGCAGCTGGCCCAGGTCCCTGGCACCAGGCAAAGGGCAGCAGGAACATGATTTCCCATGGGAAGGAGGCTCTGGATGTGACTAGGGCTGACCCCAATCTGGGGGCAGCTGCAGCAAGTGCAGCAGGCACGCAGGACACTTGTGTGAGCTCCAACCATGCTGCAGGACCCCGGGGATGCTCCCTTCCTCTGCAGGGGCCATTTGGAGGATGCAGGGCTTGAAGAGGCAGAGTAAAGGTTTTATCTCCTGCTCCTGCCCTTTAACAGCTAACCCAGGCAGGGCTGACTCATGCTCAGCAGCAGATTTCTCTGAGATGGCTGAACACCACATCTCCAAATGCCACGTGCACAGCTGGACAGTTTAACATGAGCCAAAAGTCACTGTTGAGCTGGGGGCAAATCACCTTTTACCTGTCCTGAACTGCTGCCTGCTCACCTGCCTCCAACCACATCAACCCCTCCATGGACCACCATCTCCTCCTGGCTCCGTGTTCCACACTGGACGTGCACAGATCCACAGCTACTCCCTTGTGACTCCCTCTCTGTAAGGTTACAGTGCCATGGTAACCTGTAGGTATAGACAGATTTACTTATGCTTTAGTAAAAAAGGAAGAACAAAGAAAAAAATGCAACATTCCGGTTACTGTGCAAAGCTCAGAGAGCTGAGGTCCAGAGTGTGAGGCAACCTCAGGGACCTTCATCAGGTCATTCAGACCAGCATTTCCACTGGACTTGTTTGAACATTCAGACCCCAGTTCTGACTTGTGCATCTCAAGGGGCACCTGGGAGCAGAGCTTTCTGCTGTTTGGAAGTCCAAACATCAGCCATAAATGTGCAGCCATCGAGGCACACCGAGAGATCCCAACTGCATCATCACAGGGACAGGGACAGTGGTTCCCATAGTCTTTCCTTCTCAAGTGGGGCAAGCTGGAGGACTCCCCACCACTGTCTCAGGTGGGAATGAGCTTTGCTGAGCCTGGAACCAGGGATTTGATGCCTCCAGGCCAGTGCTGAAGGACTGTCCACAGCGATGCTGGAAGGAAGGAGCTTTATAACAGCCTCTCCCCACAAGCTGCACTTCCCTGTGGATGCACAAGGATGAACAAGGGCTGCCAATCCAGAACCTTTCATGCACAGCCAGGTGAGCTTCTGCTCAGCCACCTCCTCTGCAAAACACGTCAGTTCTTGCAATCAAAGGGAACGTGGCCTTTTTTTGTCCTTGGTCTCATTTTCTGCAGGGTACCAAGGGAAAGATCAGCTCCAAAGACTACTTGCCTGGGAATTTTGTGCCAATTCAGCTAGTACTAAGGGTTTCACTGAGCTCTGTGTCTATTAAAAATGCATAATGTCCACTTATATCAAAAGGATAGATTCAAACCCAGCGCTTTTCCAGCATGTCCCAGCTGCTGTTATGGCATTCAGGAGATGGATAGGAAGGAGCTGTCCCTTGGGGCCCATATCAGGAATAAGAAAAGGGCACATCCACTGACTATTTCAGGGCTGGTTGTGACAGGGAAAAATAAGGGAGAAAAGACATAAAAATGCTCCTGCCACAAAGCCTAACCACATAAATATTCAGGGAGGAGGGAAAGATGTGCTACACCTGAGATTTATAAAAATTATGGGCGAGCAGTAACATTTCAGGTTAAGCCCTGCATCTGTGTCTCCAAAGGCTCACAAAGGGGGAAGGCATTGGGATGAGTATCAAGGGAGCTCAGGAGGGACACAGACACACACACACACAGAGGCACTGCTGCCTCCCTCTTCTGCCCCCCCCCCCGGCTGAAAATTACGGTCTGACGCACTCCGAGCTGCTTTTTGTGATCAGAGCAGCAGAACAACCGTGCACAGACACTGCTCTGACATTTTCCAGGGTTGTCCCTTTGAACCTTAACAGATCGACTCGCCTGCACGATGGATGGGAGTGTGAAACATTCCCCAGAGCCCAATTCCAGGAGAGGGCAAGCCTGCCAGCAAGAGGGGTAGGGGAGGAAAGACTCGATCCTCCCTCGGGATCTAGGGATAAAGGGGGAAGGGTGCTGTTTGCCTGGATCCACAGAGCTTCACGGAGGATGGGAATCTGAAACAAGCAGCATCGCTGTTGACAGCAGTGTGTATAAACAGAGCAGCATTTCCCTGCTCCCTCCCCCTTCTTATTATAGCACAAAGCACCCCGAGTAAAATACATACCCACAACAATCCACTATAAAAGGAAAACAAAGCCCGGAGCGTGTGCACGCACACACAAACACAGAGACACTCTCCTGGAGAGCACAGCATAGATCCAGTACCTTAAATGTCATTTTTTTAAATATTAACTCTGTGCTCCCGGCTGGGTTTATGTAAGGTTTCTAACCGCGGGGCTGGAGGCACGTGAAAACCTAAACTGGATGCTCGCAGCCTGCCCCGGCTCCGCCTGCCCCGGCCTGACCCCGCTCCATCCCCCCCGTCCCGCTCCATCCCCCCGTCCCGGCTCCGCGGCAGCAGCAGAGCCGGGGCAGACACGCTCCCACCGGGCATTTTTCCCGGGAGGACGCAGAGCTGCAGCTCCCTTTCCCCCTCTTCCCGGCGCTTGCCATCTGGCTCTGTCAGGAGGCTCCTGCTGCAGCCAAGCACAGACACGAGCGGATGCCTCTCTCCGGATGAACAACCACTTCATTAGCCGGGGCCGTGCGGGGCAGAGGGAGGAGCACGAGGGCAAATCCTCGGCAAATAGCAGGATCCATTTCACACAAACGCGGTGCTGGGCTGCTGGGAGCAGCCCCGGGGCTGCCGAGAACCACGTTTCCATCGAACCTGGCTGCCAGCCCCTCCTGCTGCCCCAATCGCAGCTCCACCAGCTCTTCCAGAGCTGTCTTGTTTTCCAGCCTCAGGCAGCCTGAGCATGGGAACTGCCTCACCTCAGGCTTTCCCAGAGTTTTCCTCAGCTCTAGGCTGGGCTCCAGATTGTTACCACCTCGTGGTGCCAGGCTTGAGACACGACTCCCTACAGAAATGGGACGAGGAATGAGGTGGGCCAGTTGTTGAAATGCCACCTCACACCCAACCCTGACACTGGGCAGGGAGGACCTCTTTTAATGGTCCCACCCACCTTGTCATGCAGGTGAGAGGGACTGGAGGCCGTGGGAGGGGCTGTGGAGAAAAAAAAAAAGTCTGGTCACTTTGTCAAACTAAGACCATTCCCCTTCTTCCTGCAGTAGCTGCTCATAGCCAGAAATCGAACTAACAAATTGTGTTATCTCTCCATTCAGCCAAACCCCTGGACCTATTTATGGTGCTCCCTTTAAGCACCACAGTCCATCCCACGCTTTGGAACAGATCCTTCTCCTGCTGTGGTTGACATGTACAATACTGGGCAAAAAGATCCTCCAGCAAGCAGGACCAGCACCTGCTACTCTGGTTACTGTTCACCAAGGGCCAAGAAAGTCAACAGGTTACCCTTTTCACCTTGAAGCCAAGACAGGGAGACACTTTCTTCCCTGGCAGCAATCAAGGCTCTGTAAGTGCAGGGAGGGCATTTATCCCCCCGATCTGTGGGTGCAGCACACCCTCAGGGTGCTGCACAGATATTGCACAATATATTTAGGAGCAGGTCAGAGCAGAGGAGGTCTCCGTGGTGCTGCATCAGCAGGTGGTGCTCTCCCCTTCAGTTAAGCCCTAGCCTGGCATTTTCCCGCTGGGATTTCCTCCAGTAAGGACACCTCAGCCTAAGGCAAGCCCCCTCTGCTCTGCACTGCTGAGAGACTGAGCCTGCATCAGTTCAGAGCCACACTTTGCACGGAGCTCCCCATGGACCGTGATGCTCCTTAACATCTTGCGAGAAACTCTTCGTGGGCTAAAGACCCATCGTAGGTGAGCCAAACTCAGGGGAACATCTAAAAGGAAACAGTTTAACACATTGCTGGGAGCTGGCAGGAGTGTTTCAATAACCCCCAGACTCTTTTGTCCAGCTACAGCCGTTCCCTGATCGTTACCCTGGCTGGGATCCAAGGCAGAGATTGTTCAGAGACCAGCACAACCCAGACGGTGCTAAATCACAGCATGCAAACTGTTCTCCAAGGGATGTTAATTTATTGGGAAGCACCCTCTCAGCAAACAAACATACCCAGGGATCCAACTCTCTCCACAGGGCTTTGTAATTAAGCTCTGTGTCCAAACCCTCTGCACACCCATCACACAGGTCAGGAACTCTGCTCTGGATGCCACAGCTTGACACCAGAAGAGAGGAGAGGAAGCAAACACAGGCACACACTGCTGGAGTTATTGCTGGGTCTCTGGGTGCGGTGAGACAACCCCAAATGGGGATTTCCTCATGACAAAAAGTCACAGGCCCGTTGTTTTTAGGGGTCAGGAGACTGAGCAGCCAGTCCAAGCCTGCATCTCTCTCTGCCTTAATACTTCAGCTGTGCTGTTGGTAAGTGCTCTGCCCCATTTCCTGCCCTGTTGTCCCCACATTTTCTACCACTGCTTCTCCAGGCAGCTTTGGCTCTTTCTGAGAGAGAACCCTCTTCAAGAGCAGCTTGTGACACTCTGGGATTGCAACACAATGAACTGATAAAGCGAGACATAGAAGCGCATAAATAATCATAATATCTCACGTCCCAAGATCACACAAGCAATTTAGATTCTTTTTTCGTGTCCCATTTATAAATATTCATTTCGGAGATGTTTTAAACCAACAGAGCCTGATGCAGACTTGCTCCAAAAGCTCCAGCAGCCTAGCATTCCCATGCAGTGTGCAGGCAAATTACACCTCTTTGAAGCCTCACCTCGCCCTGCTGGGGTGAGCAAAGCCCTGCTGCCTCTTGCCTGCAAATATCCACAGACCATGACAAAAAAACCCAGCAGCAAATATCTCAGCAGCTCCTGCCACTCCTGTGGAAGTCATGTCCCTGCCATGTCCCCATTCCCTGCCATTAACCTCCATCTCCAAACTCTTACGTGACAACGTGGGAATCACATCACCTTGTCTGGGTTTACCCAGCTGCCACCCAACAGAACCACTTGGATCTATAAAAAAACTGCTGTGTTCGTGCCTGGAAAAGAAAAATTAATATGCAAAGAGTGATAAATCCTCTGATGTGCACATTTATGTTTTTATCATGTAGTTAATCAGGAAAGAGTATGTTCAGTTTAGATACAGCTCCACACTTTGCCTCTATAATCCGAATCCCAGAAGGGTCTTATAAAACCATAATCTGCAATGCAAAGTTGCAAAGCATATGGGAGTGTCTATAGATTTTCCAAATCACCTGTGCCCTAATTTAATATGAATAACAATTAGTTTACTCTTATCAGTTAATTGTGCCCCTTGTGGATTCAGCAACACTGCATCTCGTCACCGAACACCTTTGTCTGAGCAAACTTTAATTACACTTCCCCTCGCCCAGCCCCACTTGCAGCTTTGGCAACAAAGGCGAAATTGCTGCTAAACAAAAATCCCACCGCCGGCGACAACACAAAGGGAGAGAATCAGAGGAGCAAACAAAGCAGCCCGGGGTTAATAGCAGGGAGTGTAACTCGGCCCCTGCAGCGCAGCCAGAGCAGCCGGATCCTCCCAGCATCCCGGAGGAGCAGCACCAGGCGCTTCTCCAGCCCAGACAGCACTGACAGCCCTCCATCCCTATCTCCATCCCAAGGTGTGCCTCCCAGCCCCGGGCAGCAGCGGGAGAAGCTTGGAGAGCGCTTTCATTCAGCTCCGGAGCTGTGATTAGCAGAGGATTGAGAGCCGAGGCACCGGGGTCCTATTTCCCGCTCTGCCGCTGACTCCAAATGTGCGAGGCACTTAAAGCCGAGCTGCTCCCTCACCCATTCCAGCAGCACGGGTGTTGTCATTGATAAAAGGGATGGGCTGTGCACACACACTCACCCAACGCTTAGGGACCAATCCTGCACTGAAATCACTCTCACTGCACCCTGAAGTGCTGCAACATTTACCTTTGGCACAGGATTCGCGTTTTCTTTTCGAGGCGCCAAGTCCCCTTGTGAATCATACAAAGGAGCAGATTGAGGATGACTGTTCCTACTTCCATTTCAAACACTGCAGGGTTTTACACACACACGGGCCTTCAATCTCAGTTACACCATCACCTTGGCAGCAAAACGTTGCCTTTGCATAGCAGAGGATGCAGCTACAACCCCTTTGGCAGAGCCGAAGGAACGAGCCTGCAGCACGGCAGATAAAGCCTCTGGTGGGAGGAATCTCTTCAGCCCGGGGATGGAGAGGCATCACAGTGGCAGAATGATGTGGTGTTGAAGCCACAAAGGATGTGCATCTTCCCACTTAGGATGCTGGAAGTTCCAGGACCCTGCTGCTGCTCTCACTCTCCAAAGGACTGGTACCACCTCTGTGGTTTTGCTCCCTGCCCCTCCACAGCATAAGGAATTCCAGCAACTTCTTGCCTCACAGCCTTCAGGGCAGGTGTAAGGGAAGGCTTCTTCATAATCTGTGCTGATCCTGCTCCTACAGCACCCTGAACACATCTGAGAAGGACACTCACCCTGCTCAAGTGAGGGAATCCATCACCTGCCACATCAAATATGCTCATCACCTTTCCACAGCATGACCTCTGCTCCTCTCTGAAATGGGAGATCTCCACCCTTACAAAGGAATAAGCTGCTGTGAATACTTAATTGCTTTTATTACTCTCCTGTAATTGTTAGCATGACCTTTCCATGGACTATTTTGATGTGTCTCTCACCAGGTCATTATTTCTGAGCCATAGGCTCCAGTGGAACAGGAACATTAATCTGCTACAGACAGCAGATACAAAGCTCATGGTGTTTGATCTCTCCTGGTAAAAAAAGGATGCCACAAGCCAGACCAGGCTGAGCTCTGGCATTCTGGCCATGCCATGAAAGATTTTTGACTTTTCCAATTTCTCCCACCTCTCTTGTTGATCACCTCGTTAGCTTAGCAAGCAGCAAAGCAGCAGCAACTACAATTACACATTCTAAATATGGCCAAGAATAACTGGCACAGTGTGAGTGAGGAGTCCAAGCTGCAGTGGCCAGGATAATTCTGCAGGCAGCATTGGCTACTTCAACAGCAGAGTGAGTCATTCCCCAAACTAATTCCCAGCTAAAGAGAAAAATCAGGCTTTGATTCTCCGTGGAGGTACGAGCAACACCACCTTTGCAGCTCTCATTTCTGCTCCAGGCCATCCCACGCTGCCAAACACATGCAGCACCAGGCAGGACGAGCTGGCAGGCGAGAACAGGGTCTGCCTTTTGACCATCTAATTCTTCTCAGAACAAAGCCAGGGCTCAAGCAGGGCTGCTTTGGCTGAAGAAGCTGGAAACACAAACCAAACAAAAGCTTATCCTGCAGACCTGCCAGCTCATGCAGGTCTGACAGCCTCACCCTGCAAATAAATTGTTTCTGGTGGAAGCAGAGGAGTCATCTCATCCATCTCAGGTACTGCAAATCCATGGCTGGCCTTTCTGAGACTGCAGTGTATTAAGAATGCTGTTTAAATGGCTCCCAGCTTACCAAACAGCCTTTTCATACACAGAAATGCAACATTTGTTAAGTTGTTGTGGATGTCCCAATGCTGGAAGTGTCCAAGGCCAGGCTGGACAGGACTTAGAGCAACCTGGTCTAGTGGAAGGTGCCCCTGCCCATGGCAGGGTGTGGAACGAGACGACCTTTAAGGTGCCTTCCAACCCAAACCATTCTGTGATTTTCTAATTATTGACACTCCTTTCCTCCTTCCTTTCCTGTCTCCCAGCTACTCATTTAGTAGAGAGACAAATCTCCTCAAGCACAGTAGCCAAAAGTGAGCTCATGTCCTGCTCCATCCGTGAACAGACCACACTCCAGGTGAGGGACTGCCCAAGTCCTTGCAGGACCGAAACATCCCAAAGCCTGACTGCAGCCCCAAGGACTGCAGGGACACTCAGAGCAATGTTATTCACCACGTACCCTGATGACATACACACAGGCAGGAAAAGGCTCAGCATTTGGACTCAGGCACAGACACACCAACGTGCCCTCTTCCTGCAGGAATACAGATGGGAGATTTGCTCTTCTCTTGGGCTGCTCCAGCACGTCGAGAGTTTCTGTCCCCGGTGCCCGTGGACGTGAGGGCTGTGCAGGGCATTCACAGCCAGCCAGGGAGCTGAGCCCGTCATCTCAAAGGAACACACTACCATAAAAACAACAAACATTTCACTTCTAAATAACCACTTTGTTGCTGAATCTCAAAGCCCTTTTGCACAGCTGCTGCAGAGCTTCTCTCACAGGCAGAGGCAGGAATGGGATCCCAACTCTTGCTCGGGCGTCAGGGTTGCACTTGCACAGAGGACGTTCTCAAACTGGCCCAAAGTGTGCCAGAACTAAATACACCTGCAAACACCCAGTTTAACGCTGCAAGTTCGATGCTGACCCAGTTTCTCCTCCCCTCTCTGCTCCAAGAAATGCAGCTGGTTCAACGCCAGCATAAGACAGGGAATCAAATCAGCAGGGCTCGGGGCTTGGTTGGTCACGACTCTTCCCTCCAGGCCAAGATGCAGCACTGAGACACCACGCTGTGGTTTTGCAGCTTGAGACAGTTCAGCAGCTCGTGTCTGCTCAGGTAAATTAAATATTGCCCTGATCAGTTCCGATGCATGAGAGCATCCACCACCAGCAGCTGAGAAACAAACACACAGGACAGGAATAACATTTTTCCCTTGCGATGGAAGGAGCAAGTGCGTGTTCCATCTGGAAAAGATTGTTGTTTCTCATCTGTGTGATGCACAGCACCATTCCCACGAGGGAATCTGCTTCCATAAACACATCTGGATTAACTAAAGGGCAATTCTGTCCACAGCCACTCCAGGGAATGCTGCTCTTCAGCCCACACCCGGGACCAAGCTCTGCGTCCGCCCACAAAGGTGCACACTCACAGTGCACTTTTTGCCCTGGCTGTTCACAGCAAAACCTTCCCTCACCCCGTGGTGGGATTCCTGATGGATTCCCACAGGCACCAGCTGATGGAGGGAGCAGCCAGGGCCCGTCAGGAAGCATCAGGCTCAGGGGCTGTCGCCTGTGCTCAGCTCCATCCTCTGCCGCCTCCCTGCTCCGAGCAAACACTCCCAACTCTCCCTTTCATGGGCCCGTCTGCCCCCGGGCCACACTCACGGGTTTCACATTCTAAATGCTCTGATTATTATTTTATAGGCAGCTGGCTGGATGCAAAGCTTGGGGAAGTGGGCCTGCCTTTCAGGCAAGCTGCTCAGTGGAAGGGCACCACAGTAAACCCGTGAGGGATGGAAGGATCTGAAAGCCTGGGATAGGAGGATGCTCTTCCTCTAATCTCCTTTCCTTCTGGTCCCTCACCCTGGGGGTCAAATGGCATCTTCTGGTTTGGAACATGGGTAAAGGAAAGGCTGAGTTTTGGAGACACCAAGTCCATCCTTAGAGCAAGAGACCTCCTATATGAATAATGGAGCAGCTCCACATTTAAGTTTGCACAGACATTTGCACTTAAAGCAGACTAAAATCCCTCTGCTTCACCCTTCCCTGATTGAATCCAGCATCCAAACTCGGTGCAGTGCTCCAAGGGCAGTGAAACATCCCATGCAAATGAAGTAAAATATTAACTTAGACTTGGAGACGACTTTTTTTTTTTAAAAAAATGTCTATGAAACACTACTCCCTACATCTTTTAGCTCAAACCCCAGCCACACGCGTTATCTCAGCCCGGGCTGCACCAGAAATAGCAGAAGTCAGCACAAAAGTTTATTGCCTTGATTCGAAGATAAAAACAGCTCGCTAAAAGCCTGCATTCACAGCTCATCAGCTCGCACCGAAAAAGGAAGGACCGAGCTCCTACAGCCAAGCTTTGCCCCCAGCCAGTGTCCCCGGGCACCCCGAAGCCCAGCCGTGGGTCTCTCCTGTGCCCTGCTGCCCTGGCAGCTCTGCCTGCAGGCTGTGCCCCGTGCCAGGGCTGTCAGGGGCTCCCAGCACTGCCAGGCAGCCGTTCCTGCTCGGCACAGTTGGGTGAGCAGCCCCTTCCAGCACAGTTTGTTACTCACACGCTCCGCCTGCTAATTGCCTTCCGAAATGGGGAAGGAACAGATGACGAGCAGAATGCGGCTCCTGACAAATTCCCCGGCACTGTAAATACGGCTCACCTTGCTGTAAACAAGGCAACGCTAAAAAAAAGGAGAGGAGAAGAGCAGGGAGAACGCCCTGTCTAGCAAAAAACAACAAAAAAATTAAAAAACTCTCAAGCTTCTCTGCTGCAAGAGAGCCTGCACAGGGGTGAGAGCCCCAATCTATTTGATGTTTCACTCTAAAGACCTCTTGGTCTTGCTGAAGACGCCCTGAATCGAGCTCCCCCAGGCAGGATCTCTGCCTTCAGAACTAAACCCACCAAGAGTGGGAGCGAGGAAAGGTTTTAAAACAAAGAACTTTATTTCCCCCAGGCCCTGAGCATCTCTGTATCAGTTCTGGTAGGAGAGCAGAGGCTTCTGCACCTCACAGAACCAGGGATCTGCTGGCTCTTTGCAGGTATTATGACTCTGCTATTCTAAGGGAAATGTAGTTTGCTCTTAAAAATAATGAGATTTAAAATTAATAAGCTTGGGGGCTTTAAGCTTTCTGAGTTGTGGGTCCAGAGGCTACACTTTTAGCCCACTTCCAGATTTCTTCTCCATAGCCACAAGGCCTAGAAGCTTATTTAAAAACAAAACTTCAAGGTTCCTGCACTTCCAGGAACAGGGAAACATCAAATGCCATTAAATTCACAATCACATGGCCCAAATTGACAATGCTGGTACAAAAACCACCCAGTATTGCTGACTAAACTGCTGTGCAGTGATAGGGTTCAACAGTGTGAGTCACTCCACCCCAGAGAAAACTGCATTTCAACACTGGATGTATTTGCAATACAAACCCAGCTCTCAGGAGGTGCTGGAAGCACTAAGATTATGTAGGGGGAAAAATGAGGGACAAATAAATAAATGGGTTCTACAGACACCCCACAACTCCTCGTAGAAAAACTTAAGCAGGAGAAAACTCCCACGTGTGGGGAAATGAACTCTGTTCCTGTTTGGGGCACCAGGACATCAGCTCTGATAGAAGATATCAAATGAAGTCAAGCAGATTAGGGGAAATGACCGTGGAAATTTGAATTCACGGGATCCTTTTTCTGCAGACAGATGGTCATTTCAGCTTTCTATTCTCTAATCCCTTGTTCTGCAAAGCAAACATCCTAAATCCCAGATAATGTAGGTTTTACCATCTCATACATTTCCCACAGCATTAAGGCTGGCCCCAGTGATAGGATACATATGCTTAAACATCTGCATGCCTGAGGAATTTACAGCCACGAGGATTTCCTACCTGGATTCAGCACAGAGGCCATCCCTGCATCCTGGTTTCCAGCCCCAGCAGCCAGCACAGGCCCTTGCTAAAGCAGTCACTTTTTCCAGCAGGCATCGTGGGGATTAAAGGGAGCCTTTCCCTGGGAATGGCCTTCCTCTAGGAACTGCCCAAAGCCAAAAATCAGACCTGAAGCTCTGCTGGGAAGGAATCAGACGGTCTGGCTGTCAAACTTTTGCTCCCAGACACAGGCAAAAGAGCTGTTTTCTGAGGGAAGAGGGAGAGGAGCAGGAGACTGAAGAAGGCTCAGGAATTCATTACCAGTTTCCCTGTTTGTCAGCTCAAATGATTCACTGAAGCAGCATCTCACAGCCCAGGGAGGGCGTTCACAATTAAACAGATATTGAACTGAATTCCATGAAATATGCATATTGTTTGCTTTCTAAAAAGCTGTTTAGATCAGACCATGAAAAGACCAGAAATTGGGAATTAGATCAACAATCACTCTCCAAGTACCCTCTGATGAGCCCTGGCTGGATGTGGAACAGAGGGATAGTCTGGAGGAGCTCTAAAAGAGGCAGGAGCACTGGAGACACTCTCTGCTGCTGTGAATCACCATGGTGAGAAGCAGGTCCAAAGCTCTCTGAACCAGCTGAAAATCCAGTTTTCCTCAAAAAAACACATTACTGCAGCAGAGAAATCACCCCTACACTGTTCACAACGCTGGCATCAGCAAAGTCCCAAATGGGATGTCTCAAAAGATGCAATTTTTACAAGCTCCAGAGGCAGAGCAAGACTTTGGGGAGCCCAGGAGCTGTGGGAAAATCCACAGGCTGGGGCACAAGGCCACTCCAGCCACACTCAGGGGTAGAACATGATCCCCCTTGCAGAGGCAGTGCCACCCAGACCCCACCACCAGATTACCTTCCCCTGCTGTGGCAGGGAAGATTGAGGCTGAGGAGGCTGAGAGCTCTTCTCCCAGATAATTCTGGCCAGGGGAGTGGCTTTCCACCCCTTATTAGGAGGAGTCACCCTCCTCACAGGCTCAACACTTCATACCTGCAGCCTTGCACATGGCAGGGTTTGGAGCAGGAAGCCTATGGCACAGATTTGGGCACATCCTCACACACCTGGGCACATCCTCCCCAAAGGTTCCAATGGAACACGTGGCATTCCCGGGATTGCAGTTCCTGACAGGCTGCCTCCCACTCCATGGCTAATAGCTCATTGTTTGTATTCATGCACGAGGAGTAAATTCTTCATTATTGCAGAGATCTGACATGTACAAACAATTGGAGTAAATTGATTGTATTTTCCAAATCATCACACAGGCTCTAATTCTATCTGCAAGGCGCACTAATTTGCACTAGAATTGCCTCCTAAATTAGGAATTAGAGCTTTTGACAGAGAAGAGCAATGACTGTCCTTGTGTTGCAAGGCTGGGGGGTGGGGAGGGTGCAGGTCCCTTCCCAGTTCTCACAAAAAAGGCCTTTTGTCTCCCCTCAGAGGGTGCTCAAGTGTGGTGAAGGAAATAGCTGATTAAAGGATCTTCCAGCATTTTTTCAGAGAGGTGTTTCATTGGTTTAGATGCACGTTTAAAAGGAAGAAAGTATTTAAATATAACTGTTCTTTACCCAGAGCCCACCTTTTCCCCGGAGCAGGAAACTGGGACTCTCCTGATCCCTTGAAAACTGGACACAGAAGGATTTGCACGTCTTTTTCTTGAGTGAAGATGCTCAGTACAGAGCAGCACTGAATATCAACTCTCAAAACATCCCGAAAGTGCATTTGTTCCTGCTGGAAGCAGAGGACAGGGTGCACTGTGCTCTTCCAGACATGAGGTCATCCGTGCCAGCCCCGGAGGGTAAAATGTACCAGCTCATCTGGATGGAAGGGAGACTAAATCATTAAGTTAACTTGAATCATGCAGCCAAAAAGCATCTCTGTCTCCAGGAAGGGAAGGGATCAGGCTGTTCTGCTGCATTTCCCAAAATGCCAGGCACAAGGTGTGTTTCTTGGATGTTGCCTTTGCTGCCTGAAACGCAGCAAAAATCATCCTGCTTCCAGTCCTCGCTGGGGGAAGGGGAAAACAAATCCTGTGCTGGATGTCAGTCAGATTGCTGAGACAGTGAACACCATGGAAAAATATCAGCTGAATATATAAGGCTTAACACTCAGGTCACTCTGTGAGCAGTGGAGCCACAGAACTCTGAATTTCCTATGGAAATGGATGGATTTTAGGCCCTGTTTTCTAGTGAGCTCGCAGAGCTTTTCCTCTTCCTGGGACAGTTCCAGTGTCTCCCACACAGATCCTGGTTTCTTACAAGGGTGACCTTACACTGCAACCCCCAGTACTGGGGTTAACATTCTTTTCTCTCCCATCTATGTTTACAAAACCTATAGAAATACAGGATTCTGCCAGGCCCTTTGGGGCACAAAAATAACATCCTCGTTGAGTTGTCTTGGAGACTGACACACGCTGGAGAAATTGGTTTGCAAATGGTTCAAAAGCTCAGAGGGCCAAAGACAGCGGGATCTCAGAGGCTCTGTCTTGTTTGCAAACCCAAGGAAAACCATCTCAGAGGAATAAATATAATTATCACCACAGCCCAGAGAACTCTCACGACTTAGGCTGGACCTGACACAAAGGAATAGATAAATAACTAACAGAGGGAAGGGGGAAGCCAACGCTGCCTCTCTCAGATATGCAAAACCACCCAGCTAAACCCCAGGGAGTCAGAGAGCTGCCTTTGTACAGGCATGATTAAAGACAAAACAAACACGACTGAGTTTTCTCCCCTTTGCCTTTCAACTCCAGCAATTACAGGAACTTAACCCGAAGCACACTCTGTCTGCAAGCAGCTCATCTGCAGAACCATTCGTGTTCTTGATTTCAAGCTGAGGTGATCAGGGAGTCTCAGTTCCTACATTGCTGGATGACAGGACTGAAGATTCCTTTCTCTACTCACTAACCCACATTTCCAGGGATGAATGACAGAGCCATGGAATCAACACCTGAGGTCAGTGGTAGGACTGCCAAAGCATTACCACCCTGGCAACATCTCTCTAGGACATGCATTAAGTCACTCACAGCCTAAGATGAGCCAAGACAGTCATTTAGGAAAGGAGCAATTTCACCTCTGAAAACAAAGTTTAAGCCTGACTTTGGTCCTTTGCCACCCACAGCCTGTCTTCAAGATCATTCTGAGCAAGCACAGATCAGCCTCAAATTTCTGTGCAACAACCACACAGCTATTGCTGTGTCCAGCTTCAGGCAATAAAGTGCACTCAAAAAAAGTATTTTCCTGGCATTTAACTTTCTCTTTTGATCTTTGGAGGGTGCATTCCCAAGGTTTTTCCCTCACAGAGAACTGACACTCACTACACGGAAGACAAGGAGCGGGGGGAGAGAAAGCAGCACACTGAGAAACAAATCCCAGGATGGAAAACGGTGCAGTTCCAGGAACAGGAGCTTTTAATGAGGAAACAAACTGCCCAGGTGATATGGATGAGAAGCCAGGACAGTGGATCACAGTTCTACTGGAGTCCCTGGGGCTGTGGGGTGCTCTCAGGGAAGAGGAGAGAAGCAGAATGCATTGCCCTAACTGTTGTTAGAACAGTGCTAACCCTGCCTCTCAGAGTGCACAAATACAATATAATATCCCCAAACACTCCATAAGCATAAATGTAAAGGTAAGGGATTATTATGGGGTGTTTATGACCCTGCATCCCTTTGGTTCTGCAGGCACAATCTATGCCATTGTGCTGGGGGAGCTGCTGCAGCTGCAGCACACTCAGAGACACCCATCATTGCTCTCTCTTTTAGGAGAAGGAAAATTGGCCCTTGCAAAAAAAAAAAAAAAAAAGCAGCTGTTATTTGTTGTTTTCGGGGGGTTGTTGGTTTTGGGTTCCTTATTATGATGAGTTTGCCTTCTCTTCCCACTTAACCGAATTACCCAGGGTTTCTGTTGCCAACCCTCTGGTGGAGATGCTCTGAGCTGGCACAGGGGCTGCTGCTGCCCCCTCCTCAGGCACACCTTTGGCAGGAAGGATGAGGCTGTGGCCAAAATTGCTATCACAGCAATTTCTACACAGCAGAATTTATGACTATTCTAAATGCAAACTCTACCAACGAGCAGTTTTCCACAAGGTCAGTCAGTATTTGGGCCAAAGGAACACCTTTAACAGCTGCTAATACCAAACCCTTTGGGGTAAAAGTGCAAAGCATTTTGTGTGCAGACAGAGCCTAAACTGCCTCCATAGAAAACCCAAAATATCAAAGCCAAGCCCCTGCTCTTCACAGAAGGGTATGGGGGGAAAATGCAGCTTTGCCTTACACTGCAGGACAAAAATACAGCCACAGTTTTCCTTCCCAGATGGTCTTTTTTTTTTTTTAATAAAACCACCTCATCCATTTCATAAAAGCAACTCATTTTAAAATAGCACTACTTTGGCATTAAAAATGTTTCCCCTTCACAAAACACCGCCGCTACATTTTTAATATAATAGCAGTTCACACTGTCTAGAAATGTGCTGTAGCTTATATTTAAAGGGATATTAAAAATGTTTCCAAGACACAGCTGCTATTCAAAGCCATCCTTCTCCTTTTTCTCCCCCTGTAAGGGATAAAAAAAGCTTCCAAGAAACCCACAAAAAGTGATTTCTAAGGCACAACTGTCACCCCCTTTTCAACCAGGGTTATACAAATCATCTGTGTCCAACCCAACAGAAGGTGGAGGTGTGGAGTCCAAGCTCAGACAGTTTGATTTCCTCTCTGTAGTTCAGTTCCTGGAATGTCCACCTGGATTACTGACGGTAACTGACACTTTCACACGGGTTATATCAACAAATAAGAGCTAAATTTGAATTCCAGGGCACGCACAAAAAGCCAGACAAGTGAAATCTCAGGTCCTGATCCTGCAATCAGCCTCCTGCACCCAGACCCTACACAAACTTTAACATTATGCTGACAGGCACTGGCAGACACACACACACATTTGGCTGGAAATCACAGTCTATTCTTTCCTTTCCTAAGAAGCAGGATGTTTCATTAACTAAAAGCAAGTCATTAAGGGGGAGGGAGGAAAAAAAAAAAAAAAAAAAGAGAGAAATAAGAAATGGGAAATCCAAAATAATTTTGCTCATTTTCCAATAGTGGCGCAATCACTCAGACGCACTGCAAAACACTGAATAAATAAATGTGAAAATAAGAGACTTACCCTGTGCTGCCAGCTGGCTGCAAAACTCCTGTCTGCTGACAGCAGGGGCAGAAGCTGGTTCTGTCTCTGCTCCTGGTGATGGTCAATCCACGTGTCCAGGACAATTCCTGCTCTTGTCACAGAACTGCTGCTCCCTATCAGCCTCAGGCTTCCTCATGTAATATTTCTTATACACATATTAGAGCTTTCAACTCCTCCAGACTTCTAAGAAACAACCCCTTTGGGTTCATGTTGTATAAATTTTCTACCTGTGAAAGCTCCTTTCCCTGGAACTAAATCCTGTTATTGTCCCCAGCCCACTCAGCTCCACAGGCATTCCCAGGTTTCACTCCCACAGCCCGCACCAAACCTGGAACTCTCTTTCTATTAATACCATGGTTTTAGCCATCCCACAACATTTGGGCTCAGTTTTTTTTCCTCTCCAAAGTGTGGAGCCACTGCAGGATGAAGTGCTTGAGGGAATGGCTGATTGCTGCAGGAAGCTCTGGGACACAAGGAAAGGGAAGCTCCAGGTGTTATCAGCAGAACCAATTTACTGTGTCCGTAGATGGGACGTTGGAAACACAGGAGAAGGTGGATTTAGCCAGTCTGCACCTGTAAGAGCAGCAAGACTTATAAAGGGGGAAAAAAATCAGCAAACTGGCAGCTCTTTGCACCATAAATCCCCGTGTCCAGAAGCTCCCTAAGCTTGCTCACATCCCTCTCCCCCTCTGGGGAGCTGGCGCAGCTCAGTCCCACCTCGTGTCTCACCCTCTGGGGAGTCTCTCTGGAAGCACCAGCCAGGCTTTCCCCCATCCTGCCATGGAAAACAGGGAGGCAGAGATCACTGCTGCACAGCTGAACACCTAAAAGCTTCTTCCCAGGTCTTCTCTCTCTGTTTTTAACAGGAGGGGGACAAAGCTGGATAGCTGATATTTATTTTCCCTGGGGGGCAGTGATTTGCCCGAGGCAGCAGATCCAATCAGCAGCAGGATGAAAACCTGCCTGTGACCCCTCATGGTTTGATGATCCCCACCTGACTGTGCCACCCCTTGCCTGCTCTGCAGCAGGTTTATACCCCAGCACCGTTGGTTTGTTGGTTTTAAATGGGCTGAATTTACAAAGCAGCGGAAAAGAAAATATTTATAGAAAGGGACAGAGTGTTTGCCAGGTGGGGATTCTGCATCAACCAGGCAGGGATGTGGAATTTCTCAGAGCCAGATAAGCCCTCGAGGAACTGGGAGGAGTGTTCATTAGCTGGCCAGGTGCACTCCCAGGCAGCAGAAATGTTTCCCTTCCCATCAGCAAATCACACCTTTTGCAGCAGGATTAGTTGATGCCTTTAATGATAATGTAAGAAGATTATACTTTCCCTTTCTCTTCACAATTCAAAGATCTTAAATACAGAGAGCCAGTGATATTTCTTGAAATATCACTGTGGAATTACCACTCTCCTCACACAGAAAGCTGGAAAGGCCATCAGAGTGGAGCAAGGGTATTTGCCTTAAATGTATTCATACAACAGCTCAGCGAGAGAAAACAGGAGCAGATGAATGTCTCAGATCACATCTCCACTGAGGCCTGATACAATGACAGTGCTCAGGAGATTACTGATGCTCTCTCTGATGGAGACCTGAGATATGGCTCCATGCAAACACTGCTTTTTTGGATGCTCGGGGGCCATCTGAGCCAAGGCTGAGGAAAAGGGCCATTGATGGTGGGAATTGGCAGGCAGGGGAATCCTACTCTGCATCACACAAGCTCTGTCCCTAACAGCTTCTCCTTGTGAAAGGGTTTGGAGCTTTAAGCTCTGGTATCCAGGGGATATTTATATTGGGAGATGCAAATTAAGGAACATTTCTCTAACACAGAAAACTGTAATTAGCAAATAGTCCATCCAGGCTCCGTTAAATATTTAAATTGACTGAAAGAGCTGAGCAGGTCTTGGAAACTGAGCTGCAGCATTTTTATTTTTTTTTAAATCAGGAGGCCTCCCCTTTCAAAGTTTAGGTAACAGGGGAGCTGGAAAAAAGCCAAAGGGAATAAAGATGAAACCAAAGGTATGACAGAAAATTGGCAGTGGCTGGGAGGGGGAAGCTTTCTATGAATTAAATGATTCCACTCAGGTCCTGTTAAACTTCTCCCAGGCTCTGATCCCGTTCCTGAGGAACAGGAGAGCACTGCCCTTTGAGCACCCATGATTAGGGATTTCTCATGCATCCCCATTCCTGATTTATCACCTGCCCTGCCAGGGAAAGGCTGGATGGCACACAGGGGGTGTTCCCTTTGGGTAGGTACCTTTAATTAAAACCTTTCCTGGGAGATAAAGGGCTGATTCGAGAAAAATTTCCCAGGACTTCTGTCTTAGGCTGAGCCTGAGCCACAAAGAGGTGGTGGGACTGCCTGTAGCTCAGGAAACATCCAGCCCTTCCCAGCATGTGGGGTGAGTACATCCCAAATACCAAGACAAGAGCTGCTCATGGGAAACTTCAGAAAAGGAGAGAAATTTTACTTTTCTCTATGTTTTGAACCTACTTTTGCAATGCCTTATTTTTAATTAAAGCCTAGGGGATGATGTAGGGGTGAAGAAAGGCCTTGATCTTTGTGGGACTGCAGAGGGTTTGAGTTATTGCTAAAGAATAAGTTTTAGTCATAAAGAATCCTTTTGGTTTCACCCCTCTGAGATTCCAGAGGCCTCTCTGAAGACATCAGGATGGATTTGTGAGGCAGACAAACAGGAGGTTTTTAAAGGCAGGGGGACAGACACAGAGCTGATGCTGTTTGTTCCACTGCCCCCCAGCCCCTGGGCCTGGGAGGGGAAGATGCTTTTATGCCTGTGCTTCACAATCCAGGGGAATCCAGCGAAGGGAACCTGGAAAAAAGGTTTTCCTGGATAGAAAGCTCAGAGACACACAGGAAAACAAAAGGCTGAGGGTGTTTTGATGATTCCTGTTTGCATACTGCCCACGGTGTCCAAAGCCTGTGCTGACATGCACCAAGGCAACACTGCTCTCCTGAAAGACTGGGGCAAAGCAGGAGGTCAGGAGACAAAGGGCTGTGTTTCCTCTTTCATGCAAACCTGTGTCAGTCTTTGAATTCCTTGCCTCCCTGGACACTGGGATTTCAGAGCTGTGATGATGTGTGATTTCAGAGCTTTCTCACTGACGAAGGGAAGGAACTGCTCCCTCTCCGAGTTTTCTTGGAGGCACAGGCTGAGCAAACTCACAGAGGGTTGTGGATAACTTGAAGAGGGAGCTACAGGTGAAAAAAAAAGAATAAATAAAAAAAAAAGAATTGTTTCTAGTAGAGCATCTGGAATAAACCCAAGCTCAACAAAGGGATATCACTTCTGGGAGCCAGACTGGTTTGTATTTGATTTCATATCATTCATCTTCCCCGTTGCTGTACCTCCACCCATGTGTTTCTGCTGCTCCCTGAGCCAAGAGAACGAATAAAAATCCCTAGGTTGAGCCTTTATTAGCGTGTGTAATGCAAGTCAAGCTGCTTTGAGCATCCTCTCGTTGGGTATTAATGCAGCATGCCGTTTGTTACACGAGTATTTTGCTGTGGCAGACAGAAAGTGACATTTATGGGTCTATCATGAGAATGAATTTCACCATCCATTAAAATGATGTACAGGTAAACACTCCATTCATTTTAAATCCACGGGCTTTGGTTCTTTCTCTGCTCTGGTGGATGGCTCCATCAATACAGCTACTATTAACCAAACTATTTGCTGGGAAGTGAGAGCGACTGAAAAATGTTACAGGCCTGTAATTAAAGGGATTGTAGCTTGAAGGGAGAGCACAGGGATTAAAGTTATCAGTGAACTCTCCTCTTCTAGATCTGGGATGCATCTCTGGGGCTGGAAAGGCTCTGTCCCATCCCACCACGAGGAGAGACCACTCGCAGCTCCACCATCCACCACAACCAACCCAGCACCGGGAGATTTACAAAATGCATGTTTACAATTCAAAGTGAAAAAAAAAAAAGGTCAGTGTCTGGAAAATCTATAAATCTGACGGAACAATGGATTTATAAACCTCTCTGTGGGGTGCAGCCACTAAAGGAAGACAAGAGAGAGCTGTTGGCACGTCAAAGTTGTCACTTTGTAGGGCAGGTTGGTGCTAATCAGTCACCATGTACCACCCAGGAGGTGGCCACAGCTGAAGGGGAAGCTCTTAACACAATGTACTGCCACGTTTTCCAAGCCTCTGCTCGAGGGGATGCACATGATGTAAGTTTTCCAGAGAATTGCTGTGAGAAATGAGGCAGGTAGAAAGCAAACGTGCTCTAAATGTGAGCCACGTCCCCTGGAAAATGAAGTACTGTTGTTTATCCACTGTAATTGTAGAAATTAAGGTAATAACAATTACAATTAAGTGACTCATATGTACTACTGTGCAATTAATTTAGGCTTAGAGGCAATGTTATTGTGTATTAAATAAAAGGCAAATGATGACAGATCAGGTTGTCTGGGTGGTTCAGGTGGCTGCACTGCTCCTCTGGACCCAGCACAGCCCATCTGCAGGGCCACGAGCTGCTCAGGGCCCCGTGCTGGGGGAGCAGGTCACGCTTCCTCTGATGCCACATTAAACCTGGCTCTGCCCTTCGCTGCTTTTTGCAAAGTCAGGTTGTTCATCTGGCTTTCCCTGGGCCAGTGCCAGCCTGGAGGAGCTGGGCTGGATCTCTCGGAGCTTCCCTCGTGCCCGTTTGCCAGCCCTGTCCTTTTGGAGCACGTTCCTGAGCTCAGCCTCAGGAGCTCCGAGCAGAATGTCGGCGCTCTGTCGGGCTCCCCCGGGGGGAAGAGTCACATCTGGAGGCCCTTTGTTTGGTTTAATACGTGGTATTAATTAGCCAGACTCCTCAGGGCTGAATTATCTCCCAGAGTGCTCCAGCAGGAGCTGTGGCACTGACTCAGCACCACATGGAGGGAGGTCACAGTGGTGCCAAGGCTCCCCCTCTGCCCACAGACCTCCCAAAGAAGAGCCACTTCCCTCAGCTCTCCCCTGACAGTGACAATCACAGCAGTTCTGCCCTCGGGAGAAATTGTTCCACACCTACTTGTTGCATTTATGTGAACCTTTTCCTCCGAGGAAGCCACAAAGAGGTTTTGTGAATATTTTGAGCCACTGAATCTCTAATCCCCTCTGTCAGCTTTTAACTGTTAAATTGCTGGTGCTCACCATCAAAATACGGTTGTTCACAGCAAAATGTGTGTCCAGCCCCACAAATCAAAAGAGAATTAAATGTTCCTATGTCTCTTTTTAAAATTCTAATGGCTGCACTTCCACAGGATAAATATTTCTGACTTGAGTCTATGATTTACTGCCTGCAATCTCCTTCACATCCACTAAGAAGGAGAGAATTCAGAAGTTATGGCAGGAAAACTTTAAAGAAAGAAATATCTTTCTTTTCATGATAATATTCTTAAAAAATGAGTGAAAAAAGAGTATAGAAAAATCAATGTAAAAAAAACTATTTCTAAGTCGGATGTGTTATAAAACACTCCTTGAGGCATCAGCAGGTCTAGTATTCCCATAAATATGTTTTCCATAATCAGTCAGTATTTAATTAACACCCAGAAACTGCCTGACAGAATCTAAATGGAATCTTTAAGACACTTAATTTAGAAAGTATGGCTGAAATGCACTGGAAATGGTTCTCCTGGCCAGTTGTTTCTCTCCCACAGATGCAAAAGCTTTTATCTCCTGGGCAGCTTGTCTGTATGAGCCTGGGAAACCTGAAAAGCTACAATTCACTTTCAAAGTGGATCTATTTAATTCATCCTCCTCTTTCTTTCAATTACAACCCCTTCCCTGAGGAAAGGAAGCTGGAGAGAACCTGTTAGAAACGAGGAATCAGAAAGCAATAGGATATTTCCCCCAAAACTGCTTTAGGAATAATGATTGAAACTGCACAGCTCTTGTTCTGTCAGGCAAATGAATTATTTTCAGAGTAGTCCTCACTCTCTGTGCTAATTTCTGTTCATATTCATTTTGGCATCTGTGTCTTCAATGCTTTTGTCTCAGCTAAGCTTTTCCTTTGATCTCTTTAGTAGCAGGGGGCCTTGGGAAGGTATTTTTTTATTAAAAAACATGCCCTGGAAGATGTTCTGTTGCAAAACCAGCCCTGGTGTGGCAATCACTGCCTCACAATTTGCTGAGCAAGGGTTAAAACACGACACTTCTCTGCAGACTGGGAGAGATTTGCTAGAATTTGCAGTGCAAGAAAGAGAAGGGTTTGATTTGTCTGCCAAATCCCACTAAAAATCCACCCTGCCAAAGGTACTTTCTCTCACAGTGGGGAAAACCAAACATGAAGGGCAAGTTTAACTCTGCCCAGCCTCCAGAGGTGGGGCTTTCAAAGATTTTCCATTCACTGGTAGCATATTTTTTCTTTCTCAGGCCACAGAGGATTTTTTCCTTTTTTTTTTTTTCCCCCCCATTAATTTGTACAGGCATTCCCGTGGGATTTGTCATCCTGTCACACAGGTACAAATGTCTCAGAAAAATCATGCATTTCTTCCTGGATTCTCACTGTCTCTTACAAGTTTTGACCTGAGTGAGGCACCTGAGACAACTCAGATTATTCTCTAGTAGTTGGTGACTCCAACTGCTGTGGAAAACCCTCATTTCAGGCTGGGGAGGGATGGGAGGAGGGAGGAGATGCAGCAGGAACTCTGAACACTGAGGAACTGCAGCAGGGTCAGCACAGGGGACAGAAGTGCCAGCTGACCTGGATGCAGCACTGATCCTTAAAAAGAAGGATTTCAGAGCTCCCCCCTGGGCTGTGGCAGCTCTTTCCTGAAAGACACTGCAAAAATGTTGGTGAACTGAGGGGTCCTTCCCTGTGGGATTGAATTCCTGGCACACCAAGGCAGTGTGCTTGGAGTCACCCTTCCCACAGCACAGGGGGGTGACACAAGTCTGAAGAGAATCAGCCCCTTCCAAGCCCAGAACTAGGGAATAATTAGGGCTGGAAAACACCTCCAAGACCATCAAGCACGACCTTTGACCCATCACACCTTGTCAGCCAGCCCAAGGGGCACATTATTGGCTCTTTATTTCAGCTCCGTGTCAGCAGAAATTCTTGTAACTAGAAAAAAAAACAACCAACAACCCTGCTCTGGAGAGCATTTGGAATTCTGGGTCCTTTTTCCTGCTGAAACCTTGGCTGGTTTCCCACCTCATCTGCAATTCCCAGTGCACACAACCTGTGCACTAAAGTTCCTCTGCAGCTCCAGGACCACAGAAGACACAGTAGTGGCCCCAGCAGGACAGGTTTCACTCTTTGGTGGAGGTCCAGAGAAGGCCCTCGAGGTGCTGGGGGTTAAAACCACGTGGAGGGTGTTCTCCTCACACAGAGTGCCTGTCCCAGCCCCTGCACAGATGTCACCTCTCAGGAAAGCTGCAGCTGGTGGCTGGTGCTGAGCTGTCCCCAGGCAGCTGTGCCCAGCCCATCGTCCCCTCTGCACACAAGGGAGGTTTGCAAATGTGTTTTGATTTCCCCACAGCCACGGTGCATGCAGCTATGGCAGGATTGCAACTGATTGTAATGGACACGAGATAATTTACACATTATAAAGATTGGCTGACAATGAAGAATTGATTGTTTTTTAGCCTGTGAAGGAAGGGTTTGAGAAACAGCCATTTGTTTTTTGTTGATTTTTTTTTTTGTGAGGCAGAGGCATTCATTGCCATTCACAAAATGGCTACAAATAAGAAGAAGGCAGCATCAGCTGAAAGAAAATTATCCTGGGGAAACTCAAACTGGCCATGTGTGCTTTTCCACTCTTTTTTTTTTTTTGGCAGCAGGATATGAGACACACTGCTCCGAGCTCAGAGCATCTCCTGCCACTGGAAGCAAAGTCAAGACTAATCTCAGCCCGTGGGCTCAGTTTGTCTGCAGATCTTGTTCTCATACTTAGCAGAGCACAACAGAACACAGGCTACATGTCCAACCCAAGCTGTTCACAACACTGCCCCGAGCTCAGAGCATCTCCTGCCTCTGGAAGCAAAGTCCAACCCAACCACAGCCTGTGGGCTCTTTGTCTGCAGAGCTTGTTCACAAACGTAGCAAAGCACAACATAAAACAAGTGTCCAAACCAAACCATTCCCAACAAACCTTTCCTAGTTAGGGAGGGAAGGGGAAAGCACTGGCACAGCAGCATCCAGACCAAGGGTACAGAGGTGATGTGGCAGTTCTGAATGCTGGGCATTTACTGTTAATTTTGGAGGTAGGACTTCAACTCTTCCCAGCCCACTTCTTCAGCAGGCTTGAATCACCTGAACAGGTAGGAACATAGCAGGAACCATCCCCTCCCTGTGGTCTGGCTGTTCACAAAAAGGATACATTTATAGGCAGTGAAAGAACGCAGAGAAATGGCTCAGAAAGTGCCTCTGCAAAGATTCTGCCAGACGAGGCAGACTCTGAGATGGGAACGTGGTGTGTCCAAGGCCATGAAAGGGTCAGTGTGTTCCTGCATCACTCAGGGATGGAAGCACCCAGCATCTGCCAGGGCTGAGCCCAAACACCCTGTTTAGAAGACAGACAAAAAGCTGAAGCCCCAGAGGTGCCACGATCACACTTGTCTGACAGAAAATGCAACCTCACCACTAATTAATTCAGTTCTGCAGAGCATTCCAAGACTCTTACATAAAAAGTTCCAAATAAAGCCAAAGCATTGTTAACAAAATGTTCAGTCTTTTTGCAAATTAATTAATTTGTGATATTTCCTTAATGACAAGTACTATCTAATGAAACAAACACACCAGATCAAACAGACGTATCCTATTCAGCAGCTAATCCAGCGAGAGGGAGTGATAGGAAAATGTCTTTAGGGTTTAGCAGGGGAATAACAAACAAACAGGCAATCACATATGTTTCATTTTGTTTAATATCTGGTATCTGTGTGTGAATAAACATTTCATATCACACCTTTTGATGGCTGCCACAACAATATTTCAAAGAGAGAGCTCCTTCTTCACAGGAAAAGTGGAAGTTGCTCTTCTGTGAGAAGAGGGAGATGAAAGACAGCTTTGCAATGTAGTTCCAGCACAGCCCCAGACCTTTTGAACCGTTAGGATTTATATGTCATTAAATAATTAACTCAATGATGCATGAGAGAAAGTAATGTGACTCTCTGTAAAAGACCTCAATTAATTGCTTTCATTGCAGCAGACACCGGGGCCTCGTGATGAGATACAAGCGAGGTGAACTTTGTTTCAGAGATTGCCTTTTAAATGCAGTCATAAAAAAAGTGAAAAATGACTCCCTCAGATAAGACTTTTGTTTGCTGGGGTGTTTTTTTGTGTGGCAGTGTCTTTGCCTTAAATTAACTGACATAATCAGATGCTGAGCCCGGAGTCTTGCCCTTGTGCTACACCATTCCCTTTGTAATATTCTCTCTCTCCTCATGAATTCCAGGGACAGTAAAAGGCATAGCAAGGCATGTCTGAACTATGGATTTTTAATTAATTTATCTGCTGTCTTTTATCTTTCAGTATTCACAAGCTGGTATAAGCAATTTGGTTTAAACTGCCTGCTGCATTCTGCCACCTCTCCTGGGATTATCCTGTAGTCTAATAGGATATAATTCCTGATTGTGTCAACCTCTCTGTGCTTTATTTAATCTCAGTAGTTTTATTCAGACTTTTCTGCATTACCCTTAAGACCCTTCCTATCCTGGTACCCACAGCCTTTCCCAGGCTGGTCCTGCAGAGACTGGAAGGAGGGACTGGAAGGCTCAAGTCTTGGACTCAACCCCCAGGGCATCCCACTACACTAAATTAAATTGTTGGACGAGCAATTGGAGTAGAAACAGAGAACAGTCCGCAACCTACACTCTGACCTGAGCTCTGACAAGCCTTGGGGCAGCTCCAAGGTCAGGATTTCAGCTAAATTCAGAGCAGGGCTGTGTCTTGTTCTTCCAGCCTGTTGCAGATTCAACGAGTGGGGCGAGAACTGCTAATGGTAAAAAGGCAGCAGTGGAATATCCACTAGTTTAGGATTCTGGTGAAAGGTCTTCAGCTAGAAGGGAGCATTCCCAACCCCAGCTTTACCATGGGTGGAAATGAAGTCACTTAACAGAATGGCTTCCCAGCACAATTCATGTGCCAGTACCCATGCTCTGCCCTCAGCTCATGGTGAGATAACCTGCACTTAACCCCGGGGGAAGATTAGGATTATATGGTCCACATGGGGCTATTTTAGCCAGGTTGCTTCTTCATTATTTAAAAGGTTAAGGGGAAAAAAAATAAAAGGAAGGAAAGAAAAAAAAGGACTAATGTGGTGCCATCTGCTCAGGACGAGGTGAGAAGAATTCTGCCAGCATCTTATGCTCACCCCTGTCTGCTGGGCTCACGTGGGCATCCATTCCCACCTAATTACACACTGTCACAGTGCTGCTGCTGCCTCGGAACGGGCACTCCAAGGCAGGAGAGTGGCTGCAGAGGAACACTGTGCTCTGCTCAGCAGATGGCCCTGCCTGGGCCAGCGGGAGAGCCGCGGTGGTGATGCTGAACGGCTGCTCCCTGCCCTGCTCCCAGCAGCTCCTGCTGGGAGGGTCAGGCTTTGCAGGCTGTCGGGGACAGTGGAGCTCTCACCACTGGGAAGGCTGTTCCACGGTACAACCTCACAACAAAACGGCTTCCCAAGCTGTGTGAGGAAGCACAGCAGGTGCTGCTTCTGCCGGGGATGGTGCAGCAGGAAAAGAGGCAGAGAAAAGCTGATCCTGTGAGAGTTTTGCACAGACAAGGAGACATCAGTGTCAGCTTTCTGCTCCCAAACTGGAGGTGGCTGCAGGACAGAGTCAGGAGGAGGAGACATGTTGCTCAGGTGAGAATGATGATTTCAGAGCTGGATGTCCCTGTGGCACAGCATTCACCTGAGCTGGGGGGAGACACGTGAAAAGACAAATGCTCAGTTTGTTCTTCAGAGCTCAGAGTTTTTAGCTGCTCCCAACAGAAGGCAGATCCTGACCTTCTAGGAGGTGTGTAGGGCCAAGCAGAGGTTGTTCTCCCCCTCTGGAGTGAGAAAGTCATCCTGTGACTACCAGATAGTCATTGCTCACTTCTCACAGTCGCTGCTTCTGAGATAAAGCTATTTGCAAAGACAAAAATCACCTTGATCATGACAGTGGAAGAAAAGGGTGCAGCTAATAGGCTCTTAATTGGGTGGGATTGACAGGCAGTTGAGGTTCTCCCTGCTCCAGGCTTTGGAAACCACAAGGAACGGACTTCCCATGCAGCCAGTGACATCAGTGGTCTTCACAAGGGCTGCCTGGAATGAAGCTTCATTAATGTTTTCCTTGGTATAATCCATCATCCCTTCAACAATGCATTTCTGACAGTTAATTAGACTCCACAGAGTGGAATAAGTAGTGTCGTGTTTGGAATTATAATCCCTTACTGAAAAACACATCATAGGAGGCACATCAGCAGCCCAAGCCCTTGGACATCTTAAGCAGTTTTTATTCCAAAAGGCTTGGTAAACTGTGCTCAGTAAATTCTGCAGCGTGTTTGCCAATGGCTTCATTACAAAGAGGAGCCAGGAATCCAAGGCCACCTGTTCATCAGCAAAGCCCCAAATAAATAAATAAATACATAAATAAATTCAGCCCTTCTGCATGAAAGATGAACCCCAAGTGTCAGTGCCTACCCTGGGTGACACTCAGGACGTGAGAGGTAAAATCCTTGTCCAGGTGAGGCCTGTGGCAAAGTCCCTGCTGATTTCAGTGGGGTTGGACTTGATGTGAGAAATCATTTACACATACCACAGGATGGAAAATGCTGCAATAATGACCTGCTTTATCTGGATTACCTGGCAGTTTTGTGCTTTGGAAAGGTGCTGTTATTTACTGGGTATGCAGAACAAAACCAGGAATTTGGGGGTGGCTTCCAAGCACAGCTGTGACAAAAAATGATCCCGTTGAGTAACACTAATAATATTGAGATTGAATTCCTAATGTTAATGATATTCATAATATCAGTGATATAATTATCAGTGATAATATTAGTGGCTTGGCTAGACTTAACTAAGCCAGGAGAGCTCAGCAAGGGAAGTAATGTTAAAGAGGAGGACAGAACTGGCTGTGTGATGGATGGCCTGAGGCAGGAGAGATGTTCTTCCAGAAGTATTTGCCTGCAAGTGCTCAGGTGTCCACAAGTGCTCAGGTGTCCACTTGCTTCAGACATGCAACAGTGCTGCTACCTTGAGACCCTGAGCACAAGCATAGCTGGCAGTGACACCGAGTGTGACAGGGACAGCAGCACGTTTAAACAGACCTAGACCACTGCTTTCCACAGCTGGCATCATTTCCCTCTGTCTACCCGTTCTTAATTGGTTTTTAATTTACTGCTTATCTGGGCTGCATTTGAAAGATGTCCCAGACCTCTCTCTGGATGCGAATATTCTGTTTGGAAGGCTCGTACAGCCAGCTGGAAGCATCCTCATCTTCAGATGTGAGAAGGGGAGCCAGTGCCTTCACCTTCTCGCCCAGCCTGTCCCTGCCCGGGTGCTGAACTGCAAACAGGAGAGAGGGAGCTGCCCCGGGGGTGCAGGGACAGGAACAGGGCTGAGCAGCCTGGCTGGCACCCAGCCACAGGCGTGGCTCTGCCAAGGACACAGCTCCTGCTGCCAGGGCTGAACGGGATCATAGAATCATAGAATCATAGAATCATAGAATCATAGAATCATGGAATCAGCTGGGTTGGAAGGGACCTCCGAGATCATCAAGTCCAACCCTTGATCCAACCCCGCTGTGGTTCCCAGCCCATGGCACTGATGCCACATCCAGTCTGTCCTTCAACACCTCCAGGGACGGAGAATCCACCACTTCCCTGGGCAGCCCATTCCAATGGCTGAGCACCCTCTCTGCAAAGAAATTCTTTCTAATATCCAACCTAAACCTCCCCTGGCACAGCTGAAGACCCAGCCCTCTTGTCTTGCTGATGGTTGCCTGGGAAAAGAGACCAACCCCCCCTGGCTCCCCCCTCCTGTCAGGGAGTTGCAGAGAGTGAGGAGGTCTCCCCTGAGCCTCCTCTTCTCCAGGCTGAACAGCCCCAGCTCCCTCAGCCTCTCCTCACAGCACTTGTGCTCCAGTCCCTTCCCCAGCCTCGTTGCTCTTCTCTGGACCTGCTCCAGCCCCTCCATGTCCTTCCTGAGCTGAGGGCCCAGAACTGGACACAGCACTCCAGGGGTGGCCTCACCAGCGCTGAGTCCAGGGGCAGAATCACTTCCTTGGACCTGTTGGCCACCCTGTTCCTGAGCCAGGCCAGGATCCATCGGCCTTCTTGTCCCCCTGGGCACACTCTGGCTCCTGTTCAGCTCCCTGTCCATCCCCACTCCCAGCTCCCTTCCTGCCTGGCTGCTCTCCAGCCCCTTTGGCCCAGCCTGTAGAACTGGAGGGGGTTGTGGCCAAAGGGCAGGACCCGGCCCTTGGCCTTGCTGAACCTCATCCCCTTGGAATCAGCCCAACTCTCCAACCTATCCAGGTCCCTCTGCAGAACCCTCCTGCCTTCCAGCTGATTGACACACCCCCCCAGCTTGGTGTCATCTGCAAATTTGCTGATGGTGGACTCAATCCCCTCATCTAAATCATCAATAAAGATATTGAACAGAACTGAGCCCAACACTGATCCCTGGGGGACACCAGGGTCTCGTTGTGAGACCCTGGGCAGGCCACTCCGGAGGAGCAGGGCTCTCCAGGATCAGCTGTGTGAAGATGAGATGAGCAATCCCCGTGCCTGTCCGTGGGCCAAGCCCAACATGATTTTAAACTACGGTGGTTTTCTCCTTCAAAGCTCTCCATTCCCCGAGGCAGCGACGCTCCACCTGTGAACACAGCCCATACATCACAGGGGGACAATTTTCTGGGCAAAAAGCCTGCTTCTGATGTCCCTCTTTCTAAATGGTCCCTCAGGTGTCAGAGTAAATGAACTGTCATGGTGAACCACAATCCTCCCTCCTGCTGCATAACGAGCCTGTTTGTTTAGGAGAGCAAATAGCAGCAGCCACCCCCAGCAGCCTCTTGCTGCAAAGTGCTCCTTGAATCCAAACAGGGAGCAGGATGAAGGCTTTCCCTCTGCACAGGGATAGTTTTGCTGATCTGGGCACACAGAGGGAGCCTGGAACTGCTGGGATACATCAAACCTGCTCTGTGTGCACGGATCATGTGCATTGCTCCTGCAGCTCTGGAGAGCTTTGGTGGACATTCCTCTCCTGCTGCTAAAAGGTGATCTGAGAGCTGGCCAGCCAGACCCCACTGAGCAATTCACTGAGAAGCTGTAGACCATTGGCAGAGGGCAAAAAAAACCCCCACAGCTTGTTAAAGGAAAACCAACAAAGCCCAGAAAGGCCCATTTTAATATTATAATTTGTTTGCTGCAACAGATTCGGTGCCTAATTTCCATGTCTGTTTAATCTGAATTGTTATCACCTGGAAGTCACAAAGAAGCTGGTTCTGCTTTAATACAGATCCTATTTTTTTCATGTGTTAAAAATGTATTACAAAATCCTTTTGTAATAACAACATGGGTGCCTCAGAAGCTGACACCAAGTGTCTGCATGAACTGAGCTCTTCTGGTAAACCTTAAATGAGGCTGCACCTTGAACTTTGAATCAGATTTTTTTTCCCCCTCATCTTATTATGTTCAACTTCTAGACATTTTTATAGCAATGCAAGCTGTAGTGCAAGTGGTGAAGGAAAAAAAGTGAGCAGAATTGGAGCAGAAGAATAAATCCACAGCTCCCAGTGCTCGTGATGGTTATCCATTGATTATTTTGGGCATAAATTGTATTGATTATGGTAATGAGAAAGCTCAGGGACAAGTGACAAGCCCAGTGACAGGCTTCCCAGGCATGTGTGGGTCTGAATGGCATTTGCAAAGCACTGCTGGAATTCACACCCTCCTGAACTGCTGTTATTTTCCAGCCCTGAATATCCCAGTACATCTGGAGCACTAATGAAGGTGCTTAATCAGAGCTGTGCACATCACAGGTGGAAAAACCCAGGCAGAGGAAGAGCTGCCCTGCCCAAGGAGTGACACTGAGGAGGTCTGGGCCAGAGGCAAAACTGAGCCCAGATTTCCCCCCAGACCTTACCAACTGCCCCCAGCTTTCCCAGCTCCCTGGCCAAGGCCTGTTGCACACAGAGCACCTTCCAGCACTGCTGGAACACCTCCAATCACGGTGTTTTTGTGCTGGGGGGAACCAATTTTCCAGTGTAACCTTTGTCAGCAGTGGATGGATGAAGGGCTGATATTGGAAAAGATATGAACTCCTTTTGCCAGTCTCCATTGTGACGCCTGGGAAAACAAGTCAGCAATTTTTCGTGGGCATGTTCCGAGGACAGAGACATGAAGGATTATCAGATGCTCAGGTACAACCTTATAAGACAGCAAATGAAAGCCAGAGCACAACTGGAATTCCACAGCACATATTCCCAGTATTGTGTTCCTCGTGTATTCTTCTCCTGCAGCCAAGGATATTTCTCTGGAAGCCCCAGCTCTTGCCTTCATGTCAGCAAATGTGAATTCAGCTCCTAACCACCAACATATTAGCAAGGAAAGGGTTTAGCTTTAGCATCTGCTCTGATTTTTTTTTTAAGCATCAAAGAAGAAAGACCTGCAGCTTTGTCTTGACAATGCTGGTAAATACTTTGTGCCTGTTTTACTTACCAGAAGGTTACACAACATTAGTGCAGAATGGAAATGTCAGGCCAGGCAGAGAGACAACTGTGGCTGCTGCACAAATTCTTTCCACGCTATAAATATAGATCTTCCCCCATAATTGCAACACAATCTCGATCTGCCTGTGGTGATAAAGGGGGGGAAAAAAAGAAAAAAAAAAGAAAAAGCTGTTTAATTTAATTAGAGTCCATTTGAAAACCTAGTAGCATGAAATAATTTGATATACAGAAATAACCCTCACCAGCTACAGACACCATTTCATTGTGTCTTATCTTGGGATAACAGTAACTGTTACATTTCAAACCTTAAACTGTATAAACAGTGTGACTGCAGATAGCCCTAAGAACATTTAAAATGACGTCAGGATATTACCACTTATTCAGCTCCCTCTTCTCTCCCATCAGGCAAAGATGTTAAAAATGCTGCTGGAGTAACATTCACCCTTGAGGAAATTCATGGCTAATTCCTGCCCATCCACTCCACAGCAGTTTTCTTCCCTCCCTATGGAAGCAGCTCCCACTAAAAGCTCCTTTTCTTGTGGGTAAGGCCATCCCTGGCATGAGGGGCAATGGTATATGGAGAATGCCCTAAAATTATTTGTGAGGTATAACATGAAAAACCTTTTGATTCGTTCTACTCCTGGTAAAAATATGTAAGGCAAAATGAAGAGTCTATGGACAAAGTGGTTAAAAAAATATGTTTTTTTTGGGTTTTTTTGACAGAAAAAATTGAGGGGAAGATAATCCCCCCCTCTCCCCAGTCACCACCCCCAATTTCCTTTAAATACATTTTTCATTTGTTTTCATGCTGCTTTGATTATTTTGGTCTAATTAAAATTGAAAAACCTGAAGAGAACAAAGTTGCTGCAAAGCAAAATGTTATCAGCTCTTCAAAAAAGAGCTTTTCTCTGGTTTTTGCCAATATTTTTGGCTTCCAGTGCGATTTTGGAAAGCAGAGAAACAAATACTATAACCACAGACTGTTTTATTGCTCTGGCATTTTCTTTCTTCCTACAAAAGGAACAGAACCTTTCTGTGAAGGTAAGAGGGACCCAGGTGATTATCGAGGTGATCTCTTGTATATCACAAATATTACATTTACCATGATATACATGGCATTTATCTCTGCTCAGCCCAGTAATTTAATCTAAATTAAAGCATTTCCATCCCCTAGGGCTAAACTGTGGGTTGCCACAAGAAGTCCTTTAATTTGACTTTAGTAATGTAAAGTTAGGCAACCCCCTCCCACCATTCTTACCTTCCAAAAGGAGCCAAACCTGCTTCTGAGTGACAGAATTAAAGTTTTAGGAGCAGGAATATGTGAGATACTATTTATATATGTGCAATATAATAATATATATAGCTAAGGCTATAGGAACCTTCTCAATTATAAGGCAGATTACCCAAAATTTAAATCTATAAAAACACCTGGTGTTGCATTTCTGTATTTGTACATATACACGTATATATATGCATGTATTCTCATGTATTGGCATGAATGAGATACAGAACTTAAGCCTATAAAACTGCCTCTGTGTGTGAGGCAAAGACAAAGGAAAAAATTAAAAATATGAAAATATTAAAAATACGGAAAAATTAAAAATAGGAAAATATTAAAAATACGGGAAAATTAAAAATATGAAAATATTAAAAATATGGGAAAATTAAAAATATGAAAATATTAAAAATATAAAAAATAAAAAATTCCTTGAGGATTAAAAATATAAAAATGTAAATAAATACCTTGAGGATTAAAAATATAAAAATATAAAAAAATGCCTTGAGGATTAAAAATATAAAAAAATGCCTTGAGGATTAAAAATATAAAAATATAAAAAACCACCTTGAGGATAAGAGAGGGACAGAGAGACTCAGAGGTACAAACACAGCCCCTTTCTCCCGTGTGTCATAGGAGGGAGCTGGGAATTAGCAGGCTCTGGGGCAGGGCAATTGTCCCTCCTCCTTGCTTTCTGCTCCCATCATTTTTCCTCTGTGGCTCATCTGTCCTTCTCGATGTGCTCTGAGCAGGAACAAGGCCCTCCCTTCCCCAGCCTGTCCCCGGGTATCAGCCAGCAGTGAATCAAAAGGGGCACAAACAAGGCTGAACTGAACATCTGTACCGAGGCAGAACAAAAGCCTTCAAATGCTGTTTAGGAAATCCTGAGCCATCTCCTGCCACTGCTGCCAACAGGGATGGCAGGAGCAAGGCAGAGCTTCAGACAGCAACTCAGACATTATTATTAATTATTAGTATTTACACTGTGATTAGCATCCGGCAGCCTCAGCCAGGGAACAGATTCCACTGTGCCATCTCCTGCTCCAGGTCTGTTAGACCAGGCACAGCAAGCCTGGGGGAAGGCTCTGAGATGCTAAAGTGGATCCACTGTCTTGCTGGATGTGGCTGATTCCTGGTTTAAAAAGATATCTGTATCTAGATATATATAGATAGATAGGTATAGATATACATATAAAAGCCATCAGAATCATGCAGTAGTTTCCCAATGGGGAAAAAAAGAAAACCAAAATTGAACAACCACCCAGAAATTGTATTAATATCTGCAGACCACACTGGGAGTGATGGGACTGGGGCAGTTCTTTTTCTGATCTTGGTTTTCAGCTCTGAGATGCAAAAGTGGATCCATTGTCCTGCTGGATGTGGTTGATTCCTGGTTTAAAAAGATATCTGTATCTAGATACATATATAGATAGGTATAGATATACATGTAAAAGCCATCAGAATCATACAGAAAGGTGGGAAACTTCAGGGAGCCAAAAAGCACTCCATTTAAAATATAAATGCAAGGGAGCAATGCTCACTTCTCCTAATCTTATTTTTTTTTTAAGTAGCTCACTATTATTGCTTGTAATCTTATCATAGATGACTTTTCCCCAATGGGGAAAAAAAGAAAAGGAAACCAAAATCAAACAACGACCCAGATATTGTATTAATATCTGCAGACCAGACTGGGGGTGATGGGATTGGGGCAGTTCTTTTTCTGATCTTGGTTTTCAGCTCTGAGATGCAAAAGTGGATCCACTGTCTTGCTGGATGTGGTTGATTCCTGGTTTAAAAAGATATAGATACAGACAGATTGATATAGGAAAGCCATCAGAGTCATACAGTAGTTTCCCATGGGGAAAAAAAGGAAGAAGAAAAACAAACCACCCAGAAATTGTACCAATATGTGGGGGCCAGACTGATGGCAGTGGGACGGTTCTTTTTCTGATCTTGGTTTTCAGTGGTTTAAACCCTCTCCTGAGAAGGATGGTCTGGAAGAAGGTTCAGATCAGGACCCAGATGAAGATGCAGCCCAGAGCAGACTGGTGCTATTTATTATTTCTATTTTGGAGGAGCCCAGAGGCTTTAATCAGCATCAACACAATCAAATCCTGGCCCGGGGAGCACAAATGCTTTGCAGCAGTGACGGGCACGGCTGGCACCAGGTGGGGGGAACGTGGGAGGTGAACAAGGGCTGAAAGGGGCCCCCAGGTCCAGGTCACTGACAGTGCTTATCCCACCTCTCCCCTCTCCTTTCCCAGCCTTCCCAGCCACCTCCCCAGCCCCTCTGGACCACGCTGCAACCCCAAAGCCTGCACACACGGTGTGCCAACGGGCCTTAGCCCTCCCCGCCTCCTGTCAGGCTGCATCTACATAAACCTGCATTTGTCTGTGGCCATAGCCCAGTTTTCTCTCTTTATTTATCTACCTGTCTACTCATTTTACAATCTCTCTCTGGACAGCCACGGAGCAGGAGACAGAACCAGATGCTGTGGCATGCACTGAATGCCAACGAGCCCGGTGGGGTGTGCGAGCGGCCTCACGCAGAGGAAAGGTCCTTTTGTAAACATGCCTTCTGATCAAAGGGCTGATGCTTGCTGATATTTTCAACATTAATAATCTCCCAGCTGCCTCACTCTATTCTCTGGCTCCCTATTTACCCATCCTTCACGGTACACAGAGAGGCAGGGCTTGAAACAATCAGCTGGCTGGAGGAGAGGGAGGTTGTTTGAAACAGGGATTCACCTGAAGGATAAACCACATTGACGTTGCACAGGAAAGCATAAATATGTATAAAATCGTGGTATTGGCATATACTGTGCCAGAGAGAGAGGCATCTAAAGATATGTGCACACATGCATACAAAAATAATGTATAATCACATGCACAGTCCTTCAAAATCCCTGTGCTGCTGTCTGTGCCACACCTCCTTTCCTACCCACCATGCAGAGGTGTATGGAATCAGGTAATTGAAACATGAGTGTTTCATCAATAAAACAGAAAAATTACTGCCAGAAATTAATGCCCATGCAAGGTACTCCCTGGAGAAGACGTAGTTGGCTATTTTTGTGATGGTTTATATGTTTGTGAAATGGGAGCAAGGAGAGAGAAGCTGAACAGAAGAGTTACAGTAGCACAGCTCTGAACCACAGTGAAGGGAGAATATTTGGGCCAAGTGCTGGCTGAGACAGACCTGAAGATGCAAGGAAAGGAGATGTTTCCTGTTGTTTGACTCCTGCTGTGCTCCGTGGAGCAGGACATGGTACATCCTTCCTCAGTCAACAGCCTCCCAGTTCCATTGCCAGTCTCCTCTTAATGGATGTCCTTTTGCTCAAGGAGAAAGCTTTAATAAAACTGGTTATAAACTCTGCATACCCCAGGAAAATGTCATCTGTCACTGAAATACAGCCAGCCCTGGCATGGCAGGCAGCAGACCTTGGAGCAGCACACTGCCAGCCAGCCAGGCAGAGGCTGGAAAATGCACCACATCTGTCTGGTGTAAAACGGGTGGGAGGACTCCGGGCAGAGCACAGCAAACACACTGGGTGAGCCTTGGCTCAGCAGAGAGTCCACTGGCACCTTTGCTGGCTGCAGCCAAGCTGGTTCTTTAACTCCCACGCAGGGAGATGCTTCCAGCACCTGCTCGTGGTGCTAATTAGGGTGTTCTTCCACACAGGACTTGCCTGCTGAGCCCCTGGGTGTTCTGACTCCACGTGCCCTGTCCCAGCTGCCCCTTTGGACAGCTGCATAACTGGGAGCTGTTGAGGCAATCTGTACCTCTACTCCATCAGCCACTCGAGCTAAACCTGCAGCAAGGCACAGGGGAGCCAAAGCTATGGGAAACAAGGGCCATTTTTAATCCATTACAGCCTGACAATGCCACAAAAATAGCACTGAGTTGCCAGCAAGGGTGAAAAATGTATCACTGCAAATATTTTGCTTTCCTTTTTCGTGGTACTTAAGGGCTTTCTAAACTCAAAGGTCAGAGAGAAGCTGCTGAGAGAAATCACAATCAGAGAAAACACTTCCAGAGGGGGAGAATCTTCCTGCAGGAAACACATGCCCAGACTGACAAGAAATCATGCCCATGGCTTTGCATCATCCCAAGACTGTGCTGTGTGCTGGCTGGAAACGTGCAGTCCATTCTCAGATCCCATTTTAGCAGCTGCATTTCCTAGTGCAACCCACTGAGAATTCCAGGCTATCTAAATGCCTGCTTTATCCCCACATCTCTAATATATGCAGAGTAGAGTGATCTTATCTATTGCTAGAATGTTGCATTGTCTTGCTGGAATTGCTCTTTAGCAGACTGCTTCTGCAGGGTAGGATTTCACTTCCTTTCTTCCCTGTCAGCATTTAAATGTAGCAGGTGTAATGTCAGGACACCAGGACTGGGATTTTCACTCCTGACACATGGAGACATGGGCATTTCAGAAGGGAAGCCAAAAGCTTCTTCCTCTTGGCCTCCAAGACACAAGAAGACCACAGTCTTCAACAGTCCTTCAACACTGGAGGCTGCAGAACTGGCAAAGCTCAGCTCAGTGATCCTTGAATTCCTCCCTCTGCTAAACACAAGGCTGGAGAGCAGCTCAGAATTGTCTTGCCCAAGCAAGAAATCCCAGCAGCTCCCCAGCATCCTGCCCTCAGTGCCCCCACACATCCATCAGCTGCCCCTGGCGTTCACAGGACATTTTTCCTGGCTGCTCATTAAGAATCCCCATTGCACTTACCGGTGACAAATCTTCTTCCAGGGCTGGCAGATGGGGAGGCAGAGAGGTGCAGTGAGAACTCCAAACATCTGCTGGCTGTTCCTCCTGTGCTCACAGGACAGGCCCCATGGAGCCAGGGAAGGAGAGGATGCTGTTGGCAGCACTTCCTCTGGGATGTTTAAAACTCGCTTGGGAATTAATGGACTGGGATCTTTATTTTTTTTTTTTTTAGTCCTATGCAAAGGTCTCTGACTCACAGCCCAGGGTTTGAGACGTGATGAAGAGAGAAAAGGCAGAGCCAGCATCTCCCTGGCCCTCAGAGCTCCCTCTGCAGATGAAAGAGGAGCCAGGCTCATTTTGCATCACATTTTTCATATAGGGAAATATTTATGGAAATATATGAATCCCCAGTGACCAAGTGCACAGAGACACCTTTACTAGGAGGAAAAAAAGGCAGCTGGAGCCCTGTGCATGCTCTTTTTTCACCGTGGCATGTGCTCCAGCAGGCTCCAAAGAGACCCCTCCTGACACCACCACCTCGCACCAGCACCTCACTAAGAAGATTTGAGAACTTGTGAATAAAATAAATAAAGTAGTGAGTGAAGGGAGTGAGGAAAAGGCATCTCTTTCGTGATGAATACAGGCAAATTATTACTTTTTTAAAATGCATATTTAACTGTGGAATTCTCTACTAGATAAAACAGCGACCAAGGAGATTTTAAAAGGAATTAATATGAATATAAATACTGAGCTTGGCCTCAGCTACTGTAAAAGATAAAAGAATTAGAGGAAAGATGCCTCTTTCCAGACATTTAGACGGGATAGAGGGTTAGCTGGGCCCTTCCAATGGATTTGGATACCACTCCTTATGGTTCTGCTGCTCCTGTGCCCACTCCTTCCCCAGCGGCGGTGCTAATAAGGAACCCAATTAGCATTCAAGGACCAGTCGTGCCAATTAGGCCCTGGCACACGCCAGGGCTGAGCCCAAGTGCTGCTTCCCTGGCTGCCAAGTGCCTCCCGGTCCTGCTGTGGAGCACGGCCACCGTGTCACCTCCCACCACGGGGGAGCAGGGACGTGCTCCCCAGGCAGGGCAGCAGCTGGGGCAGGAGGGCTGGGACACGGCTTCCCTGTGTTCTCTGGGCTTCCCTGTGTTCTCTGGGCTTCCTTGTGTTCTCTGGGCTTCCTTGTGTTCTCTGGGCTTCCCTGTTTTCTCTGGGCTCGATCCCTGGCAAGGTGTTTGACCATGAGCATCTTCCCAGAGCCAAAGAGGTGCTGGGAGGTGGGTCTGTGCTGCTCGGTGGCTCCTGGGGCACTGCTGGGTGATGCTGAGCCCTGGTCAGGCTGGAGGGGCAGAGCCCTGCAGGAAGATCAAATCCCTTGGCAGTTCCCAGGGCAGGAGGGGGAAAGGCAGCCTGGCATGGTATTTTCTGCCCTGCCAGGCTGCCTGTGGCAGAGGCATCCACGTCTCCTGACAATGAGGTGGCCACTGTGTGCTCAGGACCTGGGCAGAGCTGCCCCCCCTGCAGCCAGGCAGAGATGAAAGTCTCCCTGGTGTGTGCTGGCATGAAAGGAGGAGGGACAGAAGATGAGAGTTTTCTCTGAATCAGCTATAAATTTGCAGCAGACACAAACCTTTGGTGATATGGAGCAGAATTTGTTGTTTCCAAAGGGAGAAAAGGAGGCCCCAACCTTCCTGAATTAGTGCTGATAATACCCTTCTTCTCTGCCCTGGCACTCTGCAAACCATGGGGATGTGCCAGGGAGTGGAAAAGGAGAAATGCAGCCTTCAAGAGGAACAGAAGGATAATTCTGTGTGTGCCAAGACCAGCAGACCTCTCTGGGTGGAAACACAGCTCCTCCCTCACCCCTGGCTATCAAATGGAGTGATTATCAGACAGAATGGGGTGGCACAAAGCACCAGAGAAGGTCTGTGGTGGAGCAGAGGAGCAGAATAAACAACAGCTATATTTCCTTGATATTTCATCTGGATTGCAGGAAACCAGTAGGAAAAAATGTGCACTTTGATAATCAGATTATTTTTCTTTTCGAATCTTCTTTCAGCCAGCAAGCAAACAATTAGGCCTTTGCACAGATCTAGTATCAGAAAATGATGTATTACTGCCCTGCTTGGGTGAGTAAAATATGTCCTGAAATAGCTGCAGTCTCACAGATATCAAGAATGCTAGTCAAGGTTAAATCTCTCTTTCTTTTCAATTATTTTTTCATAAATTAAAAGCCAAGTGACAATAAATTATGCTATAAAAATCAAAATGTCATTTGCTTTTATCAGAACTAAAATTAAGCTATACACACATTGCAGATATAACAAAAGGGGAGAGGGAAAGAGCAAAGAAAAGGATGATAATGGATTTTTCGTATATTTTGGTGCAGTTGAGATGAGTCACGAGGTCTGCATGTGGAACTGGGTCACAGGACTTTTTCGGGCTTAATGTTCTGGTCTAGACAATTAAAAAATAGCCCAAACTGAGACTCCTTAGAGGCTGCTGGAAGAAAGGCATGACAAACTTGCCTCTCCAGCTCCCAGATCTGTAGGGCTTGGGGAACATCACACACAGGTTTTCAGAATCTTGCACTGAGGCCATTGATAAAATTTATTGCAACAATAAAAACTGAATTAAAAGGACCGAGTTTTTTACTCCTTCCTTCCTCTGACTCCTGTCTCTGAGCTGTTCACACCATTCCTGTTCCCAAGCCAGGCTGATTCGGGTACAGGTGAAACATTGACAACCAAACTGCACATCTCCTCCTACACAAAATTTAGATGAGTCAGACCATAAAGACCATGAACTGGGCTCAGTCCTGGACTAAGCTGCACTTCTGAGAGGGTTATCAAGCCTGAAGGAACATCTGGGGTTAGTCCAGGGCTGCAGCACCACAACAGCAGCAGGTCTGACATGGCAGGTTTTCTCTTTGCAGTGCAAATATTGAATATCCCCTCCAAGAGCACAAAAGCCCACAGTGCCAGGCAGTGCTGAGCACACTTTGGGCTGGTCAGCACTCCAGTTGTTTTATTCAATAATCTTCTCTCCTCCCACGTTCTGAAGTCTGCAAGAGAAGGAGCCATTTCAACTCTGAAATGGTGTTCACATTTCCACGAGGATTCAGCTGGAATCACGGGACATCCCACTGTCTGAAGGAGGTGGGAAGAGGGAAAACAAATTGCACCTGCTTGCTCCAAGGTCAAAAGTGGCCAGAGATGTGGCTGCTCGTTGCTCCAGCAGGAGCTAAAGCATCCAAACAGACCTGAGCTACTCGAATTCTCTGCCTGACTCTGCTCTGCACGGTAATATTGGGAGAAAGAATTATGAAAACATAATGGGAAAGCAATGAAATATGACCAAAGCCTTGTAATGATGAAATATAATGACTCATAATGAAGCAGAGGCAGGAGGAAAAAAAAAAACCACCTCAATTCTTGTGAAACAAAAATAAGAGACAGGAAGAGCGTGAGAAGGAAGGGGGGAGTGAAGGAGAGGGGAAAGGAAGCAGCAGCTGGAAATGACTTTTAACTTTTCCACTTAGTGTTTTAAAACCAAAAAGCAATTACTGCCAGGCTGGCATTGCCTTTCTGCACATTAATTTCCTATTATGAATAAAATTAATGAGTTTAACAATCTCCCCGTCCTCGTAAAGTTGTGCTCTTCATTATTGGTGTTAATAACCCACTGGGGACTGACTGACTCCAAAGCTCAGCACCATGCCCTGGTTTTTTTGGAGTTTAAAAAAGGAAAACAGAGATAAGGTGGGGATGAAGATTTCAAGAAATGGAAAATGATGGTGGGACTCGAGCCAGGCTGAGTGAAGGTCATTCTTTATTTAATGACCTACATGGTTACATGGCAGTGGGACCTCGTGGGGGGGATAATTCTGCTTTTGTGTCCCAGTGGAAACCAAGAACCAAAGTCAAACCACCCCAAATGTCACACGGCAGATTTAGAGTGCTTGGAAGGCAGGCACACCAGCAATATCTTCCTGTTTCAGCTCTGCCTTTCACTTGGAAACAAAGATGTCAGGGAGGGGACACGCATCACACACATCATTTCAATGGCACACAGGTGGCAGTGGAGGGAAACCTCCAGCTCCAGAGCAGCCTACAAGGCTTGGCACAGTGGCAGATGGTGCCAACTGCTCCCTGTTGCCATGTGGGACCTCTGTCTTGCACAAAGATGTTCAGAGCTGCTTGATCCTACAGCCTGAGACCCCGAGCTCTCCAGGCTGAGTGCAGCACCCCGTGGCCCAGCACTGGGACTGTGAGAAGCCACGAGGACAGAATGCTGGGGATTGAGGATGCTGTGCCACTGCAAAGCCACAGAATTTCCTCCCTAGAGGCCAGGTGGCTGGAATGTGGAAATTTCTGCGAGGGCAAGTGAAAAACCCTCACCCATCTGCTTAAATTCACCTGGCTCGGGTGGCAGAATTCACAAAAGAAAACTTGCTGTGAGATTTATACCTCTACCACCTGCATCTAGAAGGTTGGCATCCCTGCCAGAACACCTTTTCCAAGAGATGGTCCTCCTACAGACCAGCTGGAGGGGTTTAAGGTGTTGTGTCCCTGCAACCCAGCAGCCAGATTGCTCCTGGAGAGCATCCCTTGGTCCCCTTCCCTCCTGATGGGCCAGCTGAGCTCACATGGCAGAAATGATCCCTTTGCAGGGCCGTGGCTGGGTGTGGTGGAAGCAGCTCACAGAGCACTCATGTGAAACATTCCTCCCCCAGACAGAAATGCAGGTTCCAAATGGCTGGGGCAGGGCTGGAGCCCCCAAACCTGCAGAGCCCTGAGAGCAAACACGCCCACGGCCCCATCAGGGCAGGGGCTTTTGCATCAGATATTTGAGGAACAGCTCACAGCTGCCAAGTCCTGCAGTACATATGGTTTAACTTCCATCCTTCTGCACAAAGCCTGGGCAGGATGCAGGCCTGAACAGCCCAAGCTGGTCTGGCTGTGTACACAGACTGGGTTTTCTAAACATCCTCAGCTAAATTTACAGGACTCTTAGCCCAGTTTTAATGTTAACAGCGTGGCACTGCCCTTAAATTTTCTGTCCTCAGCACGTAGGTGTTTACCTCTGTGAAGTGAACAAACACAGCACAGATCCTTCACGGATCAGGGCACAGAAACACATTTTCTTTACAATCCCTTCTGGGCAGAGGACTCCCTACATAAAAAGCCAAGAGTTCACCAGGCAGTGGCAGGTTTAAGTCACCTGCTTTGTCCTCTCTGCACATTAGCATTTAAAACCTACGATAAAAAGGCTGAAAGGGGAACTTTAATAAAAACATTTTTTACATCTGTTAGAGGTGTTTGTATTGCACTTTCTGCACCACTGATGCCCTCAAACACTCTTTTTCCTTTTAGAAAAATTGTCTTCCTCCCTCAGCTCTGTCATTTCCTAATGGTATGGAAATTTCCCAGCCTCCCAGATGCCAGACTCCCAGCTGTCTCCTGCTCCAAGCTGGAGATAACCAACCCAATCCTGTATAAACCCAGACTGGCACTGCCTGGTGGTGTTTGGGTGATGGCACGGACTGAGTTTGCTGAGGCTCAACCCCAGAGTGAACAGACAGGTCTCTGTACCCAGACAGCCACACTTTAGGTGCCACTAACTCCACTCCACTGGTTTCTGCTGGAAATGGGAGTCATTTCTCAGCCTGCAGAGCCCAGAGTGGGAGGTTTGAGGCATCCTGATGGTGCAAGTGTGGAGTGAGAATTTGCTCACTTTGTTCCCCTCCCGCAGAGGATTTCCAGCTGCCACACTACCACCTTTCATCAGCTCTGGTCTATTCAATCTCTATTCAGGAGACTAAATTCCCATTCAGGGTGGACATCTCTGCTGGGAAATGTCTTTTCTTTCCCAGCTCAAGGAGCCAACAAACAGGAGGCAAGATGAGAGCGGGGTCTCACCCACAGAAAATCACTACTCAAAACACCAGGAATGCACTGCTGTATCCAGGAAGATATTTTCCAGGTAAAAGGAGTTCCCTGTCAGCTGCTGCACAGGGTGGATTGTGCCAGTGGCTGTAGCTCCTTGGGTTTTTTTGCTGCTTCTCACTTTTAATCCCTCACTGCAAAAAAACCCAAGCGACAGCAAGTTATTCTTGCTCAGAATGCACCAGGAATAAAGAAGCCACACATCAGCAGTACACTCTTGTTCTTTTCCATTTCCAAAAGTCAAATGTCGCTTTTATTCTTGAAATAGCCATAAACTGCCAACTACTGGGACACAAAGAGCTTTTAGTACATCCTGGGTGTCAGACAGGATACCAGAAATGGGCTTTTCTACTACAGAGACACTCAGCACTTAGTCCTGTGCAGCAAAAGCTTGTCCTAAATGTGCTTGTGCCCTGTGATTCTGAACTGAATCTAATGGCAATAGGAAATTCAGGGCAATTTGCACATTTGACTTCTTTGGGTTCAACCCAAAATCTCTAATGATGATAAATTAATACATAGGATTCTGCTGGGCTCATCAGGGGAGTTTTGAAACGTTGCAAACCAAAGCAAAATGCAAGTCTGTCCCCTAGAAATCATCTCTACCCTTTGCTAGCTCTGCTTTCACCCAACCCAGGTCAGAGAAGAGAAATCCTGTACTTCTGAGAAGAAGCTGAGTTTGGAAAACGGAGATTTCAATTGCAATTAAAGCGTTGAAGAAGGTGTTCCTGTGATACACCCAGAGCCTTGTCCTGCCTTTTTCTGAGGAAAAGACTCCTGGTTCTCTTTCACTCTGTGGCTTCTTTATACTTGAGAGGGCTGAGATTTGGTCTAAGTGCAATTTACTGCAATTTTAAACCCTATTACCCCCTCAGCATGGTGCTGCATAAATGTAATGCAGGGTCTTTAATTTTCCAGACAAAGGTATTATTTGAGTTCCTTTCATAGCCTAATTATTACTTAGCAAATATCATGTTGTGATGAGTATTTATGGATAATTCTCAGATAATACCTAATTATATGGTTAATACTCATAATGATGGGAAAGCCTCAAATATTCAGAGTCCAGGGTTTTTAGACTATCTCAGAACTCCTTATATTTCCAAGCACTTGTAAGTTGAGGATTTTTGTGTTGTTCTTTTTTTTTTTTTACTATTTCTAGCATGTAGAACAGCTTTTGCTACAATATCTCAGACTGCCCAGTGGAATTTGGATTCACAGGTTGGCATGGACAGCTCTGAACTTCTGAGTGACCTGACACAGCTCTAAACCTGATTAACTCACCAGATAGCCTGAGCCTGTGGATAATTTATGTGACTGAACAGGCAGACCTTTCAGGGAATGTACTCTTAGGGGAAAATGGCCTGTGCTGAAAGGAGAAAAAGGGTTGACTTGATTGAAATTTCTGATTTTCAAAAGCACACGATGGGACAGGGCATGGAGGTAAGAAAGGGCTGCTGGGGAGAAGTTCTGTTCCTCTCCATCCTTGTGAATTTGTTACTGCTCTGGCTGTGAGCTCTTCCCTGTTTTACTGTGATCTGCAGCCCAGGTTGTGGAAACCCCATCCCTGGGAGTGTCCAAGGCCAGGTTGGACAGGGCTTGGAGCAACCTGGGCCAGTGGAAGGTGTCCCTGCCCATGGCAGGGGGTGGAATGAGATGGGCTTTGAGGTCCTTTCCAACCCAAACCATTCCATGATTCTGTGAACCCCTGCACTCAGATCAGCACCAAACACAAACTGTGTTTCCCACGTGCTGCCCCAGAACTGGGCCCTGACCTTCATCAGTCATGGAATTAGTTCCTCAAACCACCAGCAACACCTTGGGCAGCCCCAAATGAAGTTTAGTCTTAGCAGGTGACAGAAAAGCTCTTGGCCTCCTGGACTTGGGTGTCTGAGTCAATCCCTCTCCCAGCTGAGACTGGAGACAGAATAATTAATTCACTGCTGGGTAAATGGCTACATAAATAGAGAAGAAATGGTGCCTGGACAATCAGATGCTGCAATCTGGGAAGACACAGAAACCCAGAGATACAGGGGGAAAGGGAGACAGGCAGGCAGGAGGTTGTCAGGACTGTTTTGATGGGACAGAGACCAGCAGCAGATGCTTAAGGAAGGACAGAATATGCTCAGAGCAGTCCCATTCCTCCCTTCAAACTCTGGCAATGTGCAGCTAAACCTGTGCAGTGAACCTGTGTTTTGTGAACAATCGTGTGAAGGCGAAGAAATGGGCAAAGCCAAAGTTTTGGCAGCTGTTTTTGGTGCTGCCCTGTGCAGGTGTCACCCAGCTGGGGCACTGCAGGGAAGGTGGGAGAGCTGCAGAACCTCCCTTGTGAGGTGGTTGCAGCACCCAAAGGTCTGGGTTCCTCTGGCAGCACCACCTTGGACTCCAGCAAGTCGCTTCATATCTCTCAGCCTTGATTTACCCCTGGAAAGTGAGTTTAACAGACTCCTCCACGAAGTAGTCTCAATTAATTAGCATTTGTAAAACTGCTCTGAAATTCCCAGATGAAAGCCTGGCCTGGAATGGCAAATTGCTAATGATAATTAATAGTTGTTCATGGTCTCTTTATGGAATCTCAAATTATTTTCTGAGGGGAAGAAAGTAGGGATAGAGGCTCTCAAGGCAGAGATCACTAAAAAACCCCACGACAGCCATACCTTCCTGCCTGCTCCACCTTCTTTCCCAGAATTAATAGGGAGAACTGACACCTCTTCTGAGCAGAGGGAAGGGGAGGTAATGAAGGCCCCGGGTGCTCCTGCATTCACCACACGTTCCTCCTCTGGCAAAGGATGGAGCTGGGGAAGGGTGGGCAGGGGGAGTGAGGCAGGAGGGGATGAACAGGGGTGTTACATTTCTCTCTCAAATGGATGCAAAGGCAGCCCTAATTAAACAGATGTTCTTAATAATACTCTGACAACTGTCCCTGCTTTAATTTGCTTCACAGTAAAGATTAATATAACAAGGCAACACTACTTTACAAGGGGAGAGAAGGGAGCTGAGCTAATAAAAGGCAGTAGCTTACATGGTATATTATTGCTTTTCTTTCTGCTTGTCTAGTGAATATTTACCTCCTCTGGGAGCAGTTTTCATATTTATTTGATCGCTCCTCCAGGCTACAGCTGACTTTGTGCTACATTGCAGGAGGATTAATGCCGGGGCCAAGAGGTGTTCTGGGTGCACAGGCAGGTTGGGGATCTCCATGGAGACTCTCCAGCCACAGGACAGGTCCCAGAGGTGCTGGAGCCAGCAGAGATATTAACCACAGGCTGTGGGAGCAGGGAATGAATTCCAGGAAACTCCTGTGGCAGTGTCAGGGGAGCCATAGGACACAGGAGGTGGTTTTCAGGCTGTTCCTCGGACCAAAGGAGGGGTTTCCCTGGGCTCAGTGTCACAGGCTGGCATGACAGAGGCAGAAACAGAGAGCCCAGGCAAGCAGGACACAGGGAAGAGCATTCCCAGCTCCTGGGAAGGCGTCAGGACTTCTGTGCACACACTCTCATCTCACCCATCTGCACTGAGTTAGATTAAAATAAGAACAGCTGGACTTCTGCACCTACTCTCCTCTATGCTGGGGGCCAGGAGTTACCAGGTAGGACTCACATCTCCTCTTCTGATCACCCCGAGCATGAACTCGAACCCCAGTGGATGTGGAGGAACCAAACCTCCATCCAACATCACAGCTCACCTTAAGACACAGTGTGACACAAGCCTGGAGTAGGCTATTAAACACATACTCCCAAGCTGCTCTTCACTTTGGTCATAACTCTGGGTAGGCTTGTTAAATAATAAACCAATCCTTGGCTGAGCAACATTCACAGTTGCCCAGTTTGAATTGCACAGAGTTCAGCAGCAAGAAGGAAACCAAGCTCTTCCAAGTGGGAGGGCCCTGTCCAGGACCCACAGGCGAGTTTGGGTCTTTGGTTTGTTCAGGTCATTCAAAAAGGGACCTTTCCACAAACGGGAACTGACCACTTCACTTTTGAAAATGAATTCATCCTAAATGAATATCTGTTTCATATCTAACAGTACAGCACCTTCTAAGACTCTGGGTGACTCGCCCTAGGAAGAGATGGGGAGCACCCCTGGATGAAGTGTCATCCAAATCCAGGCACTCCTCAGCACCACAGGAGTGTGGTGTTCTGAGGAGTGTGGTTCCCTACCCTGGGCCTGAACTGAAATATTCTGCAGAAATTATCTGGCACCTCTGCAAACACTGCCTGTCACTGCTGTGTGTGCTCTTCCATCCCAGCTGCTCCCTCGAGCTGCTTCCCCACTCCTGGAGCTCTTCCTGGCAGATTTAGGCTGGGCATAGCCTGGGGTGGGCTTAGCTCGAGTTTAGCCATGACCCTGGGCTGCAGCTCTACATCTCCCAAATCTTACCTGGGCAAAAAGCCTGTGTGTGTCACAGAGCTTTGCTCCCACACTTTGTTACCTACCGTTCAACGATTCCTTAAATATTTTAAAGCTCCATTTGTCATGCAATTTGTGAAGCTGTTTACGACACCGACGCCCTTAGACAATAAGGGGGGAAGCAGAAGAAAAGAGCAGAAGCTGGCAGCTCCATACATTGCCCTTTGTGGGAATTAATGAGCCTTGTTTACTTCCTGGCTTTTTACAGCTCTCTGAAATGTCAGATGCCCCCCAGACTGCCTTGACAAAATCACATCATCAACCTCCCCCCCACATCCAGCCCCTGGACCTGGGAATCTTCATCCCTGTCCTGACTTTTCACTCCAACCCCCTTCCACGACTGGACCTTTTGAATGTGGTCTCCAAAACATTTTTCCCACTGGGGACTGCAATGCTCATGAAAGGACTCACAATGAGGGGTAACAAACACGTCATTCCACCTGTAGCATTCCTGGAGTTGTTACACTCAGTGGAATCAGCAGCACACAAACACCCCCCACAACCAAAATGCAGGAGGAAGCTCTTCAGACCTTTGCAGCCAAGAGGTTCCCTTTGTCCCTGGTTGAGAGCAGAGACCAAGTTGTGCACGCCCTCTGGAATCACCATGGCTAAATTGATGGGTGCTCCAGGCTTTTTCTTGGTAATTATCTTGCATTGCTCTTGGCTCCCAGTTCATCCAGGAACTATTCCCAGCCCTCCCCACCAGCAGCATCTTTCTGCTGCTACTCCACTTGTCCCCTTCTGCCTTGGCTCAGCTCTGGTGTCCTGGGGTCAGTGAGGAAGAGGAGCTCCAAGCAACCATCCCAAGGCCACGTGCCCCTGGCACACCTCAGTCCTGGTGACAGAACAAGAGTTAATCCAGCATGGCAGGAACAGGCTGAATTATTGAGCTGCCTCATGAATCAGATGGTTGAGTGGCCTCTGCCCAGCAACAACACTGGCCATTGCTCTTTATTCTTCTCCTTGCCAGGGCTGCCAAAGAGGGGCTCAAAGGTTAATAAGAGAAAGTCTATGCCCTTCCCATTCACAGGTTCTTTAATTTCTGCTTCCAACATCCCTCTGTTGCTGCTGCCAGGCTGAGTCAGAGCCTGCAGAAACACAGGCCCTGGGGGGGCTGAATCACAGCCTCCCACCATCACCAGTAGCCCAGAGCTCTCCCAGCACTGGGAACAGATCTCTGCTTTCACCAGAGCCTCGACTGTGGGAAGCCCTGAACCAGCTCCTCGTCCCTTTTTTAGCACCCATTTTGTCACTCCAACCCCTGTCTCCCTCCAGATACTTCTCACATTTCTCTGGGTGGGCTGACTCATTAAAACACCTCCTGCCTGTGTCCTGCCAGAGGTGTGGTGTTCCTTAGTGCCAACGTGCTCAGCTCCACGGGGATCCCATCCTGCCAGCCTTCCCTGGCCCTGGGAGCAGCCCTGCAAGGGAGCCCACAGGGAAAATGGAGAGGGACTTTTGACAAGAGCATCCCCCTTCCCAGGACAAGGGGGAATGGCTTCCCACTGCCAGAGGGCAGGGTTAGATGGGATATTGAGAAGGAATCCTTCCCTGTGAGGGTGGAGACGCTCTGGCACAGGTTGCCCAGAGAAGCTGTGGCTGCCCCATCCCTGGAAGTGTCCAAGGCCAGGTTGGACGGGGCTTGGAACAGCTTGGGCTGGTGGAAGGTGTCCCTGCCCATGGCAGGGGGGAAAACAAGATAATCTTTGAAGTCCCTTCCAGCTCAAACTATTCCATGATTCTGTGATCACCCCCAGCCTGGCAGTGCTGTGGCACATCACATGTGGAGTGAGTTTTCACATGAACAACCTGGGTTAATATTCCAGCAGGGAAAAGGAAAGCACAGACCTGCTGTACAGCCCTTCCTCTTCAGGATGGAGGCATGGATAAGCCTCATAACTGAATGGAAAACCCTAAAACCAGGCAGCCCTGGTGTTCTAACTCTGCTGAGGGATACAGCAGATCTGTCCCTGACCATGACTGGTAATGAACAGTCACGTCTCTAACTTATTCAAGGGTCTCAAAGAGTTTTATATGGATAAATAAATCCAATTCTTTTAATCCCAGGCAGATCTCCCTGCAAACACTGCCACACTGGGCTGTTTCTCTCACACTGTGCTGTCCATACACAAGTCCCTTCCAGCACCTCCAGGGGTGGGATCACAGTGTGACATTCACTCAACATTTTTAAATTATATTGAGTTACTGCAGGGTCTAACAGAGTTCTGCAAAGCACTGGTTCTAACTCAACATTATTCAATTAGTCCATTTTGCTGATTACCATCTGGGTCACTGTTGTCAGGGTTACAGCTGGCTCGGTGCTCACCCACAGATCAGATTTGAAAATACACCTGGGGATACGGGGATATTAAAAAATAACAGACCTTCAGTGTAACATGATTTCAAACATTCCCACAGCTGCTTTGCTGATCCTTAGGGTGAAGTTCAGCTCTTTAATTTCGACCATTTTAAGTAAAGTGAAAATAAAAAGGTGTTTTCGCGTGATCTCTGCACCGACAGTGGTTGTGGGAAACAGAGAAGGGTGGCCTGGATGATTTTACCTGTCACACTCTGGTGTTCACACAAACCCAATGATCCCCAGGGATTGTGTCTGCTGGTGCAAGACAGGGCTTGTGAGACTTTGATCGTGGGAACATGAGATCTGGAGCACACGTGGATAAAAGTGACTGTCTTTGTGCTGTCACTGTGTGTAAACCTGCACGAGAAAGAAAGGAAAGCAGAAATATTTGCATTTTGAATGTTACTCCTTGTAACTTGCACCTACAAAGCACGTGATCACAACAGCCTGGGTGTTGGGGACATTTAACAGACCTGATTCTGTTTGTAAATTCATAAAAATTAATGTAAGTGCAACAAGACGGGACAAGGAAGAGAGTGAGGTGACTCCTGTGAATTTGGGACTGTGTCACTGCGTGCCCAGGTGACACAGTGTGTGTGAGACTGTGCATTTGGGAAGCAGCAGCTAAAGGAGGTCAGTTTGGGACAAGCCAGTGGCAAAAATAGGCTCATCAGGAGGCCAGAGCTCCAGGTGACAGGAGCACTGACATCACTGGCAGTTCAAGCCCAAAAAAGCCCAAGTCACACAAGTCCAAAGGGTTTGCAGCTGAACTCCCATTAACTCTCCAGCCTGTGGTCACAGCAGTGGTGGGAGCACTGATTGTTTTCCTCCAGAGACAGAGGGAGCTTCCAGACAAGTAATTTGTTTTCTAAAAAGGCTAAATCCTTCTTCCTGTGCAGATGAAGCACTGGCCTGAAGTTCCCAAGGTCTGAGCAAAGCCATCAGTCACAGTCAGCTGGGTTTGGACTGCAGGAAGGGCAGCTCATACCTTTCAGAGACAAGTAGATACATGGGGACAAACTGCTGACCTGGTAGAAAGGCAATTGCTCTAAACAAATGCATAATGGAAAGATGAAAACTGGCCCCTATTTCACTTTCAAGGAGAGAACCAGCCAGATATTTCCTGCCCTAGGGGAGAACCTCCTTCACTGTCTGTAGGTGCCTGAGCCAAAGACTGTAATTGGAGATACAGCAGGAATAATAAATGCCAATTAGGTGGCATTTTCCCAAGCATTCAGTGCTGCCTGACTGTTTTGGAACTGATTTCGTGTACAACTGAACTGGACAAACACAGAGCATGTGGGAACTATCCCATCAACTAGTTGCTTGTTTCCTTCTTCCCTGTCTGGCAGGAGTTCCCACCCCAGACAGAACTGGTCCTGTGCATTTAATGTGCAGGGTCAGGAGAAAATTCCAGCTGAGGTGAAAGTCCCACCTTGGCATCGTGACTGGTGCCACTGGGGAGCAGCCCATGGCATAAAGGAGGACGATCCAGAGGCACTCCAGGAGTCAGTAATGCTTTGAGGAGGAATCTCAGGAACGTGCCCCCACAGGGCTGTGGATGGGGTGACAGACACAGCCATGCCATGTCCTTCTGGGAGCCAGTCTGCAAAGGGATAATCCAGTTTTGTGCCACAGAGGTGGCAGAAATTGCCAGGGAATGGCCCAGAGACCAGCCCAGTCTCCACGTGGTCTCTCTCCTGTACAAAAACTCAAATCACTTTATCCGCCACTGAGACGAAGCAAATTCCACCTTGGGTGGAATGTGACAGCTATTTAAGGATGATGCCACACAGTCTGAGATAGGAAGTGAAAGGAACTGTAACTCCTGCAAATCCAAGGGGAGCAGAGATAGGAAGAATATTAGTCTGCAAATGGGAAGCGGTCCCAGATCACTGGTACTCACACAACCAGTTTTGTATCCAACCAAATGGCAGGGACTGATACCACCCTCTGTGACCATCCTCCCGTGCCAAGGACCTGATTAGAAGTACTTAATGCACTGATGTTCTTATTGAGCATTTTTTGTTTGAGAAGTCCTACCCTAAACACTGATCAAACTCAACCTGCTCAGCTCGATAACAGCAGCTCCATTAAAAATCTGCCTCGTGCACCAATTTTGCCTTTTTCTCTCCCCTGTCAGGAGCTCATCAGTAAACAGCTAAGCAGCAACTTGATTAAAAATGTGAAAAAAGATTTGCTCCTCTCCAGGAAGATTTAATGCAGAGCTGTTTTAAGCTCCTTCCCACAACAGGTTTTCACAACTTGTTGGTTGAAATCACTCACACAGAGCACTGTCTCTCCAAACACAAGCTGTGCTGCCCAGTCCAATTTCTGTTCCTCCCACTGACACATCAACTTATCTCAGCATTCCAGCATCTTCTCCATGGTTTTGATACCTGGCAAAGATTTATGCAGAAGTGACTCACGGTCAAATATCAACAAGCAGTTTACAAGCAGCGTTTCAAAGAGATCCTTGGGGGAGGCAGGGATTGCAGTTTATGGCAGGAGTGTTTGATTTCTACCCTCTTAATGCAGAGCCTTCCAAAAAAAAAAAAAGAAAAAAAAAAGACAATTACCAGTTGCAGAACTGAAAGGGAAATGGCTCAAAAGCTGTTAGAAACAGCAAAACCTGCTGGTCACAAAAATCTGTGGTAACACAGAGGTAGACAAGTAATCCTTCTCTCTGTGTACACAAACATCCTCTCAGGAGGGCACCTAATGCATTTATTTTGGGTTTTTCCACTAGTGCTGCCAAAGCCTCTTCACTCACTTGCTGATCTGACCATGTGTGACTAATGTACAGCATTTTTGGGAGCCTTCAGGACTCTCTATCAGATCCCTGTAGTAAAACATGCTCTATCTGACCACAGAATTTAATGAAACTTGCTGGAACAAGATATTTTCGAGACCAGCATTCCAAGGGCTGACATTGCCCTGATGATGATAAAAGAAATCAGGTACACATTTGGGTTTTCTCTTCTCCTCTGAAATGTAATCCTGGAGCTGTGTGTGAAGAAGCAATTGTACTTGAAAAAGTTCTTTCTTCTAATTCCTGCTTCTTTCTCTCTACACCTTCCTCTCTTCCTAAACTTGCTCTTCTCTGCTTCCTCTGAAAAGTGTTCCTCCCTCCCCTCATCCATTCAACCCATCACAATCCACATTTATGGCTATCTGGGCACAATGAAATTCCACTTTCTGGTACATAAATGATCACTTTTTCTGTAACCTCAGGATTATTCATTTCAAAGGGAGGGAAGTAAATTTAAGGAATTTTCATAAATGCTGGCATCTCAAAAATAAACAAATGGGGTGCAACAGGACTTTATCAAAATCCAAAGAGATTAGCAAGGTCTCGCTGCCTTCAATTATTAACAAAGTACTTGTTCTCCAGAAAAGTACCCATGAAAATTTAAAACAGATGAAAATGGTTGTTCACTTAAAAACTGCTCCGTTAATCTGTGAGAGATGTTTTATTCAAAGGCATTAAATGAATCCTGCAAGGTTTGATATGCCATAATCCATCATTCATGTGGCACAAACACGCGGGGATCGATAAAATGTTGTGTCAAGAGGAGAGGGGAACATGGCATCCTCGGAGGATTGCTGCACAGAAGGCTTGTTTCAATTCATGGGATGGCCAAAATCGATATTAAGCCATAGATTTTACAAACTGGATGCCTCTTTGTTTTTCCATTTATAACCCTGCAGCCTCAGCTTGCAGTCAGAGGCTCAAACGGCTCGAGCTGAAAGGAGAAAACTCTGTCTCAAAAGCTCTGGTATAAATTTGCACCAAGGCAAGGTGACAGTTTCTGGCCTTGAGTTCAGGGATGGCCACATCACTGGGGGTTTGGATAATCACTGCAAAGTGAGCCTGCAAGGAAATCTGGATGTGGTTTATGGGTTGTGCTGGGTTTCTCCCCAAAACCAAGCTCCAAGTGAGATTAAAAGCTTTAGCCCAGCTATCCTTGCAAGCTCCAAGTGGTATTTGCAGGAACCAAATTGGTTTAGAGCTTGAACTTCGACTTGAACCACCTTGTTTTTATTGCTTTCACTGTTTGCATCAGGGCAGGGTCAAAAGAGAACTGTCTGACACCCAGGCCATCAGAGCACGTGGATGTTCCTTTTGTTCTGAGGAAAAAACCACAAAGGAAGGTCAAAACAGGGAGAAGGGAGGAAATCAGTGTGAAAGGAAAGTGTTTTGCTCAGGGTGCCCATTGTACCAGTTAAGCTTTGAGTACAAGGGGTTCTTTTACCCAGTGTGGTTATTGTTGGGTTTATTTGAACAAAAGAATTCTTGTACAAGACCATTTCCTTACGATTCAGGAGGGAAAACCACAGTGCCCAGAAAAGATGTGGCCAGGGAGCAGAGCAAGCCCAGGGACTCAGAGGGTGGAGCCAGAGGGACACATTCCCTGGATTTCTCACCTGCTCCCTCTCGGTGTTTCTGCAATTACTGAGCTCTCCGAGGTGAGATCAGGGAAGAACAGGGCTGCTGATCCAAGCACACAGATTAGTTTTATCTCTTAAGGATAAGGCTACTCAGCCCATGATAGTCTGTTATCTGGATCCCTAATGAGCAGAGATGTAAGGGAGAATCAGCAGACTGCAGTGAGGAGCCAAAGTGAATTACAAGCAGGGGCTGTGACTCTGTTTGGATTGTTCCCTGGTCAGAATAATTTGTTCCCTGGTCAGAGGAACTCCCATTAGGGCAAGGACAAAGCCACACTTTGGGCCACTGCAGCCAGGGGCAGGTGAGGTTTAGCCTCACCCAGGCTAAGCCCAGGAAAAGAAGAATGGAAGTGTGAGGAGACACTTAATTTAAAATTCATTTGAAAACAAGATTAGTAACACTGAAATCCAGACAAGCTACTACAAGGTAAGATGCAAGAAAGGACCATTTCTGTTCATATGCCTCTGGGGCTAATGATGAAAACAGGAACTGTTGTGTCAAACTGGCTGGAAAGGTGCTGAAGGAACCATGAAAGAAGGGGATAAACCATTCTATGAGTCCATAATTAAAATAGTTCTGTGTTTTTCTGACCTGCACTGCAGTGGTTTGCTGGGGGAAACAGGGGCCTTGCCAACCTGACCTTCCCCATCCTGCTAAAGCTTTACACAGCTCATCACACCTCAGCTCACGGAATAATTTGGGTGCATAACAGCCCAAATACGTGGTTTAACTGTGAAATCAGGGAATTATTTCCAGGGAGGGAGCAGATTCTTCTCCAGTTCCTGTGATCCAGTATTAAAACTGCTACCAAGGCTCCAGATCACTCTGTGCAGAGCCTGTGAACTGTTTGCCCTCCCACAGATCTGGGCAGGGCAGCAAGGTGGAGAACAGCTCAAAGTGCACAGAGCTTTCAAGTGCCTGCAGCAGCACCCCTGGTTGATTAAAGAAGTGTTCACGTTAATCATATCTTGTGCTTAATGAACTAACGCCAATTGCATCAAGCAGTGACTCTTTTATGTGATGTGCTTGGGGATGATACAAACCCCTGCAAGAAAAACAGAGCCAAAGGTCCCTCTGAGGCACCCCCGTCCTCCAAAGCTGCTGCTGAAAAGCTTGTCCCTGAGTGCTGCACCCCTTCTGATGGGGGGAAAGGCACAAACATCCAGGAGATCAGAGGGAAACAGAGACAAGGACAGTGTAAACAGTGTAAAAATACCCATTTTATCAGCTTTTCCTCATTCATGTGGTGAATCCTCGCTCTAGTGAGGGCATTGCCTTGTAAAGAAGCTTCAACCAACTAGTGAGTCTTGATTTTTATCCTGACCTTTCATCATTCCTGGTATATTCGTTGCCAGTCTATTCCTGGCTCTGTTTCTGACTCACAGCATGAATTTGGATACATTTATTTCACTTTCTCCACACCTCAGCTTCCTTTCAGTAACATTTAACAAGCTGAAATCACTGATATGTGAGCAGGACTTTGAAAACCCCAGATAAAAGTAAGAGACCAGCTTCTGCTGTAAAAGATGACCAAATTTGTGAATGAATAAACCCGGGGTCAGATAACATATTGCAAATATATTTGTAAGAGATAATGGAGCATTTATTTATAGAGCCATCAGAAAGTCAGACCTGGTCTTCTTGTAAATGGAAGCAACAGTCCATTTCTTTGGGCTCTGGGCCAGTTCATACAAAGGCTGACACATTATTAAAGCCAGAATAGGTCTATTTTCCATTTCTCAAGGCAGGCTTTTTCATTACCATATGTTTCTGCTTCTCTATCTAGTTTTTTTTTTTTTTTTCCTGATCTGATATGGTTCTGCAATTTATTACTGAGTTCATCAGCTGCAGGATCTGATCCTGAAAGGATGAGGGAGGACCTCTCGTGCTCTCAGTTGCCTTTACACAGGCTTTTCTGGTCATTTCTTTGCCCTGGCACCCTGGGCATTGGTTGCAGACCAGATTTTTGCTTGTTTTTCCTTTGGCAAGGAACCACCTGGTTCTCTGAGACCTGAACACGTGAAGCAGTTCAGTGAAACGTGAGGACCTGCAAGGTCTGACCAGCTGAATTTATTATCCCAAGTGAATGCTCAGTGTTGAGAGCAGCTAAGAATCCTTATTCCCCAGTCAGCTGCTGTGGATCTGCCTAAAAACAATTGCCTGAGGACACTCTGGCTCTCGTGTTTGCCTCAGGATCAAAAGCATCCAGTGGGCAAGGATTATCAATAACCACCAGGCTGCAGTGCTTTGTTTGCTCTATCAATTTTGGCTGCTTTTGCTGATGAAATTGCATTGGTGAGTTGTAATAAGTCCACTAGACAAACATGCCACTATTATCCCCTGTGTCTTCTTTGCCTGGCAATGTGAGAAGTGGCAGGATTCTGGGAGATTTTGCTGTTTTCCCTTTGGCTTGGAGGGAGAAGGTGGAATGTTCTTCCTTGTGGAGCACTTTCCTTTCCTCACATGTCACCAGTTTGTATTTGCTCAGTGGTGGAGCACCACCCCTCACTCCTGGGTGTAGGACAACCCCCCTGCACCAGTGTGGTGACACCTGTGACACGAAAATGCCACTGCCCAGGATCCAAAAACCCCCGTGAAAAGAACCCTTCCTGGCTGAGGACTCAGGGCTCCAGCCTCACAGCCAGAACACCTCAGTGGCCAAGGAAAAGCTGTCAAGGGGAAGAGCTTTTCCACAGTCCACAGTTGCAGAGTGGAGCTGAAAGCACGTCCAGGGCTGAGCTGTGGAGAAGGAAGGGTCATGAATCCTTTCAGATGGGAAGGGAGCACTCACAAGCAACTTGCTCCCGGAGCTTTTGCAGTTTTGCTGAAGTCCTCATAATTTTTCCAGGCACTTGTGCTGCAGTGCAGCTCTTTCAGCTGGTCAAGGGCTGAAAAACAGCCTGATGGCAACATCCTGTGGCCCCTGGGTTCGTTTCAGGGAGGATTTTTTTCCTTGTTACGTTCTTATCAAAAAAGAGTGATACTCCACAATATTCCTGGATTTAGGGACTGTGTCTGCCAATTCAGCTCAGCCCAAGCCAAGCCAACCTACCCATCCATATGCAAAGATATTCAGGAACCCGCTTGAGAGCTGGAAAGTGAGAAGGTAATAATTTTCTGACCTGCAAAGATGTTGCTGTGAACAAGGTTAACTGAAAAAATCCATCTTCCCTGAGCAGTGTTCTACTCACGAGGTTTTCAAGGCTGAGGACTGGGCTGCCTGGCCACTGTATCATTTTTATCATGGCACTTCTTCATTTTTCGTTTTACTGTGAGCACTCACCTCTTTCCCCTCCCTCTCTTTTAATTTTCAACCTTTTTTGTAAATGGTCCTGATTTATTTGGCCTCTCCGTGCCTCTCTCCCTCCTCTCTGTTTAACTCTCCATAGGAAGAACAAATTTAAAGTAATGGAGCTGCTTCTACCTTGGACAGGAGGGTTGTGCAGGCAAAATTGGTGATTTGGAAGAGCTCAGATGCCTTGGTAACAGAGGCCACAAAGGTATCAGAGAGATGTGACAGCTATAATTTGATTTTCACTCCCTGCTCCACACACCTCCTTCAGCAAGGGCTGCTTTTGAATTTTGCTTTCAGGAAAACCCCAACTTCATGTGCACATGGTTGTGTTTGTCACTGTAAGACTGTGTATGGTCCAGTTATCAGGCACAGCCCACATCAAAAGGCTTAATTTCCTTCTAAATAAACAAGACTGACAACCTGATAAAATTCAGGGATTTCCATAGGAATGGATGTTCTGCAAAATGGAACCCAGTGGGTAAATTCCATGGAGCCTGGGATTCCACCTTTCATCCTGTGTAAAAACACCCACAGGCCCTAAATGCTTTTACTGCTTTTTGTGTGCACAGGAAGGTTACAAGAATGACTGTGAAGAAACCAGAACTCCACTCCAAGAGGAGAGCAGATCCCACATCAAACTGTTTGTTCTGAACCTTTGGCTGATTAGAAAGTTTGAACATTTAACCCCTTCCAGTTTCACTACCCCTCAGCCAAAAGAGATTCTCTGCTGAGGATGCAATGAATCCCAGGATTGCCAATACTATTTCCTACTCCTAAGGACCAGGAATGTTGGCTGCCTGGCTGCTCCAAGTGCTCAAAGAGCATTCTAATAACATTCATATAAGAACATTCTATTTTTATTCTCATAACAAGAGCATTCTAGTAACATTCATATAAGAATATTCTATTCTTATTCTAATAACAAGAGCATTCTAGTAACATTCATATAAGAATATTCTATTCTTATTCTAATAACAAGAGCATTCTAAATTTTAAATGAGTTTTAAAAGTTGAGTTTTAAAGAGGTTTTGCAGTAGAACAGTGACTGTTTTTAAACGTAGCTTGCCTTGAACTTCTCAACAGAGAAATTAATTTGCCCCCTCACCGAATTTTGCTGGGCACCTTCCTTGAGTTTTTCCCAGACTTTACCTTCGTAAATGCTTTTCCTGTGAGGTTTGGCAGTGTTCCTTTGGCTGTTACCTGGATCCCTCTGGAGGATGGATTTGTTTTACTGTGTTTATTGCTTTAGCAGCTCGACAGCACCTGAGCTGATGCCCCGTCCCTGTCTCCCAGTTCCCCCCATCCTCTGGGATGGATTACCCAGGCTCAGGATAAACCCCCAGCCCCATGGGGATTTCCAGCTCCTCTGTGTTTTGGATGAGAACGAGTTAAACAGCCAGGGCTGCAATCCCAGCCCTGCATCTCTGCCACTGGAGCAGATTCACTGCTCGGGATAATTCCTCGGAATTGCACAGCACTAACCCAGGGATGAACCCAGCCTACAAACCATATGATGCCACGCTCTGTAAATCCCCCTCAGTGCTTCTTGCTCTGGCTCCACACTATTTATTGCCTGGGCCAGCAAAGCAAAGAGCTCTGTCACGTGTCCCTGACACAGACGTGCTGTCAGGGAGCCTCATGTCTGGTTGGCTGCAGTGGGAGCTCAAATATTCGCAGCTTTGATCCGAAAGGGGAGGGAAAGCTCCATTTGCAGGACAGAAGGCATAATATTGAAATGATCCATCACAGCTGAGGCACCCAGATGGCTTTGTGAATGAGGGAGACAGGCAATGGATTGCCCAGTTTTCACCACTTTTAAAGAAACAAAGCTGGGAAGTAAATCTTCGTGCTGTTGGGTGCTGAGTCCTGAACAGGAGATGTACCTTCTCTGCAGCTTAGAGGAAAAGTAAAGCAAAAATTAAAATTGAGGGTACAAAAGACTTCTTCACAGTGTTTTAATCACAGCACAGCCCTGACGAGGTTCTGTGTTCTGACCTTGTTCTGATGAACAAGACAAAGAACAAGCAGAGATGGACAAAGAAAGAAAGAGTTAATCTTCAGTGCCTGAACCAACCCAGGCACTGGACTGACCTCAGCAGGCACTGGTCATGCACTCTGCTCTCCAAGTTACATTTTCATGCATTCTCATTTTCTTGAAGTGAATCCAGAGAGCTGATAAAATGCTTTGAGATCCCTGTGGATGAAAGCTGCCATGGAACCCTGGCAAAATTGTCATTACTGCCTTGTCATGCTTTATGTGCTTTTTAAGTAATTTCCTCCTAAGGCCCTGGTATCAAATAAAATTATACTAAGCACTGTTGCAAGGTCACTCTATGTATTTAATTCTTCACGTTAAAATTCCTCATCTGCCATGGCTGTTGATTGGTTTGTCTGTTTAATTAGTTACAATGGCTGTAGGAGCCGGGATTCTGTTGTCTGTCAGCATGACAAATTAGCATATCCATAATGCAAACGACAACCTCTCCTTTTTTAGGACACCTATCACACACAGATGTTAAGTGACAGACCCCATAATTACATGGCAATTGCTGCCTCCCTGCTCCTGAGTTCCTGTTCTACATCCTTCTGTCTTGAACTATGTCAAAGAAATGTCTACAAATGGATTTCAGGTTGAAATCTGCTCTGGCTGGTACAACTACAGAAAATTTTCATCTCCCCCTCAGACTTCATTAAAGTTCAGCACATCACAGGTCGCAGCCAGGTTAGGAATTGGGCACTGCTGTGCTCCTGGAGCGTGGCTATCAGCCCAAATCTTCTTGCTGGCACTGGCCAGGGTTCAGAAGCAAATACAAGAGAATAATAGCAGGAAATTACTGAATAATCGGAGCATGGGATAAACATCTTCCTCAGCACTGTCATTTGGATGCTGGCTGATAACCTGAGGCACAGAGCTGATATAGTGACAATAAGCTCTGGAAGGAGCCCTATTCTCTCCACGGGGAGCAATGAACTGGCTGCCAGGACTCTGGAAGTGCAGGATGTGCCGATAACATCTGAAAATCACTACTGGCCACCTCGGAGAGAGAGATGCTCTCCAGTGGAACTGGGAATTGTTGAGCTCGGTATTACTGTCATCATTTATCTAGCAAGGGAAAAGAATTCCTCAGTGGTGTGAGGGAGGCCCACCACAGTGCTCTCTTCTGGCTGGAAATCACACCCATGGATCAGCTGGGCCTCCTCTTGCTTTGGCACCTTGTGGTTCCACAGTGAGCTGGGAGATCTGTTAAAGGAGCTGGGAGATCTGTTAAAGGAGCTGGGAGATCTGTTAGAGGAACTGTGTTTCACCTCCATGCTAAAACAAGGGCACTGCTTGTCTTGGTCACAGCACATTGATGAGGAGCCTTTATTTAGTTAAATAATCGGGACTAGATCTTTCTTGCAGCACAGGGGTGAGTCTGAGGTTATTATTTCCATCACTTGAGAGCACCTGGGACCAAACCTCTTGTACTAATTGCAGCCAGGTCAGTGGGAGGACAATGCTGGCACTGCCCCAGGTCTCTCTGTGCCCTGCCTGCAAACCAACCTGCTCCTCAGGTGTTCCCCTGCTCCTGCCTTCAGTGCCCCTCTGTTCCTGCTCACTCCTGGCTGGCTGCTCCCAGAGCCTTTTCTCCTCCACTACAGAGGAAGCATTAAAGGAAAGAAAGAGATATTTGCGAGTTTCTGTGTTCTCTGAGCTGGCTGAATTCCCCCAGCACGGAGCTGTGTGTGTGTGCAGATGCCTCTGCTCCCCCAGGGTTCCCTTCAGTGGCTGCACTCGGTGCTTTTCTAGCACAGAGCCAAGGATTATTCCAGTGGAGCTACAAGAGACGAGGCAACTCCGTCTCTGCAGAGAAAACAATTTCACAGAAGACTACCCCAGGTTAGGATGGGAAGCAGGGACACAAAGGCAGTGAAAAAAGCAGCTGATCACTCTCTGGCTTGCCAGGATGAAGAGCCAATTAGGGTAAAACAGCATCCAGAGTATATACATTTTTTGAAGGGACAGAAAGGCATGGAAGCATGTGGGGATTTGATTTCACAGAACTTTGCCATCTTAATTACCATTGTATCCCCATCCAGCCCCTCCCTGGGCACTTTATTCTAATGTTGTTTTTTGCTGGTCCCACAGAAAAGTTATTCTACTCAGATGATGAAGGATGGGATGGGACTCACAGGCCATGGTACACAGGTACCTGTGCCACTAATTCCACAGCTGATTTTGGACAAAATACACATTTTTCTACTTAAGGAGCCTAATGACAGAAAGGATGGGTTTTGCTGTGGTTTTGTAGAATTGAGATCAGCAGGAAACCTGACTAACACAGGTGGGAAACAAACAGTATGACAAGAAGTGTCAGATATTTCACCAGTGCAAATATAATCCCTATGAAATATCTTGCTTTTCTATGGCTGCTCAAAGCATAAGTTTGGAAAAGCCTGATAAATCTCTTTTTGGTGGATTTCCCACTCAAGACATGTGTGATAGATGCAGTTTAAATAGAGGTAAAAGTGCAAAGTGTTTCTTTTGACCTAAGGTAGAATCTGTGATTCAGAGGGACCAAGACAGAGCCCACAGCTCTGTGCCATCATTCAAAGCCTGCTCTGAGGTGTCCCCTGTTTATGTTTTGTAAAGTCAGGCAGCTGGTTATCTGCAGATATTCATTCTCCAGAAAGTTCCTAAAGCAAAACTCACATCCTGGACAAGAACCAGGATGCACCAGCCCGGGCAGGGACAGGTACAGAGAGCTTGGTGATGCCATGGATGGTAAATGTGTGTTTTACAAGTCTCAGCCTCCTTAAACCTGACATGGAGCAACATTTAGACTGCCTGTGCAGCCTTAACCTGATTTCTTCAAGTAGGTAATGCAGACAACTAGAAACACTCAGAGATTGAACTCTCAGCACCCACTAAAGGCATAAAGAAACCTCAAGTGAATAAAATCTCTCAGTGCTGGAAGGGGAACATGAGGAACAATTCAAGTGAAATCAATGAAGTGTGAAATACATACAAAATAAATCAGTGGTTCTGTATATTTTTTTTCCTCTCTTCTTTCTTCCTTTCTTTCATCTTATGAAGTGAAATACATTTGGAGAAGCACCTCACTTCCCTGGGGTTCCCCCTGGTTCCCAGTGATGTACAGCTGGAACACATTCCTCGAGTGTGTACACAGAGCACAAATTAAAGCTCTGAGATGGAAAACCACATGACAGCTGATGACCTACAACAACAGAGAGAGCTCAGGAAAAGGAAAATGTGCGGGGACCTTTGGGAAACCTGTTTTCTTCCTGTATTCCTTGTACTGTACCCTGCCCAGGGAGACCCTGATCTCAGATGCACTCTGTTCCATAAAGGGAAGGCAATGCAACCTGGGGGGGACAGTGTTATTTTATATCCTGGAGAAAAGCTCATTTCTCACCTCTGTCTGGGCCTGCTTGACTCGTGCAAGTTCAACCTTCCTCTGCTTTTCCATTTGGAAAATGAAGATAATGATCCTGACCTTTCCAAAGGTGTTCACAGTGGGTGGACAGAACGTGCAATCTAAAAGCTTGATCTCACTCCTGTAATACAAATAATGGTACCAACAACAAGCCATTTTGTTTTCCTCCCTCCCTGACCTTTCTCCCACACACCTTTCATGCCAGACTCCCTCTGTTCTCTCAGCTCCTGCAGCTTATCAGTTCCTAGCCAGGGACACCGACAACAAAAATAAAACATTTCAACACATGCCATCTCTCCCTGCTCTCCCCTCCCACCATCCTTTCGCTGCAGGAGGGCAGGATCAATATTTGGAATGTGCATCTCCACCTCCCTCCCCGAGCTGTGACGTTCCCTGGCACAGGGAAGGCTCCAGCACATGGATGTGATTGATGGGGACTGTGCTGGGCACTGGGAGAAGATTGGTTTCTGGGGCTGATGGATAAAGTCCATCATGCAGCATGAAAACAGCTGGGGAGAAAAATAGTGGCCAGTCTGATTCTTTCCAGCAGCGAATATTTAGTGAGAAAAGCTTAGGGAGGGTTTTTTTTTTATCCCTGGTTAATTTGTAATTAAAGAAACTCGGGTTCGGATGTGAACGTCCCAAAGTCTTCCCTTCGTTAAGCGAGGTTGTCTGACCAGTTAATTAAGGCAAAGGGACATTTATGGGATGTCACAGGAAGGCACAACCATTCCTTGCTGCTGGAGTGGTGAGTGGAGAGCTCAGCCCACCCTGCTGAGCAAAGGGAGCACCCAGGCAAAGCTCCCAGTTAAGGAGTTCACATTCCCGGGGAGCAAAACTGAATTAATGCCTGGCTGGGAGACAGCTAACGCTGGGATTGAGGTTTCCCAGGGTTTTCATGTTTATTTCATAGACCTGTTTGCTTTTTGATGTTCCAAGCTCTTTGATTATTCCTTTTAATCCCTTTTCTAGACGTTCTTAAGTGTCAGCTGCAGCCCCGGTTGGGGCAGGTGAGCTGTTCCTCCACAGCCACACACACAGTGCAGGGGACAACAGATCATCCCTGGCCATCACTTAAAGTTGTGACAGCAGCACATGAGCTCCTTGGATCTGTCAGTGGAGTCACCTCAAGTGTCTGCAGGGAGGGACTGGTGAGGGAATGGTCGTTTTATGGAGCTAAGGAATGCAAACCATCCCAAACAAAACCTGCCAGTGCTGCTGATTATTTAAAATTTACTTTCCTGATATAAAATTCTGCAGACAGATCCCAACAGCGCACACAAACACGCAATCAATATTCCCCGTGTGGTGTTACAAGTGATTGCTCACCTAAAAGTGCCACCTCAAAGCTCCTTTAATACCCACTTTGCACTCAGACACCAACCTGGCAATTAGAAGTGGAAACAGAATTTCCATGTTCACTCCAAGCAAACAGGAGCTCGGTAGCTGTGTTTCACTCAGCTTCAGAGATGCAAAAGCAGGAGGAATTACCAAAATCAACAAGAAACTAATCTCTTTAATCCTGGAAGTTTCTTTTTTTTTTTTTTTTTAAACAAGTTTAAATAATTGATACACTGTCAGAAGCAGCCTGAATCCACGGAGGGAAGATTAATATTAGATGAGATTCCTTCTCCCTCTCTGTATGGGAAAGGATGGCAAAGTCATAAAGCAAGTGCTTTGCACACTACAATTGGCCTAAGGTGGGTAAAAGGCTGGTGAGATTGTTCTGGGTTTCAGACACAGTCTGGCCAGTGATGTGGAGGGGAGGGAGGAGGTTTCCTGACTCTGCCGACTTTGTTCTTGCAGGAGAAAGGAGCCAGAAAATACTGGAAACAAAAGGATGGAGGAAAGAAACTCTGTGAAGATCCATATGAACAGTGTCCCCCTGTGCTGCTGAGCTCTGGGGGTTCTCAGGCTCGGCAGTGTCCCCTGTACCCTCTCTCCTGCTCTGCCCCTCTTCCAACTGACAAGTTTTTGCTTCCCTGCTGTGCTTTTTTTCCACGTGCTGGGGTGAGAAGTGGCTGAAACACACCCCACAGTGGCACCACCGTGTCACAAACCTGTCGATCACCAGTCTCTTGATCACAAATCTGTCGATTGCTGCATTTCCAGCCGGGGAGGGACAGTCGGGGCCGGTGGCTCCAGAGAGCCCTGTGACTGTTCCCCGGGGCTGATCCTTCTCCAGGGTGAAAAGTGGCTCCCTGAAACCAGGCAGATCTCAGGGAATGCTGTGCACTAACCCTGCCTGGGGCAAGGCTGGCAACATGTGCAGCCCCTAATGCAAAATGGCATTTACAGGGGAGAGGGGAGCCAGAACCACAGGCAGAGCATGTTCCACCCTGCTAACGCCTCATTTTCTCACTCCTGTAAATTCCAATTAAGGAAGGCATTTATGTCCACACCTACAAAGGTATTTACATGCTCAAATGCTGCTGAATTCAGCATCACTTTGTCACCTTTGAGAGTCTGGGTCTTAAGCCTTTTTCCTGCAACATAATGCAATGTGCTTAATGCTGAGAAGGTCACTGTTCATATCCAAGTTGCTACATTGCTCACTCTTTTATCAGTCATGACACGGCTCTGTCTTCATATATGGGCCTCATCACAGTGGTATCTGAAGCTTTTCATGTCAGTTAAAAGCCAGCAGCTCTGTCTTTGTCTCACTCTTATCTCCCATTCAGAAGAGGGATCATTATCTTCAATATACCTATAAAAATAAGTCCTGTGACATTACTCAGGAAGAAAAGCAGGCTCTGTGACAGGTGGCAATGCCAGGTCACACTGGAAGTTACAAAACTCAGCAGAAGAGAAAGAAAAGGAGGATCTATCACTGCAGAAGCCCAGGCTGGCACTCAGGGGATGTGCTGGAACAGAGCCTTGGAGCCTTGAGCCAAAGGATGGGTTTGGCCATGACTGGGGCTGTACCAAGGTAATGCTTCCCTTAGCATTTAATCCAAATAGACAGAGCTTTATTAACCTGCCCCCTGAGGAACCTAATAAGGATCATCTCAGAGCAGAGAAGCAATAAGGAAATGAATAACAACTTACTCTATTATAGATGCATGATGATGATCAATACTCCTTTGTGCTAAAATGGCAGTTGGCATCCAAAAATCTCAAAAAAAAAAAAAAAAAGAAAAAAGCAGTAAGGATAAATTCATCAACAACCTCATCTTTGGAGGCACTGCAGCATTACTACTTTTATTATTATATTTATTCAGCAGGGGCACTTTTTGGGCTACAGGGAGAAGACAAGAGTTGCCCCCAAAACACCCAGTTCCCAGTTGACAGAGCTGCAAAAAACAGCCCAAAGTCCTGTGCTCAGTCTCACGGTGATGAATGCCTGGGGAGGCCACTCTGCTCACACCACTTAACCAGGCCATCAGCTCCCAGCCTGAGATGCCCAGATCCAGCCCAGGGATTGTGCTGCTTTAGCTCTGGTCCTTTGAAGAACTGAAGATGAATTGACTGGCAGAACCAGCCGTGTGTTTGGCCTAATGGCTGTGACCAATCACTCTCAAAAGTGTCCCTAAAAATGGGATTTCTCCTGGGTTGGGAGGCAATATCAGCCTTTAAATCCACAGAAGGATCTGGCATGGAGAGAGCAATGCCAGCAGCGTGGAGCAGGGCTCTTGGAGTGATGTGGCAGACTATAATTGATACCAGAGGCAAACGACACCACAGGCAGCCACTGTGGTATATTTGATTTAGAATTGCTGATTGACAGCCTCCTCCATCACGCTTGGGGATTGCTCTGCAAACATGTGATTCCTGCATTGCCATCCATCTCTTCCCAGGGAGGCTCTCAGCACATGGACAAGATCCCTGTGGAGAAACCAGGACACCCAGAACCTGCTGTGGGTGACTGAGACTGACATCACCAGGGAGGAATATTGGAGAGAGCCTCAAATTCTCCAGGAGCAGCCGAGCAACTGTGCTTTGGGTGCAGCTCTGCACATCCCCCAGGGCTCCTGAGAGCCCACCTCACACACATCCATTAACCAGCCCATCATTATGGATGGCAGGGAGACAGAGGATTCTTGGCCCTGGGTTGAGAACATTATTATTATTTCCAGATCATTAACACGTTGAGAGGCTTCTTACAAGCTGAAATACTGCAGGAAAATGTGAAATGTGTGAGGAACAGGGCACGAGTTCACTGTGAAAAAAAAATGTTCCACCCAGGGACTGATTCCAGGCTGTGTGGTTTATGGGATGTCTCAAAGATACAAGGGCCTGTGCTGTAGACACGTTTGTCTGCCCAAGTCTCTCTCCTGTACACTGACAGTGCACACTTCAGACTGAAGATCAGCCTAAGTGCTGAAATAGCTCTTCTGGGACATATTTTTGACTGCAGAGTTTCCAGTGCTTACAGATGTACTGTCTGTGGCAATATTTGGTGCTTTCTCTAAAGAGCCTTAGTTCCCAAAGTCATCAGATCACCTGAGGAGCTCAGCTGTCAGGCAGCACAGCTTACAAGACACAAACTCCAGAGATTTAAAGCTCTGCAGGTAAATACCCAAGCCCTGGCTGCCTCTTCATCATATCTTTTATTTATTTATTTTTTTTTAATTTTAGTATTAATGGGATCAGACAAAAAGCCTGACTCATGATTTTTCAACACTTCAGGTGAGCAGATGCAAAAGTCCTTCCCCCATTCTGGCATGTGCTTGTTAAATGCCTTGATTGATGGCAGCTCGTGGGTGTCATGCAGGCAAAGACTTTGAGGAAACCACGGCCCTCCTCATTTTCAGCCAAAAATGGATGCCTGGCTGTCCTGAAGTAGCACTGAAGTCACACACACTGAAAATCCTGCGACTCTGATAGGAGAATAATTGCCTGCTCTCTCAGTACTAATATATTTTTGGTTTCTGGTTGGCTGCATTTGCATCTGGCTTTGCAGACTCCCTTCCCCTGGAGCGCCTTTATTGGATTTGCTTGGTCTCATGACTTACTGCAGTTCTTAAACCAAGTTCTAAATAACTCAAACAAGCCTCGGGATGGCTCCGTTTGCTGGAGCAAAGCAAGGTACAGAGACAGCCCAGGTGGGACATGGAGAACCTGGAATACACTCCAGGCTCAGGGATCCGTCACTGGAAGTGCTGGAGCTGCTCTTCCCTTCCTTGCAGAGCCTTGAGCACAACCAGAGCCCACGGCACAAACACTATAAATAACAGTAATGGGGCCACTGCTGGTGACATCAGAGTAGAAATTAGTGAGACTGGCAACTGCAAAGCAGCAGCAAGCTGCAATATTTTCACCCCAGTGCTTTCTGGAAATGGTCTTTTATCTCAGAGGCTGAGTCAGAGGCAAGTAAGGGGGCAGATGAGTCGCCCCCACTCAGCCTGCTGAGGAGAGGAGGAATTTCTGGGAGCCATTTCTGACCCCCCACCTCACACTGCAGCAGTTTTCGCTCTGTGACAATGTACATATTGAGAAAAAAAGTGGGGTTGGTGGGTATTTTTCACTGGACTGAGTCACACTGAGGGTGTGGGGGAAGGGAATGGTGCCAGGCTTTAATAAATGCAGTGTCACGACACTCCCCAAGTGCCATCTCCTCAATATAGCAGGCACTGCAGTGCCTCCACCAGGGCCCCAATTCTGCCTTTCCCACAGCATCTCCTGGGGAAGGACTACCCTCATTGATCCTCTGTGCTGCTCCCAAATCAGGACATCCTATCCTGCATCTTCCTGTGCAACGTGGAGCCAGAACAACCTGCTCAGGACTTCTCAGCAAACACCTCCAACAGAATCTTAGTAGCAAAGGCATTTTACTGCCAAGGTGTCATTCTGCTGGGATTAAAACTGCTCCCAGCCTTTGGATGGGTTCTCCTAAATGATATAGCCCGTGTAATAAAACAGTCTGTTAATTTTACAGCTGGAGTATAAGTATGAATTGTGTAAGAAAGCTCTTGGAAGCAAACCAGACTTCCCTGAAGTGGCCACGAGTGCCTTCAGCACAGCCATGGAACAGCCAGAGAGCAAAGAAAGTGCAGACTGGGGAAGGAATGCTGCAATACAGAGTTCACTGCTGCACTGCCACGGGATGACAGGGATGCAGGCTTGGTTAATCAAGGCATGCCAAAGTGGACAGGAGCTCAGGATGGCAGCACTGGAGCCAGCAGCTCATTTTCCAGGTTCTCAGGCAGGTTTCTGCTGACTGTACTGAGGGCTGTGCTGCTGCAGCTCGGAGTTTTTTTGGTGCCCAAGCTCTCCAGCACAAAGATAGCTCGAGTACATCCAGATGTGCTGCAGACACAGACCCCAGCTGCAGTATCAGCAGGGCTTTTAATAGCCCTGTCAGGAAGACAGAAGTGCTGACATGTAACTCCCTCAGTCATCTGAGCTCCTCTGGCTGAGGTGATTTGCATCTCCCGAGTCTGATACTGGTTCTTGTGTCAGAATCCCAGTACAGGCCAAGAACTGGCACTGACAGTCACACCACACTTGGGACAACCTCACAGAAATGTGCTGCTTCTGTACTGGCACAGCAATGGTAGGGAGTGGAAATCCTCATTACCAGCCATTCCCAAAAGGATAGAGTGGCCCAAGGAGATGGCACAAGCCACATTCATGCCCTGTTCTGTAATGCCTCCAAAAGAAGCAGGAGAAGAAATGGGATTCCTGCAGAACACTGGTTCTAATGACCCAAGGAATCCCAGGGCACTTTGTAAAAACAAACGACCATCAGTGACCGGTCCATTAATTGGATCAGCCATCAACCCTTCCTCTGGAAAGTTTTCACTGCTTTGAGAGGCAGCCTCAGCCTTTTGCAAATCCAAATTCTCTCCTTTCTTGGGCAAACTGACATTATTTGTGTGGCTTGTTCCTGACCCTCCTCTTCCTTGGCCCTTCCTGCTGCAGCTCAGGTTGCTCCTTGGCAGAGCAGGAGAGCAAACATCCACCAGTGGCAGGGGAGGGCTGGCTCTGACCTTTCCTCTCAGCTGCTCACAACAGCTGTCGAGCTGTTTGCTGAAGTCCCTGACAAGACATCTTGCCCTTTTCTCCAGGCTGAGGCTGGGTCAGCAGGGATGGAGCTCCTGTCTGCAGACAAAAGCCTTTTATATCATGTTCTGAGACAGGAGGCGACAGCGTGAAACGCGACATCAGCAGAGCCTGAGACGCTCCTGGTGAAGGCCTGGGAGGTGTCAGGGATGTCTGATGGCAAAGAAACAACAGTCCAGGATTGATATCACAAAAAGGTGGCATGGAGGGAGAGCTGTGAGGTTACTGTGCTAGCAGGGATAAATTAGGAAGCGCCAATTAAAAGTTATCCGCTTGTCATCTTATGCTTTCAATGTCTTGCCTGGTGTGTTTAATACTTATACTGTGACAGCAACTTTGGGAGTTGCTCCAGCCTGCCTTTGTAAACGTAATCCCTGTCTTGGAGAAAGTCCCATCCCCTAAAACCAGGCAGGTAAGGCTGGAAAAAGAGAGAGAGGTACAGGAAAAGTAAATGATTTTCCCTCAGGTGAAGAATAAACCCTGTCCCCATGGTCACTACTCTGGAGAGTGACTCAGGGCACCAAGAACAACAAAGGGTCATCCTTCCTTCAGATGGATTCTAACTTTTTTGAATTTTGAAGTAGAGACTGAACACACAAATAAATTCTCATTTCCAGCCATATTCAGACACGTATTTGGATCCAAAAGTTAGCTTACATGTGGTCCAATGCACTCCTCTCTGCATTTCTCAGGTTGGGTTGCATAGGTTCTGCAACAAGTACAAGGTCTCTGCTCACAAGTTAAACAGGCTTTTACTTCTTTCCCCCCCCAGTTTTATCTGCCTGCCGCTGTCCTTAGTGCTGAATTAATGGCTGCAATGCGTTGTGGTGGGTTTATGTAAATTGCTGGCAGCAAACAACAGCCATAATACACTTTGTTGCGACGAGATGCAGTTTGTAGTGAAATCTATTATAGTTCAAATATAAATTAATTATAATCCCTTCTGCTGTAGTGAACCTTCATGTATAATTAACAATTACTGTAGGGGGAAAAGGGAAGGAAAAATCCCCATCTGAGTGTTTCAACGTCAGTAATAATTTCCACGTCCCTAATACCTCTCCTAGGAAGGTGTGTTATAGTTTACCTGTCCCCCTGCACATGGCAAGTCACAGCTGCTTTCAGCTGGAGCCAAAAGAGCTGCTGCAGCACGAAGAAAACATGAGTCATTTGAGACCATGCTGTGCTCTGGTCTCCAGGAAATATGGACAGCAGCTCTTTGCCATATCCAGGACTCGGGGAGAACAGGGTGGTGAGAAGAGGCAGCTTTGAGGGTGTCAGCAATATATCAGTGTTGATGAAGATGTTAAACTCGGGAGTGAGTGTCCAGACCCAGCTGCTGGAATCCACGTGCCACGGAAAGTCCAAACTTGCCTGTATCCCACAGCCAGACCCTCCCAGTCCAGCTCTTTGGCCCAGCAAGGAGCTCTGCACACAGCTGCCCTCCAAACCCTCCAACACAATATTTCCACTGGAGTCAAGTTTGCTCAACAGGGCAAAATTCAGAGCTCAAGCACTGTAATAACAGCACTGCAATTTCCAGGCACTTCCTGCAGCCTGGAACAGGTGCTTCAAACAGAGCTGCTTACTGGCTGCTCAAGGACTTCAAAACCCAGGTGAGAGCAGCTCTTGGGAGAATGGGAAAGAGGTGGTGATGGCTCAGTGTCTGGATTCGTTCAGGGCACGGGTCAGCATAAACACTGGGAAGCTAAAGCTGGTAAATGAAAAATTTGGAGGATCCTTCCCCCTTACAACAAAGCCTCCTGCTCCCAATCTCTAATGAGAGTCAATTGCTGCTGATAAATTTTACATAATAGCTTTTTGCTTGTTCTGCAAATTAAGCAGAAAAATTGCCTATTAGAAGGGAAACTGGGGCGATTCTTAAAACTTGGTGTAACCTATTTAGCTGCTTAGGTCAGATGCAGGGCGGTATCCAAAGTGTCCTTATTAATTTTCTGCAGGGAGCAGCACTTTGCACTGCTGAAGCAATGTCTTGCTTCAGAGACCCAGCAAGAGCTGATTTCAGGACCACATCAAAGCTGGCTGGGACCAGAGGGGCTGGATTAGCTCCCGTGCTGATGTGAGGGAACTGTCCTTCAGCACAGCACTCTGCTCCCTCCTAACCCCTCCTAACCATCTTCCTGCAGGCTGATGGGTCACCCACACAAGATATATTTATTTAAACCAGCAACAAAGATGGGAAATGCCAGGCTGGATTCTTAGAGCCCTTTTTTTAGCCAGGACCTGTCAAAGCAGCTCGTTGTGTTCCAGTGCCTCCTCCTGCCCCTCAGCAGCATCTCCCCAGTGCCACAGGCTGCACCAGGCTTATTTAACCCTGCAGCTGGAAAGCACCACACCTGGCAGAACTAATCTTTTAGGGGATGTGAGCACCACCTCCTGACTCATTTCTATCTGGGGCACAGGATGGCACCGACTTCTACTTAGTGCTGAGCTTGGCTGTGAACTGAAAGGGTTCAGGCTCAGCCCCAACACAGGCAGATATTCAGGGATTGTTAAAATATCCCCCTCCCCAAACCTTTCATATAAATCACAGTTATATATTTGTTTTCCATATCTTTTCCTCATCTTTCTCTCTCTTCCCAAGCCCCACAAGACATCCTCAGCTCCCACACTCCTCAGGGGCCATAAAACACCAGCACACCCCGGCAGTGCTGCAGTCCCCTCCAGCTCAAGGTGCTGAGCAGTGAACTGGCAGCTTTACCCATCAGTGAGGCCAACAGCCAACAGCTCCCTACTCTTCCTACTCTGGAAGTGTCCAAGGCCAGGCTGGATGGGGCTCTGAGCAACCTGGGCTAGTGGGAGGTGTCTCTGCCCATGGCAGGGGGTGGAACGAGATGATCTTTAAGGTCCCTTCCAACCCAAACCCTTCTGGGTTTCTATGATTCCTCCACCAGTTTTGCCAACACTTGGACCTTGTGTGTCCTGTCTGCCACGAGCACACACTGTTCCACTGCCCTGCCCTGTTTGCACCCATCCTGCTGCCTCCCCCTGCTCCATCTCATCCCTAGGAACAACCAAACACACAGACATGTAACTCAACTGAAAGGAGTTGTCTCCACCTACTCCCCTACTTACTGTCCACGGGATTTAACAGCTCATTTACCTGCTTCTGATACGGGCCCCTCGAGGTTTATTACCTGCAAGGGATCCTCACTTAAGCCCGAGATGTGCTTTTCTTCCTGCTCTCTCCCCGGGAGTCTGAGTGCTGCTGAAAACAATTCCGAGTGTCTCAGCTAATCAATGGTATCTCCCAGCCAATCTCATGCTCCTGACACGTGTGAGCCTTTTGCTTATCCTTCCCCAGCTGAGAAAGAATTACCCAGAAATTTCATCAACCCGGCAAAAAAAAGGGGGGAGGGAGGAAAAAGGAGGAGAAGGGGACAGCGGAGGGGAAAAACAAAAAAAAAGGAAAAATATCAGCAAAGGTCACCAGATCTAACCTTGGTCTGCTTCAAAAACTGCTTTTCCTTCAAGAGCAGCATCCGGAAAGCACAAAAAACAAGTGGTATCTGGACCTGAATAACAACACAGCAGAGGCCCCTTCAGCATGAATAACGACCCGGCATTGTCAGCTCAGCACCACCGGGGCTCGAGGGGGGACGCACATTGTTTGTGTTCTTGATTCTGGCTGAGTCTGTGCCAGTGCTCTGAGACATCCGAGCCTTCCTCCCTTTGCATACCCACAGAAATCCGCTAAATAACCTCTGCTGGCACCAAATAACTGCTGCTCCTTGGAGAAAAGGTTCTTAATAGACAATGGGAGGGGGTGCTGGAAAAGCCTGCGCTGACAGACAAGTGCAGAGGGACCAACACACGCGACAGACTTCCAAATTCTCCCGACCAGAGAAAACAAATTAGAAAAAAATGAGCCATATTTTCGACATTTTTCTTTTTTCTACACTAATCCCTTCTCTTTTCCATCACCAAGATCTTTTATTTTATAAATATGTCAAATTGCAATAGAATGGATGACCTTCTCCCCTGCTCCCTCCAAAACAAATCAATGCTTCATTCAACCTGAAACACATATTTCCTTCTTTGTTTTCCCTCCACCCCTGGGAAAGTAACAAATGCTTCTTTCCCCCAAAGTGTGCTTTCTGCTTTTCAGCACATTGCTGGGCATAAGTGCTGATTATTTACACAGCACCATTTATTACTTGGTTGTTGTTTGTTGGTTTTTGGTTTTTTTCTCCCAGGGAAATCGATGCACAGCAAGGCCAACCTGTTGCATGGTGAGGGAAGAGCTGCAGAGCTCCAGTGCCCCTCTGGAGTGGCAGATCTGTCTCCCAGCCCAGCTGTGCCTCTCCCACACATCCTGTATCCACTCCCCACAAACTGCACGGGGTTTGAAGCTCTTTTGTGGCTCATTTTCAGGGCACAGGGAGAAAATGCTCAGCGTTTTTGGGGCACGTGGGAGACCAGCTGAGCTTTGGCCGTCAAAAATGGGTGTCTGTGGTTTGACAAGGTTTGAGCCAAAACCTGCTTTTTTCACTCTGATATTTCCACCTCTGGCCAAGCAGAGAGGGAATCACTTATGGCCATTCCCTCCTGCCCCATTCCTCAGTTTTTCCACCCCTGTTGATCAGTGCATCTCCTGAGCCTGTGGCAGAGCTCTCCGAGGCATTCCCAGTGCTCTCCAAGGCTGCCTGAGCACAATCAGGTCATCAAAATCCCACAGTTTCCACTGTATTGATGACCACCCCACACCTTAGCACTAACTGGAGAGACAGGCAGCAGAATTCCTGGCAGCCAGTTCTGCTGATTACATGGGATGTTACCAGAAGTAGCCTCCTATCTGTACCACTCTATGAATTAACTTTATCTGCATCAGATCCACAAAACAATGACATTAAAGCAAGAAGCAGAGCTTTGGAACCATCTACAAGAATGAGCTGACTACTTCATCCTGAGCTTTAATTAAAATGGGCTCAGCCACTTCGTTTTATTTATTCTTTGACAGCCATCTTCCATTTTCTGCCTAAATACAATCTCCTGCCATTTTTCAGTGCCATTGCGGGGTCAGCGACCAAAGTACAGAAATAAAAATCACATGACTGAATTACTGCAGTTTCCAAACACTTAGGATTTTATTGCCAGCAGCTAACTGCCTTCAGAGAACATCTGCTTTCAGTTCCTACTGCAATCTCCATCTCAGGCTGGAGCTGTAACTGCTCCTAAGGAGCCCAAAGAGACAGGCCATAGCATTAAAGCCTGACCTACTTCCATCAAAGTGTTATCACCTCTTTTCCTCCCCTCTCCTTCCATTCACCTTGCCTTTTGCAGCCTTCCCTTCCCAAACTTGTTTCCCCCCACGGATCTACACTTACCTCTGGCTGGTGAAGGAGGATAAACTGGAGGCTGAAGGGCACAGCAGGTTTGCAGTAACCTCACACCATGAACCCACAAATTCAAATCTAAGCATTTAATCCAACTGAAATCTAATTTAGCCCTTCTCTCTCCTCTGAGCTTGCCAAAAGGAGCAGCAGAACTCCTTGGAGGTTTCAGGGCAGTCCTTAAGAGAGGTAACTCCCTCTTCCCTGCCTTCCCACTGTGGATAGACTCCCGAAATCCTCGTGGGATTTCGCTGAAAAGAAATAAGCTGCCCAATGTGTCCTGGTGTTTTTAGCCAAAGCTCTCCCTGTCATCATTTTCTGAACAGACTGGATATCTGTATGATGAAAGCAAAACACCTCCCAGTGCTGGAAGAGCATTCCAGCTATTCCCTCTTTTCATTCTGCATTATAAACCCAAACTCTACCCAGCCAACTGGCAGCCACCTTCACAGAGAACAGCAAAGCCTTTTCTTTATTTAAAGGTTGTGAATGCAGAAAACAGAATGGCATTTCAGGATAGGATTCCTGACATAATGAGCAAACTGGCAGTAAATAAAAGACAAGATGAGAATCAATAGCTTCTGAAAGAGAAAAGGAACATCAAAGGAAGTGGAAGAATACAGAGAGGGAAAAGGTAAAAAACCTTACTATTTTTCTCACAGAAACGAAATTTGTAGGGGTTTGGGCTTAATCCAAGGCTGAAAGAAAACTACAGCACAGCTGTCAGTGGTTTCACCACCCTTTGGATCAGGTTCTCTGTTCTTTTATTCCAACTTCCTGCCCATGCTTGTGAAATAATACATGTGATACCTTTGGAGAGGAACCACAGCAAATCCCCACTTTCCTCCCAAGTTATCACTAAAGCCAGGCTGAGCAGGCTCAGTGGAACTCCTGAAACAGTGCCTGAAACAGCAGTTCCCACATCTCAGCTCTGGGTTCTTTCCTGCCACCAACCACCTGTAGGACGGAGCAGTTCAGTGGTAATTGCAATTAAATGGAGGGTTTGCAATGAAAGCAAACACGGTAATGGAGTTAATTTTAGCAAACCACTAATGAGCAATACACCAGCCTCCTTCTTTACCCTTATGACCAACTTCCTAATGTGCCTTCTCTTGCTTTATTGAAATCATTAACAACTAACCCGCTGTCCTCCTTTTGGAAAACACATTCCTTCCAGATTCTGCTCCACGGGGATCTGAAAGAGCTTTTCCAATCAACAATTCATTGAATGAAGTCTCCAGAAATCTGCTGTTGTGTTCCCATCCTGAGCTGACCTTGAGCTATTTAAACCTAGATGGATTTCAATTCCATAGTCCCACCAGATCCTCCTCCCCGCCCTCCACCTGGGATAAGAGAGGCTTTTCAGAACATGTTAGAGGAGGTCTGCTAAATGATGCATTGAAAAGAGCTGGAGGGAAAAACAGCTTTATCATCTTGTGGCTTGAGCAGAAGGGGATGGGGTTCCTCAGTGCTTTAAAAGATAATGAAAAAATAAAAAACCCAGGCAGGGAGCAATGCAAAAGGGGAGAATTAATACTTTTTGATGGATGAATAAAACGGGTTCAACAGAGAGCAAGGTCCTAGGGGAGTCCTAGGCACTGCCTGTTCACATTAATGCAAATTCCATACTAGTATAACTTTTCCATGGAAGATGAAAGGGTAAAAGGGTCCAGCTGCTGAGAGGACGTGCCATGAAGGAACATGGGAGCGAGGCTGTGGAGCAGCTACTGCTCAGAATTCAGATTCAGCGAGTTAAACAGCACAAGTTCTTGTGATGGCCGAGGCTGTGGTTCATTCAGCAGTCCCTGGGCTGAGATTTAGCATCACTAATCTGGATTCTGGTGCAGATGTTTGCAGTGGCTCCAACAGCTCATGAATGTGGTACATCCTCCCAGCTGCTCAGTCTCCAAGCAGGATCCTCGGGGGCAGGTCTGGGCTGCTGGCAGAGCTCCAGGGAAGGGGCTCTGTAAGTCTCTAAGTCCTCATCCTTTGGTCTGAGCAACTTTCACAGGCATTCCTCTAAAACTGCTGCCCCTGCCAGAGCACTGCTAGAAGAGCAATTTATCCACAAAGCATCAACACCAGAGGAGTTGCCAAATGCCCCTCACAAGGTCACGGTGCCAGCTGGACTGTTTCACTGCGAGATGAGAAGTCACACGAAGCAGAAGCCAGAAAAGCTGTTCCATTTGCTTGCATTAAAGGTCCATGATTTGAATAACCCTGTGTGATGGATCACAGGAGGAGACACTGCTGAAAAGGAAAGGAAAGGAGGAAAAAAGGGGGAAAACTAGGGCAAACCTTCCCAGCAGCACCTCCCTGCCCTGCTGAGCACTCATCCCCTCTGCCCTCAGAAACATGCAGGGATAGTCCTTAAAAACAGCTGGGTCAGCAGTTCTCAGTGGGACAATCTCCTTCCTTCAGACATTTCTCAAATGCTTATTTACTCAGATTTTTACCCTGCTGGAAAAACAACGAGCAGAAGAACAGATTCTGCTCCCGTACCAACCTGTGTCTGGAGCTATTCAGTTTGCCCTAGAAATTTCAGGAATTAAATGCCAGTGTTCCAGGAGATCCCAGGATAACGTGGCACCCTTCCTCCAGTCCTCCAGGAGATGCTGGTTTCCATTGCTCTGAGTCTGTGTGCTTTAGTGTTTGACAAATATTTATATAATAAGACATCAAAAGCCAAATAACTGTGCAAGAAGTGCTGAAAGTACAGCGAGCCAAGCCAGCAATGCCATTATCAACCCTCTCCTTCTTCCCTCCCTAAAAACCCAAGTATTTAAAACCTTCCTCAGCGGGTGTGAAAATTAAGGAACCGACACGTTTCCAGAGCTCACACAGGCAGGAGCAGAACAAACTCCTCTCACACAATTCAACATGATCCTATTGAGCAGAAATAGAGGTTATAAATCCCTGTGCAGCCGTGACAGTGCCTCTGAATCATCTCCTGCCACAGCATGGATATTCCACAGACCTTTGCCCACGTTTCTCCTGCTGGCTCTCAAGTGCTTCCAGAGCTCTGCCTGCTCAGCCCACACCTTTGCACCAGCATCACACCTGCCTTGGATTTTTATATTTATATATACATTTATATATACATTTATATATACATTTAAATATACATTTATATATATTATAGAAATTATATATTATATATATATTATAGAAAATATATATATTATATGTATTTATATATATTTATATATAAAGGAGTAACCCTTCACACCTTTTTTCCTGGCTCCCTCATGTTTTTGGGGTGTCAGCTCTGTTCTAGCACAAACCAAAAAGTTCCAGTGAATGTGTTTTCCAGGTTCCTGCAATGTTTTCTTTGAGCTGTGGATCCAGGTGAGTTTTTGAGGCTTTCCTTCTATCAGACAGTCTTTAAAAAAAACTCATACTCAGGTTAAGTTTTTGAGGCTTCCCTTCTGTCGTATAGTCCTGAAAAAACACATACTCAGGAAAGTTTGTGAAGTTTTCCTTCCATCAGACAGTCCTTAAAATACACATAGATAAGTTTGTGAAACTTTCTTTCTATAATATAGCCTTTAAAAAACCTCATATTCAGGTAATTTTTTTAGGCTTTTCTTCTATAATATAGTCCTTAAAGACCACATACTCAGGTCAGGTTGTGAGGCTTCCCTTCTATCATACAGTCCTTAAAAACCACATACTCAGTTAAGTTTTTGAGGCTTTTCTTTCTGTCAGACAGTCCTTAAAACCCACATACCAACCACTGCCTGACAGGACAGTCCTCACAACACAGCTTCACCTTGCCCACGAGCTGTTTTCTGGTCCCTCGTGCAGACACCACCTCTCCATACCCACATTCCACGTGGCACCAGGCAATTTATACATGAGATCAGTGACTCAGAGACTGACACTTCACTCAGGAACAGCAAACCTCGCTCAACACCCCTCAGCCTCCCTTTCTGCCTCAAGCCCTTCTGCTCACAGGCTCGTCCAAAGCAAACAGCACCATCAGCCAGGGCACGGCGACTTCACGAGCAATAATATCACCAAAATATTTCCAGATTCTCGACCACGTGTCAAGAAGCATTAGGACTGTGTTCTCAGGACTGATTCTGACTCCTGGCCCTGCACAGACACCCCAGCAATCCCACCCTGTGCCCCAGAGGAGCATCCAAACCCTCCTGCAGCTCTGGCAGCCTTGGGGCTGTGCCCACTGCCCTGGGGAGCCTGGGCAGTGCCCAACCAGCCTCTGGGGGAAGAACCTTTGCCTGAGATCCAACCTGAGCCTGCCCTGGCACAGCTCCAGCCCTTCCCTGGGTGCTGTCCCTGGGCAGAGAGCAGGATCAGTGCCTGCCCCTCCAGTTCCCCTCAGCAACGAGGTCTCCCCTCAGTCTCCTCACAAACACTCCCCGTTTTGGCCTCATGTCCCACACCTTTATCTGCCCCTGGAATGTCTTATCCTGGCTCAGGGCACCTCTGCCCTGCCAAGCTGCACCTCTGGGGTGCCCAGAAAACTCCAGGGAAATAAGGCTGCCACGAGGATGCCCCACAGAGGTGGCATTCCCCAACTGGGGATGGATGGAGCCATCAATCATGGTGCTGTTTCTAATCAGCTGCACCCTGGCTGGTGAGCAAATGGCATCTCATTTGCAAAGCTTTTGCTGAGTTCTCTCATTAGCATAAGTATTGTTTTCCATTATCCATGGTGATTCACATTAAACTAATGGAAATCCATCTGTCATCTGAATATATCTCAGCAAAGGGCAACTGTGAATTCAATTAATGACTATTTGCCCCTCTCCTACTTATCTTAGAGTGGTTTGGGTGGGAAGGGACCTTAAAGACCACCTTGTCCCCATGGGCAGGGACACCTTCCACCAGATCAGCAGCTTAAGGACCAGTTTCCCATGGAAGTTGCCTGATGGTGTGGTTTGAATCCTGCCTGATCTTCCTGCAGTGGAAGCAGAATTGTACCTGTTTGCTACATCAGATTTGGACTTGTAGCTGTCAATCTGATGGCATTAGGAATTCTGGCTTCCAGGGTAACTAGGACTTTAACCAAGGCTCCTTATGATAAACAGTGTCTTTTATCCTTACCCTGACTTGATCATTTTAAGAGCACAGTTTGTCTGAAATAGTTTGTTTGAAATCCATGGCTTGGATGAGTTGAGGGGAAGATAGTTCTAGGTCAACACTGAACACAAGAGAAGAACTATCAGTGAGCTGAGCCCTCTCTTTCACAAGCTGCACTAACATCCAGTTTAGAGCCACATTTTTGTAACTGCAGGAATCTAGTTCTGGAAAAACCCTCCACTGTGGGTCACGTTATTGCACAAAATTCCCCTCAGTTTTGCACTATCATTCTTTATTCTTTATTCAGGATAGTTACAGTTGCTGGTAAGTTGTTGTCATAGTTCTCTCAGTGGTGTAGAATAGATCCTTTTCCCTCCAGGAAGAGGAATTTAAATGCTGTACTCTGTGGAATGCTGAGATCCTCCCAGACAATATTTGCTGCTGAAATGTGTGATCCCTGTGCTGCAGGGAGAAGGTGATGACAATGGAGTTGCCTGATACTTCCCCTTCTGGATGCTCTGCATTGGATGGGGTTGGAGCTGCAAGGATAAACAGAGTCCAGCAAGTGCTTTCCTTCACCACAACCACCCAGGCCATAATTCTCCAGGGTGCAAACTCCATAAATCCCCTTTCACTGCTGGCATGTTAATGGCACTTGGGGAGATGTCACTTCAAAACTAAAATGAGCAATGACACACCGAGCAGCAGAAGGTAAATGGCTTTTAACAGGATAACGTGTCAGTTAAAGGCTAAATTATTTCCCTGCTGTCACTTCCCTTTACTTTGCTGTCTTGTGTTATTGGCTGTTACTGAGAGTGGTTGAGAGGAGAGATGCCCTTGGCCCTGGGACATGCTGATTACCTCTGTAGCTCTGTGTTTGTGGTGGAATAATCAACTTCCATTCTTTTCTCTGGGATACAGGGAAGTGGCTTGCACAGCGAGGTACCCACTGGTCCCGTGGCAGTGTCTTTCACCAGCAATCACATGCTTGGGGTGTCTCCCAGACAGATTTGCCAGCAAATGAACCTTTCCTGACTGTGTTTAGTGGTCCAGAGTCTAAATATAAGTCTAGTGTTTTTATAGGAGTACTCTGGGGGAAGAGATATCCTCAAATATTCCTGTAGGACACCAGAATGGGAAAAGCACCCTTAATTGCTTGAGGTTTAGAGATGGTGGTGACTGGAATCCCTTGTGCTTGGTGCTGTATGGACATGTCTGATATTAAAGCAAATGCTGCTGCTTTAGAACTTCACTGGGAGGTTGAGGGGAGATTTATGAGTGCAAGTCTCAATGAGTTATCTGGGTGAGTCCTTACATGAAGGTAAGTGGTAAAAGCTGCATCAGGTGCTATAAAACTGATGGAAACCAGAAGGTTAAAGAAATTCTGAAAATCAATGTGTTATTTGCACAGTGGTCTTGCACTGAGAAAGCTGCACTTTCTCAGCAGACTAATTGTTGTTAAGCAGCAGCAGAGGGGAAGGATTGATCTCTGGGTTCTGAAAAAGCAGAACTTTCTACTTTTCCTGTGTGGGTCTGTTTGAAAGCTGCCCCTGCAGAAATGGCCCTGTGGTTCTGTTTGATTTTCTCCCTTCCAGATGTCTCGAGATGTGCAAATAAAACCAGGCCTTTTCTCTGTCACCATCCTCGGTAGTAAAGGTACTGCAGGGCAAAATGGGGTTTTATCTGCACTTGCAAAGTTTTGTTGAGATTTAGGAGACTTCTTACTGCTCTCCTATATCTGAGCAAACTCTGAAGTGGCAGTGAGTTAAAGGTACTAAAATCAGCCAGTATTTCCTTCAAGCTTTAGTGGATTTTATTTGGAGTTAGAGTAGGTAATGATGCCTCTGTTCTTACCCAGTTTAGTGCTCGAATCTTTCATCCTTTCTTTCAAATGCCTTTGTGGGAGGTGGATGAGAAAAAGCTCAGTGAATGATATTATTGTCCAGCAATAGGATGATATTATTGTATAGCAAAGCCATTTCAAATGCTTTGAGTGTGTTTCTTGTGTCCACCAAGAAGCAAAGATCCCTGAGCATCAGAGTCCAGCTTCGGAACTTGGATCAAACAGGGGGTATTCAGAGTTATTTCAAACACTTGGAATGTGGCAGAAGTCTTTTAAGTTCACCAGCAAACACATGGAAAAGCAGATGGTTTCTTTGCGACAGAACCCCGAACAGAACAGGAAAACAGAATATGTTCCCCTCCCTCTCTTAGCTGGAGAAAAGAATCTTTAAAATGCCTTGCATGTGTGCTAAATAAATAAAATTAAAAATGAACCTTCTGGCCAATCACAGTTTAGCTACCCTGCAATTAAACAAATCCACAAACTGGCAACACATTTACATCTCATTAAGGGGAGGCAAATGCAGCAACTGCATGAAAATTTAGAAATTAGACACAATTACCATGTTGGCTGGAGGCAGGAAGGGGGAGCGTTATGGAGGGAGGTTTTTAAGAGAAGTTTGATGGTTCCTTAATTGGCTGCTGCCTCCCCGGCCCCACCCAGCTCCGTCGGGTAAATGAATGTTTGCAGGCAGGATTCCTGACGCTCTGCCTGTCTCTGCAGCGCAGCCCGAGCAGTTCATGAGCCGCTAAACTCTCCGGGACAGCCGGGAGGAGCCTCCCCTGGCGCTTCAGGGGGATGGCAGAGGTGGGCTCGGACACACCGACCCCGGGGCCGTTCTCTGCTCTGCAGCCGCATCCCTTCCCATGCTCAGGAGTTTTATACTGGGAATGGCAGCGCAGCTCTTGCTCAGGAAAGGTGTCTTTCCGTTCCCTTTGATGGCTGGAGCATTTGCTGACATCAGTGGCTGCTGGTCCAGCAGTGTTTATTGGCTTTGTACAGCATCCTTCCTCCTTCCTTGTCTCTAGAATTTGTCCAGTTCGGCTTTATATTTCTTATATTCTAATATATAATTATATATTATTATATCACAATATAATATATATTCTATATATCGCAATATATTATATAATAAATTATATAATATATTATATTATTATATTAATTAATTATATTATTATATATATTTATATTATACATTAATATAAATATATATATAAAAATAAATGTATTTATATAGAAATATATTATATATGTATATAAAAGAAATATGTAAATATAAATATAAATTGATATATAAAATTAATATAAAAATATCTTATATAAATATATAAGATATAAATATAGTAATATAAATAATATTATATGAATATATAAGATAAAAATATAGTAATATAAATAATATATATTATATATCTATGTATATTATATATTATTATATTATATATATTATTATATTATTCTTACATTATTTCTTATATTCTTCAGGGTTGAAGACAGTTCCCACACTCCTTCCTCCCAAGGAGGTTCTGTTTCTTAGGGACTGATATAGGGTGTGGGGGTGGTTTCTTCAATAGATGCAAACATGAATAACACAAATAACAAGTTATAAATTCATAGTTATGCACAATAACTGGGGATAAGGATCACCTCGGGCATCCCTTCTGGGAGTAGGACCTGGCTTTTCCTGGGATGTGTTAAAACCACTGGATTCAGGAGCCTTTCCACAATGATGATAATTAGTTGGTAGGAATGCCCACTGGGAGGTAGCAAGTTTCAGAAAATAAAACCACAATGATTTTCAAAAGCAGCAGTGAGACAGAAGGGCCGTGCTTGGGGGAGTTTGGTGGTGGTGGGTTTTTGTTGTGGGGGTTTTTTTTAAGCCTCTTGCACTGAGGCAGAGATGGGTCTGTCTGTGGGTGCTGCCCCACGACTCCACAAGCCCCACAGTGGTGTTCCAGCCCCAATGAAAGGTGGCTGGGAATAAGTTCAGCCCACTCCAGGGAATCACAAAGGGGTGAAAAATGGAAAAAAGTCTGTTGCTGCCAGTCACCAGGTCCACTCTGCCCATGTGTTTAATGGCCCTATTAAATATAGCAAGTGTAAATCTTAAAGATTGCCTTGAAAAAGGATTCAGCTGCTTCAAAAATGGAGCTATATTTTGGATATATGACTCGAGCTTCAGATCCATAAATAAAAAGTTAGTATATCTTGAAGCTGCACATAAATGCTACTGGGGTGTTTCTTTGTGTTTCTGGGAGACGTGAGGTCTGTGCTTTTCCTTTCTGAACACCCTGGCCTTTCCCACTGTTTTCATGGCTTCAGCAGCAAAACCCAAGTTGACACCTTAGAAATAAGTTAAGGAATGAATAGAAAGTCCTACACTGCACAATGTGGAACCTACCCTGTGCTTGGGGTTGTTCCCCCTCAGTATTTCTTTGGGCATTGTTGTTTTGGGTTTTTTTTCCCCCCCTTAAACTGAGGCTCTGTGACAGCTCAGGTGTCTGTGCTGCACCAGATCTGTCACTTTGCAGGGCATTGTGACACTGAGGAGAAGCTTTATTGTTAACATAAGAATTGATGAACAGTGGTGAACTGGTGAATTGATTAAGAATTAATGACATTGTGTCTAGGGACTACAGATGAGGAGGGTAGGGGAGCCTGTGGGGAATTTATATGTTCTGCTGTAGGTGAGGGACTGTGTTGTCAGTGATTCAGGGGACTGTAAGTGCAGCAGTGAACCAGTTCAGGGCTGAAGACAGTTCCCACAGCATTAATCATCAAACTGTCAGTGAGTTCAGGAGTATTTCGCTCCTGGAGTGTGCACAGCCTTGGTGTGAATAACTAATGTGGGTGAGGAACCTGGGTAAAATTAACACGGGTGAGGTACCTGGGTATAACTAATGTGGGTGAGGTACCTGGGTATAACTGATGTGGGTGAGGTACCTGGGTATAACTGATGTGGGTGAGGTACCTGGGTATAACTAATGTGGGTGAGGTACCTGGGTATAACTGATGTGGGTGAGGTACCTGGGTATAACTGATGTGGGTGAGGTGCATGGTGAGATCTGTGCTTGGGCTGAAGTGCAGATGTCACTTAGGGGCTATAAAAGCTCTTTGGAACCCCTTTTATTATCCCTGCCACATTGCTCTCTCTGTCTTTTCCGCCCAGCAGGGTCACACTGGATAAAGGGAAGGTGTACAAGTGGCCAGATAATCACCCTGGCCTGGTGCCACTGCTTTCTGTGTCCCAGCAAAGTGCCCCAGTGCCCCTCTGCCTTCTGTATGAAACCAGCACATTGTTTATTCATAAGGCAGCTGTCTGGGAAGGGTTAATCCAGCTGGTACTCAAGGATGTGGCTCCTGCTCTTGGCTGATGGCTGGGTTTGTTTTATTTGAAGTTTTCTATGAAGATGTCTTGCTCAGACAATGAGAAGTGGGGCTGCAGCTGCTCAATTCATCCCCCTCGTCCCCGAACATGGATCACAAAGTGTCGTGAGCCAGTGCAGGTTCCTGAGCTCAGGAATAATTCATACAAATGTCTCCCAGCTTAGCCAAGAGAAGCAATTTCAGCTGGAGCAGAATATAATCCATTTCACCCTGGCACTGAATAAAGGGAAGGGCACCTGCTATTACTCTGATCTTTATTTATTATTTTTTTTTCTTTTGCAAATACTCAGACGCTACGACGATGTGTGGAAAGGGGAAATCTAAAGATAGATATAAGGGGTATAAATCAAACCCTCAGGTGGAGTCACATGCAGGCTCCATGGAAACTGCTTCCTCGTGGGGGCAAACCAAGAGCTTTGTGTGAGCAAATTTGGGCAACTGTAAAAATCAGATGAGGTTTTAATCTTTGGTTTCAGATGTCACAGTACAACTGCATTATAAACCCCGTGTTCTTGCTGTTGGCAGCGACAGGAATTGCTGAAGATGGATCATATATCTAAACTAATTGGAGTGGGAGCATTTTCTTGGTCTTTTCTGAGCACTCTGGTGCCTTGCTTTTAGGAAGAAAGCAGCAATTACCTCCTTGCCACCTTATTTTTTCATGTAGTGAAACAAATGTTATGAAGTGGATCCAAGAAGGTGTAATTCTCCCGTGGATTCCATCTTTAACTTATTTGCAATAATTGCCTGAGTAAGCCAGAATTTGTCTGGAAGGCCCTGGTTCAGATAAATTCCTGCTGTGCCGGTTGCTATTTTATGAAGAGTGGGGGAGGGCTTGTGAGAACAACAAATTAAAACTAATCTCATCTCCCGAAATATTTCATTACACAAACTCAATTTATTATGCAGAGCTGCCCTTTCAAACACGTGTGAGCTGGTGAGGCAAGCAGGGCTGTACAAAGGGAAGAATAAACACAACAAATCAACTACACCAGTTCTTTCTGGAAGAAAACAACCACCTGCTGTACTTTACTGTAGCAGTAGCTTGGGGGACTGCCCTGACCTTGCTGGCACTTGGCACACTCAGGGGAAGGGATTCTCTTAGAAATTGGGGTCCTTGTGGTGTTTTGTAAACCAGGAATCTCTGAAATCACTTCCTACCCACACCTCAGAGTAAGTGGGAAGTTGCCAAAGTGTTTGGATTGGAGTTTAGATCCCTTTCTCCAGTGAGTAACCAAGAGCCTGTGCTTCTGGAGCAGGTGAATTTCTCTTTTGCTTGTTTGTGAAATTTCTTCATGAAGAAACAGTTTCTGAAACCTGAAGCTTATTATTTGGAGGCAGAATGAGCTGGACATGCACAGCTCCTGGTAAAGGTGTCCCAGATGGTTTTGTGTACAAGGTGTTACCTGCTGCTTGTCACCCAAACCCCTGGTTTGTGTGTCTCGGGATGAAAGAGCTATTTTGAACTATTTCTATTGTAAAACTGCTCATTTAACTGATCTTGGAGCTTTGCTGCCTCGGGTAACCCAACAGCAAAGCTCCACCAAAGCCTGTGATCCCTTTCCCTCCCAAACCCTGCTTTATTTATTCAGTGAGGAAACGAGGTTCCTCCAAAGATGGTTTCAAATGAGCAGAGGTTATTTATGCTTCCTTTTATCTCCCAGTTTGGGCAGAGGTGAGAGGTTCTGTCTAGCAAGTGGGCTGGGAGCAGCTGTGGAACAATGGGGAAATAAATTCCACGCTGGAATCCAGCAGCCCCTCCAATCAATGTACTTTCCAATTAATTCCTCTGTACAAGCAGGACTTCTGAAAACAGTGTGCTGCTGTTAGCTCTGGCTTTAATTTATTTTGAAAAATGTGTAATTATCAAGCTGTGAGCAAATTGCCATTCCTTTCACCTGGCTCCTTTCAGAACTCATTGGCATTCCGAGGAGCCATTGATTAATGAGCAGAGCAGCAGAGGACAGGGATGATCCAAGGCAGGCACAGCCCACGAGCTGCATACAGCAGCAGGAATGCCTCAGGAGAAGGGATGTTAGGCCCTGTGGTGCAAATCTTACGTTTTTGATGAAGAAAGACCTTAAAACTCCCCAATTCTTGTGGGCCAAGGACATCCTGTGCCTTGTACAAAGCAGCAGTGAGTGGGAAAGGTGTAGCTCCTCCTGCACTGAAAAGGACCTGAGCTTTCTTCCTCAGGGATGCCATGTAGAGCCCTTTTTCCTTTTTCCACACTTGGGGGACAAAGAGGAGCTGGCTGGTAGCCTTCTCTGTTTCATGTATAATGATGTTCTGTCCCTTTCTAGGGCTCTGCACTGTGCCCCTGAGGCTCATTCTGTATTCCCACCTCCAGAGGTTCACATGTGGCTGTTGTGCAACTTGCTTTGACGTCCTGAAGTTCAGTTCAGAGCCAGCTGGGTAAGGGACACTCAGCTGATGGATTTTGTTCCTCTTCAGTGTGAAAATTATTCCCCTCTCACTAAGTTTTCAGCGACTCTCAATCTTTTCTTCCAGCCTCCATCCCTGCCCTGATTAGAATGACAGTCAGAGTGCCACTGAGTGTCATCTGCACATCATCTGCAGGAATTGGGATGCACAGGAGTGTTTCTTATGGAGTGCTGGGTAGTGTCACTTAACCATGGAGACAAGGCACTGATGGAGCACAGGCAGCAGAAGTGTTTTGTCCCTCTGCCTTGTTCCTCCTCACCCGTCATCATCTCAGGTGTCACTCACTGGGGGTTTGCTCAGACCCCTTTCCAGCAAACAGGAGTTCAGATCTCTGTGTTTGTTTGCTGCCATGGGCTGGTTGTGATGGGGATTTGATGGGATGTGGTGTCTCCTCACTCCTGGCAGACACACAGGCCTCCAAACCTGGCTTTTAGAGCTCCCTGTTACTGGTGAGCTCAGAGAACCACTGAGCAAAGCTGGACTAAAACTCTTTAATGTGAAGGGGAAAAAAATCATATGGGAATCCTTTATAATCCCCTCATCCCCTATTTTTCCTTTGGTTTGGGTTTCTTGGGGTTGTTCATCTGTTTGGGGGGACAGCAGGTTTTTTGGTTATGTTTGTCTGGGTTTTTTAAACTTCTTTGGGCTAAACTGCAGAAGCACTGAGAATGCAAAGCTTTTAGTAAGGCTTTGCCAGAATTCAGAGCTGTGCAGGATTGAACTGGGATCCCTCTTACTTGTTGGAGACTTTATAGCTTCCTGTTTCTGCAAGAGTTAAGAATTGTGTGTAATATAATCAGGTTCTGACTTAATAGCCCTCTAGGCCAAGCAAGCTGTAAGCTGATGCCATAAGAAGTAGGATATCAGCTCCAAAAGAGAGCAAATACTTTATTCTATTGAGTTTGCAATGAAGGAGAAAAAAAGCAAAGCCTGGCATGTGAGCCCAGCAGTTTCTTAAAACCCTGCTACAATCCATTTAACAAATTGTTTCTCCTCTATCTTCACCCTGGTTGTTCTTATTATTATGCCTGTTATCTGATGGTTATTTAATCTATATTTTGTAATTACTTCCCTTCTGTCTTTCACTCCAACATACATTCATTTTCGTGTTGCACTAACGCAGTGACCTACATTATCCAAGCTGTAAAAGTCAATTATGCTGCCTGTGATTTTTCAAGTGGTGTTTAGCAAATGGGTTTGTGTATTATCCACCCGTTACCTGGTTTCCTTTACAGAGCCAGGTGGGTTTTTTTTTTAAGGCACCTCTTAAAATTGTCTCTGGAAATACAACCTCTTTTCCAGCCCTGGGTGCAGATTGCATTGCTACAGTGCTGGGTAGAAATAAGGGATGTCCTGCCCACTCATGTGGACCATATGGAGCTGTCTGTCCCTCATTGTGATTTGGGAATATATTGTTCCAACCTACTGTATCATGTTCTGTGCAGTTTTCAAACTGAGCCTGTGGATTTTGCATCTCTGACATTTAATACCAGGCTTTAACTTGAAACCACGTTTGTGGTATTTGACAGCTAAGAGGTATCACTGTTACCAAAGGAATCACAAAATCATCTGTACCCAGCTCAGGAACAGTTCCCAGGGGATGGGTGGGTGGGGAGGATTGTTTGTTTTTTAATCAAGCCTCACTCATTAATGCCTGCAGCTCCCCTGCATATAGATCTTCACCCTTCAGCCTTTCCCTGCCTTCCTGCTCCAGCGCTGAGATGTGAGCACGTTACAGATGAAGTTTGGAGCCCATGCTAATGAGCTCTCCAGGCCCAGGCTAATTTTGTAGTAGAAGAAAAGGAGGTATCAGAGGGAATTCGTTAGACAGAGGTGCAATCATCCTCAGGCTCTGGCTCTGCCCTGGGATGAAGGCTGATTGCTTTATTACTTCCCATCACGAGATGCTCCCAGCCCTGTGCAGCCCCTGTCACACCTGACACATCCACGGCCCACGTGTCCTGCTGCAGTTTTTGGGATGATGTTTGTAAGGGATTCCTTTTTTATAGTTAAAAGGTGGAAAATTTCTCGGAAGAATTTTTCCTTCTCTCATTGTTTGGTTTTTTCCCCCTCCATCACCTCTTTATGCATTACCTGTGCATGGTCTGTACAGAGAAATTTAAAAGTGAGTAAGTGGTTTCCTGAGAGCAGTAACTTCTGTGCTGTTTAAAAAGTGCTCTAGTGAGGTTTTCCTGTTTTAAATGCAGGAAATATGTGGCTGTTTTTTTTTCCTCAGGCACTTGGGTATGGATCTAGTTGTCAGCGTGCCACTGTAATTTCCACCACCACGTTTTGAGCCCAGCCTAAGTACCAACTGATTTAGCTTCCCTTTTGTTCCCCCTTACAATTCCTTCTGTTAAAAGCAGCTGTTATTCCTTCATTTAAGATACAGAATTAAGGCAGAAGAAAATTAAATGACTTGCCCGAGGTCATGAGCAGAACTAGGAGCAGAATGGAGGTCTCACAAGTCTAAGCTCAGTGCTTTAATTGCAAGCTGAGATCTAAAGGTGAACATTTGCATGTGATTTTTTTTTTTTTTTGGGGGGTGTGGAAGGTCTGAGGTTCTTGAGGGAGCATTCCAGGTGGTGGATCGTGTGCTGCCTTGCTTCTGGCTCTGTTTTGATACCTGGGTTTTTCATTACAGCAATTTCCAGAGCAGTTTTGCAAACGTGATTAATTTTAGGAAGTTTACAAATGAATATCAGAATAACCAGAAGGCCCCCGTGAAATCATGAGTAGAGCTGGGGACTAAAAATAAATAAGTACACTTTAGCATCATTTCTGAGCTCGTGTTCTCCCTTGTAGCCCTGTCAGTGCAGGAATGTGTGCCTGGGGCTGGGGAGCTGCAGACAACAAGGAAGCAGATTTAATAGCTGGGCTGTAAATGTGAGAGCATCTTGTCACTGGCTTTCCACAGATTGGTTTGGATGACTGTAAATGTCTGAATTCTAATCTGTGCTGGCTGGGAGGCGTTCAGCAATCAGTATCTCAGAGCTGGAAGCCCAGCTGGGGAGATAGACCTGTACAGGAGCTAATGCTTTGGAAAAAAAAGATCTCTATTTCGAGAGCCAGAAGAGAAAATTTGATTTCCCCCAGCCCAGTGCTTATAGACTGGTGTTCTCTCCTCTCCAGGAGGCCAATCTGAGCTTTCACAGGGCTCCTGCTGGAGGAAATCAAATGGCAAATTCATGCAAGGTTTGTGGTGGCTAAAGGGCAGGTGAGGATGTGACTGGTTGTGCTGGGGGGAGATGAGAGAAAAGAGAGAAGGGCTCAGCAGGGAAGGGGGGACAAGTTGTTGACATCATGACTGCACTTCTAAAAACTCATGGAAAATGCTGCTCTGAGTTGCCTCATGGAAACCAAGTGGTCTTTGTTTGCTGAAGATAAGGAAAAGGCAATGCCAGAGTGCTTGGAGTTCCACGTTTGTGAACTCACTGTTTCCTCATTGCCCAGCACAGAGCTGAGCTACTTCTACCCGAGGTGAGCTTTTCACCCAAGCAGTCCATGCATATATTTATTTTTATCCACTGAGGATGAGGGAGAGTTGGCTCAGAATGAAAAATCTTTAGGCCTTATCTATTTATTGGTGGTGGGGTTGGCAGTGTGCCCTAAATCCCTGCTCCCCAGGGACACTCTCTGGCCATGCTGGGATTGCAGAACTGGTGTCCTCTGCACCACGCTTCCTGTTCTCCCTGCCTGTTTGTTGGAATGAGCTGCCAAAGCAAAGCAGAAGGATGACAGGCAGCCAAATTTTCCCTCAGCAATGGCAGCCAGGTTGCTTTTGGAGTGTGTTCTGGAAAAGCAGGACAAAGCAGATATTCCCAGCCCTGTGCAGACTCCCAGAAAGGCAAGTCGTGGTTACTGAGAGCAGAATCCTTTGATGCCCTTTCAGAGCTGCAGGGAATTCTCCTACAGCACGACCTGCTCGTGGCCAGAGGCTCGTGCTCACTTCTGAATCTCTGTGCAAGTGCTGCCAGCTGATTTTTGAGTCCTAGTTAAATGGAAGTTTTCAGCCCACACCTGAGGGAAGCACACTTATTGCAAGATATTTGCTACTTTAGACTAAGACTCTTTCTTTTTACCTAAGATTAATTTTTCAGGGGAAAGATGCCCAGTGGCCCAGCAGAATAATTACATATTTTCTCCAAATCCTGCTGTATGAAAGAAAGGGAAAAATAGGTATGTTGTACCAAGAGAAAGATCCATGCTTAAAGCAGAGGAGAGTGGTACTTTACAGAAAATGGCCTTTTGACTATGTAACTTCGGGAAAATAAAGGTTTTGACTGCAAACCTCCGTGCCTTTTGTTCTGAAATTGCAACCTTGAAGAACTTTAATCAAAACCTGCTTATTGGGTAAAAGGCATTCAGTGAAGGAAAACAAAAAAGGAGGAAAAGAAAATAAAGGGAGAAACAAATTAAGTACTTGAGCGCTGGGGAGGGCAGGAGGGTGAATGGATTGCTGTTCCTGGAGGAGTTGCTGAATAAATAAATCATTAGGAGAGCTCAGACTGTTCCCTCGGAACTTCCACAGCCTTTCCCAGTGTATTTTGGTCCTGTGCTGATCCCAGAGGGAGCAGTTTGGCTGGTGCAGAGCTGTTTGCCTGCAGGGTGAGTGAGCACCAGGCATTTTCACCCTGCTCTCGCTGGGCAGGCCTTCATTTATATTTTTATGGGCATTGTTAACACTATTATTGTATATATGTGTGTGTGTGTGTACATAATAGTTCTTAGCACCTGATGTGCTGTAATAAGCACTGCACAGAAAGCGCAGCAGATGTGGGATCAAGGCCCTGGAAAATTAAACATGATGCCTCTTTTTGCACTGTCACATGAAAACACAACAGTTTATACCCATCTGGCCTGAGACTGGGGCAGATGCCTAACTAGAAGATCACATTCTTCATGTAGTCTTATAGCAATACTATATGTTCTTGTTGAATTATTCATCTATTTCTTTGACTTACATGGGTCATCTTCCCTCCTCTTCCCCGTTTCCTGATGTAATAACCTTATGAACATAAAAAGCAGCATCCTCAGCTGCCACTCGTGGAACTGAAAGCTGAGAAGAGACCTCATCATGTTCTAAATCATTCTGGGTGTTCCAATGATTGATTGCTCAAAAATTGAACCAGAATTCTTTGGCCAGTGTTGGTAAAGTTGGAGAGCTGATGGGGTAACTCAGCAGAGAAAAAGAGTTTATTTCATCAAGGTTTTCTTTGGAAGGATGAATGAGGAAATAAGATCTCTGTTAGGAGACATTTAATCTTCTTCCTAACTGCTTCCTTTGCACAAAAGAAGGGCTAATAACAACTTCCAAAGCCAGTATTAATGCTATTCCTGGGTTTTCTGGAGGTAAAGGTTGGCTCCTCCAGGGCATTCTCTCTCCTCTTTTATAAGCACTCGCTCTTCTACAGACTGACCCAAGCCTGGACAGTGGGTAAAGGTTATTTAAGATGTGAAAAATTTGGTTCTTAATTCATGTGATGTTCTGAAGTGCCCATGGACCTTGTGCTGGGCAGGGAAGGAATTTCAGGCTGCTAATTTGGATTTCTTCTTGTGTAGCCCGTAATAAAACAACAGCCTCATTTCTGAGGACTGAGATTCTGTTTGGCAGGAGGGACCATGTTTACACAAAGACATTGTTTCCATGCAAAATCAGTGAGGGCTGGGCCTTGTTTTTTTTTTTTTAGTAGTAATGAAAAAAGAGTAATTATGTGAAACTTTATTTCTAAAAAAAACCTTAAAAAAAACCCCAAAAAGCTTCCATTACAAAAGCTAAATGAGACAAATAACCCTGACAGAGCACGAAGGCGATCTCACTAAATTGAATCCAGTCAATTTTAACATTCACGGCGCTGGAGGCAATTTTAGGCAGTGTAAACGTAATGGAAAAAGCATATTCCTGAAGCTGACTTACAGAATGCTGTGTTCGAGTCCTTAATGATGATAAATCAATGATCTAGAAAATAAAATCCCTTTCCTATTAACCAGATGGGCACACAAATTCTTCTCAGACTTCGAGACGTAAGCACCCAAAATTTTCAATTAGCGCTTCACGTCCCACTACCTTAAAATTATAAGTAATTAAATTGGAACATAGTGCAGGCACAGATATATAAACTGTTTTTCTCTTGCTTTCTCTCCCTATAAAATAATGTCTGCCTGCTGATTGATACAATCCTTTAACTCAGTTGAGAGATTCTCTGCTAACATCCTAAGAGATGCACTGAAGCAGAACTCTGAAAATTGAATTACAACCTTTGTATTGAGCCAAAGAGCAAAGTTGTGATTATGAGGTCCTGCCTCTCTATTTCTTCCCTCTGAACTCAACTTTCCCAGGGGTTTTTTTTTGTGCCTTGACAAGTTTCTTATCTCCAGTACCATCGGGTGCATGTCCTGTAATCTGCCTGGTGTGTTCTGCCTTCTTAATTTCTGAAGGGCTGTGCCCAAACCAGGGGAGAAAAGGGGGCAGGGAGGCCATGGGGGAATTTGGGCTGAGTGGAAATTTGCATCTCAAAATGATAAATAGCAACTGAGCAGCTTCACCCTGTGCAGCCAGATTTGTCCACTGCCATCTTAGGACACTTAGTTAGATTTAATTTTTTTTTTTTTCCTTTTTTCTTTGGTCTCTTAAAAATGCTAAAATTTGACAGAGAAATTTTAAAAACGCCAAGATTTTCCCAAGGTGTGCTGCACACAGGTAATGTTGGCTGTCTTAATCTGACAGTAGCAAAGGAGTCTTCTCATATCTAGAATGGAAAATAATGTTGTGATTTCTCTTAGTCAGTGGAATAGATTGAACCTGGTGGAGATTCCCAGATTTCAGAGGTGTCACTCCACGGACTTTGCCCTGCTGAAGTCGCAGGTGTAACTCCATTTCTGTGCCAATCTGAGAGTTTGGCAGGTTTGCATTTCATTTAAACAGCATCTCATGGTGGTTTTAAGGTGGTTATTCCCTGGGTGTGTTCAGTGCAGTGGGCAAGGTGTTTGCTCACGGAAAATGTGCATTCTGGGCAACCTGTGGGCACAGAATCAGACAGCAGAGAACATGCAGAGGAAGCCCAGCTCCAGAAATTGTGGCTCTGCAAAGCTGGAATGATTGAGGTCTCAGTTTAAAACCTTAAGGGGAAAAATACCAGGGAAAATGGAAACTTGAGGTGATTGAAAAACCTTCAGATTCTCTGGCAATAAGATTGTCTCACAGACACTCTTCTCTTCCCAGCTCTGTAGTCCATTTAAGCTCCCACATATCTGACGGTGGGAATGATTCAAGTAGGGTATAAAGTCACTTTTTATAATAGTGACTGTCATAACTTCACAGTTCCCTGTGTGTAATGGCAGTGGAATTACGTCCCAGTTTTGTTTTCAAATACATAAATAACACTCATCCTTATGACTAGAAGGTTAATTTCATGACAACATAACAGCCTTGGATATTTTTCTTAATGAAGTGCTGTTAAACTCTAGATATTTAACTACATCATATTTATGCTGTAATTATTCCTGCTTGCTTGGTACATTTCCAGTTCCATAAATTGTGGTGGTTTCAAACAGGCTCAAACAAATGCATTTTGTACTGGAATTGCTGGGTGATTACAGGGGGATTATCTGGGTATGAATTATGGTACAGGAGAACTTTTTCTCTTGTTTTGGCCTTTTTTTTTTATTATTTTCACTGCCCTGCAAGGCTCCTGAATAGGCTTCATGCCCTTGCCTTCTACCTTTAGGGCCTTTGAATATCAAGAGTGTTGAATCATGGCTTCCTATGGATTAATCCTCGTGGTTAATTGGCTCCAGCACCCAAGAGATCGTAGAGCTGATGGAATTTTTTCCTCAGAAAAGCCTGGGGCTTTGGTGGCTTTGATTTCCTAACAAAACAATGTCATCTCCCTTCTCTCAGGGCACCTGCTGCATGCCCGTGCTTAAATTCACCCGGTTATGGGAATTCCCTGGGGATTTTGTTATCTCTGCCTCCTGCCCCTTGGTCACGTTTGACCAGATTGTTTCCAATTTATGTGGAGGCTCAAAGACGCAGCCTGAGACATAAAACCACAGTAAAAGCTTAAGTGTTGTTTTCATGGAGAACAAGGCTCAAACTCTGCGTATTTTCAATAAAGCTGTAGGCAGAAGAGTCCATTTATACTGACTTTTATTGCCTGTTCTAAAACTTTATTTTAATGCAACTTCAGGCAAAAAAAAAAAAAATGTTCTAGCCTGCCTCTGTACCAATTAGGGTAATAGAATTACTAATGAAGTGAAAATATTTGCTCTAGTCCCTGTGCTCAGAGAGATGTTCACAGGTAAATGCTCATTCCCTTTCTTTAAACTGGGATCTGTAGCTGCCTGATGGAATTTCAATAGGAAATACTTTATCTCGCCCATTTATTTTTTAACATAGATCAATGTCCTCTGAAACCTTCACAAAGCTTCTTTAAACAGCCCTCCTTATCCTTCTGTTCATCTTTGGACAGAATGTTCCCTTTTCTGTGCCCTGTGGTGTTCAGAGCCTGCTGGAAAACTATTTCTGGGCATCTTGCAGCCTGTAACTGCTGAGGCTGTGGGAAGAACTCCCTGGGTGCCTCCCAGATGCCTTAACTAAGTGGACAGGCCTCCCTTGATGCTGAAATCCCATCCTTGGTGGGCTTGGAGGTTCTGCCTGTGCTGGTGTTGGAGTCCATGAGATCACACAGGGCACACATGACGCTGGAGATGGTCCAGGAAATGTTCCTGTGGCTGAATCCAGCCTGAAACATCTCCGTGCTCTGACTGATGCATTATCTGTTTAATCATGAGCACTTGCTAATGGAATCATTTTTTTTCCCCCAGATCTATCCAGGAATAGCCACAGTCACATTTTTAGAGGGCTGTCAGTCTAAGCTTTGATGTTCTAATTCTGCACATACAGGATCCCGGGGAAATAAAATACTGTTTTGGAAGCAGTCAGGCATGAAATGCAAAAGGTTGTTGTATCTGAGCTATTAGAAGAGACCTAACACAGCAAGCTGATAGTTCAGGGTGTTAACTTCTGATACTGTGCACAGGAACACACCCTGAATATCCGTGCTCTAATATGTTTTCACACATGGTTGTGATTTACAGGACATTTTGGGAAACACCCCCTCCACTGCTGCTTCAGGTTTGTTCAGGTATTTGTTCTGCTCTCCTCTGACAGGCATTTCTTCTGTTCCCCAAGGGAACAGGAGGGAGCAGGACACTTCCCTCTTGGATCACAGGAGCTCTGTCTCTTCTGTTACAGCTGAAGAGCTCCTGGGCTCTTCCCTTCTAGATTAGGAACTTCCATTTTTACTGCTGGAAAACTCTCCAACAGGATCCTCACTGCTTTTGACAGCAGCTGGAAATTTTCTCATGCCAGACAGAGAAAATTCTGTGCCTTTTTTATTTTTTTCTTTTAAAACCAGAACGACACAGAAGGGCACAACTCATCCCATCTGAAGTTATGGAAGGAGCCTGGAGCAATTAAAATGATAATGTGGTCACCTCAGGGAACTGCTGGAGACTGAGGAGTGATAAATGCTGGGCAATATCTATAAAATAACAGACTTCTAAAAAAATTTTTGATCACTTTGGTAAAGGAAGTGACTGTTGGAAGCCAATGGAAAATGCCAATGAGGAGAATATGTGCATGAGGTAGTGCTGGCACAGGTTATTCATGGAAGGGTCGTGTCATATTCAGGGACACAGGGAGAAAATATGAGAGGAAGATCCTCAATGGCACAAGGACAATTGCAAGCAATTTGTATTCAAACCTGTGAGTGGTACCTGGCCTTTCCTTGGGTTTTTGAAAGTCCCCTTTAGTCCTTGAATTAGAAACAACAAAAAAAACCCCTCACATGTGTGCAAACGTATATTCCTTTCACCAGCATTGAAGGGAGTCTTTTATGTCCTTTAATGAGTCTTTTAAAATGCACCTGTGCTTCTTGGTTTCCTTGGCCTCATAAGGGAGACATTTCAGCTTCTGTGCCATGAACAGACCAGCAGTTCCTGTGGAATTCTTTTTCAAACAAGCATTTGTTTAGTAATATTCTTGTATTCATAATATAAGCTAAGCTGGACAAACTGTGTAGAGCTGGGAGGTGGTGAGTGTGTGAGTGTAGCAGTGGCCCAGGAGTGGTGCAGAGGTGGGTCAGAGAGCCCCCAGCTGCTCTCCAGCCCTGTCTGATGGATTTTTCTCCTCCCAGGAAGTAAAGCTTGGAAAATCCTTCCCTACAAACCCCACCTGCTGTGCTGGGGCTTTGTGGGATCAGAGCGAGATCCTTCGTGAGCCTCTTCCCCCTGATCCCACAGTGCCTTGGATTCCTCCTCCTAAGGCCAAGATGTTTTCATCCAGGGCTGCTTTCCCTCAACCTGCCCCTGTCTCTCCTGTTTTAGATTTCATAAAATCAGCCACAATGTGTCTGTTTATACAGCTGATGTATAAATACACCTTGACTTCCATACAAACACTCTTTATCCACAGAGACTGACTAAAAAATACTAAAAAAAATCTCCCTAAAAAATACTATTCTTTGCCAGTGGCACATAAGCATCAATTTCCAGAATTTTTCATAAATAGAGCCTTCCTGAGGGCAGCATTATTGATTTACTTTTGGCCTAGCACAGCACTGGCATCATGATCAGAAAAGGCTCCTCTCAAATTGGGAACTTCTGCTTTTTCTCTAACTCCATTATCAAAACACTCACTGTTCTGAAGTCTGTAATAAAGCAGCCTACTTCTGCCAGAGATAAATTTTGTTTATGATCTGAGCTGTGTCTCTGATAACTGAGACCTGAATGCCAGAAAGTAATAAAAAGTTCCCTGTGGTCATGAAGTTCCCCCTAGTTTGCTTTTCCTGCTCTAATAATCTTCTCTTTCCCACGTTTTTCTTCTGTTAACCACAGCACATTGAATTATCCAGTCCCTGCAAGAAGCTTTAAGAGTCCTTCTGTATCTTATGGGTTGTTAGGGCTGCATTTCATTAACTGTAATAAACCACCACGCCGTGTTTACTGGAATAACAACACGTTGTACAGGAGGAGATAAGCCCCTGTCAGGAAGTGTCTATAAAGCACAAGCAATTCCAGGGTTTGTTCTTTATGTTTCTGACATTGTTGGTGGAATTTCAATGTTGTATCCTGCAGATTGAAGCGGTGCTGGGGGTGGTTGTGTGGGATATGAGATAGCACCCGGGGGCTTCCAGGGGGGGAACAGCATCCTGCTCTGTGCCTCCTCGTGTGTGATGGCAGCAGGCAGGGAGATCAGCCCTGCTGGGCCAAAGAGACCAGCTCAGAATCTCAAAAAAACCCTCCAGCAGGGTGTGAGAGTGGGATAACAAAAACACGGGGATAACCTGGAGAAGGGGGTCCAAGAGAGAAACTGGGATCGGTGGATGGTGACGCCATAGTGAGAATAATTCATAGGGTCGTGGGCTGGTTTGGGTGGGAAGGGACCCTAAAGATCATCTTGTTCCAACCCCCTGCTGTGTACAGGGACAGCTTTCCCTAGCCCAGGTTGCTCAGAGCTCCATCCAACCTGGCTTTGAACAATTCCAGGGATGGAGCATCCACAGCTTCTCTGGGCAACCCGTGCCAGGGCCTCCCCACCCTTTACAGGGAAGAATTTCTTCCCAATAGCTAATCTAAACCTACTCTCTTTCAGTTTTAAACCATTCCCCTTTGTCCTTTTCAATAGAGGTTCATCCCACAACGAGCACGAAATTGGTTTTGAGATTCAGAATTAGGCAAAGCTTTCAGCATCACCCAAATTCAGGGTGCAGCACTCTCAGGACGTGAGTGGTGAAAGTTGCTTGAACTGACCAGAGACTTGCATGAGTTAAAGTGTGTTTCTGTTCCAGTCCACACTGGGTGAAGAAGAGCACAATCCTGCTAATCTGGAATAAATTTCACCTCAACTGGAGCTTCCCATTGCTCTTTCTGTTGTTTTATTATTTGTTATGTAGTGTATAAAGAAGGTTTAGAACCGTGTTACTGTGCCAGTAACTGGGCAAAAAGAGAAGGAGAAGAGAACACAGTTGTTGCCTCAAAGCACTTTTATGTCAGTTCTCTTGTCCTCTCTCAAGACAGAGATATTTACACTGAGCCATGGGACCATTTCATCACTTAAACACATTTTTCACATCTCAGAAATACCTGTTTCCAGATGAACATATTGCTCCTGCTCCTGTGGCTCAGAATATGTTATTGTCTCTTATCTTTGTGATTTGCATGTGTCGGGTAGGGGGGATATTAAATCATCCCTTTATTTGCCACGGAAACAATGGAGTGAGTCTCACATTTTCCTGGGAAGTTTTATGAGGTTTAGGGGTTCTTCAGGGAATGCCAGAGACTGATGATGCCTCTTCACCTGCTGTTGTGGAACTGGAGTTTTCCTGGTGCTTGTCCTCTCCTACTGGTTTGTTGTATGAACTGTTGGAGCACTGGAGAATTCCTGGTGGGAAGCACATGCCAGATCAGAACTAGAGGATGCTTTGTGTAGGACTCTTCTTCTCTCCAGGGGATGAAACTATGAAATTTCTCTGAGGTTCTCTGTTACCCTCTCCTGGCTCACCAGGCCTCCTGCCTTTGCTCTCAGCATTAATGGGGTGTTGAGGACAAACCTCATAGCACCTTTTTTTTCCCCCTCCATATTCCAACGGTGTAATCAGCTGGAGTTCTGCTTCAAAGGAGAAAACTACAGACAGATCAGCTGGTTTTTTGCTGCCAGCCCCTCTCTGCCAGGCTGTTTTATGCTGGTTGTCAGCGTGGTTTCTGAGCACCTGTGGCCTCAGACTTTGAAGGAGCACAGCCCCTCCTAAAACTGCTCCAGCTTCTTGGGGCATAGTTTGCATGATTTGTGCAGTGGGATTTTCCTTAAGATTGAGAGTCACAGGTGATTCAAGTGTCAGGGCACCTCCAGATTTAATCTCCTCTTGGTGCTTATAGAGTCAAAGTGTCTCTCCATCAACCTGCCTCCCAGCTCCCCTTTGCTTTGCTCCCTGGACCATTCCCTGGGGCACAGACCAGTGGGGAGCAGTACATATTTTGTGTGCTAATAAGCAAAAGAGAAGCAGAAGAAAAAAAAAAAAGGCAGCACCAACCTGTGCAATAATTTGTTGCAGCATGTGCTGTAACATTATTAGCTGATTCCTTTGGAAAATTACCACCAGGACAGCTTTGCTGACTTGCACATGTATAATGTATAAATGGAGCCATGAAAGTTTAATGCACCCTTAGCAATGTTCTTCCTTACACTGCCTGTGACATGAGGTTCTTTTTTTTTTTTGTCTCGACAGTTTATCACACTCTGTGTGACACACCAGTGCAATATAATGAAGTGCAACTCAGCCCTGCCATCCACAGAGGGATTTTTTATTCCCTTGTTCCCTTTCCCACCTCGACATGCAGTGCTCACTGATGGGGATTTTTTTTACAGCCCCTCTGCATTTATCCTTAGTACCACTTTGCTAAGGGTAAATGGTCTTCCCATATTCCCACAACCAAGATCCAGGAGTCTTCCCTTGTAAGCTCCCTAATTACACACACACCAGGAGTGTAGTTCTTGCCCTAAGGAGGTTGTGATTTAAACAGCCTGAATGCAAAACCGAAGCTGTCACACACAACAACAATACCTGAACAAAACCAAGCCTAGATATTTTATTCCTGGGCTCATTAGATCATATTTTGTCCACATTTTTCTTAGAGTAGAAACAAGAGAGAATAAATCTGAATAGATGATATGTGCAGAGAAGTAAGAGTCCAACAGCAAAATAGGTGAGAGAAATACCAGATTGGAATCTACATAAAGAAAACGTTGTTGCTTCCAATGGAGATCTCTGACAAGGGCATTGCAGGGATCTGAGCACCATTATTTAGTGACATGACTGTCTTACAATTAGAAGCCAGTGTGGCAGGTTAATTCTCAAAGCCACAGTGCTCCCTGTTCAGGAACAGATCCATCCAGCTCTGGAGTGCACCTCTGCCTCTGTGCAGGCAGGGAGGACAAGCAGAGAGAACAGGAGAGATGCAGAAGGTTCAGTTTGGAGAGCCCACAGCTGGACAGTGGAAGGTCGTGATGGGATTTAGACACAGCCTCAGGGAAACCTGGGTTTGCAACATGCCTGAGAAATCTGTGGGTCTGCACCCCTTTTAGCCTGGAAATCAGTAATTGTGTGGTTTTACCTGCGAACTGAAACTCTAAGGATGAAATGTAAGGAGAAATAAAAATGAAGTGGGTGTGTGAAAGGACAAGTCTCAGCTCTGTGGCATCCAGAAGCTTGGAATGCTGAGCTCTGTTGGATAACCAGGCTGTTTCCAGAGGGAGATCATAGTTATCTGTGGGCTCTGTTGCTTTCAAAATTATCACTTTCAGCACAAAAATCAGGGATCACCAGCAGCTGACTGCATAAATTTAGCTGTTGATCCTGTTAAATGAAAGGCATTGCATTTAGCATCTTCCTGAAACATGATGTATGTGTTAACTTAGCCCGAAAAGAAAAAATATTGACCCAACAGTATAACATATCCAGCAGGAACTCCAGGCACTGTGATAATTATATTGAGATTTTGAGCTGTGTATTTTTGAACTAAACTAGTCATTGACTTCATAGATTTCCTCACTTTCTTCCCTCTTGCAAAGAATTATGTTCTGCTGCAACTCTTTCTGTAGTGCCAAATTCCCTTTATATTTTCAACCCCTGGGAGAGTTCACAGCAGTACTAATTTTCTTCTACAAGCCAGCAGGTTTTTGATTTAATAAGGAGTATCAGCGTTTTCCAGTGGGGGTTTATCCCAGGATAACCCTCTTCAGGATGGAAGCCCCCCATTCCCATGAGGCTGGGACAGAGGTGGCTCCCTGCCTGCTGTCCCTGCCCTCCTCTGGCTGGAACCCTCCTGCTCTGTGTCACTGAGCTCTGAGTTTGCCAGCTCAGAGCCAGATTTTGGAAGCAAGAAGAGCTGAATTCTCCTCCTGCTGTTGCCTTGAAGTTCTAAGCACAAGCAGTGGGTGACCTTCATTGCTGACGGGCACAATTTTATTGTGCCAATTATTACATTTTCAGGGCCTTTTTTTTTAAGCTGTTCTTTTGGGTTGTTTTAATTCTGTTTACTTCGTTCCATCGGGCTGGTAAAGAGGGAACAGGAGGAATCTCTGCAGAGATTATTAAAGGGTGAAACTGCTCTGGGTTCCTGGGGTTGGTTTGTGCAGGGGACTTGATAACCAGTCTCTTGGTAGAAAGCAGCAAATCTTGGAGGCAGCAGCAGCACAGAACTGTCCATGAGGGGAGTTAAGAGAGGAAAACAGGAGGACAAAATGATTCCCTTTGTAATCAGACCCATCACTAGGCCTGGATGAGGTTTGGAGGCCACCAGCCAAGGGAAAACAGCAAAAAGAAGTGTTTGTGGTGCCAGGGAACAGCAGCACCTCTGTGCTGGGAGAGCTGAGGGAAAGGCAGGCAGCAAAAAGCTTGCTTTCTCCTCTCCCCCCACTACCCATTATTCACTTTAAACATTAACCTTTTAGGGAAGTAGAAAACAATCACACACACTGGAAATAAAAATTGGTTTGGTCTTTCCTGAAATGGCTTTCTCAGCTCCAAGAAAACGTGAAAGTTAATTTTAAAAACAGAGGAAGGCTGGGAGGAGGAGGGATGGGAGATGGGTTTTCTTCTTTCCTTCAGCACTTGCTGGGCTACAGGAGGATCAGATCAAACTCAGGAGCACAAAGCTCTTGATTAATGTTAGAACACTGAACTTTTGCCTGTGGGGAGAAGAGTAAACTAAACCCATAAGGTGCCAGAAAACAGTTGTTTAATTTTCAGATTCCTTTTTATTGAGGTAAGTAATGGGCATAATCTTTGCTCTTAGTGCTGTCAGAGCACCTCTCCAGTCATCTCTTGCATATTTAGTAGCAGAAAGGAAGAGAAAAGGGTGAAATTTATGGAACATGCCATTAATTACTGCTCACCCTTCTGTTTTGATGCCAGAAAGTGATGTATTTCTAATAGATGTGCACCACAGGCAGGGTACAAGCCTGAAACAGTCTCAGGGCTGGAACAAAAATTGCCAGCGTAAAAAAAAAAAAAACAAAACAAAAAAACCAACAAACCTGTCAGGAGAAGTTTTATCAGAAGTCACATCAATTCAGTTTATGACCTTTGTTTATGTCCTTGTTCAGTTCCACCGGTGTGGTCCCAGGTTTCAGGGGAAGCTGTGGCATTCAGGGCCTGGGAGATGCTCAGCACAAGCTGCAGCTGAGCAGTGCCTGGGAGCCTTAAATGCCATTAGAGGAGGGAAGAAAGGCAGAGGCAGCAGAAATCTGGGCCAGGTGTCTTTCAGGAGACAGAATCTTCATTTAAAAAATGGGTGGCACGGCTTGAAAAGAAATGCCGAGCACCAAACGATGCAGCTTGAGGCGATGGAGGAGGGGGGGAAATGGTGGGGCTTGTTTAGAGTTTAACTGGGGTGATTTGGGCTTGGTTTGGAAAGTCTTGGCTTTGAGGTGTTCCCAGGAGCAGGGGGAGAGGTGAGTAAGGGGCCAGAGCCAGGCCAGTGCAAAGCAAACACAGAATAAAAGCATCTCCCTCAAAAAGCTCTTCAATTACTCAGGTGCCCCACACTGCTTTTTTGAGGCAATTGAAGCACTTCAGAGTTAGCCACATGTTTTTGGAGTGACTTACACAGCAAACCAGCAGCCCTAAAAGAAATTCCATATTTCCATTTCGTGGTTTAACTCGTCTACTCTGTTTCTTCTGTCCTAAGTTTGGGCTGCCAACACCCAGGTGCTCCTGCAGAGAAAAAGCAGTGCGGGTTCTTGAGGGCTATCCTATCCTATCCTCTCCTCTATCCTCTATCCTCTATCCTCTATCCTCTATCCTCTATCCTCTATCCTCTATCCTCTATCCTCTATCCTCTATCCTTTATCCTCTATCCCATCCCATCCCATCCCATCCCATCCCATCCCATCCCATCCTATCCTATCCTATCCTATCCTCTATCCTATCCTATCCTCTATCCTATCCTCTATCCTATCCTCTATTCTATCCTCTATCCTATCCTATCCTAATCCTATCCTATCCTCTCCTATCCTATCCTATATCCTATCCTATCCTATATCCTATATCCTATCCTATATCCTATCCTATCCTATATCCTATATCCTATATCCTATCCTATCCTATCCTATCCTATCCTATCCTATCTCCTATCCTATCTCCTATCCTATCCTATATCCTATCCTATCCTATCCTGGTACATCAGTGACAGGCCTCCTTTCCTCACACGTCTCCTTGAAGCAGCACAAAGGGCAGGAGGATGAGGAGCAGGTTGCAGACTGAGGTGTGTCCACTATCATTTCCCTTTCCCCCCCCAGAGCTGCTCGTTCTGGGCAGAGATATTTCATTTGCTGATCCAAAAGTTCCCCTGGCACTCTTTTGACATCTCATGTCCTCCTTCACAGGTGCTGAGGTTTCAGAGAGTGGGTAGGAACGTTCTTCTATCGGGAAAGCTGAAGGAGTCACAAAGTCAAGATTTGTACCCTTTTCATTTCTGAAACTTTTCACCAGACGTTTTCTGTTGCAATGAGATAAGTAGAGAGAGCCTTCCATTTAGAGTGATGAGCAGCTTTTCCTTTTGAAGCTGGTTCAGCTTCCAGAATTAGTCTGTGGGAAGGGAAGAAAAGAGTTATAAGTCACACATTCAGCCAACAGTATAATTAAGGCAGGAAGGCTGAACTGAATAACTAAGTCGATGGGTATGAGTAAGTGTCAGGAGATTTTTTGTATGTGCCAGACATTACTTGCCTCAGTTTTTCAGTGTCCTATCCACTGGAAAAGGTGTGACTGATGACTCTGTCTCTACTTGGAAACTCCAGATCCACAGGAGGCTTGTCCTCTTTTGAAGCAGAAATCCCCACTTGTTGTCTGTTCTCACAAGTCGAGGATTTCATAAGTTTGCACAAGGATTGGACTAGAACTGCTTGTGCCAAAGGGATGCCAGCAGCCTGTGCAACACTAAATACACCCAGGAGAGGGGTATCTGGCCAAGGCTGGCAGCAGGGTCAGGGTTAAGTCACAGGTAGTGCTGCCCCAGCAGCAGGTACTCGGCAGAGCAGCTTTAATAAGTGCTGGGGAGAAATAACCTGCTTTGCCAAGTGTGACTGATTTAAGATCATCCCACCTCTTGTGTCAGCACAGTTGGTGCCACTTCCCCACAGCTGTCACACACAAACAACCCCAGTGCATCCCCTTGGCACAGCCTGGTTTCCCTGGGATCCGTGGCACAGGAAGATAAACCCATCCACGTGTTCCTGCTCTGTTCCCTTGGCACTGACAGCAGCATTTCCACTGCTGCCTGTTCGTGCTTGAGGAGTGTTGGTGAGTATTAAGCAGAGATTCTTCACCCCCTTGCACACACTCTGGAATTATATTTCGACTTCAGTCCCACACCAGGAGGTGGTGCAGTCTCCTACAGGCTGGAGTCATAGGGAAATTCAGAGCAAAACTAGTTCCTGTCTTCACTTTTTTCCTCCCAAATTGCACAAGGACCTGCACCTACAAGCACAAGAAAGCAGAATTTCTCACAAAGGCAAGGGGAATCAATTAAAATATTTGTTTTGGGAGTCATAAATTGCTTGTTGGGGGGTGTGAATGGCAGAGAGTTTATACACAGAGCACCTGAGTTCCAGTTTCGTTCTCAGCTTGTTCTCACGTTATATAAAATCTAGTATTACTCCTGCACTCTCCCAGGCCTGTTAATAAAGCCTGTGTTCTGCCTGGCTGGCTGTGCCAAAGGTCTCTGATGGACCAGGACCTCGAGCAGAGCCAGGAAAGGACTCTAAGCATGAGAAGGTAGGTGAAATATAAATGGCCTTTTGTGTTTCCCTGCAGGTTTTCTCCTTGCCAATTTGCAGACCTATATAACAAGTTACTGTGCAGAGCTGGCTGGTAAAACTAGGAAAATCTGTTAGAGAATGGAAGCATGTGTTTTGCTGAGTGCTTTAGGAACTCCACATTAGCTGTGCCCTGGGATAAGCTTCGCTGCTTTTTTGTGGTATAAAAACCCTCTTTTGCCTGGCAGTTGGCTTTTAGGAGACTTAATTATGTTGGTTTGCCCTGAAACTCTGGATTTGAGCAGTGTCCTGTGCCAAACCTTTCTGGCAGTCGGGACCAGGCAGAGCAGAACTGCCCAGGCTTTTCCCTCTTGCCTCTTGTCCCATCATTTCTCACATTCCTGGTTCTGTGCCCTCCCTGTTTTACTCAGTACACTCTTTGTGCTCACTGGTGGCTCCTTCTGCACTTCAGGTTTCTCAGCAACATTGATCCCTTTCTCCTTGTTAATATTTCCTCCTATTTTGTAGTTCTCTCACAAGGGGATGCAAGAAATCCAGGAAAAGCCTGGTGCTTATTCCATCAAGTGTTAGAATATTCTGGCTAATTGAAAGGAGAGGAAAAAAAAAAAATCAAATACTTTGCAGTTGCACTGCAGCAGAGCTGTTAAATAGGTATATGATATTCATAACTATTAGCTTTTTGCAGTCCCCACCATGCTGATTCTCTGCATTTCTAAAGCAGTGTCTGGTTTAAGCAGGCAGCATCAGTAATTGGTTTTTTTTTTCCTTTTCCAAGAGGTCTTTTCTCAGAGATTCTGTTCACAAAGCAACAGGATGGCTATCAGGTGCTACAGGCTCCCCCAGAAGAAAGGCATCACGCTGGGGCTTTCTTCTAACCAGGATGTTTTCATACAGTTAGGCCAAAGAATTTTAACAAGTTTAATATCTTGCTCCAGCAGTTAGGCAGGACAAATGTGGGCCAGGCAGGGAGAAATGCTCCTGCCCTGGAAATGCAGTTTGGGGGTGGAAAATAAGTGAGGGGAGGCTCCTGCTCCTGGGAATGAATCCTGTGGCACAGCTCCTCACCCTCCAACAGCTTGTGATTAATGGGGCAGGTATTTTCTACAGCTGCACAGTGGCCTGGCTTTTAGTGCCTTTTTTTTTATTTTAGAAAATAAAATAAACACTGTTTTTAAAGATCAGATAACTTTGTCTGTATTTTCGTCCAAATTGTGGCTGAGAGTGTTAACATGACTGGATTTGTTATTGTGCACATGAAGATGGGGGTGAGTGGAAGAGGTTCAAATGCATCTAAGAGTGCTCACATGGATAATTTCAGGTCAAATCACACAGAACAAATCCATACTAGATTATTTTTCCTTCACCAAGAGGCTAAAACATTTACCTCAGCCCTGCTTCCAGCACCCTTGATCCAGCTTAGCCAGTTAATTGATCAGAGCTGATTTGCTGTGATTCCCCCAGGAAAGAAGCAATAACACTATCTTTCAATCAGCTGGAACACAGTACCAGATAAGAGATTTCAAATCACTTTATCAAAGCCTCAAGTTTTAGGTTGCACTGCTGTTCTCAGTGGAGAGTTTTTTCCTGCTGCAGAGGAGCTCTGGCTGTGATGTTCCATCCCCAGTGTTGCTTCTTTTTACAGAGAGCAGAGTCAAAAATTATTTCCAACAAATACAAACCAGAGTGCCCCCATTTATAAACCCACTTTTCCAAATTTATCTCTGCAGGAGGCACCAAGCACTGCAGCAAATACCTGTGTTCCAATGCCTTCCTTTAAAAAGAAGAAAAAAAAATCCACTTATATTTGAAGAATTGACAAAGAAACAAGTAACTACAGGATATTCCCTTCTTAATAGAGGAAGAGAAGAAAAAGCAAACCCATTTTCTTACAGCAAACAGGGAAAGCTGTTCAACACTTCTCGGTTCTGGGTAAAAGCTTTTGCAACTTGAGGCTGTTCTGCAGCAGAGCCTGGTACCCACCTTGAGCATCCTGTCACCTCCTCACAGGCAGGATTTTTTCACATATCCAGAGCTACAGCACTGAACTGTTGTCTTGAATTGTGCAGTGAGACTGACTGTGAAGACTTTCAGTTAAAAACTAAATTTCTGAAAGTACCTCAGTGCAGGGAAATGTTCAGCCTAATCAGAGCAATAATCCTGACACAGACTGTCCCACTCTGTGTGTGATTTTACAGGAGATGTCACTGCACACAACTGCTGAAAGCAGAGCAAGCTGGGAGAGTGGAACAGCACGTCACACCTCAGGAAGGCAAAAATATATCAAGGTGTTCATCTCAAAAAAGCAAATTAAGCATAAACAGAGTTCCTCACCTGATAACTGGGGAAATCACAGGCCCTTGTTCTGTGATCTGCTTTGCTCAGGTGGATATTGAGCACATTTGTAACATGAAAAGCAGGATTCCTCCTGAATTTTTAATGAGCTGTAATGGATGGACAAAGTGTTGTCAGCTGTGCTCTAGAGACAATGGCAAAGGTAAGTGGAAGTGGCATGGAAGGAATCAGCTCCCTTGCTCTACAAGCAGCAGAAAGTCCATCTCAGAAACACAGCTCAACACTTCAAACCATCCCTTTTCCACCCTCAGAAAATATGACACAGAGTCTGAGCTGCCTTATTTCCCTGACTTTCAAATCCCTTATGATTCAGTGCTCCCTTCTTCAGGGCCTCACTCCATCAAGATATGAAACCTGCCTTAAAAAACAAACACACAGAACACCTCTGCCTTAAAAAAAAAACAAAACAAAAAACCCCCACAAAACCTAAAGCAATGAATTAAAAGGATCAATATGTGGAACAAAAAAAAAATACAGACACATCCCTGCCTTTAAAAAAAAAAAATATTGAATCAATAAAATGTGGCACCCGGCACAGCTTGATTTGATAACTATAAAAATTAATATGCCAGTCTTTTGGGGCTGCATCTTGGCTTTAAAAACCATTGTGTAACTTTTATTTGGGACCTGGAGATTCCACAAAGGAGATGTTACCCTTCCAGGTCATTAGCAACCAAGGAATTCTTTTTTTTGCATGAGAGGAGGCAGTGCAGCAGATGGTGCTTCTGAGCACATGGTGAAAAACAGCTGCTTTCCTACTTATTTATTTCTTGGCTGGCACAGCCAACTGCTTCTGATTAAGGTAGAGGTATAGAAAGATATGCTGAAGCTATTTTTTTGTAGCCCTAATTGTGTTAAAGAGGAGCTCTAAGGTGCCACTCCAAGCTCCTTAAACATTGGTGGTGAGCAACAAGACAAAAGCACGTTGCTGTGCCTGGTCACATTTTGTGAGCTGGGGATGCACCTGGAAGGATGAGGAACATCGAGGCAAAAAGCTAAAAACTGTGGCTTCTGGAAAGGGAAGAGAGAAGAATGAGGAATTTCCTCCTTCTGGTCCTTGTAGCCCAGCTGGGAATAGAATCAAACTCCTCATCATTACCCAAAAGCATTCCTTCCCTCCCTTACCCCTCTTTTACCCATAGTCAACACTTCATTTGAGGCAATGAAACCAGCTTTTATTGACTGACAGATACCAAAATACACACAAAGGAACTGCTTCGAGTAGCAAAACGAGAGCCCCTTGTTTACCAACCTCCCCCACAACACCCACCATCCCCATTCTGCACTGGTGAGCAGCCAGGGTTTTTATCATCTATTTATTTACTGGATAATATTAACGCCACTAACACTTATCTTGGACCACGGAGTTGTTAAAAGCAGGGAACAGCAAGTCAAATAACGGGAGGGAGCATCAGGGAGACACAAATTTACACGTGGCACTTTTGCAGAGCTTCAGAAAGGAGCTGTGGCAGACAAACCCCCAGCGAGGGCAGAGCAAAGCAGGGCCAAACCAACCCCACAAGCTGCTTGCTAAGGGAACACAGCCATTTAATCTCCCCATTTAGCACTTCCAGGGGGAATATCTTCTGTGCTCCATCTTGGAATACAGAGAAATACACGGTTTAAAGATGGCAAAAAATAGTTCCCTCTCACTGTATACAAGAAACACTTTCTTTACCAGTCTTTTTTTTTTTTTTTAAGGGTATCATACTTGGCACTTGCTGGTCCTTTTTCAGTCCACGGGAAGCCTCACACTTGACTGTTGGCTGCACCAGGCTTGACTTTAGGTTTTCCTGCTGGAGACTTGAGTTTCTTCAGCCACCTGCAGAGAGGGCTGGGTCTGCACACCCTGTCACTTGGTTTCCTGAGCCCCCCTGAGCTGCTTTCCCCTGCCCCTTGCTCAGCCCCCACATCACCAGCTCCCCTCTCCTCAGCAGGCTGCAGGGGCAGAGTTGTTGTCACCTCTGTGTCTCCTGCACCTCCACGAGCTGCTGCAGGTCTTTCCCGAGCTGGAGCACAAGTTTGGCCATCTGGATTTATTGCAGGGGGGTTGTTTCCAGCCTCCTCTGTCTGTCCTGCAGAGAGCTGGACCTCACCAAGCTCTTGCATCCCCTGTGCCTCAGGCAGAGGACACGAGGCTGCTCCACTTTCTCCTCCTGTCTGTTCATTCTCCACCCCTGGAGCAGCATCCCGTGGTTTCTCACTGATCCCACTGTCCTCCAGCACAGCCCCCCCAGGTGCCTGGGCAAGGGGGACGTCGGGTGCTGTGGGTTTTTGCTCAGTTGCCAGCCTTTCAAACCTCCTGGACTTCCCACACCAGGAGCCCTCGTGGCTGACTTCGTTCCCCATGGTCAAAGTGTAAAACAAGCCCTGCCAACAGCCTTCTCCAGGGAGCCTTGGGAATGTGGGATGCTGAGTGACTCTGGCACAAGCAGAACCTGGGAGCAGACACAGAGGCTCATTCCATCCTTTTTGCTGAGCTTAGACCCCTCTTGTGCCAGTTGTCACACCTGCAGGACAGTGAGAAATTCAGTGGGACCCACATCCTCGCCCTCTGTAAGAGCACAAAGTGCTCCTTAAAATGAGCAGCAGATTCTCATTTCGTTCCAGAGTGGGCTGGCTGTAAGTTACAGGATTTATTGCTTTTAAGCCAGTCTTAGTTGAAGGCACAATCTCTTTCAGCCTTTTCATGTCACTAAGAGCATTTAGGAAGTCAGTTCCTCACCAGGACTCTCGGCCAATACTGCACTTTACAGTTATTAGTTTATATTACCAAAGTAAATACTATTTAGGTCTCCTCCTGTTTCCCAGACCATTTATTAATTGTACAAAGAAGTTCACATTTAGCCAGGGAGGCCATTTATAGGTCTGGTAGGATATGGAAGGGAAAAGAAAGGAAAGGAAAAATATCTCCTTATTGAGAGATGAGAAACATGTGGATTTCAGGCCCTTGGGTCATTAATTTACCAGTCATTAACTCACTTTTTTGAAACCACAGCAATGCCATTGCTACCAACTCCAATATTAACAAGGGGCAGCATATTCTGAATGCAGAGAAATGTTTACCTCAGGTTGTGTTTATAAAGTGCCTTTTTAAAAAACTACAGCATTGCCAGAAAACAGATTAAGCACTTTGCAGGAACAGAGCAGAAGAAAATTGTGTGGAAAAGGGAAAGAGGGACCTGCATAAAGCTCTATTAATTCCTTCTGGAATCTGTCGTGCAGATTGCTAGAGAGAGGCAAGCACAATTTAAAGTCAGAATTAAACAGCAGTACAAGTGCCCTGTTTCTGGCAGGGAAACCACAAAGTAAATATTACTTAAGCCATTTCCAGCATCCCAGCCCCTCACTCCTCCCTCCCCAGGGTGATAAGGTATTGCTCCTAAGTAGGGCAGCAAACCACTTCCCCACAAGTCCCAGATCATTATTCCCTTGAAGTGCTGTTCCACTCCAAATCCTGGGCCACTTTTTATAGCTAAATATTTAAAGTCCAACAGCAGTGCCCCACGACATGATATGATTACGGATGGTGCTGTGGAAAGCTGAGCCATCGCAGCGTCGGGGAAGAGGAACTGCAGCAAAACAGATCCATAATTTAGGAATTACAGTTTTTAAAGTGAAGCTAATGGATCCAGAGCGGTTTTGCTGCACTGTTTGAGCTGCTTTTATGGGTGGAATCTGTAAAAAGTGGGTGATTCCGTTCTGGTTAGGCTGACTGCATGAACTTAATCACTTAAAACTACGGAGTTGCAAGAAGGGAAAAGCAGGAAAAACCCACCCATCCACCTCTACTGAGGGAGAAAACTCTAAATACAACAGTATAGAGAGATGGTGTTTGATACCAAAGCTGGAAAGAGGACAGTTCACAAATAAATGAATGTTTTCTCAGGTTGAGCTTTCAGAGTAAGCAATTGCTGTATCAGCAGCAAGGATTTTGTGTAAATGAATATAGCGAGGAAATGGCTCATGTCATTTTGGTAGGGCAGTAAAATGCTAGGGCAGGAAAGGAAAATAACAGCTTATTTCCTGCTATTCTTATATTTGTTTGTCATCACTACAGAAATAGTCCAAAATATGACAATTGGCAGATTCTACTGCTGTTGTCTCAAGAGAGGTTTTATTTAGAGATAAGATAATAAATATCTATATCTTTATGCCTAAGTATAGAGACACCAGTTGCTTTTTAGATGTAGGAAAATTGTTTCCTCACCCTCATTTGGCCATTTCCTACCAGGAATGTTTCATTGCTTCACTGTGAGACCCTCACTCTCCGAGTTTTGTTCTAATCTCAGGCAGAGATTTGCTCAAAACCTCAGACTGAGACTCACATCTCAAACAGAGGAAACCTTAATTAATTTTGCTGAAACCTAAATGCAGAGCTCTGCCTCACTGGAGAAGTCAAACAAGATCCAAAAACCAGAGTGCAAATATCCCTCCTTCCCAAAGAAAACCACCAAACACCCAAACTTGTGCCATGTAGTGCCCACACTCACTTCCAAAGGGAATTCCCCCAAGCAGCTCCCAGTAGAGCTCGGAGAGAGCAGCTGGACCTTAAATAGGGCAGGGCAGGAATTGCTTCCCACCTAAACCTAATGATTTAATTACTGTTCCCTTACACCAGCTCTGCTGCCTGAAAGTAAAAGGTGGGGAATTGTTCATGCTCTGTGTTTATAAAACATCACATAATGTGCTCTCGTGTTTCACATCGTGGGGCTCTGTGCATTTAGACATCACCTGCCTTTTTTGTCCCCAAAGGATTTATACAGAACTGAAGGGGAGTGTGGGAGAGTCTTTCTGCATATTGAGAGTAACAATCCAGGTGGGAGAGACTTTTGACAAGGGCCTGGAGAGCCAGGACAAGAGGGAATGGCTCCAAACTGATAGAGGGGAGGGTTAGATGGGATATTGGGAAGGAATTGTTCCAAGGAAGGGTGGGGAGGCCCTGGCACAGGTTGCCCAGAGAAGCTGTGGCTGCCCCATCCCTGGAAGTGTCCAAGGCCAGGTTGGACGGGGCTTGGAGCAACCTGGGCTGGTGGAAGGTGTCCCTGCCCATGGCAGGGGGTGGAATGGGATGATCTTTAAGGTCCCTTCCAACCCAAACCATCCCCTGATCCTGTGACTGCAGAGCCACACCACACAACAGGCTTTAGGAAGAACAGCTCACAGCTGAGGGGTTGCAGGCTCAGGATGTTCCAGAACATCTTCCTCACCCACAGGAGCAGATCTCGGGTGCTTTCCATCCCCTGTCAGGTGCTGCTGGCTGCACACGTTTGGCAGAGCTCCGTGGGACTCTGTGATCACATTTTCTCCCTTTCTGTCAGGAAGGGTGTTCTCACTGCCTTTGTTTCAGAACTTCATTCTAACTTTCACCTGCTGGTTGGTTTTGGTTGCCAGATCACTGTGGTTTTACATCTGGGCTTCTCAGATGTTATGGAGAGAGAAATGTGTAGGAAGCAAGGCAGTGACTGTGTTTCTGAAAGCCAGGAAGGAGCAGAATAACTAAATGTTTTGTATTGAACAAAAATATTGACCAACAGTTGCAGCCTTGGGTAAGGGAAGTGTTTGTTTCTCGACCAGCTGCTTTCAGAACATTCTGCTTAGTTGTGTAAGAGTTTAAACTGCTCAAGAGAGACAGACTTACTGTGATTATGATGATGATGACTTTTTAGAAAGGTGATTCAAAAGGAAGAGTGTCAAATACTGAAGTTTCTGACAGCACCACCAGACAGCAGATGTCAGGCTCCTAAAAATTCCTGGGGGTTTAATGTCTCAAGTGTGGCCAGGGTGTATTTTCATTTTCTGCCGAATGACAGAAAGTCTTAATTACCAAAAGTTAAAAGCAAAGAGTCTTAGCATCGGGAGTTAAGATTTTCAGAATGCCAAAAAAAAATTAGATTACAATCCAAGAGAGTTTCTGTGACTTGGTAATGCTGCTTGACACTCCTTTGCAGTGATTCAGTGTTGATTTACAGTCAAAGAATTTGCTGCTTATCATCTTAAGAGGGCAGCCTGGAGCCTGGGAGGGAGCTGAGTTATCCTCACACCACTGCATGACTAATAAATTCCCCAATTAGAACTTGCCTAAAAAGATGAGACAAAGAGCAGTAAAAGGTCTAATTTGCCTTCACTCATCAGTGACAAAGAGAGTTTAGTGCTTGTGGAGTCAGGGATGTAGCTGTGCTGTGCTGGATGGGACAGTAGTTCTGTTACAGAACAGTCTTTGCCTCATCCAGGGGTAGGAAAAGGAGTTTAAAAGCATTAAGGTGCTTTCATAACTTAAGCCCTGCTCTTATAGGAGCCACATTTGAAAGGTTTGCCCTTTATTTTTATCAGAGTCTAAACACAGTGAGCCCAGCTGGTGTTCAAAGATTTCCAGAGAAATCATCAGGAGGTGAGTAGTTTTCCTTCTGAGGCCACTGATATCAATATTCAGCATTTTAACCAAATATTTCACAAGATGAAAAGGACAAAAATATCAGTCCTGACATCAGAGTCAGTGTAAACATCAGAAATGAGGCAGAGTCTCTTCTGACAGAGGCAGTTAAAGCCATTAGAATTGCCAAAATCTTCCCAAGAGTAGTTTTGGGTGTAGGTTGGACAAGGACAATACAAACCAGGGCACCTTGAGAGTAAAGCCTGGCTTTACAGAGCTGGGGGCACATCTGAAAACCCCGAGGGATTGTGATCAAGGAAAGCATCAGGACTGGAATAGATCCATTGTAAAGGGAATTGCAGCTGTTGTTCTCATTTCCCAAGGAACATCTCACACTCAGGGAGGTGTGACTGAACACAGGGCACTGCAAAAACTTCTTTCCCAAACTTCCTGCAGTATTGCACGTGATGGAAGATTATTCCCCTCTGTCAGGAGTTTTCTGAGAAAGGAAGGAAAAATGCCTCCTTTTTCAGTACACGAGCAGAAATGTCTGTGACTCAGACTGTGTTAGGTTTAAATCCTAAATTTCTAAAAATCTAGAAATACTAAAATTCAGGTAAAACTGAAGTGCAGCACAGTGCCACATTTGCAAAGTGGTGATCACTTGGCAGGTTTTTAGGGGTTTGTGAAGCTAAGCCTGCAGTATTGTTCTTTTGGGGTGAAAACTGATTCCTGTCACCCTTTTATTTCAGTGTGTCATGTAATTATTCACTTTATTTTGACTCCAGATTAGCCCCATACCTTCAGCTACCCCCAGTCACAGGGGAGTGAAAGTTGCTGAGTAACCCTTAACATGATTCCCTGATGAATTGTGAGATATATTGACTAAACCACCAGCACAAAATACAATTATAGCTCTTAATCTCAATATCTGAGACAGAGGCAGGGTGATGCACAGAGGTTTTTACTGCTCTTTGCTACCACTGCTTCTTTTTCCATGATTTCCTCAGGCCTCCTTGCACTGGTAAGGAAGAAACTGCAGACTCACTAATTATTAAATCTGAATTCTGTGCAGTGAGGACACAATTTCCAGACTAACAGCAGCAGCTTTGCTGGAGGCAACCAAACCCAGGGCAGCTTGTCAACATAATCAACTGATGTAGGTGCCTCTGGGATTCTGAGGAACAGCCAAGGGGAAGGAACATGCTCTGTGTTGTTAAAGTCATGGGAGATGAGACATTTCTATGGACAGAATCTCCACTCAGAGCTGATCATAAGGAAAAATATATAGATAAGTCTGGCTTAAGTCACAGGGTTTGCAGTGGGGCAGCCTAAGCCTTGATTCAAATGAAATCTTTTTAAGGGTACACCACCTTCCTGATGTGATTAAGCACATAAAGGCAGTAAAACCAATCATCCTTTAAATAGATGCATAGCTATCAACATCCTCATATCCTGGCTTGCCTTTAACTATCATTTCTTTCCTCCTGTGAGCACTGTTACTACAGGATGCAAGAGCACAAGAGCTGGAAATGGTTTCCTCAGGGAGGATCTCACTCTCCTTCACATTGTAGTTTTCCAGCTGTCTAATACAAATCATTATTTCACTTTTAAATCCCCATGAGCTCTAGCAGAATAATTTGGTGTAAAACCCTGAAAGAAGGTAATTAGGCTGTATTATTTTGCTGCTTCCCTCCAGCACCACATCATCTGGAAAGTCAGTGGAAGTTGTACAACTCATTGGGTTTGACAGGAAAACTCCCCCCTATTTAAGACCTGTGTAATTAGAGATTAGCATTGGATATGCAGTTGCCTGAGATTTATTGATTATTTGCAGCAAAATGACCACTAGAAGCTGTTCTTGTTGCTCAGAGCCTGGACACAACTCCTTCCAAAGGCCTCCTTGTCTGAGCTGCTTGACCTCCACTCAACAAGCACAAACCATAAAGCAATTGCCCATTAATAAAACAACATTCACAGCAGTGAGTGTTAAAATGCACCCATTTATTGATTCCAGTTGCAACCCAGACTTCACAGAGTGTTTCAACACCATCAGTTTCAAACAGCAGTGACAGTCAGAGTGGGGTGTAGAGACAAGTGGAATTAATTTATCTGGATGTTTGGCTGAGATGACTTAACCCTGTGCAGCCACACGTGGGGAGAGAGAGCTGTGAAGGGCACAGGGTATAAATACATGAGGAGAAAAAAGCAAACCACCTGCATAAATACACTTTTTGTGCTGAGATCCACTTAGCCCTCCCCCAAGTAAGAAGGAATTTAGTGCCACTTGCAGAAGACGAGACACAAATTTGAAAGTTGAGGCTTGCTCTCCAAAGCAGGCTCTGCCAAACCCCTGATTTCTGGGGGCTTCAGGGCACAAGCACCCACTGGCATCTCAGTCCCTTTAGATCAAGGCAGCAGATTCATCACTGGGCTGCAGACAAAGCATCTGTGGTTGCTGCTCCAGATGCCATGTGCTCTTTCAGTGCTCCTCTGGTTTCCCCCCACTGCTAACTTTGATTTTCTCCCTCTCCTGCAGAGCATCCTGGGCTCCTGCCAGGCACCACGGGATCTCCTCTGCTGCCTGCCCATCCTCACAGAGCTCAGCCATTTCTCCAGCTTGCTCTGCTTCAGAAGTGTTTGCTTCCATACCTTCAGTAATGGGAACCTCTGTGTCTTGTCCCAGCTGGAGATCAGGTGGGCCTTCAGCATCCTCAGCAGATCTGGGCCCATTTGTGATGCCCTCTCTTGTCTCAGCAGCCTCCAGAGGCAGCCCTGAGTCCTCCCCAGCAGCCAGGGAGTCACCTGCCTCCTGCACAGGAACCTTTCCAACAGCAGCTTCCTCTGCAGCACCCCCAGCTCCAGCCTCCTGCCCTGCCCCAGGCAGCAGCTCCGAGCCTGCTGGAGCAGATTGAGCCTCCCCAGGTCCCCCCTGCACCTCTGCAGACACGTGGACATCAACCTGCACCCTGGTCTGGGGGAGAGCTGGCACGTCGTGGTCCTCACAGCTGCCAGCAGGACACGGAGCATCTCCAGACCCGCTGCTCTCCTGCAGGCTTCGTCCTGCCTGGGCTTGTTTTGCCTGTTCAGGGAGCTCCTGGTGCTGCATCACCTCTGTGGGAGGTTTGGCTCCAGGCTCCTGGGACCCCTCCACACCTCGTGCATCCCCAGCCGTCACAGAGAGCGAGGCCTCGCCGTGCTGTGCCCTTGGAGGAGCAGCTGGCCCTGCTGGCTCCTGTTCAGATCCACCTTCACAAGTCTCCAACACCAGTTTTGGAGGTTCAGGGCCTTTTGGAGTCCTCCCTATCCGTGCCGAGTAAAAATGGTTCTCCCCAGTCCATGTGGAGGCATCACAGAACATCCGTGGAGCCCCCGCTGTCCTCTTGCCTTTGGCTTTATAAACAACTCTAGGAAACACACAGGGCCTCTTGCTCTTCCCAAAAATCCCTCCCATTGCCAGAGGTGAAAGGAACAACTCAACCAAGCGCTGCTCTTAACGAGGAAGGGGCTTCACACCTGCAAGACATGGATATTTATTAGCCTGTACCCATTAAATTATCCATCGAATCTCACACAGCAGTAGATGCAGAGCACTGTCAGAGACCAGACATGAGCTGAACAGGTGGAATTGCACGTGGTGGGGTCAGGGGAGGCACAGACACCTTTTAAGAAATAACAGTCTGAGGAAGAAGGGGAAAAAAAAGAGACAACCCATTAATCAAACCAGACCACTCTGGAAAACAGTTACAGCTTTCAGGAGTCACTATTCCCTCCAAGGAGGTGTTTAGACTACCAGGAGTAGATGGGGCAGGAGGGGAGAGAAGCAAGGCAGGCAGAAAAAAATTACACATAAATTTGAAACTCATAAGACACAGCATGGTTTATTCCTTAGTAAGAACATTAAGAGAAGGCTACAAGAGACACAAGCAAACTAAAAAGTAAAATAACATCTCCCAGCACAAAACTAATTTGAGGAGTGGATTGCAATGCCTGCTTTAAGCACTTACACCAGTTAACAACAACAAAATTACTTGTATTTAAAGAGGCTGAAACTCTAAAACTGTGTATGAGTTAAACCAAAGGACCCATCCCATAAAAATCAAACAGCAAGGCAGCTGGAGACTCCCAGACCACCCAAAACACCAGCACTGCCACCCCTCAGCACAGAGCCACAGCCCCTCCTTACCAGCACAGCTCCACACTGAGCACCCAACACCTGAAAGCAAAGCCCCAGGCTGGGCTTAAATAGGAGGAGGCTTAAATTAGGAGGAGGTGGTCACACTCAACCCCTTCCCCTCTGGCTCCCAGGATTGGTTCCAGCAGGTCCTGAAGTTCCCTTACACTATTTTCTGGTTTTCCCAGCCACTGGAAGTACCCTCTGGTTGCACTTCTGTGTGCAGTTGATCCATGATTAATTAACTTCATTGTGGGCCTTTGATAACTGGCATTGAATACTTAAAATAAAGCTAAACATTAATACAGAGCAGTCATGGACAGGGAAAACTGGCCATAATTTATAACTTGTGATGCCAAGTGGCAGAATAACAACTGTCCTGCAGGCTGTGTTTGGGCAGGCCCTTAACTCACAAATGACATTGTGATCTCCTGTATTATTTTATGCTGGGCAGTTAGAGGTGAAAAATTATCCCCTTTCCCACTTCTGTGCTGTCTTCAACTGGTGGAGTCATGCAATTAGCTATTTTACAGTGGTTGCAGATTATTTCAGTGTTCCCAGCCCCAGCTGATCACCCTCTGTTGGCACTGACATCCCTGCATTGCCCTGCTTGTGTTTGCTGACTGGAAGCAAGTTGTGACGTTAAATAGGTCACATGGGCAAAACACAAAAGCAAATATCCACTAAAAACAAGCTAATCCCAGCCACGAGCATAAAGGCAGGTCCTAAATATCCACTGCCAACAGCACCATTGCTGTTGGATGGAAAAAAAAACACCCAAAAAGATCAAAATGGCTGGATTCCAGGCTTGTTTTCTTTGCATAAAGCCCCCTCAAACCTACATTTTTTTGGAGCCAGATCTGGCTCAGCATCCTCTGCTTTGCTGAGCTACCGTGATTCCCTTAAAGCAGAAAACAAAGGAGGAGCATTTGGAGAGGTAATTCTGTGTGTGCAGCCAGGCCTGGGAGCAGAACATGACAATCCCCACGCCTTGCCTTTTAATGGGGTCCAACATCTGCTCTGCACGATAACAAGCACAATTCTGTGTCTTGGTGCTGCACCAAGGGCACATTCACACTGGCTCTAAGGGCTTCTCTCAGTGTCTGGGGGGCTTTTACAACAGCTTGTCCAGCTTTTTTTTTTTTTTTTTTTTTTTTGTAGACTTGGTTTTAGGCTTCAATGGAACTGAAACAGAGGCAGGTCAGGATTTTTTTGGCTGTTGGAAACTTCTCCAAAGCTAACTTGTGATTTTCACATGTGTAGTACAAAGATGACAGTATGGAGAGACTGTCAAAGAGCAGTGGCTGGAGAATTTGGGGGCTTTAGGGATATTTATGCCTTGCAAAACAACAGACTGGAAGGAAATTGCATCCCCAGCTACTCCTGCATGGGTAGATTTTAGTCACATGAAGCTTTGTGTGTTTCCAAATCCTGCAGATGTTGTAGGTACTTATTTCAGTGTTTTTTACGATAGGAAGATGCTCAGTCAGCAGCTCATCCATCACTAGGTAGTTGCAATATTTCTGAGATTTAAAGTGTAACATTTCTTACCCTTGAATCACGGGAAGACATGGAGACATTCTAGTTAAAAAGTCCAACTTTGACCCATTTGAAACAAGCCAGAAAATCTCTTGCATGTGAAACACTACAGAAAATGGCAGCATAACACACACAAGTGGAAGAAGGAAAATCTGACTGTCAGAGCAATCACATCTTCTTTCTTTACTAGGTTTAGTATTTATTCCAAAAGCCTTCTCCAATTTCTGCTACTTTGATATATTTAAAAGGGCTGTTCTAAAAAAAACAACATACACTTCTTTTTTTGACAAATACAAAGAAATAATCACAGCCCTTAGAAGGAGCTTGGCTCGGGTGTCAGCTGGGGATCGTGTTGCATGATGGAATGCTGCACAACAGGACCATTACAAACCCTTTCAGGTGGCATCATTGCTCATAAGGAGCAGGCTGCAGTCACCTCAGGACATCACTCTTTGTGTTTGGGGTTTTTTATTGCAGAGCTCAAGCTGCTCCCTCGTACCAGAACTGTCTCTTCCTTCCAGCACACGTGGCAGAGCCTCTTGGCACATTTGGTGTGGCACCTCCATCCCCTGGATGATCTGCCCAGGGGCTCCCCTCATCCAGCACAGAGCTGATGTTGTGGGAGAAGGACAGGCTGGGGTTGAACAATCTCCTCTTCCCAGAACGAGAAGGGCTCTGCAGCCCGGCTGGGGTGTGGGGTGCCAACACTTTTCTTTTTCAGGTGGTGCATAACACCCTTTACATTGGAGACTCTGCCTTCCCCTTGTCTCCAGGATAAGGAGCCACATGCCCAAGGCTCCAAATGGCTAAGAAACGTTTTCTGTAGCACAGCTACTTCCTGGAATCCTCCTGAACAGAACTGAGGTACCAGCCCAGGGGCAGGCACAGTTGCTGTTACTCAAACCTCTTACCTGCCTGAAGCAAAGTTTGGTTTTGGGGGGAGGCTGGGAGAAAGACAAGCAGCAAACTCACCCCAGTCCCTGCTAGACATCCCTGAGACACAAGCAGTGACAGGGAGGGACGTGTGGTTTTTAGCAGAAAACAAGCAAGTTCAAAAAGATGAGCCTTCAGGCAGCTTTGTGTAAATATGTTTATTTATTAGCTCCCCTCTTTTTAGGCACAAGTTCAATATCACTGCAGACACAGCCCACCTGAGCAACAAAGAGAGTTTACTGGCCTAGAGAAGCCTTTTAAAACCATAAAGTATTACAGGCATCTCTTTCTTTGCAGCTTATGGATGTGTAGGGTGAAGGAAGATTTGTTTGGCAAGCCTTACAGATGGGATGCTTTGTCAGCCTAAGTGCAGTTGGAAGGACAGAAGTCAAGGTGTTAAGGAAGCCTATCCTTTCACCAAGGCAGTTTGCTGAAAGCATTTTCATCCCCAAAGTCACTTGTCACACTTGGCTCTCGCCTCCTCAGCTGTGCAAGACAAATGAGGAGTCACCAACACAATACTTTGTCTTGCAGTTTATTCCCCTCAGCATCCTGTTCCTCAGGCACATTATAATGCCTAAAAGAATTCCAGCCCAGCATCCTCCCACCCTCCCACATACACATCTGGGCACTTTGTGTAGTCTGAGTTTGTTCCAAAGGCTCCTTTAAAAAGGAGTCAGTCTCTATTTCTCCTTTGAAGTGTGAAGAAAAGCACTGAGTAGTCTCAGTCATATTCCCCGCTCTCTTTAATGTCCAGCAATTAAAACATACTCAGTTTGGGGTTTTGCCATGATCTTTAAAAATATTTTATTGGTAGTATAAAGTTAGGAGCATTAAAAGTCAGTGTATTACAGCTGAAATCTACTGACTTATGCATTCTGAGCAAGACTACATTTTTAACATCTGCATAAGCTGTACAGATTACATGAACACTTCCACTATTACCAGAGATACAAAGAACAAACCAGAGTTAGTATTTAATCATCTTCCTGTGAAAATATTTGTTCAATATTGACAATAAAGCAGGAACTGTCACTTGTACAAGGAAATTGTACAGGGAGGTAGTTCAAACACTTCATTATTCTGAGGTAGCAAGGGAAGTGGCTGGTGGGCTCACAGAAAACATCTGACTGCACTAGATTAGAGGAGCATTTTCCTACTCTGTTCCCAGACTCTTCAGAAGAAGAGGTGAAACCTCACATCACCATCCCACACTGGGAGATGCAGTGCCCAACATTAGCTCAGTGAAATCACAGTTAGAGTGATTCAGTTCTCTCCCAGGAAGGCATGACCTCCTGAAAAACAGCCACTGAAAACACTGAGGAACAGAACTGTGACTAAGCTGTAATTCAGGAGAACATCTAAAAATGTCTATTGCACACTGCACACACCTGCTTGGCAAGACTTTCTGAGGTCTGAGGTGCATTCTACAAAGTCCTGAGTTGGACAGGTTGAATTAATTGCTTCCTGTAGCTGAAATTCCTGAAGGCAGGTACATCATCCTTGCCACTGAACAGGTTTGAGACAAAGCCATTTGATCCTCAGGTCTCTCAAGCTTCAACACTTTCACCCTCTATTTCTTCACTACTCCCAAGCACTTCAGACAGCACATTTGGGAACTCAGCTTCTTGCTGTACAGGCACTGGAACACAAGTTTCTGCTTCTTCTGGAAGCTCCACTGTTTGCTGCACAATCCTGTGCTGCAGCTCTGCCTCACCTGCCACAGTTTCTGCAGCACATTCCCTGCTCCCCTCATCCTCCAGCTCCCAGAGCTCCCCGTGGCTGGACTGGGGTAAGAGCTCCCTGAGCCCTGCACAGTGCAGGCTCTCCATGCCCTGGGCAGATGGCACACCACACTGGGTCTCTTGCTCTGAGAACTCAGGCAGTCGGTTTGCTGGCTCTAAGGATCCCCGTTCTGGGCACAGTGACCCCCAAGACTCAGGAGAGGCAGAGCACAGCCCAGCCATCCCACTCGCTGTGGCTTCTGAAGGAGTCTGCACAGTCAGGGCAGACAGTGCCTCCACCAGACAGGTAAGCTGAGCCTGAGCAGATTGAGGGTTTATCTGAGCAAGTTTAGCCCTGTCCATCCCCTCCACGTAGGGCTCAGTCTCCTCTGCCACCTGCCCAGCACAGAGGGACAAGTCCCTTCCTATGGAAACCTCTCCAGTGTCTGCAGGAGGCTCCATCTCACAGCCTTGGCCAGGCACAGTTTCACTTCCAATCTCTGTGAGGCTGAGAAGATTTCTTTCCAGAAGGGTTATTCCAGCACACAGGGCACCCTCACTGCCAGGCTCTGCTTGTTCATGGGGCTGCTCCTCACCTGCCACAAGCTCAGCACCCCGAGCTGTGTCCCCGACAGGCTGAGCCTCAGGAACACAAGGAACAGCTTCCATTCTCTCTTCTGGGTGACCCACTGCCTCTTGCTGGCCATCTGCTTGGGTTAAGTCTGTAACTTGCACTTCAATCTCCTCATCTGCAGGGGCCACAAAGAAGTCCATGGGATTCCAGGCTGCCTCCCATCCCTCAGCCCTTCCCATGGGATCTGCGGCGGAGCAGGTCTCCGTGTTCTCCTCCAGAGTGTCAGCTGGTGGCCTTCGGGCCTGGCCCAGGGACTCCACATCTTTAGAGCTTGATCTGGGGACTTTCAGGGCCGGTGTGGGGGGCTGGGTGTCCGTGAACATCGGGGGTTCCCCCGAGATCTGCAGGATGGGCTTGGTCTCGCTGGTCTCTCCGTGTGCTCCCTCTGCCTCCTGCTCCCTGCACCTCCCGCAGACCACGCAGCACATCTGCTTGCTCAGGCAGCTCCCCATGCTGTCCCTGCCCTGGACCTGAAAGAAAGAACGACAGTGTGCCTGTTATCATTTACTCTGGCTGTTTAACAGCAACGTTGCCTTGTACCCCAGAGCTTTGTGGGCTTGGCTCCCACAGATGTCTGTGAGCTCGCAGGTCCTGCACCAAAAGGCAGCACCATCAGCAGCAAACTGAGTTCCACACACCAGAGGATAATTTTCCTGCCACACCTTGGGCAAGTGCCATTAAGGCAGAAGTAAGAAAAGCCCCACTGTCCAATCTTACCAGCTCAGGAATAAGAAACCTGCAGTGCTGAGGCAGTTCAGAGCCCTAAACTCAGCACTTAATCAAGGATTCACATCCATCATCCAGGCAGGTTTATTAATTAGCAGGGTGGCAATCAACACCATGGAGGAGCTGCTGTTAATTGTGTGAATTAACAGTTCAGGTGCAGCACATCACAAGGGCAAATCCAGCAACTTGAAGGGGAAACTGAGTTTGCATTTCCAGCTGGAGTCCCTACAAAATAGCAACAAAGCCACCCAAGCAAGTGGTCTTTGTTAATTAGGATAAAAGACTTGAACTGCCCACAGTTACTCTCCACAGAGAATATTTTCTTCTAGTGAAGCCACACAGGCTTGTTTTCTTTTCAGGGCTGGTACAGGAAAAAGTCACCTTCAAACTGTGGGCTAATCAGCACCCCACCATAACCCATTAATTATGTTGTACACCCAGGCCTGAGCATTTTGGAGCACCACATTTTGCAGCTTCAAAGCAGGCCTCCAGCCTCTCCACCAGAAGCACAGCATCATATTTACAAGAGCTGTTAGAAACATGAAAAGCTCAAGGCATTAAGTTAAGCCACGTGCCCTTAAGCACCAAAATATTTTTGAAGCTCAAGCTTATTTTTCTGCCTTCATCTTCAGTCACAACAGAACACTTGGCTTAAGAACCAGCATTCCCAATGGTTTCTTCCAAGTTCCTACTTTTATGCTTGTATTCCTTTAAGAAAAGGACAAAAAAAAAACCTAAAAGAAAGCAAATCATGTTGTCCTCTCAACACTTAACTGCAGCCCCTGAACACTTAATGGAAAATTAAACCAATGGGCAAATTTTCATGAGAAGGAACCTCAGTTTTGGGTCACACTTCTAGCATTTGAAAAAAAAAAAAACAAACACATACTATCATTTCAGGACCCAAAGTGAGCTAAATATCCTATCATCTTAAAATTTACACATTTCCCCATAATGAACTTACTGAAACCTAGAGAGCTGGAGTTAAAAATTGTGGATTATTAACATGGTTACTTACCAGCCTATAACAACAGAATACAAAAAATCCTCCCAAGTACCTCCTGAACCTCAAGCTCAACTTAAATAGCACTGAGGGGTCACACAAAACCCCTTCCCCCAGCTCCTGGAGCATCAATTCCCTGAATCTTTAGTTCCCTCCCATTCCCCAGCTGGGAACAGCTGTTATGTTTTCCATCCTTTATTTTACAGCTGGAGGTGTTTTATTGGTCATTTCATGTTGCTTTTTATCAGAGGGTAAAGTGACAATAAAACACAGCTTCCCTTTATGGCCAAGGAGTCGTACCCAAGGCCTGGAGGCTGGTGCAGGAGGAATAAATGAAGTTTTCCTTCTGGATGTTTGCATTTGTGCTTTGTAATTTTCAACAGGTTGATTATGAGATTGGCAGAGTGTGTAAATTATAAGATGATGGCATCATCCTGTGTTTTTTAGCTCACTCTGGATCCTAAAATGATAGTATGGGGTTTTTTTTTCAAAAGGAAGTGTGACCCAAAACTGAGGTTCCTTCTCATGAAAATTTGCTCACTGGTTTAATTTTCCATTAAGTGTTCAGGGGCTGTACTTAAGTGAGAGGACAACATGATTTGCTTTCTCTTAGTTTTTTTGTTGTCCTTTTCGTAAAGGAAATACAAACATAAAAGTAGGAACCTGCAAGAAACCATCTGAGTATTGGGAATGCTGGTTCTTAAGCCAAGTGTTCTGTTGTGACTCAAGATGAAGGCAGAACATAATACCATTATATTAAAATTAGTGTTAATTCCATTAACATGGGGTTCTGTCTGCAGGTGGGATCCCATCCCTGGAAGTGACTTGTACAATTCCATTAACACTAACTGGACAATAAAATAATAAACCTAAAACGTGGCTTTTTATTTATGGTTCACCCTCAATCTTAATTGACACAACCTCTTCTAAGGAGAAATAAATATGAGGGAAGATGTAGTATTTTTGGTAAGATTTTTTTTTTTTGTTTGACAGCTTCTAGCTGTTTTCACAGTTCTCACAGCCTATGAGTCAGTCCTTAGTCTACTTTCATTAATTTTCTCATGACTTTATCACCTGTAAGTATGACTATACTCAGTAAAACCCGATTCATCAGGTCCAGGCAGGAAAAAAAAAGGCTTTCAGTCAGGGCTGGGCAAACAGCAAACCATTTTGTTGAAACCAGAGAGAACAGAGCTGCCTATTTTAAACCTGTTCCCCCTCATGAGGTCCTTCCACCTTCCCTTTATCCATATTCTGGATTTTTAGCTGAGTAACATCACCCTCCTTGCCAGTAAAACAGCACCTGCCCCACTTGGCACCCCCAGGCAGGTGCAGGATGTGTGTTGGAGACAACTTTGTATATCCTAGTAAATAAACAGAAAATGGAAGCAAAACACTCTTGCAAATTATTATTTTAATATCAGCGGTGCAGTTAAAATTGAACAGCCATGCAATTATGCTGTATAATTAAAAAACCAGCATGATAAAGCTTTTCATGGAAGGATTGGGGAAAAAACCAAACCCTGTCCTTTGGGAAAGGGACACTGTGTTGGTGCACAATAGAATTCCTTGCCTTCAAGGAGAAGGTACTTACAGCTTCTGCCTTCAGATCAAGCTGTTCCATGGGTGTGCAGAGGAATTGGTGCACAGGTTCCCCAGGGTACCAAGGGACTGATTCCTGCCCAGAGACTTACCCAGGACCCACAGTTTAACAGCGTGGAAAATTTGCTTTGTGTAAAAGTTAATGTGCTGATCCCCAGGACTGGCTGGTGCAAGGATTTGGAAATGGAACGTGGACTTTCCCTTTATGGGGTGAGTGACAGTATGGGCTCCAACACATCACAATTGCTTGAAGAATGTATTTTGACAGGTGCTTAATTACAGCAGAATTTCAGCAGGCATTTCATTCCCCCTTTATTGTTTTCCTGGCAGGTGGCACAGGACTGTGCCCCGTGCCTATCAAACACATCTCCACCACATTCTCTGCTGTTAAACACAAAACAAAGCCATTAAATATTACACACCTCCCTTATTTTAGCATCCAGACGTGCTACAGAGCTCAGCCACCACTTCTGCTGTCTCTGAGCATAATTTCCACTGAGTTTCTCCTCACACCATTCCCTCTTGTAGCACAAGCAAGATAACACTGATGCCACTTAAAAATATTTTTACATCTATGTGCTTGTGACTTCTATTTAAATAAAACATTGGTTCATGGGCCTTGACACGTTAACATAGTTAAATAATCAAGAGAGGTCTCATTTTAGTTTCAGTCTTTGCTTTACAGCATTGGAGGAAGACACATTTTGTGGTGGAGCTAAAGGATGTCTTGCAATAGCTCCATTATTTGTCTCAGTGCTTTAATAGATGAAAATGAGATTCTGCATTTTGTAGCTCATCTCAGAGCCTGTTCTCACTCCTCCCCATGATTTTATTCCAGTCTCCAGGTGTTTTGCCTTCAGGTAGAAGTGTTCCAAGGACTAACAAAGCTTGGAAGGCCTGACTGGAGGAGCAGTGAACAGCAGACACAATATCTCCTCAGCCCCACAACAGTTATGGATTAAAATGATGGTTTTCTCCAGAATCCTTGAAGAACATTCCCCTCCTAAGCAGGACATGCTGGACTGAGCACAGACAGGGTTAACAAAGGGAGGCAACAGCTGTGAGACAATTCAGCAGCACAGTAAGGGAAATACAGTATTTTTAAAGGAGAAGCTGCTTTGAGCAGAAATGGAACTTGAGAGCATGTGGTTCAAAAGAGCTCTGAAGAAGCCATGTGGCAAATGTCCTTTCAAGTGAGAATGTCACAGTGTCAGTTGGGCAATCCCAGTTAGAGATCAGGACCTCTGCACCTCATTACAGCCATTATCCAGGACTGCTGCTCAGCCACTGCCCGGGGTGATTGCAGGAGAGCTGCATTAGCTGAGCTTTTACACTGCTCTTTTCTCCCCCATCTGTCATCCAGTGGGGCTCTTTATGTCTAGTTACAGCATCACAGAGAAAAAAAAAAAAATCACTTTGTTGTAACTGGTGGCTGAGCCAGGTTGAAAACACTCAAACCAGAGTGTGAACTGCAGGGCCCAGGTTTCCTCAAGCCCTGCGTTGTCTTTCGTGGCACTGAACCCAACCATGGCCTTCCTACATTTACATTAAAGCTAAAAAATCTCTATAATAGTGAAGTTCCTATAACCAAGCCTCAGTAGTAAGGCTTGATGCATTAAGGAACTCCACTGATGGTCTGGAAATATATTTTAAACCCTGTCATACCTTCAGCTGTTAACAGAGCAGTAACTCAGGTAACGAGAGAGAACAGAATCCCTCCAGTTACAACGAGCATCTGGCAGGAGGAGGCAGCTCCAGTCATGAGAGATGTCACCCAAATGCCATTTATGAGCCACTTATGAGCAGGAATCAGCATCCCTGGTGTCATCTATCAAGTCCCACCTCATGCCATGCACAGAAGGGCAATGGCACTGCTGAGAGGGAAACCCAGCCTGCAGTTGGGACACAAAAAGTTGCTGGGAAATCCCTCTTCTCTTCCAGAAACTGGGAAATTTATTGAGCAGACATGGTAAGTCATGTGCAGAGAGACTGTGTGGTGACATCCATCATCTTCTGAATGCAGGATCTGAAGAATGAGCACCAGTCTCCATGGCCTGCAATGGAAACAGAGCACAGGAACAGCTTCAGAGTGAAAGAACTGGAATTTAGGTTAGATATTAGGGAGAAATTCTCTCCTGTGAGGTTGGAGAGGCCCTGGCACAGGTTGCCCAGAGAAGCTGTGGCTGCCCCATCCCTGGAAGTGTCCAAGGCCAGGTTGGAGCCACCTGGGCTAGTGGAAGGTGTCCCTGCCCATGGCAGGGAGGTGGAACTGGGTGATCTTTAAGGTGCCTTCCAACCCAAACCACTGTGTGATTCTGTTCCATGAACACAGCCTGCATGGCTCAGTACACAGTTTTATAGACAATTAAATCTGACTGTTTTACACCTGAACTTTTCTACTAAAACTTATCAGTGCAGGGACATCCCCCCCCCCCTTTTTGTGGGGCTGCAACCTGCTGTTCAGGAGTCAACACCACTGTCAGAAGATGCCTTTTGTTCACAAGAGAGCAGCTCTCCAGCTGAGAAGAGGCTGGACAGAAGACACCACGGGGAAAACATGCACAAGAGCACAGACATTTCACACAACGAGACACGTGAACAACACAAAACTGATGGCTGAGATCTGGTGACACACTAATAATTAAATTGCACATAACTGCCTCATTTCATACAACTGGGATGGTCCTGTAATTGTTAGAGAAACTGTCTCTGGAGAGCAGTTGCAAACACCTACCAAACCCCTCCTCATGGAAGTGAGTGTTGCTGGCAGCAAGACAAATCCCCTCCTGCCAGAGCAGCTTCCAAGCCTGTTAGGGGAGCACAGATCCTGCTGCCGACCATAAAGGAGCTGCTCAGTGCAGTTATGCTTTTTATTATTTGTTTCTCCCTAATTACACTTATTTCTATACAACACTGATGGCAGTCCATCAGCATTTGTTCATTCACTAAAGCATTTTGTGATGCCAGGTCAGGCTTAAAAATAGACTCCTATGTGTTGTGGAGCTGAGTTTGGATGTGATTTCTTATATAAAATGTGAGTGATTACATGGATGAATTTATCTTACAGCTCTCCAGCTTGCTTTTCATTTCCCAACTCACTAAAACCTCATCTGTAATCACACAGTAGATTGCAGCAGGCCATTAGTTTAGAAAATAATCTGTTCATACAGTTGGGCATCCTGGGCCAACTTTCCTGTGCATTCAGGGTGATAAATGATATATCCCAGCTAAAACTTCTGCTTAGCTCCTTTACATCCACGGGTTTAAGGACGCCAGCACTCTCATTTGAATTCTGGCCCTACCACTCCTGCAGAGGCAAAAACTCAAGCTTTCAGCGAGGTGGAATCTTAAAATTAAACATATTAGAGCCCTTCTGGGAGCTGAGAAGAGGTTAAACTGCCTACACAGATACAGCCACTGCTAAGCAGCTCCACTACCAGTGTGGTCACTGTGCTGTGACCTAAATTTAATTAAGAGGTACTTCTACAGGGACAAAAAGACTTCTGAGGTAATGCACTGTTAAAAGGGCACAGAGCCAGATATTGGCAGTGGTGCTGTGCCTTATTCCAAACTTCAGACTCATCTCCTCTTAGCAGCTGTGGAGTGTCACTTGTGCACACAGCACAGCCAGAAGGGCTCTAAAGGAGTTCTCTGAGTAGTTTGGAGAAAGCCAGGCCAGTTTAGGATGCCATCCCTGACAGAACACACAGCTCTCACAAACCAGTGAAGCAGAAAGCCCAGCTCCTGTACAAAGGTGTTTAACATCTTCCAAACAGCCACTTTGACAGGGATGGCCACTCACTGTGGGAGGTTCTGTGTCTTGGTTCTAGGCCAAGGTTAAAATTCATCCCTGGAATAAATGGTGCTGTGGAAATTCAACAGCTGGTCAGCCACAAGCTGAACAAGTCAAGCCCGTTGCTTTTCCTGTGCCAGGATATTGTGCCCTGTGCCACCCAGCACCTTTTCTGTGTGCTTCCTAAAATAGCTGTGCTGGGACCAGGCACTTGCCAAGTGAAAGGATACTCCTGGATCAACACACTCTTCATGGATTATTGGGAAATTGTCTCTCACTCAAACATTGTACTCCAATTTCAGGTGGTAATAAAAATAAAGAAGTGTCCTAAACCCCCCTGGATAAACATACCTGTAGTCTGGGATCCAGCAGCACTACTACATCTAGCATAAACCCCACAACATCCTACTACTAGATTTTAAAATCTGAGTTTAGGACTGAGTATTTATTGCCTGAATCCATGAAATTCAGCTGGAGGCCTTGCCATGGATATGAAGTCAGAGCCTTCCAGCACTTCCTCGCTTTTACCCGAGTGTCAGAACATGCAGAAGTACAAGAGATTATACAGATAATTTACACTAAAATCAGGGTAGCACTTGCTTTATAAAAGCTGCAGTAAGTTCTCTGGAGAACAAAGCCTGCCTTTATCTGGGCAAACAGCACTTGCAGCAATATAAACATCTTCTCAGGTAGCTCCTAATCTGACAGGGGATTACAGGAGCTGCAACCACTCATGATTTGCTTTGTTTTGCTATTCCCTGACTACAGTTATTACCTCTGAGTTACTATACAAAATGCACAGCAATTCATAAATGATTGATGGCTGTGGTAAGCTTTGCAGAGCAAAACACCAAACTGAATTACGCTGCTGATTTTTTAAAAGAGCAAAGAAAATTCCTGCGACTGCCGCGATCCCTCTGAATCGTTTGAACGTTGGAAATTTATTCTCAGTGGCCCGAAGAGTCCCAGATATTAATGAAAGCCAGGAATTGTTTAATACCTCCACATCTATAACTGACTCCTGTGTCATGCCTGGAGATGAAAGTTCTTGTTCATGAACAGCACACATGGAACTAAATGGATATTTTGGAATGCCTGGATCCCAGCAGGGAACACACGGAACTATAAAACAATTAAACATGGCCATGAATATGCACCATATTTACAATATACACACAGTTTAGGATTCAACATCCCTGGAAGCAACAGCTTCAGGGGAGGAGGCTGGGAAAGGGGGCAGCTCCTGCGATGGGGGAAGTTCATTCCAGCTTTTTCAAGTCATTCATTCACTGTAGAGAAGAAAAATCACTGTAGCAGAGGTGAAAACATGCATGGTACCAAAGTTCCTGCTATCAGGTAGAAAGAACATTTATTACAGGAAAGGAAATCAAAAACCAAAATGAGTTAAACAAGTTTAACAAGACTGAGTTTACTGGTTACTAAAACTAGCCTTGAATTCCACCACTAGAGTGTTGTTTTAGCCTCTCCCTGAGGCTTCACCTCCTTTGGAAATACGTTCTTGCAACTGAATCTGAAAATAAAGAGATGAAAGCTCTAATGGAGAATGGGTTGGTGACATTTCCTGGGGCTGACAGGGCAGAAAGCATCAGAGGAACAAGGCAGGCACACAAAGCCTCCCAATTAACTGAGCACAGGAATAATTGCAAGACCAAAGGCACAGAGGAGTCTGGGCCGTGCCTTTTCCCTTTTCCAGCGAGCCAAATGAAAGCTGGCTCAGAAGAAATAATGACAGAACCGTGGAGCAATTTTGCAAAGAAGAGTTGCTAGGAACGAATAGAACTTCAAAAGATAAAATAAAATTAAAAAAAAAAATCCCTCATCATTATAGGAATGAGAAGAAAGACTGTTAGGTCAGTAGGAGTGTCTAGAGTTGTGTGGAAGCAAAGGGAAAATATGGACACAGAGCTAATAAAGGCAACTAATCAAGAACTGATGGTTTCAAAGAGCTTCTTTCCCATTCAGTTACAATCTTCAGGCCAACAACATCATCTTTATGAGATCACTACAAACTCCAGGCTTGGTCCATGAGGAATTCAGCTGAAAAAACTTTGAATAGTGATCCTTTAAAACTCCAAATAACAATCCTTTAAAACAGCCTTTATATAATGAATACACTCTACATATACAATTTTAAAAGTTATTTTTCTGTTTTGAAACTTGTTTTTTGTTTGTTTGTTTGGGGTTTTTTTCAGTGTAGGTTTTTTTCTTAAGTGTTATTCTTTTTCTTTGAGTTCTTACTTTTTGTTTGAGGGGGTTTTGGGGGGGGTGCAAATGAGGGATAAGAGGTTGTGCTGAGGTTATAAAGAGCTCCTGAGCTGAGGGTGGGGATTGTATTAAGGTAACTCAGAGCACCTGGGTAGTGTGGGCTGGGCTTAAACTGAGTTTAAGGTGCATCATACTGAGTTTAAACTGCATTTTAGGTGAGACTAAGGGGAGAGTCACCTCAAAAAAAAGGCTGTTAAGGTAGGAAAGTGTTTTTATTATAAGTAATTCTTAGTAGGGTTGTGTGTGTGTGTGTTGGTGGTGCTTGTGTCTTTAGTCTTTTGGCTTGTTCATTTTTTTTATTATATCACTTCTGTTTTCTTTTTAAATCTGAGATAGGGGCTTGTTTTTGTAGGAAAACAAAAGCTCTAGTTGCTTGAGGGCTAGTGGGGATTTTGTACCATCACCTGGGCAAAAAAGGTGGATAAACAAAAGGCTCCTGCCTGGGTTTACAAAACTGGCAGCAGTTGCTCACTTTGTCAATCTAAAACTGGGGGTTTTGTTTAGTGGGAAATATTCCTGTTCCCTGGGAGGAGATGGGTCAGTTCTGATGGAGGGGAAAAAAAAGCAAATACCTCAAAGTGAATTGAATCCAGTATGAGAGAGGAAAACTGCAGGTGCCAGTAAAGATTATGGACTGGGGCTATGTGATGATATTGAGAATTAATAATGCAAAGTCAGGCAGGAGAGCGAAAGAGAGGAGGCTCTTCTTGTCCAGGAAAGAAAAGAAGTGCTCTGTTGCTCTTGTAGTTCTGTCAGATAAAAGTCAGGGTATGTTTCTTGAGATAAAATTCAGGATATGTTTCCTGTTGGTGATTTTCATCCATTTCAGTGCAACTGAGGAAAAAATTCTTTACTTGGTATAAATACAGACAGAGCATAACCTGCAAAGGAGAAAAAATAGGTAGTTCTCATGTTCTCTCACTTCTGGAGGTGGAATTTAATGTAGAAACTCGGGAAAGAGGGTTGGAGAGAGTGAAATTTCATCAGACTGAAGTGAGTTACTCTCTTGTATAATGAGTTTGGGTGCAGAGAGCACTGTCCTGAGGCTGGACAGTGAAGTGTGACCTTATCTGAGACAGGGGGTAGGACACTAAAACTGGCACTGAGGGGTGGGAAAAGTGTGTTCCGAGCATTTTTAGAGACAGCAGCTCCTCAAAACCTGATTCTTGCCATTCTGTGATCTCAACCTGTTAAAACCAGGCTTTAGCTCCCACTTGGGTCGAGAAGTAAAATTTGCAAGATAACTTTACTTATTTTGGCTCTTTAAGTTCCAGAGTCAACAAGTCTCTGTGTGAAAGAGCTTGTAAAGTGGATTTTCTGTGTGTGCTCTTAAGACACAATTAGACAGATAGTCCTGGGGCTGAGATCAAAGGTTTTGCCATGACAGTAACTCCCCCTGTTCTCTGTGTAGGCCATAATTGAGGCTTCTTTGGTGCAAGTTGAAAGTCCTTTTTGTTCTGATGGCAAAACATGCATTAAAATAATGTGTAGCTGTCAGAAACCTAATAATTCTGTAAATCTCAGGTATTTGTGCTAATCAAGCAGCATAACAGAGCCCTGTGCACCGTGAGCAATTTCTCTGGTGGGGAAGAGGCAACAGACATCTCAAAAATGGACTTTGCATTGAATTAACATATGCTGGGCAAGCCATACATCAAGCTGTAAAATCAATACAGCTTCTAAGACAAAGAGCTTGGACCATTATGCAGTTTTAGCCAGCAAAGAAAATGAAATTTCATCTCAGGAGTGCACCTAATTTGGCTAATGCGTTTAAATCTGCAAAATATTGCCTACATTTATTGGGCAGAAACTGCTTTAATTGGAAGGTGCGTTCTCAGCTGTCAGGAATTGAAAAGTGCATTAAAATAACAGGTTGGGAGAGATGAAGCTTTTGTGGAACCGAGAGGTGACTTTATGCCAATAAATGAGTTCTGTGCTGATTTGTCCCCCCCCCCCTTTTTTATTTCTTTTCAGCTGTCACTGCAGGGTGTGAGGTTTCTTGGGCTGTTTGTTGAAAGCAATACTCTGCAGCTTCTTCACCAGCTCTTGATGGGGTGAGAGGAGCGACTGTCAAAGGGGTGGTTTGGTCTGCAGGACACTTGCTGTGGAAGGAGGTAAGATAAATGCTGGGAGTGGGTGTTTCCGTGGGGCAGGAGGTGCTTTTATTGGAGGTTGTTTTGCTTCCATCAGCAGTGAATTCCTAGGAGCCAGCTGAATGCAGAGGTCGTGCTGTAATGTATGTAAATATATCCAAGAACCCCTCGGTCTCCTCAGAAGTTTTATCTCCTTGCTCACACTCAGGGAGCTGCTGGAGAGGGAGGAAGCACAAAGGAAAGTCCTGTTGCTAATGGAACACATCACCTCTAAGTATTTATCTCCTGATAGCACTGAGGGCTGGAGCTCAGTGAGAAGGGGGTTTATGAAGCAGCTAATTAGTCTTTGCTCAGGGAAACCAGGCACAGTGTTGGCCCTTCAAGAAGGTGGTGGTTGAAGAGCTCAGTGACTGTAGCAGTTAATAGGAGAACTGTATTTTCAGCCAAGGAACTCACTGATTAAGTTGCACTGGGGGTCAGGATAAGTGCTGTGCTATTGAGAGAAGAATTAAACCAGATGTAAAGGTGTGCACTGACTGTTCCGACCCCCAGAAATAAAATGGAATTACCTGGCTTTGTCTGAAATGGGTTAGTTTAGTGGTGATGAGAATGTAGCAGGATTTGTGATAATCTACAGATTGTCAGGTTTTGCATGTGGCAGATTTTGTGTTTGAGTCTTTGGCCTCTCCTGTTTACTTAAAAACAACTTGCTGCTTAGTTTTTTGTTGCTGTATTATTTATTTAACATCTTTTACTGCCGACTTGGAGCTCTGCTTTCAGCTCCAGTGCAGGCAATGAGACAGAGCTCTTTCTTCCAGCTCAGGAGTTTTTGGTTGGGTTGCTCTTCCTTCTTAATTCCTCCTCCCCTCTTGTCAGGCCCGAGCTGAGTGTTCCACGTAAATGCAGTCAGAAGTGGTGAGCCTGCTCTTCCAAACTCTCCAGGCTGTCTGCATTGTTTTTAGAAGTTATAAATTGGGAAACTTCCAAATGCTTGGCATAACAATGTATTCCTGGGTGTGTGATAAGCTTGTGCCCTTGCTTTTCCGTTTACAGTTTGAATACAGATTAGTCAGCTTTTAATGGGGCTTTAATGAAGTCCTGAGCCTTTGGAGAACTTGAGAGACAGGCTGCATGTAATTTTTGGCTCCCTCTGTGACTGAAACTTTGCAGACTGGAATGGAGGTTTGGAAGAGCAGGATGCAGATGTTGGCTCCCCAGGGCAACAGCTGGTACCTCAAAATCATCTGTCACACTGGGGGCATCCAATGTTTGGGACTCACACAACTCTGGGAGCCTTTTGAGCCTTTAAAAAGGCTCAAAACAAGACTTCAGAGGGTTCCTTTAATAGCTTTCCCTCGACCTTTCAAGTGCCCCCTTAGGGGTCAGAATCCAAGTTACTCGATTTTAGAAACCAAATTTTGCTTAAAGCCCTTTAAGCAACAGTAAATAAGTGTGTTCATATAGCAGAATAACAACTGTGAAGGAAATTATTTCATTGAGATGAAAGTTGCACGAAAGTGTGGCATTTATTGTCAAATTTGAATTGGCCTTTGAAGGACATGAATTAGAGGTGTAGACCTACATTTTCTCCTTGAAGGCACTTGATAAGTAAATGCACATAACTGTGGGGGCTCTATACCTTAAGTTTGAGTAAATGCAGTGTATACTTTGTTCATCTCTGAATAGTAATTGAGTCCTGGACTGCATTTATAGTGCTGAGAGTAATACAACTACCATGATGTATAATAATGCTTAAGAGCTCCAGGGAGGCTCATTTACATGATAGCCAGGGAAATGGGCTTGCCAGGAATACGAATTAAGAGCCTGGTATTGTGTGAGTTACAGAATGGTTTTCAGGTGGGAAAATCTGAGTGAACTCAAGTTATGGGAAAGGAGTGTAAAAAAGGCATTTAAAATGACTGTTAGAAAGATGTGTTGGCTTTTATTTCTCCTTTGACTGAGAATAAGAGGAAGTCTCTTTCTCTGGAGGTGCTTTGAAGAGGCATTACATCAGCCTTTAGAGAACTGAGTGCCTGTTCTGTTTGTAAAGATCCTGACCATATCCAGTTTTACTGGAGAGAGACCCAGGCACACACCTCCAGTGGGAAATCCAAGGCTTTCAAACTCTGCAGTCAGCTGGGAAGGAGGGATTTTGCTTAATGAGTTTGCATTGTGTAGGCACAACTTTGGTTTGTGCTCATTCATCAGTTGGGTGTCTGATTTCTTTTGATAAAAATGAAGAGTTTGAGCCTCTTCCTGGTTTTGATTTGGTGATAAAGAACTTGGTGGTCTTCCCAGGCTCCTTGGTAGTTTGCAGGGCTTTTGCTCAAGGTGGTGTCAGGTGGGTGATGGCAGAAAGGCAGATGGGAGGAATAAGACTCACAGATATTCAGTGACTGACATGAAATACAGCATAAAATGCACTGTCTGTCCTTTTGCTTCAGAAGGGAGTCACTACCTGAATAAGCTCATCTGTTTTGTGCTGGCAAGAAAAGCTTTTCCTGAAACTCATTGGAAAAACTTGGTGGGTTGGACTGGCAGTGAAAGCAGCTCCTTGGGGAGGAAGGATCCCTTGTAGAATAAAAGGCAGAGAGTCAAGATGGATACAACAGTTCCTCTTGAAATGAAGGTGTTTGCTTCTTGTTATTTGATGGGTATATAAAAAAAATGAACAGGTCTGATAGTCCCCACACTGCCATTGAGATACTGTGAATTTATAACCACTTGTCACCTAAAATGTTGAATGAAGTGCAGAGGGTGAGAGCTGGTTTTCTTTCCAAGTGCTCCCAAGCTTCATTTTAAACTGGGGACTCAGGGTGGGCATTTACAAATGCCACTTTTCCATGGCTCCCTGTGTAATGGGAGACAAGCTCCTTTGGGAAATGATTTGCATCAGTCCTGACTGCAGATTGCAGCAATGGGCTTCCTTAGCTGGAATTGGCCTCTGAAAGCTCCCAGAGGTGCCTGGTCCATCATAATCATAAAGATCCTGTGCAGGAGATGCTGCTGGAAAGATAAGTGTTGCTCTGTCATAAAGCTGATGTGAGTGCATCTGGGTGTCTGGGGGGAATGCACTGGCTGAGCATAAAGCAACTGGGTGGTTTTCCCACCCTGGAAAGATTTCAGCTTTTACAGCTGCACTCTCCTTGTTTATAAAATATATTGATCCAGCAGCATCATCATCCTGAGCTGTGACCTGTGTCATTAAGCAGCAGCTGGGAGGTGCTGTAGCAAGGCAGTGACTCCTGTGGGTACAGGCAGAGGCAGGAATTGTCATCTGGCCTGAGAAGCTGATTCAGAGGTTTCTGTGGATGTGTCATGATGACAGGACACCATGTGCTTTAACCAGGGCCACCTGCATTTAAACTTTCACGGGTGTTTTACCTTTAAGAACCCCCAAATTTTCCATTATCAGCATGCATTTGCTACTGAGGGGAAGCAATATTTCATTCCTAGTGGCTGGATGCTGATGGGACCCTGCCTGAGCTGGTGCTGGAAGAAGAAACAATGATGATGCCTTGCAGCAACTCTGAGTGGTTTCTGGAGGGACATTTGTGTTTCCATGTGCTTCAGTATGGCCAAAATGAAATGACATGTAGCTGGGTCTTGGGTTCTTCATCTTATTTTTCTTATCTCTAAGAGAACAGAGCCATTCGAAGCAGGAGGGTTTCTGGGCTGAATTAGGTACTTTGGCCTATTTAAAAAAAAAAAAAAGGGAGTTTTTCTAGAGCCTGGAAATCAGCAGAGGTCAGATTTAACAGGACTGCACAGTGTACCTTTGTAGCCTGTACTGAGAGCAGCATCAGTGGCTGTAACACCCTGCCAGGCCACTGGCACTGCTGGCCCTGGCATGTGCTGTGGCACGTGGGAATGCCTGCAATGGTGCCCACAAAGGGCAGCAAACAGGAGGCTCCCTGGGAGGTGGGAATGTGGAAGGTCTGCCAGGCTGACAAGTGACTGCTGAGGTGAATAAAACCACCCAGGTGATGTTGTGCAGAAATAATTTCATTTAACTTGGGTTCCCACGTCGGGTGCAGTGGGGGCTGTTCCCACAGCAGCCCTGGGCTCCTGGGAATTAGGATGTCAGTTTTAAGCTGGGCAGAAATCTCGAACATCCCCAGCAGAGACATCCAGGCAGCCTTATTCCTTTCTTCTTGGGATTTGTGGTGTGCTGGGAAGTTGGCTGGGAGACCCAGTGCTGCTGTGGCAGCCAGTCCCTGGAATGGGCTCTGATGTCAGGCTGTGGTGGATGGAGGGGCTAAAATAAAATATCTCTTCCAGCTGGCAAGTGCCTGAATAAACCAATCCCTTTGAAAGTGAATAGCAGTCACCAAGATTGCCTTCCTACTGTACCTTAATTGGGTTGTACAAGCAACCCATAATTTGCAATGTGTTTCCCTGCTTGGGTTCTTTGTCTTTCAGCTCCCTTTTGTGTATCTCTTCTGCAGCTGTAATGTGCTGTGATGGTTTAGATCCCTTCCTGTGACCTCATCTCATGATAGATAAATTCCTACAAAGGTTTGCATGAGATGAAACAGAAATTACATCCCTCTGTGTGAACACGGCCTTTCCTTAATTGTAACTAATTTGTGGTTAAGGCTACAAGAGAATTGGAATTTTCTGAAAATAACATTAAGGGGTAGAGAGCTTTGTGTGAACATACCCTGCAATAATTATGTGTGAATGCCGTAGAAGGGCTAGAGAAGTTTTCTGCAGACTGTGTGTGGCCTTTAGATTTGGGTAGTGATCTTCATATGGCCTCAGCATCAAAAGGGAGTAAAAAAAGGTCAAGTTGATTATTTTTGAGGGAATGTCAATTCTCTGCTGTGCTGGAGCACATTTGACTTGAGCCAAGGTTTCTCTTTGGGACCTTGTATATTCTCATTTTAGATCTGAAAGAACTAATTGATGAACTATTTACTGGGCACAGGGACTGGGCTTGCAGAACATTGTCCACTACATGCTGAAACACCTTCTCCCAAAATATGTAATATAGTGATGGTTCCTTGCAAGAACAAAACCTGTCAGTCTCCTTGTTAGCTCAGTCAAGTGATCACAGGCAGTTTCTAGACATAAAGGAAGGACTGCAGATGCTACACCTTCATTATTATTCACACAAACCTGTCTTTCCTTCTGCTCGACATTTAATGGTCCAGTGAGCAGGACAGCAGCAGCCTGGAAAGAAGAGCCATCCCAGCCCTCCATTCTCCACGCTCTGCTGAAGTTTCTATTCATGGAAGGACAAGGGCTCCTGTCCCAGGCTCTTGCTCTCTCATTAGCATTTCTGTTCCTCACCAGAGCTGGCTCCTGTGCTCCTTGGACCTTGAAGGATTTCTCCCGTGTCAGGGGCAAACTGTGAGATATAAACACAAGATATGCCTAAAACCCACAGAAGAATTGTCCCAGGGGTGATGGAGAAAAGCAGCTAAAGGTCTGTTGGTGTCCCTGCCTTGCAGAGCAGAGGGAGAGCCCTTCTCGTGGCATTTTTGGGTGGAATGGATGATCCCCTCTCCAGTCTTTCAGTTTTAGTGGTGATTGAGCTGTTGGAGGTCACAACAGGGATGGCAAAGCACCATCGTGGAGCTCAAAAGACTAAAGGTCACCTGCAGGTGTCCCTGTGGTTTATCTTTTCCTGTGGAGGGGGAGGAATTGCTCAATATTGGCAGTGGTGCAGAAGCATGAAAAGGAATTAACCTGGGCACTGCATCGTGCTGATCTTCATCCAGGGATCATAAAACATCCAAAGGGGAATTAATAATGTCTGTTTATAGCTGACTGAGGGACCAAATGGGACATTACACCCCTGGGTCTGTGGGGGAAAGGAGTGGGGATATTGCTGGGTGTGCAGTGAGGGGGAGCACCAGGCTGCTGGGGGAGAATGGTTTGCTCTCACTTGTCAGCTGTTGGTCAAAAATACTCTGAAAAAAAATAATTCATGCCTTAGATGAGGACTGGCACGAGGCCTCCAGTTGGAAGGTTGGGTTTAGGAGCTGAGGGTCTGGTGAAAGGGCAGATTCCTTTTTTTTTTTTCACTCCCCAAATGATGCACAAACTCCTCCCACGGTGATCTATGCACCAATTCATGGGGTCTTTGCTGCAGGGTATTTATCTATTTAGTGGAGATGACATGACTATTCTGCTCTCAGACTTTCTCCTCTAGTTGCCTCCTTGGCTTAGGAAGCCACTCAAAACTCACAGCTTTTGGGCAGGGAAGGATTCACTCTTAGTCTCAAGTGTCCCAGATAGGCTGACAAATTGAGTGTTTTTGTATCAGCTGATGGACAACATTCTTTACAAACCAACTGCTGTAAGGACTTGGAACCCTCTGTAGGACTATTTCTTCTCGAGCTGGTAAAATAATGATGTTTTTAGAGGGAATAGTTGTCAACAAGCAGGCAGATAGCAGCAAAACAAGTTGCTGCAGGAGAGGAACTCTATTGCTTACCCCCAAGATAAACCTCTGGCAAATGTGGAAGTGTTTTTCCACTCCTCTGGCTTGTTCCACTCCTCACTGCTCATTGTCCAGCTGTGGCACTTCACAAGTGGAAAACACAAGTGCTTTTCTTGCCGGGCCCCTTTTGTTTGTGCTGGGAAGTGAAGCAGCCGGGAGGAGGCTCAGCCTGGGCTGGTCCACGGGGTTTCTATGGAAACTCTCAGCTCTCCAGCAGCTTCTCCAAAGGGCACAAGCTGTGGATGCCTCGGAGTAATTGTGTTCACATGCTTCTGAACATTATCCTTGGACACCAGCAGATGCCTGCAGTGGTTGCCTTGGTGACTGCATTTTCCATGTTGTGGACAGCAAGAGGCACGTCAGCAACGCTGAGCAGGGATTTCTGCACATCCTCCTGCTGTTGGGGGAGGATCTGCTGAAATCTCGAGGCCCTGTCTGAGCTATTTCCTTCCCAAGGGAAGGTTTTAGTGCCTCCAGAGCTCCTCGGAGGCTCGATGTGTTGAAAAGTTCTCTTTCTGAACGAGGACTTTAATTTAAGGGATTACTTGATGTCCTGAAAAACCAGACACTTCATAGGAAATCTATTGTTGATTAATAGTTTCTCAGCTGCCTTAAAGGAATTAAATGCTTGTCTGGAGTACCAGAAACCTCATTTTGTCATTACATGTCAAATATTGACAGATATCTGCGACTTACACTGATATACAACAAATCTCTTCCCCTTTGATTCAATAAACTGCTTTTAGTCTGTTAGTTTTCCTCTGCTGGAGTTGTTGTTGTCAGAGTTTCGTGGGTTTATGGGGCAACATAACAACAAAAAGCACCAGCAAGACTTTTCATTGTTTGTGGGCTGTCTGATAGAAACTATTCTGTGTTTAGATTTGTATATGAAGTGTAGCATCCAGCTGGATAAAAAAATGGGTGCTTGCTATGAATGTGCTGAAATGGACAAGGAGAAAGGGAAAATACAGCTCTTACTACTAAAACTGCAACAACTTAGGGAGGCAGAGAGAATTCTTCGGACTTTTTGAGTGGTGGATTCTCCATCCCTGGAGGTGTTTAAGGACAGACTGGATGTGGCATCAGTGCCATGGGCTGGGAACCACAGCGGGGTTGGATCAAGGGTTGGACTGGATGATCTGGGAGGTCTCTTCCAACCCAGCTGATTCCATGATTCTGTGAGGGAGAGAAGCTGCAGTGAGAGAGAAGGAAGGCAGCATGTCTTGTTAACTCCTGAAAGGCTGTGGCATTTGTCCAGGCAGCCCCACGAGCTCTGGAGTAATTCATGTGAGCCTCTCATGCCTCTCATCTGCTGGAAGTGCCTGAGGGCACCGTGGGCAGTTTGATCAGTGTTTCCCTCCTTCCCCAGAGCACCAGAGGGTTCCAGCCCCGTCACTTCTGTTTCCAGGAGCACATTTGAGCCCTGCACGTGCTGATGGTGCTGAGCAGGAGCAGCTTCCTGGGCTGACAGGGATCTGCCAACAAAATAAGGAATGCTCATAACACACATTGTGGGACTGCCAAGAGCCTGTGAGCACTGTGCAGGCAGGGTGGGATGGAATCGTTCTCCTGCTGGTGCTTGGGGGAAATGGAAACATTATCATGTTGCTCCTGATAATTATTTCTGCTTTTTAAAAGAATTCAGCAACCTGTCCTATGTGTTCTTGAGGGGTCCTGAGTTACTCTGCAGAGGTGATGGGGCTTTGGTGTGGGAGCTGCAAGAGGCTGGGAAGCTTTTAGACAGGTAGTTGTGGAAAAGCTGTGTTTTAGCAGAGTTCAGTTAATTAAAAATAGGGGGGAAATTACTAAAGTAGAAATGCAAGTTGATAAAATTCAGTGCATGGGCTTTAAAATAGATCACAGTTCAAATTAAAGGGTATTGCCTTATAGCACTCTGTACAGTCCCATTGAATTCCATACTGGATTCCTTGCTAGGGATCTGTGGGGGCCTTTCTCTAAGGTGACAAAGTTAAATGTTCCTTGTAGCTTTGGTATGGAATGGCAGTGGGGAGAGCCTTTGGACAAGTGCTGACAAGCTGGGAATTGAAGTTGTCAGCAGCTGGTAGGAAAATGCTGAGTGTTTAGCCCAGATCCTTTCTAGGTATAAATGTATCTTGCAGGAGTCACACACTTGGTGTCACCAGTGCTAAATAATAAGGGTGCTTCTTAACTGAGAGCTGGAATAGTTTCTCACCTGCTGTGGACTGGACTGGAGAAAGGGGCTTGAATTTCTGTGAACTTGGAGGTTACTTCAGTGCCAAACAACAGGGGTGGTTTTTTTTCCCTCTATATGAAGAAAGAAGCTGTTATCTGAGAGGCAGCTTCTGTCTCCTGTGCACAGTGGCAGACTGGGAATTGCTTCATCAAGCTCTTCCCTGTGGTGAAATCTCCCTCTTGTTGTCCCCTGCCAGGGGCCAGGCAGAGGGAAAACGTTTGGGTAGTGGCTGTGAATAATATTGTTCCCAAATCTTGCTTTTGATTCCCTGCTGCAGGGGAAGAAACCAAATCTTTTCAAAGTGATCCTCTTTCTAAGTTCTAAGGTTATTTTGGAGTGCTTTTCCACCCATAACCAATAATGGCTAAAACAACATGACCTGAGGAGTGTTTTTGAGGGTGCTGTGATCAGTGTGGGTCTCTTCCCAAAACCTCATTGGGGGCCACCTCTGAAAAGTGTGATTTTTAAGATAACTGGCTTTCTGGTGCTCATAAGGAGGTGTTGAAGGGCTCCCATTCTGCATTAAGGGGTTGCACAAGGTGCCCAACCTGCTGTCCTGTCCCACCTCAAAGCTTTGGGAGAGGTGCTCGTGAAATGGTTCTGTAACAACCTTTTTAACCAGACATTTCTCACTTGGGTGCAGCTGTTAATGATAATCTTTACTGACAAATGGGAAAAATCAGGCACTGAGTTTATTCCTGTGGAGTTCAACAAGACCTGTGTTAACCCAGCCCTTGCATCCCTTGGCTTCCTTGCAGATGTTGCTCCTTTCCGTGGGTAAATAACCATGTGAGTGCACTGCAGCAGGGAGTGGCTGATAAACCTGGGACAGGGATGGGTATATTTGTTATTTTTTTTTATAAGCAGGACTGTCCTTCTGCCTTTTACTGGCTCTGAGAAAGCTTAGTCCTGGCAGGGCCCATTAATTTTTAATTTAGTCCTCTCTATGCTGCACTGCTATTGTGGTTTATGGGGATATTATGCTGAAAGGAAGGCCTGTAAAACAGGATTTTAAAGTTTGAAAAAGGCACGGCTGTCATACGTGATATGCAGGCTGTAGGAGGAATGAGGGGGTATTTATAGTACAGCTAATATTAATTATTTTTATTGTGATGTCAGCCTTGCAGGTCAACTGAGAAGTAGGATGCTGTGGAAGCCAGAAATCCCTAGACATTCAACTAATACTCATATGAAACATTGAAATGTGCTTAATTCACACTGCTGGTTTTGTGTACAATGGTTTCTTACACAAAGCCATATCAACAATGTGATATATTATTGTGAGGAAGGATATCATTCAGTCCCACTGCTGTGGAAGCCCGTGTACTTTATCAAAGCCAGAGCTAGGAGGTCCTTAAAATAAAGAACTACTGGAAATAAACACTTATTGGTTAGCAATTTGCTGATTTTAATTGCTAACCAAATCTCCCTGTTGCTTGTGCTCTGTCAAGGTTATTGGCAGTGTGGAAATCTTCCTGTTGTCTTCTAACTTTGATGCAGCACAAAGTCCTCCAGGGGATATTTATGATTCCCCCTGCTTGGTTTAAAAAAACTACCTGTGAGGGGAAGCTGACAGCAGAATACTGGCTGTGAGTCTGTTAAGCTTTGGGAAGAAAGCTTTGGGAGATCAGGAGAAAACCCTGCAGGCCTTGGAGGAGCTGTTCTGCACCCATCATGTGGGATGCATGAGAGAGGGGCTCCTGAGTTCCCTGGAAGATGTCTGCTCAGGCAGGTGTTCAGGAGGCAAAAATTGCTTCCTCTGAAATCTCCTCCTGAGATGAGAGTTTCCTAAAAACTGGAATTCTGGTGTTACCCCACAAGGACCCCTCAGAGGGCACTTAACTGGGCACAGTTAAATACAGTCAGGGGGAGCTTCCCTTGCTTTGCTTTGGGATTTCAACCTGAGCTGGGAAGGGAGGCTCAACTCTCTAAATAATCAGAGGATGGTTCTGCTTCGATCTGCTGAAGAGTTAATGGGGTAATGTTTTCAAACTAGCTGTGCTTTGTGTGCTAGAAACTCACCTGGTGTCATTCTCATGGCTTTGGAGCTGGTGGCTTTTTTGAGGCTTCAGAAATTGAGAACCAGCTTCTACTGACACGTGTCATTGAGCTCACCCATTTTCTTCATCTGGAGATCCTCAGTTTGTAGACTGGGGACGAGGCTGGGGTTGGTTTTCTCTGTATCAGTGTGAGAAAACAGTTGAATGTGGAAATAAGGAACACTAGAAACACTTCAGAGCTGCCTTACTTGTTCTTCAGCCTGCCTAGAAATATGTAACTTGCAGCAAGAGCTGGTCTGTCCCGTGCACCACCTGAAGAACTCAGCTTAAGAACCAGCTGCCTTGCTCTTGTTCTTGAAAAGGTTGCTGACAGAGAGGGGGTGACTGATTTGAAAGGCTCGTGCAGCCTGAAAATTGCAGCATCTTAAATCCCCGAAGCTTCCCTCCCTCAAAAAAACACAGAAAGATAATGAAAACTTGATGAAGCACGGGAGGAGTTCCTAGTCAGCAGACTGCAGTGGTGGGGAATCGGATTTCCACAGCTCACTAACCTCTTAAGTGTTTAATAAATCCAGGAGATCTGTTCCAAGGATAAGGTGGCCCTGGTATCTAACCAGACAGGCTCTACCTGCTGTCATCTTTCTTCGAGCTGACCCTGCACAGCAGGACCAATTACCCAGCTAACAAAGTGGAGACAAGTGTCTCCTTTTGTGCCATCCCGTCCCCTGAGCCGATGGCATCGTGGTTGCCATGGCAATATCGCTTGAGAGACCGATAATAACGGGAGTGGCTGAGATAAAGCGGCTGAGAATGGGGGGATGGAGGTTTTTTCTCCTCCTTTTCGTATGGATTTTGGGAGTTAATCGTGTGCCCTGGCATTGGCAGGTTGAGGGATGGGCTCCTCCGATCACTTGCTGTGGTAAATGGGCAAGTTGAAAATGTGGTAGAACCTAAAGGCACGTTGGGAAATGAGCTGCTGCTGTGTGGGGTGGCTGTGCAGAAATACCTGAAGGAAAAAAACCCTCCTTTCCCCGCAGTGCAGGGGAAAAAACCTCTCAGGCTTTCCTGCAACTTGCTTTTTAAGCTGTCACACTCGGTGCAGGTGACACTTGTTTTGTGTTTCAGGGTAAGAATTCGTGTCTCTCCCTCCCTCTGCTGCTCCTGAAGGAATTGCTCCTGCCCAGGGAGTTGTAGATCTTGGCACACAAAGAGTTGCAAAGCTGAGGTTTTGCCAGGACAGGGTAACTGGGGAGCTGATGGGAGCTGGCAGTTGATGCCCTGATCATCTGGCTGGTGGCAGGGTCCCCAGCTGGCACCTCAGAAGTGATCCTGAGGGTGAGCTGCTTGTCTCTCCATCCAGGAGAATCCCTGTGGATCATATGGATGTGTGCTTTATTTTTTTTTGGAGAAGTCACCTGCTTGACCCTGTGGCTGGTGATCAAAGTATTTCAAGTTCTGAGCCATCTTTCAGCTTCTGAAAAATATTGAACTAAAAGGCAAGTCTAAAGTTCTTCCTTTTTTTTTTTTTTAAAGGCTGTCTAAATACAATTATGAGCAGTGTAAACTCTTGACAGCTGACTTGCATATTTGAACAATTCAGCAAAATTGGAGACAAGTGGAAGCAGCTTTAAGTGAGGCCTTGATGTTCAGGTTCAGGACTGGCAGTCAGCCTGATTTGTTGGTACTGTCTTGTTCAGGGATCTTGGGAAAATTGTGTCCCAGCTTCCTGCCTTCCTTTGCTTATTCAGTATTAAAAGCACTGACTGATTTTTGAATGGCTTAATATGTCTCAGCTTAAGGAGAATCAAAAATACCATGTCCTGATGCTGCGTGTAACCAGACTGTCCTAAACCAGGATTATTTTCTGTGCACAGAATGGGCATATTTTTTGCAGTTTTGTCCTGGTTTTGCCCTGTCAGCCCAGGGATTGATGACCATCTCTGTTCAAGCCTGTGTTTCCTCTGGCTCAGCACTTGTAGCTGTAGTTCTGGGTCAGAGCAATGTTACCTGGACCAAACAACTGTTGGTCAAACTGGCCAAGCTCTGGCTCAACACTGGGAACCTCAGTTCTGTAGAACTGGCTTCCAAGTGATTATTTTTTTTAACAAATTCTGCCATAAATGGCATTTGTGCCCATCAGGGATGTGAGATGTAGCTGTGTGAGGGCACAGACCTTGACTGGCAGCAGAAAAATACTGATTTGCATGGGGAAGGCAAATCCTTTACACAGTGCACATAATGCACATTGTAAAACTGTTACAATAACATTCACTGCAGCCATGAAAACAATTTTACAGCAGATTAAACACACTTAGAAAAAGGGGCAAGATGAGTGAGAAGGCAATGCTGACACTAAATTAGGCTTGAGTCAGCAGCAAGAGAGCAGAAGAGAAAATGAGAAAATATTCCAACTCTCCTACTGTGTATTTTTTTTTTTTCCCAGGCCAACTCCATTCTGTGTTCATCTGTTCTGGGGTGCTGTTGAATTGAGAAGCTTTGCTGCTCTCCACATCATGCCTGTTAGTGGGAAATGATAGACCTGAGATGAGCATTAACTGGAACAGTGCTCAGAGGGCAAGTCACTCACATTGTTCTTGGACAAATAGTCCTTTATTGGATTTGCTCTTCCTTCTTTGTCAAATCCCATGAGCTGTGAGTGCTTGAGAACCTTGGGTTCATATTTCAGAGGATCACTTGGTTGTCACCAGCATTGTGTGATGCATTTGAGGTGTGTTATCAAGTGTGTGCTGTTCCTATGCATGGCTTGGAATGTCTGTCAGGCCAAATTGTTTGTGTCAGTGAGGCACAGAAGCTCAGGAAAATGCTGGGGTTTAGTCTAGACATGGTCTTGAATGGTTGCAGGCTGCAGGGGAAAAGGAGTTCTGTGCTCAAAGCCACTGTAAACCTGCAGGAGGTTGTAAACCACAAATTCTGGATGTGCTGAATGCTGGTTTTTGCCTCTGAAGTTGTGACCACACAGGCAACAGGGTCCTAAAAGGCAGAGGAACCACTGCCCAGGTGATGGAGACATCGCTGAAGGCTTTGAGCAAGTCCCCACTGCTGATTAAACCTGGAAGGTCAAACACATTTGCTTCAGCTGCTTGGTTATGTCTATAGAATTTTCATTAATGAGCTGTTACTTCTTGACTTTACATGTGTGTGATGGTTGATTATGCAGGATTATCTTCCTGCAGCACACAGACACCTGCTAAAAAGGGAGTAATCTTGTTAGGAGCAAAATCTCATCTGATCGTTAAACACGGTGTGCTTACAACCCACTTGTCAGCTCTGCCTAATTCAGCATGCAGGTCTCTGTCAGAACCTCTATTGATTCATTGGGATTGCCTGGCATCTTTGGAGATAATAATCTTGCATGTCTGACAAGCTGCTGGGCTATTTCAGAAGCAGAGTTGGTCATAAATGCTGCAGGCTGTGGGGTCTGGTTGGCTCTGTGGAGGTGTCCTGCCTCCTGTGAGCCTTCTTGTGCCTCAAAGCAGCTGGCATAGGACTGCTCCCTGCTGAACAGGGGTTAGGACAGCTCTGTTGGGTTTTAAACTTAGCTTGGCTGACAGTGAATGGGGATTCTTTGCTGGTTTGTATCCCAAAAGTGGATAAATTTGTGCAACAAGGGCCTGGCCCACCAAGCTTTGCTGCGGGGAAATTTATCGTTTTTCCTCCCTCCCTCTTTGCTTCCAGCTTGGATAGAAAATAAACATCTCAGGTCAGTGAATTGTGCTCATAAATCAACACAGGAGCTCTGAGGTCACTGATCAGAGCCAGGGGTTGTACCTATATGTCCATATAGGGTGCTGGTGCCATTAACCCGTAGCATTTCATGGATGTGCCACCAAAATGCTGATCCAATTGCTGCAATGACATCCACGATGCTCTCTGCACCCCTGTGCTGGTCCCACCTTCTCCCTGCTGCCCTGTTTGGCCCTGGTGTGTTTTCCTGCTTGCCCCATTGCCCAGCCCAGGCCCAGGGAGGTGTCACAGGGATGTCCCCAGGGACAGCAGGGCTGGTGTCACAGGGTCACCAGTGAGAGCTGGGCTGGACAGGTGGGAGAGGAGAAACAGATTGAAAAGGACAGATCCCAGGCATCATCCTTGTTTTCTTTTTCCTGGAGGAGGACACCCCCCCAACACCAAAACATCGGGTTTGTGTTACAGCAAAAGTCTGGCCATGGTGTGTTACAGCAAATGGACAATTGTGTGTCTGCTGGTGGTACAACATCTGCCTCTCAGCTGACGTGTTTTGGGTGCCTCAGAACTGTGTGGTGGTCCGTGGAGGGAGATGTGTCATGGGTGGAAACATCTGGGTGAGGGGATGTTGGACGGGGCTTTGGGCAACCTGGGCTAGTGGGAGGTGTCCCTGCCCATGGCAGGGGGTGGAATGAGAGGAGCTTTAAGGTTCCTTCCTACCCAACCCTGGGATTCTGTGGTTCAGAGTCTCTGAGATGGGGGAGAGCTCACCCAAGGGTGTCAGTCAGGTTGGGGCTCTGATTTGTGTCATGTCTTGCCAGCTTGAGATGTCTCTGAGTCCAGCAGCTCCCTGGAGTCGTGCTGGTACCCACAGCAAAGGCTTTGAGGGAAACATTGCCATGATGCACCTCTATCAATGTTTATGGCAGCTCAATTAGCTGATTAAGGGGGCTGTTCTGGTCTGTGCAAGGTGGATGTGCAGTCCTTTTTGTTCTGTTAAAAAGGACGTGGTTTTGTAGCTTTTGAACCTCTCATGCCTGTTCAGGCTGCCCCTGTTGCTATATGGTTCTGCTTTGTGGAAGGAAGGTTTGCAGATATATATAAGTATGTATGTGTGTGTGTATATATATATATATATATAATGCCAAAAAATATATATAAAATGCCAAAAATTCCCAAGGGAGGCCAGGATATGGGAGAATGCCTGTGGAAGGTCTCCTTGTGGAAACTTGCTTGTGAACTGAGTGAATGGCAAAGGACATTTTGGAAGGTTCTCTGAGATACAGGAGGGTGCATCCCTTGTAGGTGTGGAGGAGATGTGCTCCTTCTTGTAGCTGTGTTGGCTTGGACCTGCCCAGGGTCCAGACAAGCTGTTCTGTGACAGGGCTCTCTCTGTCTCTGCATTTGCATGAGTTTATTTGAGGGTGTCTGATGGAATATTGCAGAAGTTCTAACTCTTGAAGGATGAGAGGAGGTTAAATGAAAGTCGAGAAGTTGATTCTATCAAGATCATCTGGGATTTTCCAGTCTGGCAGATTCATTACTTTCAGAAATGATAACTGATTGTATCTGAAGAGGTGAAGGGAAGAGTGATTTAAATCATGTCCATTACCTGTCAGCAAATAATGCTGCATGGAGCTATGAGGAGTGAAATGAGTGCATTTGACACTATTGTTAGCTCTCCTATTTGACTTTTCAATGAGAGCTACTCCCCGTGCCTTTTTTTTTCTTTTTTTTTTACACACATATGCTTCAGGAAAATTTCAATTTTCATGACTTTTCTCTTGGTAGGGAGAGGTACCTGTGGAACATGTACAGTGAGTGCTCATGGATAAGGAAGGCCAGGAGAACAGTTTATGTATTCAATCTTACTGCAAACACCTCTCCCTGCAGTCACTGATGCAATATTCTGATTGTTAATCACGTTTCTATACAGCAAACAGTTTTCTGAAGTGTTGTTTGCACTCTGTCTCAAAGCAAATATGTATTTCTGATTTGAGAATAATGCCAAGTTTAAGTAACTTCTGTTCCCCTCTTAACAAAAGTCATTGCTGTTAATTAGTCGTGGCAAGAGAGGAAATACTTATTTAAGGGAGTAGTTTACTCTCACTGCAGCTCTTCCTGTGTGTTTATGGAGATGTTTAGGAGCTGGTGCTGGAGGAGAGATGTTAGTTCTTGGAATCTCCTTCTGCCTTGTCCTCAGGATGCTGAGTATGTTGGATGGAATCTAGGATTCCATCCTGAAAACTGCACTGTCACCCTGAAGGACTGCTGGGACTTGCCTTGGAGCTGACACATTCCATTTGCCTCCGTGCTCCACCTCCTGTGGGTGAAACTTGCCTCCTTATTCTTCGAAAAATTAAATTTCTGTGGTGCTGCTGTGAGACTCATCAAAAAGTAGGGCCTGAAATACGTTCCAAGACTTTTATGGGAATAGCCCTCAACAGTCGGGAGGAGGTCGTATTTTGGTTGATTTCCTTATGAAATGAAAAGCACAGTATTTTGTGCTCAGTGTTTTGAGGGTGTAAAACCTGTTTACAACGTGTGGAGCTTGTGGAGTATGTGCAACTTTAACAGTGTTTCTGGGCTGAATATTGATAGAGAAATGCTTTTGAGTTGCAGATAGAACACAAAACACGTTTTGGAGAGGTGTGGATTGGACAATTCCCTTAGAGAGGCAAAAAAAAAAAAAAATAGAAGAAATCTTGGAGGGTTTCCTTTGCTGCCAACCTACTAAAACAACCAGAATTTGGGGTAGAGACTATCTTGGTGCAGTGGAGCAGAATTTTCCCCTTCAGTCATAGCAGCCTCCCACGAAATGAACCCCCTGGCAAACCAGACCTTCTGCTGGATTTTGAAATACCTGGCACTGGCATCTGGTCATTGAAATGTGACTGCTGGGAACGAGGCACGTGCCCAGAGAATTGGAGATCCATGGGAAGGGTTGCAGGCTCAAATCTGCGGCGTGGAAACGCTGCCAGACGTGGCAGCAATGGGGAAGGTGAAGTTTGTGGGTTGGTTTTTTGAGGGCTGTGTGTTTGTTGGCAGGAAGGGACAAGGAACTACAAAGCAGTGGCTCCTCTGCCTTCCTGTGCTTCCCATGGGAGCAGAGTTGCTGTCACTGCTCCTGTTTGTGGAAGTGCTCCTGCTGTGGCAGGTGTGCAGATAACTCTGCCTATAACTCTGCCTTGGGGTGGCATTTCCTGAGGAAGAAGGGCCTCCATCTGTTCAGGAGAGCTGTGCTGAGCAGTGTCCCCCTAATTACAGAGCAGCCTCTCTCCTCTGGGTGGATACAAAAGCACTTCTCCTCTCACTCCATAATTCATTAACAGAGCTGGAGAAGAGAGAGGGGCAAAGGAGGTGCATTTTCTCAGTGGGGGATAGAAAAGGGATGTCTTGCTTTCCTGGCAGTGCCGAGACCCTGGAGGGGAAGCCCTGACTCCATGGGGAAAGTCCCATTGGCATTTTTAAGGTGAGATGCTGAAACTTCAGTCTCTGAAAAACTGGAGAACATTTCCTGGGCTAGTTTGCAAACCAGCAAACCATCTCATTACAATAAGGAGAGGGTGTTCCTGGGACTGTGTTTGGCTGGAATGTGTTCCTGAGCTTGGTTTTGAAGTGCCCTGCCCAGATTCACCAGTTTTATCTGAAGCAAAACTGGCACACAGGATGTGATTCATTACTAATTGATACCTCTTCCCTGCTTTGGATGCTGTTAGCACCATGTGGGATCAGGAGAGAGTGGTGGCACACAAGGAATATATAAATAAGAAGCAGTTGTTCTCGTGCCCTTGGGAGACTTTTCTAACCACAACTGCTGAGCCCCCGGGAGCTTCTTGGCTGACAACCTGTTTTGCACTTGTTCTCTTGTAGCAGAAATTCACAGTTAATGGGTAATGTTGAGAACTCTTGTTTCATCCAGAGAGCTCAAATACTTGAAAGCATCAACTAACTTGACTTTTGAGGTGAGATTCCAGGGTAGGATTCCCCGTTTGGGAGGTAACAGACTATTTGTGATTTAGTAACTCTGGCATTCAAGTCCTGTGACTTAGGTCTTCCTAGTGAAGTCTACATTATCTCTGTCGTGTTCAGCCCCAACTTTTCCAATGAAGTGACCAGAAATAGCAATATTTGAAGGTTTATACGTTTAGGAGTATTCTTTATACGTAGACAAACAACAACAGAAAAACCAAAACACCCACACATCTGTCTGTATCCTTTCTAACATTTGAAGGATGATAGAGTGCAAAGGTACCAAATACCACAAAATTGGGGATGGAATTTTGGGTTTGAATGTACAGAACAAGGCAGTTTGTCCTGGTGGCTTGTTCTAGCATGGGTAAGAAGAATCATCATGTCTGGCCACATATGGCTGGAAAATAACTTTCTCCTGAATCTGGTACAGCTTTGTTGTAGTTAGGGAACCTGAGATGTCTGGCAGAGCTGAGGGGGATTTATTTACATGCAATTTTATTTTCAGGCTTCTTTTTGCTGTTTTGACACCTCTTGGCAATTTTCCTAAGTGCTTAAACTGCACATTACTGTGAAGAATGTTTTTAAGCAGCTACATGTTGAAATTGGGTAAGGCTTATTTACTGTTTGACTTCTGGCTCTGACAGCATTTATTTCTCTGAACCATTCCTGCTAAATGAGTTATTTTTCAGTTAGATTGAGCAGGTTCCCACACTTGCATCTCCCTTTCCATTTGCATTTCCTTCCTTTGCTGTCGTGTCCATCACACGGCTCCCCAGGTGAAGGATGTTTGTAGAAGTCAAATGTTGCCTGACTTGGTTTGTGCAAAAGGAGGGGCAGAAAAATCAGAGGAGGCTGAGGAGAACTTTCCAGATTGACTGATACAGGCAGCTGAAGGAGAACAACTGTATTTCATTTTACCCTTTGTTTTCTAATGAGAACGTACTGGTGAAGCAGAGTAAGTAGACATGGGCTGAAATAATGATATTTCTAGGAGGAGGCTTTGGGTTGTGTTGATTAATATTTCTAATGCAGTGGGTTTGAGATCTTTAATGCACAAATCAGCAGTGTCCTTGAGAAAAATGGAGTGAGCAGAGATGCTCAGACTTCACCTGAGGAGCAGGATTTAATGGCCAGGGAGAGATGCAAGCACTCCAAGAATGACTCTCTGGGACTTTAAAAAACACCTGATTTGTCTCTGAGCTCCTCTTGCCTTGGATGGAAACTGAAGAAAGGGAGCTGGGCATCTTTATAATCTTGATTTAGACTTTTGCTGCTTCTGGAGTTCTGAGCTAGATGTCCCTTTCAAAGCACTCAGATAGGAGGGGGATTAAAAACACACAGATAATCTACAGTGGCCTTTCATTTGTCTGTAGCATTCAGGTGTTGCTCTTGTCTTGTGATAAAGTAAAAGGAAATACTAGTGCTAAAATTAGGTCTTCAGTTCCTGGGCAGCATTTCTAGGCCTCTTTCTCCCTTGGCTTTGGACCATGAATCACTTCAGTTCTCTAGTTTTTTGTATTTGTCTCTTAAAGAGTTGCAAGATGTTTGTGAGTTTGTGTTTCTGCCACAAAATGGCTTTAATTGGGATCCCATTGATGTGCTGATGAAGCTAAAACTGTAAACTCTGGTTGTCTTTGCCAAAAGGAGTTTGTCTTGATTTATATTTGCATCTGTCAGTTGAGATACAGTTGTAAAAACAGAGGATTTATGGGCTGTTATATCCGTTTGGGCTGCAGTTGTGACTCCAAAAGAGGTGCTGCCTCTTTAAAACTGCTTTGCTTAGCAGAAAAATATTCAAACTCAAGTTTGGAGTGAGGGAAAACTCCTCTGGTAATTGGAAGTTTACTTCCAAACAATCAATAACAAATGCCATAAAGTACCAATCTATTCAGAAAATTAATTGGAGATACTTAGGAGGAATTAATAATGAATGTTCAAATGATAGTTCCTTTTTAACTCTGCAAGATTATCAAGACAAAGTAAACATCAGAGGAATTAGAGTAAAGCAGACAAACTGTGGGGGAAATTAAGGATGCAAACTAGGGAACTGCATAAATCTGCATGTTATTAATTGGGGGAGAGTTCCTGAAATTATCATATGGGCTGAATATTAAGCATCATAAATAAAAACGGAATGAAGAGATGCTGTGTGAGGGGGGGGAAATAGCCCCGTGTATGGGAGGAACTATTGCAGGCATCCCTCCAAGGATTGCAGCTTTTCATGTGCTTATTAATACCCATGATGTGTGTGATGCTTTAAATGTCTCCTGTTTCCTGCGTATGCAAAAAGAAATGATCAAAGGCTGGAATAAGCACAGCAAGGAACTTTTTATTTAGAAGCCTCTATAATTACACAGCTATTGTATTTTTGCCTCCCACACCTCAGGGTTTTTCTTGAGGAGTTTTAGCTCAGGAGAAAGCAAGTAATTCACCTTTTAGGTGGCTTCTGTGCGTGCTGAAAGCAGCTTCTCCAGGACACGCTCGGAATGTTGCTCAGGCAGAAATTTTGGAAGCGTTTCAGGTGTTTTAAAGCATTCCTACTGATCCAGTGAAGTTTCCTGAATAAGAGAACCTTTACCAAAGCCATCTCCCTGTTTGAGAGGGTGGGGAAAGCACGTTTTAGAGAGGACCTCCTCTTAGAACTCACAGTGAACCAAAATCTAGAGTATGTTTGAGCTAATTGTGGTGAACCAGGTTAGACCTGTGTGTATGACATGCACAGCTTCATCTCAGGGTAGACTTCAGATTTAGAATAAGTAAAGGCTACATTTTATAATCTTCATATAACTGTTGTTTTACCTGATGCCATTAGGTATCCTGGAAATACTCGAGAACAGAGTTTAATAGCTGGTAAAACTCTGGAGATTGAGAGTTTAACTGGATGGCTCTGAAATGAGTTGTAAAATTGCTGTCAGTTGTTGCTGCACTAAAGTTGTTTGGGATCTCTGCTCCTCATCAGCCTGTCTGAGGAGTTATCTAAAAAACCACCAGTGGCAGCTTAGGGGCTCTTTCTGCATCTTCGTGTCTCTCTTCCCTTTCTTCCTCCTTAAGGCACAAAAAATGTTCACTGAAATGCCCAAGGGCTTGGAGTCATTTCCAAGTGATAAAGTTGCATTATTCATAAGGTAGCATATTCCAATTTATCATCCCCAAATAATGCTCCTCAGATGCACATTGTGAGGTATCCAACGATGCAACTCCCATGCTCAGAATTACTTCCAGCTGGTTATTGGTAGCGAGAGCCTGAAATTGGCCCTACCTTAATTTGTGTGGGATGAAATAAGGCGAGGCTTTAAGCTTGGCCTCTCAAAATTAAACAGAACTGATCTGTGCTAGGCTTAAAATCTGAGTGAGGAGATGAGTAGGGATTTTCAGGACTGGTCTGAGCTTGTGTTTGCACTTCAATAAGCAGCTGGTTTCAGTTTGAATGTCACCCTGCGTGGCAAATGCCTGACATCTGTGATCTCTCAGAACTGGTATTAAATCTCCCCGTAGTATATGTCTTTTTTTTTTTTTTTTCCAATTAAGTTTGAAGCATCACTTTCATTCTTCTCAAGCATCTATTGAAGGACTAAACTTGCCAAATGTATGGCTTGCTCCGAGTGTTTAGGGAAATCTTTCTGGCTTTATGCATTTCCCTGGAAAAAAATTGCTTTTGTGAGAAGTATTGTAATCGATTAAACAGGAAATTAATGTGTGGATATGTTAGAGTAAGTGTGAAGAGATTACATTTCTGCTGTCTCACTTCTCATTAGGAGCTTGAAAAATGACAGTGTTAAGATATTAAGAGAAGTGACATCAGGATTCATGAATAAGCTTCAGGGAGGGTGGGGAACAGGGATGGGAAATAATCCAGGAGGGACCCTTCTGATTGGCATCACTCAGCTGTGAACCTGCTCTCCTCTTGTCTGGCTGCTTCCATCCCCATTCAGGGCTCTAAAATTTGGACACAGACCCTCATTTTCATGAGCAAAAAAGGCAAATAACTCAGCAGGTTATTGGCTGGCTCCCCACCCTTGTTTGACAGATTGTGTCCCCACACTGTCAGATTTATTGCTGCTTTGATATTAATAGTTCAGAAGGGGATCCTGCCTGTTGCTTCCTCTACACATGGAAGCCAAACAGCTTTGGGGTGACATTGAAAGCTCAGGTTGAAAAGGGATGGTTGTTTATGCAGGGGAAAGTTTCTAACTGGGCACCTTTGTTGGACAGTGACTCCTCTGGTAAGAAAATACTGGGCACTACTAATGGAAACAATACCTTTAAAAAAATCCCATTTGAAACAGAGCATCTCTGAGATTAATAGAACAGAGGGAATTCCTGAGGGCAGTGGAACGTACCTACAGGAAGGAGGTGACCTGGGAGTAACAACCCTGCAAGATTTGCTCTCCACATCCCTTTGCTGGAGGTGCTGGCCGGTGAAAATCCATCTGTGGGGCTGCTTTAGAGGGGAAACAAGGAACCCAAAAGCATTTCCCCTCTGCTCTGTTCCCCCGTGACCCCGTGTCTGTGAGGACGGAGCTGCCCCGGGCTGGGTAATCACTGTCCCTGCTTGATCCCAGGTCGGATGGGCTGGAAAACCAGGCACAAAGTGCTGCCTTTGTAATGACCCGCTCCAAATGAGTGCCAATTAAAGCATTAAGCTCTCCCCCTGACCCAGCCGGGCAGGTGGTTGTTTTTTTTTGGTGGTGGTTGTTAAATTACAGATTGCAGCAAAAAGCAGGGCCCGTGTGTGGCTCACCCAGCGGCACTGCTCCTGGGAGGGATGGAGGGGAGGGATGGGCTGCTGGAACCAGGGAAGAACGCTGGGATTTCACACTCCGGTGTAATGCTCCGGGTTAACTGCACTTGGGTTTATAATCCCTTAAAAGCAAGCTCAGTCACGGGGAGTCTCTGCTGGATTTTTGAGTGGAAAAGAGACTTAAACACTGCCACTTTTTTTTTTTTTTTTTTAACTTTTGAATGTCTCAGAAAGCTCTGAATGGTTGAACTTTACCAACTAAACTTAACCAGGCTGGTGACAAAGAGCCACAAAAAAAGAGTCCATGGATGTGGGAATCAGCTCACAGATTAACCAAGGACTTGCCAGTGATGAAAATTCCCTGGTTGAGTTTTTCTCCTCCTTTATTGACCCCGTAGGGTTGCACTGATGCTTCTCTGCTGCCACTTGGTTTAAATCCTGAGCTACTCTGATTCTTTATTTCCAGCTGGATTACTAGTTCAGAGGGAATGTTGGACAGTGGGGAAAGGAAGAGAAGCTGCTTGATGTTGGTTTTTTGTTTTTTTTCAGTTTGGTTGCAGTCAGAATTCTGTGTCACGTAATATAAAATTATTAAAAAATCCCCTGAGTTTTTCTGGGCACTGCACAAATCTTGGTGCATGGTCTGTGTGGTTCCTTTATGTGGCTGTAAATAAATACATGACTCCTCTAAATACTGCCATGTTCCTGTGTTCACATCACTGAATGTAAAATTTTCAGGAATACCTCATCCTGCCTCGGGAAAATTAGGCAGCTGAGACCATAATACACACCTCTAGCAGAAAATACTATAGAAAATATGCTTTTAGTGAAAGCCAATTCATTAGTGTGAGTGTGGAGTTGTTCTAATGTGTAGTAATTGAGCAGGGATTTCTAATTCCAAAGAAACTCTTCATTTGTGAAAGCTTGGAAAGGCATAGCAGGGGCAGGAGTTGTTGTAATACAGGTAAAAAGCCTGTTTTGTTTCCCTTCCATCTGGGAATACGTTACTTGTGTGAGATTGATTATTTTACTGTTATTATTAATGTTTTTTTCCTGCAGCTGCCTTTACCACAGTGTTTATTTGGGAGAAAAAAAAAACAATTTACAAATCTTCATCTGCACAGAGCAAGTGTTTGTAGATAAATAACTGAGTTGCTTTCCCTTTGCTGACACAATATCTCAGAAATAATGGACTGAATAAATGCTATCAGAGCAGAATGCTTAGCTCAGGCCTTTGCTGCTGAAGGCATTGATTATTGCAATGTTTTGTTTTGGGGATTGCTCAGTAATTTGCTAATCCTGCTCTAAATACAGCCTTGTATCTGACTGCAGCAGGGAAATATTGCATTCCACCCCTTCAACCTCTCTTCACCGGTCACAGGTTTGTTTGTAGTTGATTCTGGAGGTTGTTTAAATTTAAACTTTGCCCTGGGTGCTTGTATTTTCCCATTTATCAGTTGCTGAGTTGCTCTACAAACCCATACATTCATCAGCAAATGGCTTTGCTGGGTTTCTTCCAGCAGTGGTGAGAAGCAGGAGCCTTCTCCAGGTATTTACTGCTGTTCCCCTTGACTCCTGAGCTGTCTGGAAGTTCATGGCTGGAGCCTTTTCTGGACTCATCCAGACCTGCAAAGCCCCCTGTCCTGAGCAAGGATTTCTCTCCTCTGTTGTGTGTGGCTCTGGATTTGAGCTGTGCTGGAAACCCACTGGGTTTGGACCAGCTGGAGAGGTTTGAGGGACTGGGAGTGGAATTTTGATTGTGCTCTTGCAAGGCTTCACTGCTACACAATGGTCTCAAGTATTTGAAGGGCAGTTTATTCTATATTAGCTAAAATGCAGAGCACTCTCCAAAAGCAGGCTTTTAAATTCTCTTTAGGCCCCTTGCTGCTGTTCTCTCCCCAACCACTGTGTTCTTTTGGATGATTAAAAATTGCTCTTTTTGCCTACAAAACAGATGGGTTTCCATACCTGCTGTGCCATCCAGCAAATAAAGCACCTTTTCTTCTGAGCTTGGATTGCTCCCAATTTGGTGGGAGTCAGAACTGTAATTTTCCTGTTCTGACATATTTGGTGCTGAAATGGCTTTTGAGCTGGTGGCACACGTCTTGGTGTGCAAAAGTAGAGACTGAAGAAGCAAATGAAACCCCAGACTGAAGAAGCAAATGAGACCCCCTGCTTTGAAAATGATTCTCTTGTGCTTCTCCCGAATACAATTCGTTCTCAGGGTCCTTTCCTTGCCAACACCTCCCAGGCCCAGCTCTCAGAGCTGTGTTTTTCTGCCTTTGTCTCAACGTGGAGCTTTCTGAGCTGACAATTAGGCTGCAGTTCAATCTCGTGGAGGGTCTCAATTCCTGACCTTGCCACGATTGCAATGTCAAAAGGAAGGCAGGGTATGAAAACAAGTGATGGGATCACCATGGCAGCTCAGCCAAACCAGCACTAGAGAAACACTTCTCACTTGTTCAAGCATCAATCCTCCAATAATTCGTCTACTTCAGACTCTAGAGGCATTTGTGGCAAAGTTAATGGCATAGCTAATACAGACTTTTGAAAAAGCAACAGCTGATTTTTGCAGGTACCTCACAGATGCTGATTTTTTGCATTTATCTTATGCTGCCTTGACTTTTTTGGGGCATTTTTTTCCCTCAAATATCAGCTGCTGATCCAGGGATCTAAAGCTTCTGGTGGGAGACCTGTTTGTTTTCCCCTTGTCAGCCTGATTTTACAGGCTGGCAGTGCCTGTTTGGGGTTGGTGGTGCAGGGCAGAGCCTGCTGTTCTCTGCTGTGCCTCTCAAAGGAGCACTGGGGGAAAGCAAAGTTCAAAGCCAAACTGGTTTCTTCAACAAAAGCCACAGCAGCTGGTGGTTGTGCAGAGCATTTTGGCTCTGCTCTGACTCTGCAGAGCTTTAGAAACCTGCGCTGAATTATTTGGGGAGGCTTTGGAAAGGCTTTAAGAAGGGAGTTGTACATTCCTCCTCACCTGATCTGCTTTGTTAATTGAGGAACGTGTTAAATGAGGATGGAACCTCAAGCCAAGAGGAGAAGAGGCAGATTTTGCTGGTCCTGCAGAACAAGGCACTGCAAAGGTCTCCAGCTGCTGCTCAGCAAACCCCCCTGGTTGTGTTTTACAGCCCAGCTGAGCCTTGGTTTATATCTGTACAACCTTATCCTTCCCTGTTCAGTTTGATTTTTAGGGAAAATCTGAACCCTCCGTTGTGCAGGACAGACACATCACCTGTATCCCAAGACCTGGATTTCAGGTTTGAGTGTTGGTGGAACTCCTGAGGAGTGAGCTGAGAACAAACCCATGGGCTTTCTCTCTCCTGCAGCTGCCCCCTGAGAGGGATGCTCTCAAAAACTTCATGTGCAAACAATAATTAAAGCAGTAAATGTTCCCAATACAAATTGTGTTTACAGCTGGCTTTGAAATTATTATTTTTTTTCCCTACTCCAAGGGGGATGAGGAAGGGAGAACAATGAGAGTGAAAAGCATCTTTTTCACAGGAAATTCTCTGTGAGTATCTTTGTGGCTTTAAAGGAAAACAGTAAAAAACCCGCCATAAATACAAAATGCTTTGATTTTTGAAGTGGAATTGAGATTCATTTTTCAGCTGTAAACAAAATGGGTAAATATCAAGAGAAAACAAGTGTGTTGGTCTCAGTCCTTTTTCTCCTTATCAGACGCTTTTCACTCCGTGACATTTCACTGAATACTCCTTTTCTTCCTTGAATTTCCAGTAAGAGAATCGAGTGTGTGATTGGTATTCTTGGAAATTGGTCCAACAGTCTTTCCAGGTAAGTTGGATGATTTGAAGTGAGCTCAGCTATTAGAGTCTGACATTTCCTCCTCTAAGAGCTTGGCTGCCTGCAGAATTCTAACACTCAGAAGTCTTTCAGGGTTCATATTTCCAAAGAGGTTGTGGTCAAGGGATATGTGGTGAGGGAAAAGTCTCATCTGTAAGATTTGGGGTTATTTTGGTGAAAAGTGTCTTAATGCAGAGGGCTTTTCAATAAATAAGGGCTCACTTCTGCCCTCCTTGCTCCTGGTGAAGAATAGCTAAAAGAGTGAATAAAACTGGATTACTGGCACATAAATGAGTTGCCAAGTGTTAAAGAAAATGGCCAGGCCTGTTGCCATGGCTAAATAATGGGTCAAAGTGATCCTGGAGCGTAGGAAATAAGTTCATTGGGAGCTTTGTTCAGCAGAAATCATGATCAAGAAATTGGAAGTCAGCTGCATGATCTCCTGGAAAGATGTGATTCCTATAAAGTCTGTGCTCAGGTCAGAAACCTCTTCCCATAGTCAGACAGAATCTCCTTGGGTTTTTCCAGTTGTGGCAGCTGAGTAGGAAAATCAGACCCAAACTGGTGGTGGCTGGAAGGAGGAGGGATCAGAGCCACAGCAGGGAACAGTAAGGCAGGAATGGCAATGCTGCAACAGGAAGGGGCTGAATGGAGATAAATAAGGAGTTGAGACAAAGAGAAAACAAGTGTGAGGGAAATACAGAAACTGGGATTGCACTGCAAGAACAAGGGAATCTTACCTGGGGGTTAAACACTGCAGGGTACAAACCCAAGCACAGCTCCTCCCCTCTATAAAACCCCCACATTTGGTTCATTTGATAAGAGAGATGAATTGTTCTGAAAAGGTGCATGGTTTTGTTTTTGTAAGGGAAGTGCAGGTTAAAATGGAAAGAATGCAGACCAGGGAGAAGCAGGTACTGAGTCTGCACTTTACAGTGAACATGAGATGATAAAGAACCAAATCAAAAAGCCTTTGCTGCAAAACCTTTTCTTTCTAATAGCGAGCGAGCTGACAACCATTCCTTCATGTTAGATACTGTCCATTTTGTTTAAGAGGAGCTAAACTACTGCCTCAAATCCCCAGGAACAGAGATATGCTGTGACAGGAGATGCCAAAGGGCTTGTTGGCCCCAGCTGTTGTGACACTGCTGATAAGAGGGAAGCTGTGCTTCAGCAGAGTCTCCTCAAACACAGCAAATTACCCAACAAGGGGAAAAGTTGCAGCAGAATTAATCACTACCTGGAAAACAATTTCATGCTAGGCTAAACAGGGATTGAAAAAAAAAAATTCCATGGGCTGGTTCCCAAGCCAAGCCTTGGTCTTAGAAAGAAACAAGACAGTCAGTTACCTCCAGATGTGACTACAAATCTGTCTTATTTATAAGACCTATTTTGGGATGGTCTTGTAAAGATCTATGGGACAGTTTGGCTACTGATTATAAATTTATCAAATGCTTTGCTTCCTGCAGTCATTTTTTGGGGACAGATGCAACTTGAGTGGGTGGGAAAGGAGGGATAGTGGAAGAGTATCCAGAGGGAGTGAACTGGGGGGATATATTAGTGCCTGGCAGGTGAGGATGTGCCACAGAGCCCAAATGCACACACAAATGTTTAAAACTGTGTTCACTTGTCTCCCTGTTGTCTGAAGGGCTGTGCAGGGTGTTTTAGCCTGTGGCTGAATGTTTCTTCTTTATAACACGCCCTGACTTCAAGGAGCACACAAAGAGCCTGAAATGCAGCACTTGAGTGGATTAAATGTTCACTGAGAGGAGCCACTGTGGGGCTGTTCTTGTGCTGTGCTGGATGGAAACGGCAAACAATCCATCCGGGCTTGCTGGAGGGAAATGGCTTTTTTGGAGGAGTTAATGGGGTAATACATGTCTGCATCTCATGCATTTGATGAGTTCTGTGGTGAAACAGCAGCTGGGAGTGGGTGCTGGCAGGAAATGTTCAGGTAGAGCAGGAGGCCCTTTAGTTTGGGAGCTCTGGGGCTGGTCCCTGCCGTGCTGAATGTTCTCTGATCTTACACGAGGCACTAAAAGGAGGGGCTGTAAAAGCTTTTAGTGGTGCATCTGCAGCACTGCAGCTTCTGGAAGGTAACTGGGCATCTAATGGAGCAGAACCACTCAACTCCAGGTGACTTTTGGCCGTGTTAAGGTAAATCCCTTAAAGCTGAAATGTGCCTTAACTAACCACACGTTGTCAGTGTTTGAAAGGATGGGGGTGTGTACCTTGGTTAGCACCTCACAGCACCCTGAAAAAGTTCTTCCTTCGTGTATTTATATCAAATGTGCCTCAATATTCCACGTGTATTTGGCTACTGATTATAAATTTATCAAATGCTTTGCTTCCTGCAGTCATTTTTTTGGGGACAGATGCAACTTGAGTGGGTGGGAAAGGAGGGATAGTGGAAGAGCATCCAGAGGGAGTGAACTGGGAGGATATATTAGTGCCTGGCAGGTGAGGATGTGCCACAAAGCCCAAATGCACACACAGGTGTTTAAAACCAAATACATTTGGTGCCTTGCCTCACCAGGTCTTTACTGTGGAGGTTACTCAGGGTGACAGGAGGGAGTTTGAAAATTAATACAACAGCTCTGAGAATGTGCTAGAAACACTTATGATCTTGATCTTTGATTCTGTTTGAGCAATTTTTAATTTTTTTTTTTAAATGACAGGTAGTAGAGTTTAGAAATTGAGATTTTTTTCATGTCTCGCTCTGCAGAATTTTCCCAGTTTCCCCATTAAGAAGTGCCACCAGTTAAGAGATGTGCTCCCTGCTTAAATGTCTTCCCTTTTTAAGTCTGTAAAATAGTTCAGGGAAAACTCAAATGAACTTCTGAGTGCTGCTTGCTGAGTGACAGTGACTCAACAGCACAGAAGAAAAAAAAAAAACCTATTATATGGAGCACGGCCTTTGTTCCAAGGAATAAGTTATTTTAACAATAGCTTTAGAGCTTTCTCTAAGGCAAGTGAAGAAGCTTCATCTCCTCAGTTCCCTGGAAGCAGACTGGATGTAGCCCTGCTTGGCTGTGCCACATATTCCCCCTGGAAAAATAGGGTTGAGATTCAGAAAGTCAGTGGCAGAAGCGAACAGAAGGTTTTACATCCTCATTCAGGTGCTTGGAAGGATGGAATCTGCACACCTGGACCAACCTTCAGGGCTTTAAGTACTTTTTTCATGAGTGCTGAAGCTTTCTGGCACTCTCAGAGCAAGTAAAAGTAAGATGAAGTGGCCATTCAAGTGTTTAAGCTTGGAAATGAGAAATAATGATTTTTGGGCACTCTGGGGAGGATAAATCAGTAGTGTATCTAACACTTATCAAATCTAGTTGATACAAAGCACCTCTGACTCAAACTGTACTCCTACAATGCAGGCTGGACGGAACTTCCAGGGATAAATCAGAATCCAAGCACCTTTTTCAGGGCTGCAAAAGGAGTCCAAGCCACAAGACCCTGAAATTGGGATCCCATGGTGGTACATATTGGCTTGAAGAAGATAAAGACAATATGTCCTGACAGGAGTTTAGTTTTAGTAGGTGCCCTTTAGGTGCAGTTGGACATTGTGTGCTTATTTAATATTCTTGATTTTCAGTGACATTCCTGATGGGACACAACTGGCCTGAAGTTTTCTCCTCCTGGCTGGAGGTGTTTGTTTCATCTCTCCTGTCGTGTCAAAGCCGTTCCTGGCTTTAATCTGGATCTGAGCATTCCATTAGAAACATCCCTTTTTTCGGTGCTTTATGATGAAGAGAGCAAGCAATCATTAATGCCTCTGATGGGTTATGTGAGGTCCCTTAATAAAACACTTGCAGCTTTTGATAAATTACCAGCCTGATGTCTTGAAAGCCTTTTTTTTTTTTTTAATCTTGTCCAGAATTCCTTTCAATCATTTCACATTCTGTTGCTGGCACTCACTTCAGTCTCTCTTTTCCTTTCTAGGCTCTGGCCCTTGAGCTGCCTGTTTGGCCTTGGAGACTTCTGACACAGAGCAATTTCCCTGCTAAAATCTTCTGCAAGGTCTTGGCAGGGCTTAAAAAAGAGTTACTTCTGCTGCTTCTGGGTGACAGAATTGATCCTGATTTTGAGAGGATGTACTACTAGGCTTTAAACTTTCCTGTCCTCTGCAAGAAGACACTTTGTTCTTTGAAAGGACAAATGCCTTATTCAAATCTCTGATGATTATGCTGATGCCTCTGTTTTGGTACTTAATCCTGTAATTTTATTAATTAAGAATAGAGGCAAAGCAATAACGGGAGTGGTGGTGGGGCACTTTAAAATACAAGTTTTCTTGGAGTCAGCAGCTACCTCTGCTTTTCTGCTGTAGTAGCAGCTTTGTTTGCCAACAAAACGTGGGGCAGGTTCTCCTAGAGGGAGATCTGGGGCTGGAAGGAGCCTTCAAGCTTGTGATCCTTTCTGCACCACCTGTGCTGCTTCATGGATATCTGGGAATGGAAGGGTTGGGTTATCTGGGAATGGAAGGGTTGGGTTATCTGGGAATGGAAGGGTTGGGTTATCTGGACTCCAGTCCTTTGTTCCTGTGCAGTTTGCTTTGTGCACCTCACGAGCTCTGCTCATTTTGCTGTGCTCTGTGCCAACCTCTGGGCACTGTTGCCTGTCAGAACTCCAGTGCTCATTCCAGGGAATTCCCAGGTTTGTCTGCTTTAGCTTGGACAGGAGACAGCAAAGGATTTGGGGCCCTTGGAGCTCAGGGAGAAGCCAAACAACTCCACTTGGCCAAAGCATCTGACCAGTCCTTCAGGTGCTGTGCAGTGAAGCTGTAGAAATTCCTGTGTTGTGTTTCCAAAATGTTTGCCACATGGCTGGGCTCATTCCAGCCTGGGATTGCCCTGGCATCCAACAGAGCTGCAGCCTTAATTCTCCACATTCAAAAGTGCCTCCCTTGGTGCCTTTGGCAAACCCTCTGCACATCTGTCTTGCTTCCTCCAGCTTGGTTTGGTGGCCAAACTCTGTTTCTCTGTACCCAAATTTTGTTTTCTGAAGGGTTTCTGATCCAATCCTCCTGCTGAAGCAAGATGCAGGAGTGTGAATTCAACCACAGTGGTCCCATTTTCCCTGTTTATTCACTTTTCAGCAATGCACAAAACACATTTATTAAGGCTCTTGCTCCTTCCAGCAGTGGAACTGAAGCATTAGCTGGGGATGTTTTCAGATGTGCTTTTTAACAACAAATCTGGGGGATGTTAATCAGGCTCAGGAGCTGGAAGACACCAAGAATTACAAATGCTGATGGGCACAACTGGATGTGAGGGGTTATGGGCCTCATAACTTTAGAACCTTTCATAACTCTGGGCTTTGGATCTATACAGAGATCTAAAGGGGTTGAGCCTTTCCTGTCCCCTTCTCTTGAATACATAACACAAAGAAATATGAGGTTTTCAGCAGTGTCTCACCAGAGTGGTGTTTGCATTTATTGCAATATAATCACGTAATCACTTCAGCAGACGTTGCCTGGATCTTCCCAGGGTGCAGAAGGCACCAACAGAAATCCCCCCCGTGTTCAAATGGGCTTGGGGAAGCATTTTGGAGGCATTGCTTGCCCTGTGACAATCTCCTGGGCTGAGTTTCCTAAGGATGTGTTTGCCAGAGGAGAAGCAAAGGCTGTGGGAGGGCACCCCAAGGCAGGGGTCACTCTGTCCCTGCCCCTCTCATCTTCCTGATAACCCTTGGCAGAGGCATGGCAAGGGATAAATGCTCTGACCTGGGCTGCAACAGTTAACAAAGCGTTCCAAGTTTGATTTGAGGTGGTGCAGGAGGCAGAATTGATTAATCAACAGGCACAGGGCAAAACAAGCACATCTTGTCTGGCTGAGAGAAATTAATGGTTGGTTTTATCAACATTTTTCTCTTGAGCTGTGAACACCTGTGGTTCAGACAGCTCTTCCCAGCCATCCTTCTTGGCTGAGTGCCTTTGTCTGTCTTCACTGCCCCTGACACTGTGTCTGTACTTGAGTTCCTGTGAGCTTTTGTTGAGACAGCAGCATTTCCTTATTTGCTGTCGGTTCCACCAGTCTCTTCCAAAGTTGGGTTTAATAAAAGCAGGTTTGATGCTGGTTAAATGCAGTGGTGTGTGAAATCTCGGCCCTGTAGAAATTCAGGAATTTTGGCTGTTGGTTTCTCTGGGCCAATGATTCCCTACTTTTTTTTTTTTGCCTGCTTATCCCTCCCCAGTTCCATGGGCCTTCTCTGCTGTGTTGCTGGAGGTGACTGGGAAAGCTGTGCTGCATCTTAATCTAAATTTGTCTGCAGGTCTGGCTTGTCTGATTTTTTTTCCTGTGTCACACCATCAAATTTTCCTCTATATAGTTTATTGCCTTTGTAAATCTGGCATTTAACTGTGTAAGCTTAGTAGGGATGGGGCTTAGTGTGCCAAATAAAGCTCTGCTGTGATTTTACACTGCTGCTTGACTGCTGCAGTTTCTTGCAGGAGGGGAAAAACTCCCAGCTCCCTGGGAAGGATGGCCCAACACTGTGTGTCTGTTGTTCCATCCCAAGGAAGGGGGTTGGAACTACAAGATCTTTAAGGTCCCTTCCAACCCAAACTATTCTCTGATGGTGTTTACATGTATTTAACGTGTCATTGAAAATGACTGGCTCGCACTAAACCTCATATTTTTTGTTCTCTGTGCTCAACGTGCCCCAGGACTATACAACAGGTAAATATCTGTGGGGTTTTTCTGTTGGCAAGTGTTGTTGTTTTGGGATACTCAACCCCCTCTTTCTCTCCAAGGTGTTACCAGGTCGCTGGGATGCACAGAAGGGAAGCACTGCAGCTGCCCCCAGACCCATGGGGGATTATTCAGGTGGTTTATGGGTGTCATTGGAAGGCACTTGCAGAGTTATTTTTTATGAGAGGGTGTGTATTTATGTATATGCATGCAGGAAAGATGTAGCCCTGACTTTGCAGCTTTAAAAGGGGAATTTTAATGTATTAATCTGCAGGTTTCTGAGTAGCACTATCTGCATAGTAATAATAACAATGAAAAAAGGAGGAAAAAGAGAAGGAAGGGGATGGGGGGAGGCTCCTCCCTCACCCATCACTGCCAATCCTGCCCTTTTATAAAACAAAGTGGTGGTTTTAAGTTGAAATGTCCTTGCTGCTCCTGTACAAGAACTTTTAGATTCAAAGTCACAAAAGGATCTTTTCCTTTTGTACTGAAGTCTCTATAAGCTGTCAGTAGTACCAGAACTTATATCTAACAAATAAATAACAAAATCATTCCCAGTGTGATCTCCAGCTCCTGCCTCTCCCCCAGCTCTGAGCTGCCTGTGGCTCCTTCCCCCTTTCTCCTTGGAAGACTTTGCTGTAGGTGAAACGAGCTGTGCAATTTTGGGGTATTTGCATATTTTTCATTTAGAGAAAAAGGCCGTTTTATCGGGTTTGATGGCTGAGGAAAATCGCCTGTGTGGAAATGGAAACCAATTTCAGGGTGAGTGATTGGAGCTTTCTGCAGAGGTTGCAGGTCACCCCCGTGCCTTCCAGTGCCTTCACCCCCAATTTCCCTGCCCTGGGGCAGGAGGTGCTGCTTCTTCCACCCCTGGGAGGTTGTCACTGGTGCCACTGAGCTGAGCAGAACGTTTTATTAAGGTGTTCAAATCACCAAAAAAAAAAATGATGCCTCCCCGTTTTGGTTCTTTTTTTTAAGGACTACAAATATTACAGGGCTGACTGGTTTCTTTAGGACTGACCAAAGAGTTCAAGAAAAATCAGAGCTTTTCCAAATCCAGTCAGGTCTGCTGGAGCAATAGTGGAGTGGAGGGAAGATGAGCATGTCAGTGCTGGAAGCTGAGCTATTTGTATCCCAGAGGGATGAATATGCTGATCCTTGGGAGGCCTCCAAAGCCAGCAATGCAGAAGAAGACATGCCTATTTATTTCCCTTGCTGGAGCCATAGTCACACTCCTGTGAACTGATTTATAATTCAATCTGTGTCTATTTGTTTCTCGACAGAAGAGGATGAAATAATAGCAAGTTTTCTTTATAGGCAGGAATAGATGGCTGTGGCTTACCAGGAGTGTAAACTGGGCAGGATGTGGGATGTTTGGGATAAATGATGCTGCTGCTGTGTGAAACCAAATCCCAGAGTCCTGGAGGGAGTCCCAGGTTGTTCTGCTCTCTCAAGAAGTACAACAGGGCAGATTTTTCTTGTTGCTAACAGCAGGAGACAGTGGAAGTAGGATTATTTAAAACTGGCCTGGATCCCGTGAATCACAACCTGTTCTGAGGGGGTTTGTGTTTGGAACTGGGGGTCCTTGATGGCTTTGTGCTTTACTGGATGGGTGTGTGATGTGCAGCAAGTCACCAACTCCCTCAGAGCTCCAGTTCAGCTGATCAGAGGAAGGACCATCTTCAATCACAGGGTCAGGATTTCACCCCTCAGAACAGCAAATCCTCCTCTGCCTTATTCTGCTACGTGTCACAGGAGGGAATTTGACCTGTGAGTTATCTCTGCATAAATCTGAGCGTTCCACGGTTAATTAGGGAACTGGAAACAAAGTGAATCAAACCATTTCTCTTATCTTTTCTGCCTCCCATTGCACCTCCCATCTTTTCTGAACTTTCTCAAGTACAAGGGACAAGCAGGTCGAGAATGGGAAGAAAATTAGAAGCACTTGGCCTGGTGCCTGCCTTTACACTGTGTTGATTAGGTTTTAATTGGCAATTCTTGTCTGTAATATAAGATAATTGCAGAGATTTCCAGGAATAGTTGTAGAATAGGAAGAAAAGACACATCTGAGTTCTAGTGGAGGAGTTTAATTAAAGTCTTTATAAAGTGCAACAGATGGTGCTTTGCTAGTTGGGAAGGCAGGCGTGAGGCCCCTCTGTAGACATTCCATGATGGTCAGAGCTTCTCCTGCCTCCTGTTGTCCATAACCTTCACCAGTGGACTTGTACAGCTCAAGGATAACATGCACTTCATGTTCTGGTCCAAATTACAAAGGTCTTGTTCAGGAGGTGAAGTCAGGCAGCCACAGAGTGACATTCCTTGTGTGTGTGTGTGTGTGTGGCAGGACTGCCCATCCCAACAGGAGCTTTGCTTTCACTGAGCTCTGCAGTTGCCCTCAGCTCCTTCCAGAAGGGCTTCCAGAAGTGAGCAGGAGCTGCACAGGTTTCTCCACAGACACTCCTGTGGGATGGAGGAATGAGCATCTCTTTGTGTTTTGGACAGTGGTGCTCCCCAGTCAATTCTGTGTGACCCAACAACCTGCCTTGGACTGGAATTCTGTCAGTGGGAAACTGGCACAGGGAGACCATTCACAGGGGCCTGGAGTGCCAGGGCAGGGGGGAATGGCTTCAAACCGACAGAGAGAAGGTTTAGACTGGATATTAGGAAGAAATCCTTCCCTGGGAGGGTGGGGAAGAACAGGAACAGGTTGCCCAGAGAAGCTGTGGCTGCCCCATCCCTGGAAGTGCCCAAGGCCAGGTTGGAGGGGGCTTGGAGCACCCTGGGCTAGTGGAAGGTGTCCCTGCCCATGGCAGGGGGTGGAACTGATCTTTGAGGTCCTTTCCAACACAAACCATTCTGTGATTCTGAGAAACTTGGAAGCAATCCCCCCCCAGTGCCCAGCACTGCTGCAGCTTTGATAACATCCAGCCTGTGCATCATCAAAGGGTTACCCTGGGAAAGGAAAAACTAATGCACAGTGACCACTACAAGGGAGAATCCTGCTTTAGAAAGAGTTTGTCTGCGTTTTCAGATTCCAGCAAAACCCCTAAAATTGCAAAACAAATAGCTGGCAAACAGGGAATATTTCACCTGGGTGTTGAAGACAAAAAAGCCATTTGTGACCCTACGGGGTGAACTTGCTGGGCAGTTGGACAGATCTGTGAGATAAGTGTGTTTTCAAGCTTCCTGCCCCGCGGATGCTCGAAGGAAGGGGTCCATTATCTCCTGCTTAGATGAGTTTTCTCACGTTTGAGCCTCGGCAGTGCTGCTGCAGGGGGGTTTCCATGGGATTAACTCCTCGTCCATCCCCTCTCCCAGCAGCTCGGTGTGGGCTGGGCTGGGCAGTGCTTACCTGGGAGGGATCGGGTTACCCCGAGCTCCGACAAAGGCAGCGTCGGATGCTCAAGAAGCGTTTTAAACATAAGCTTTGAGCTTCTTCTTTTTTTTTAAGAACTGTTGACAAGCTCCCATGGCTCGTGCTTTGAGTTGGCTCGTTGTGTTCTGTAGCCTCAGGATCTTCCTGAGAGGTGAGTGGGAAACTTTCTTGTACGGGCAGAATTCTTTATAGCTTTTTGTTTGTTTAGTTTGGTTTTAGTTGGTGCTGATGCAGTTACCTTCTCAGAGCTGCAAGGCATTAAAGATGGCACTTGTTCAGCTCATTCTGGTCATAAACTCTGGCTGCACCATCTTTTTTATGCACAATCTTTCTCTCCTTCGGGAGAAGGTGAGGGATGCATTCAGCAAGAGGTTTTAATTTACTAAAGAAAGAAGAAAAAAAAAAGAGCATCTCAGTGTGTTCAGGTAACAATAATTAATACCAAGGTGCTTATTGGGGTGTGGAACAAAGGGAAACAAAGCCTGGAAGTCTCCTCCCCACCCTGCACACTCAGGTTTCATTGCTCAGGCACTTTGTGAGGAACTTCATGTGAAATCCTCGTGGTTGCCATAGTGAAGCTCACTTTTGAAAAAACAAAGGAATTCAGTCGGACAGTTTCGTACCAGAATCTAAATCTGATGGTGGGAAGTGCAAAAAGGGAAATAACTCAGTGTTTGTTCAATTCTTTAGGTTCAGGTTTTGGGTACCTTGTTCTTTGTGAAGGATTTGTCACCATCCTTTTGTAGAACATGAAGTCAAGAGACTTTCTAAGGAGGAGGGAGAGAAATCTGCCTTTACTGTGTGGACTGAAGAGCTGAAGCAGAGAAAGAAGTAGAATCTTGGTTGAAATTATGAAATTACACAACAGTGCAGCACCTCCTTCACCCCTTGGCTCTTCCCATCTGAGCTGCTTTCACTCTCTTGAAAACTGAGTTTTTCAGCCTTCTGGCAAACAGAATATAAGCTTTTCTGAAGCTGATAAAGACATGGAAAAGGCTCTCTGCTGCTTACAGAGGGCAGATGGTTTAGTTTGATAAAGTGTCTAAAAATTGGGATTTCCCCCAGAATTTTGTGCTCAGAATATTTACCTAGAAATCTTAAAGGGACAGGTTTCAATTCTGGAAGAGGAACCTTTACTTAATTTTAACCACCAAAACTTGAGAATGAGTGTGATAATGGGCAGGGAAATAGTGATATTCCACCATGGTGTAATAATAACTGGCCATTTAGCTTGAAGTCTTGATGTTTGTTCATTGTACCTTAGATTTATTTCTTTCTCTTCCTTCCAGGGGCCTCTTCCCCCTCAGCAGGTTGCAGCATGGACTGCCAGAGCCACTGTGTCATAGACTGCAGGCAGGGGCATTATTACACAGCTGGAAACTGCCTGGAGTGTCCAACAGGTTTCTAGTGAGTGCCCTTCCTTCCCTCCTGCTCAGCACTCACACTCCTGAAATTAGAAAGTTAAAAATTTGGGACATTTCACATTCAGAAAATTCTGAGAGTTATCTCCTACTGTACCTTATCGGGGGGTGAGGCACAAAAAAAACCCCACGTGGTGTCATTTCTTACATATGAATAATCAGCTGGTCAGGAAAGCCAGTCTGATTTAAAATGCTGTGCAGGGCTTTCTGCACTTTTGAAGGAGGGCAGACATGGTCGTTTCCAACCTAAATGTTTCTGTGATTCCATGACAGCAGAGTTCTCAGGCACAGTCTCAAAGCAGGTTATGGAAGACGGGTTTTGTACTAACTGAGTTCAGGCTGCCACATCTTCTATCACAGATTCTGTCCTTGTGTGTGCAGTCCAAGGGATGCTCCTTGAACTCCTGCATGTCCTTTACAACCCCCTGAGGTTCTGGAAAGCTCTGATTCACAAATCCATATTTCTGTGGCCAAAACAATTTGTCTGAGCAGTGGGTGAGGGGGGGATGTTCCTGTGTTTAAACAACACCCATCCTGGCTGATTTGGGATGGAATTTCAAAGAAATTAAAGAACGTAATTTTATAACTTCCCTATTTTTGATCCAGTTGCCCTGGAGGTCAAGCAGCTCCAAGGAAGTGCCCACTGGGAACTGCCAATGAGCTGACTGCTCAAGGAAACATCACAGCCTGCCAGGTGAGCTGAGGGACAGGGCAGGAGAGCAAGAGGTGAAATAGTGCTTCTTACACCTACTCTGAATTATTTGATTTCAGGCTTCTTCCAGATTTTGAAGTCTGCTTTGAAAGTTTTTCAGGAAGCTCCTGCCCTGTTTTTGTCTCTGATTTGGCTCAGGGAAAGCAGGTTGTCCCTCCAGGTATCCATGCATTGCTTATCCTTCCTGGCAGGAAAAACCACACGTGGGGAACTCTCAGGAGCACACAGGGCAGATATTGAGAATGATCCAGGATCTTTTCTTCCTGAGGATGCCTGGAGCTGCTGTTTCACATGGGTCCTGTGGTGTCCCTGCAGGTTTGTCCTGATGGGTATCTCAGCCTGGAGAGCAGAGCTGGCTGCAGAGCATGTCCTGAGGGATATTCCTGTGATCCCCACACCGGTGTCCAGAGGAGCTGTGGGCCTGGCCAGTACTCTCCAGAGGGAGAGCTGGAGTGTCAGGAATGTCCAGAGAGATTCGTCTGCCCAGATGGACAGAGCAGACAGGTACAGAACCAGCATGTTCTGCTCCAAGGGTAAAATTGTCATTCCTCTGCACTTGCAGGGCCTGAACATGAAGGTCTTGTCAAGCAGGGACAGACTCCCTGAGTTTAATAGTAGGATATGGATCTTGCCTCATCAAAGAGAAGCATTCCAGACACTTCAGTGGTGCAGTAGGTCTCAGACCTTCAGAGAATACCCTGAGCTGGAAGGGACCCATCAGGATCATCCAGTCCAACCCCTGGCCCTGCACAGACACCCCAACAATCCCACCCTGTCCCTCAGAGCATTGTCCAAACCCCCCTTTGAGCTCTGGCAGCCTTGGGGATGTGACCAAACCCTGGGGAGCCTGGGCAGTGCCAACCACCCTCTGGGGGAAGAACCTTGTCCTGATACAAGTGGCCTCTTTTAAAAGAAATAAATACTTTTCCTCTAAATTCTGACAGTGTTATTGCTCAGCTTATCTGCCACCATGAACACCTTCAGCTGAGGGCTCAAAGCTGGGAGTTGGAGGCACCATTTCTCCTTCTAGAAATCATCCTTGGGGAATAGAGGGAAAGCAGTGCTGGGAAGGGAGAAGGCAGGGAAGGCAGAATTCAGTAGTGGGCTTTTTCCTGGCTCAGGCCTCCCTGGGAAGGGGCAGAAATGGCCCAAATTAGACCTCCTGGTGCTATGAATTTGTGGGGTTTTTTTCCCCTCAGCACTGCTTGGCTGGTCTCTGTGTCACCTGCGCTCCTGGTTCCTCCTCAGCTGAAACCCCTCTGCCTTGCCAGCCCTGCCCAGCAGGTAAGTGCAGCTCACAGGCACCTTTTGCAGGCATTAAAACCTAGAACTTGGACTGAAATGACACTTGGCTCTGTTAAAACTTACCACTATTGGGGCAGAGAGAGGCTCCTTGTGTCACAGTCAAACTGGAGGTTAAAACTGATTTCTGAGATAAAGCAGCTGCTGTTCAGAGGAACTCACGAAGAAAAGGGAATAGAAGTGAGAGAGCACCAGGAATTCCCCTGGATTTGTGGGACAGGTGCAGCTGGTGCAGCCCTGGGATGGAAAGCAGGGTGTGTGAATGTGCAGATGTTGCTGAGCAACGAGGGGAGCTCCTGCTTTCTCTCCTCCCACAGAAAGCAGCTCCCCCACGCTCTGATTTTTAACTGATCATCTGTAAAATTGATTCACACACACAGCTTTCTCCACTTCAGGCCCCCGATTCACTGGCTATCACAAGAACCCATTTCTAGTGAGAGCTGTAGGCATTAGGAATCAAATAGGGGAACACTGATTTTCTTACCTAATTTCTCTTTCTGCTTGACACTCTCAAAGAAATCCAAATAAGCCCATGTTTAGGAAATTGCAGTGTGCTGTTGGAGGTGTCACTGAGGTGCTGAATTAGGGGAATAGACTAAGAGGTTTTTGTTGCAAAACCATTACATTTTGGAATTATGGCTCGCTTCAGTGAGAGTGCAGGATAAGCCTTTCAGAACTCTGGCTATTTGGTGTAGTTTCCCCATAAAGAGAGAGTTTCCTGCAGCATTAAAATCCTGGCATGTTCCTTGTACGTCCCAGAGAATAAGCCCAGTGAGGATTTGGTAGTCCAAGGGCAGCTTTTTTGCTGCTTGTTTTCTCTGATAAATTGTGGTTTGGTGTCCCCCAGAACCCTCCACATAAATCATGTCCCATTCTCCAATAAGGTCCTTGCTAATAGAGTTTTGGTGCTGCAAGTAGCACCAATATTGCAAATAATTCCCTCCACACACCTCAGATTTTAATTCACAGTTCCTAACCCACCTGACCCCTTATGGGGGGGGTGTGGTGTAGCTGGCAGCCTGTGAAAGGGTGATGTTCTGCATGGGAAGGTGGTTTCATCAGCAGCTCCAGGTTGATGAAACCTCCTGCAGAGTCACTGAGCTCAGTAACTTGATTCTTCTGTCTGTAATTAGAATCCCTCTTATTAAATAATGAAGATTTCCTGTACTCTGGGTACCTGTTGTCCAGCAGAAGGAGAAATGGAGCAACTAAAGAGATCATGTAGACCAAGATCTCAGGAGATCATGGCTATAACACAGGGGTAAGAGAATAGAACAGAGGATTTCTGTTATTTCCAGTGCCTGGGATTTTTGGTACAGAGTATCCCATGCTGGAACTAAATGCTTCAGTGTTAGAATTAGTCCCACTTGTGTTCTTAAATCTAAGTTCCCCAGCCCAGCTGCAAAGCCCTTAGATAAGGAATTTGAATCCCATCACAAGCAGCAGAGGCCTGAGATTCCCAGCATTCTTTTTCATGGTTTGACTGACTTTAATTATATATAATCTTTGTATTTAGTGCTGCCTGTGTGAGCAGAGTGTCATTGCTATGCTGGGACATAGCAATGGATTTCAGCATTCACAAGCCACAGTTAAGTCCTCCTTTCTTTCTCTTTTTACCCCTCAAATATCCATCTGGAGTTTAGTAAACCATTTGATTATCAAGTTCTACAAAACCTTACTTAATTAATTCGAGGTGGATGTGAGCATTGCATCTCTCAGGAGGATTTTAAGTGAAAGGTGGTGTTTTGAACTGGGGAGAGCAACGTGGCCCTTAGAGCAGGGGCAGGAACACCTCAGCTGATCCTTAATCCCCATGATCTTGGAGAGAGCAGAAAAATTGGAGCAGAAAGAGAGAACAACTAACTCTAATGATGCTAATAAAACTAAGCAATTTAGCTTGAAATTTCATTATACGTTTTGGATTTTAGAATGTCGCGGTGTGTCAAATGTTGGAATTTTCTCAGTTTTACCAAAAGGAAGAAACACTTTTCAGGCAGGGAGAGTCTGAGTTGTCCAGAATGTCACTTCTGAGCCACGTGGTGGGATTTTTTTTCAATTCTCCACAGGTCACTTCTGTCCTGATGGCCTCGAAGTCCCTCCGTGCCCACCCGGGAGCTTCAAGCCCAAAGAGGGACTTGACACGTCCAGCAGCAGCTCCTCGTTCTTGCCAGGTCTGTGTCATAAAAGATCCATTTTAGGCGGTGAGAGGACTAATTCTCACTGTTAAATCCCTCCTTTTGAAGGGTCTGGCAGTTACATTCTTATTTCCTGGGCTCTGGCTCGGGGAGACCTAAAGCTGTGGATGAAAGGAACACCCGTGGGATTTCTCTGAGTCACCACATTGGTGGTGAAGTGTTCAGGGATTACAGAGCTGTTCCATCCACAAGTGCTCACCATCCCCTCGTTTCACTGCAACTGCCTTCATGGATATGGGCTCTGGCATTTTGATATCTCCCTATGTAGAGACTTCAGAGAGGTTGCAGTGGAAGGAAAAGGTGATTATTGTACTTTTAGTAGGACAGAAAACCAAGGAGCAGCCTGAAAGGATGTGCTGAAGTCACCCAGCAGGTCACCTGTGCAGCCAGAGTCAGAACCTGGCCTGTTAAAGCTCATTCAGCTGTGCCAGCTTTGCATGGGAGACACTTTTTCAACACTATTAGTCAACTTTCACAGCACATCTCCTCTCTCAGACTCATTTTCAAGCTCTCTTATGAGTGAGAACAGAGGAGTAACACACTTAAAGTAAGTTGTCCACAGGTTTCCTTTGGGGAAAGGGTTCTTTATTTGGGTTTGAATCAATGCCAACATCCTCAACCCATTCTTGCAGCCAGGGGAAATGAGGGTACAGATTAGGGGAAACTTTGATATTTTAACAGTGAAAAAGCACTGGAATTTCTGCCTTTAGAAGCTGGAGAAGCCCTGCCCTTAAGAGTTTAAAAGTGCCAAGCAGATGAAACAGTGTGTGAGGTTCTGAAATGCAGGAAAGGCAGGAGGCACAAGGCTCCCACAGTCTTCCAGCTGTGGTGTTTCCTTCTAAATATTTTTGTTTTGGTTTCGTTTTCTAAATCAGTAAAACTTTGTTTTGTATACAGTGGGGGCTGAGTCATCCTCGTGACTGGGAAACGTTGGAAAACAACTAGATTTTGCAGTTTAGTAATGGTGGAAATGATTTTAAAGGACAGAATAACAGAGGTTTGTTAGTTTTCTCTGGTAGTGAATCTTTGCTTAGACGTGGAAGGGGAGACCTGGCTTTCTGTTGCAATAATCACATGTGGCTGAGGCTGGTTTTGAGCACTTCAGACTGTCTTAGTGCCTCTCACAATGGTTTAAAAATGCCTCTAACAGTGCTGCACAAATATGAAAATAGAGGGAGATTCAGGGAATGAGCTCAATTCACTAAAATAAACCTTGGCCCAAGCCCAGAGTGTTTTATCCGGGGTCACAAATCACCAGGAGCAGAAACCTGGAGTTCAGGTGCTCAGCTTCCCTTTGTGTCTACTGGATTATTCCCCTTGTGTGCTAAGAAAATAATTATCCCTTTCAAATCAATCCATATCTTTTTCTCTCAGATAATTTCTTTTCTAGCAAATGACTCAGCTGCTAAAGTGCCTTGACTGTTGAATGGTATTTTTTTACTCATCAGCACACTCTAAGAAATCACTGCCTTCCACCCACTTCTGAAATTAAACCCAGAAGTGCATTTCCCTGGTGCAACAAGGAGCAAACCTCACTTCTCATCAAGACAGCAAAATTCAAGAGACAGGGCCCGTGGCATCTGAAAAAAAAACAAAAAAAACAAAACCATGGTAGGATCTGCAAAGTAAATTAGAGTTTAAAAACTCTTTGGGTTTAATAATGTAAGCTGTGCTGCTCTGTATAATGATGTTGTCATCTCTCCTCGGGAACACTTGGCAAAGGTGGGATAATGCTGTAAAATAGGCAGGAGACATGGGAATAAACTGTGACAAGCCAGAGGATGTTTCAAACCCGCTTCCATGAGGGAGATGATGGTGTCAGCCTGTGTCCACCCTCGGCACTGCTGGGGCTTCAGTGGGATACACTTATTTCTCAGTGAAACCAGGTGTGTTTGGGTCACACTGGTTGCACAGCAGGTCCAGGGGCCAGCCTGGCCCTGGAAAATAGATAATATGCTTAGGTTAGAGATGATATGCTTAGGTTGGCCAGAGAAGATGTGATTCCCCATCCCTGGAAGTGTCCAAGGCCAGGTTGGACGGGGCTTGGAGCAACCTGGGCTAGTGGAAGGTGTCCCTGCCCATGGCAGGGGGTGGAACTGGGTGATTTTTAAGGCCCTTTCCAACCCAAACCATCCTGGGATTCTCTGCTGTAAATCTGTCCCCTCACTGATCTCATTGAAGTGTCCAGGAACCCACACTGTTAACTATGTTTTGAACTCCATCATCGTCAGAAAGTGTCAAGAAATGGACATTTTCTGTCCCTGTAGCCTTGTGGGATGGATTCAGGTTATGTAAAAAAGCAGTCCCTCTGGATTTGCTGGGGCTGCAGATCCACATCAGGAAGCTTTTGTCAGCTTAAGGGAGTTTTGAATGAGTCCCACAGCTCAGCCCCCTCAGGTGTGTTGATTCAGCTGCTGTGCTCAGAGCTGGGGGATTTTACAGTCTGAAGAAATTCAAATCCTGTCCTACTGAGGTTTTTGAACCTTGTGTTCATCTGGGCTGTGCAGAGTGAACATAAGGAGGAAATAATGAGATTTTCCTGAGGGGTGGGAATGAGCAAGTCGGTGGAAGAAGAGGCAGAGATGACACTTAAACTCACTTTGCACCCTGAGGAATCCTAATCTGTGCTTGTGCCTTCCACGTGGGGAGGGGGAAGCCCAGATCTTAATGAATCCTGATATTTTTTGGGTGCTGTAAGGCTCTATTCCAGCCTGCAGAGGCTGGAGCATCTCCTTGACAAGCATTTGGAAGGCAGCAGGGGTCCATCCTGGAAGTTCCCCAGGGAACAACCATCCTCAGCCAGTTTTGCCTTCCCCTGGAATTGCTCTGTTTGCTTTGTTTGTTGTTAAAAAGCAACCACTGCTGAGCTAAATTTGAGTTTTCCTTTTCACCCAAGTTAAACATTTGGGAACACTTTGTAATGAAATGCATTTTGTGAACACGGGAACACCAGTAAGGGATTGTTGCTTTATGATGTATTGATCTCACTGGTGTTCCTTCAGGTTACAGTACAAGCTCCTTGTGTTTAACACGTAGGGTTTTAGGGATGATCACAGATTGAACTGGTATCCCTGTGTTTGTGCTGAGTGTCTCCAGCCTGCAAAACCCCTTCATCTCCCTGTATTCAGGATGCAAACGTGGAAACAACTCAGCTTTCATGCAAACCCCAGGCTCCCTTACAACTGAGCCCCAGGCACACCGTGATTATTAAATATACCTGCAGCAGAGGGTGTTTCCAGGCTGATGTTTCTGTTTATTTTTTAATGTATCTCGTTTTTATCTGAACTCAGAACAAGGAACAGATGGTTTTACAGCTTCCATGAGCCACTGACACTCAGCTAATCCAATACCACCACCTCCTGGCTTGGCAGGAACCTTCTTCCTGCTGTGAGTGAACCTCCATCAAAATTCCTACAGAGCCACAGAATATTCTGAGTTGGAAGCACATCGGTGAAAGCAAATGGACCAGATTTTGTAGGACCCTCTGACCTCAGCAGGTCATGATCCCTCTGTGGCCTCAAACATCTTCTCTGCCTTTAGGAACTGGGCTGTGTTTGAAGTGCCCTGCTGGGTATTTCTGTCCTGCTGGAGCCACTTTTCCAGTCCCGTGCCAGCCAGGGACGTACAATCCTCTCCAAGGACAGGATGAGGCCTCGGATTGCAGAGCCTGCCCGGCAGGGAGGGCTTGTACCCAGGCTGGCTTAGCCCAGCCTGACTCAGAGTGCTCACCAGGGTAAGCTTGGCTTGTCTTTTGTCCTCCTTTGTCTGTCTGGACAGTTTCAGCTTTGTGAAGGGAAGCGACTCCTCTTCTGTGTCAAGACTTTATTGCATTTCTGGTGTGACAGAGACTGTTCAGGGGGAAGGGACCACAGAACAGGTGGTAAAAACAGCCAAGAACGAAGCCAGACCACACATCCCCCGGCCATGAACAACGTGACCTGGCTGAATAACCCACTTTTCTCTTGGTGAAACGTGTCTGGCACAACCAGCCCGTTCCCAGTGTTCCACTGTCAGTATTTCTGCGTTGCTGGTGCTCAGTTGTGTTCCTCTCAGCCGTGGTGGCTTTTCCCCAGCTGCTTCATCCTGATATTTTGGCAGAGCACTGACTTTTATTCCTTCTTGCATCAACCCCTGTGTCCCAGCTGCCCTGCTGTGTTTTCAGGTACGTGTGCCCCGTGGGATCATCCAGCCCTCACTCTCCCAGCAATGCCTGTCCTCCAGGAACACTTGGCAACGACTTCAACCTCTTTTCCAAGTCCCAGTGTGAGCCGTGCCCTGCAGGATTTGTCTGTGGGAGAGGTGTGTGGCCTCAGCACAAAGTGAGCTCTGGTTTTTGGGGGTATCCCAGAGCAGGTCAGTGAGGTATCACAGCGATGGGAAATAGGGAAAAGTTGCCCTTTAGTGACTGCAGAGATTGCAATAACTGGGTAAGTTAATTTTACTCTGAATTTTTCTCTTTATGCCATCCATGGTAACTGCTTTAACTTCATGACCTCAAAACTGCAGTCTTCAGTTTATTTCATTTCTATTTATATTAAAATTTTAGTATGTTAATAATTTTACTTTTAATATTATTTATATTAAATTATATTTCTTATTTCACAGTTTTCAGTTTACTGTTGGGTGAAACCTTCACTTAAATGTCTCTACAGGGCATGGTGTAGGATCCTTGAGTCGATGAATAATTGCTTTAGTAACCGGTCCTGTGACAGAACAACCTCTCCTCAGCAGAGGGAGAAATTATTGTTATGCTCTAAATTGTTATTATGCTTTAATGATTGTTACGTTTTAAATAAAGGGAAGAGATTGTCATTATCCCAGGAAGTATTGCTATTTTAAATAGAGGGAAGGCACAAACTGGTGGTGTGAAGCCAACGTGGAATTGCTGCTCTGGTGTCTGCAGGCACAGGGGGCAAGCAGAGACCCCCCACCCCGTGCCCGGTTGGTCACTTCTGCCCCCCTGGCACCAAGCACCCGACCCAGCACAGGTGTGCCCCGGGCACCTGGAGCAACAGCAGCGGCCTGGCCTCGGCACAGGAGTGTCTGCCCTGCCCCGCAGGCTGGTTCTGTGCGGGAGGAGCCCGAGTGCCCAGCGGGATGTGCAGCTCAGGGCACTACTGCCCTCCAGGTGAGGAGCTTTGGGCAGCCGGGGAGGGGATGGGCTTCATTCCTGGCTTTGGGAATTTGGAGGGCTCTGATAAAATCACACCTTGGTTTTGTGAGCGTGTTTTTGGCACCGAAGTGTTCTGGAGGGGAGTTGGATAGCAAACTGTCCCTTCTGTATAGCCAGCATTTTATACTATTATTTTTTATTATATACTATTATTATATAGGTAATATTTATTATATATTGTATAATTTTATAATTTATCTTATACACTCTTATTGGCATATTTTCTATTGTATACCATTATATTATTATTATAGATAGATAATATTTATATGTTATAGAACTTTATAATTTATATTATGTACTATTATTGACATATTTTCTATTTATATTGTATACCACTATATTATTATTATATATAGGTTATATATATATATTATAGAACTTTATAATTTACATTATGTACTATTATTGGCATATTTTCTATTTATATTGTATACCACTATATTATTATTATAAATAGGTTTTATATATATATATATATATTATAGAACTTTATAATTTACATTATGTACTATTATTGGCACATTTTCTATTTATATTGTATACCATTATATACTATTTACAGTATATACTATTTACAGTATATACTATTTACAGTATATATTTATAGATTTATAGATTATATAAATATGTATTACATATACTATTATTATATACTATACTTTATACTATATATTTTATGTTTTATATATACTATTTACAGTATATACTATTTACAGTATATACTATTTACAGTATATACTATTTACAGTATATACTATTTACAGTATATACTATTTACAGTATATACTATTAGTATATAATAAGTATATACTATTTACAGTCTATTATATACTATACTTTATACTATATATTTTATGTTTTATAAAATGCTGTTAGATATTTGTATTATATTTTATATTATATACTGTTTCTATTATATATAATAACATGTCTATTATATACTATTATTTGGTTATTTAAATATTAATTAAACTTATTTAATTATTATAATATATACTATTATTTTATGTATATATGTATGTATATGTATGTATATGTATATAGATGTGTGTATATATATGTATATATGTGTATATATGTATATAACTGGGCACACCTGTGTCATTTTTTTCCCTTTAATTTGCAAAGAACTGAAATGCCCAATCAAGTGTGTGGCACAAGCACGAGTCTAATTTTGAATCTTTCTGCAATAGTTGCTAAATGTTGACTTATTTATTTATTTTATTTTTTGTTATTCTCAGAGCTGTGCGTGGTTTATTTTGTTTTTAACATATAAATACGTATTTACCAGCAAATCACGTGGCCAACAGCAACAAAGACCAGGAGGCCTCGCTGCCTTCCTTTATCAAGGCTGTGTTAAGAATGAGGGTGATTCTCTCCTCTCTGTTTTTGTTTTTTGGGAAGGTTCGTGGAGGGGCACCCAGTTCCCCTGCCCTGCAGGCACCTACAGCACCCGCCTGGGGAATAGCAGGGGGGAAGATTGTCCTGCCTGCCCTGCAGGGGCTTTCTGCCCCACTGGCACCTCCAAACCAGTGCTCTGCCCAGTGTAAGTGCAGCACACGTGCAGGTACAAAAGAAAACATCCCTCTGTGCCTGTAATTCATATTGAAATGCTGAAGATTCCTTTTGCTTGGGCTGGGACTGGGTGGGCCGGGCAAGTTTTGTCTGGGTCAGGCAGTTTCCTGCTGCAGATATAGCACGTTTTTCTGTTCAACCCCCCCCCCAAATTCGGGCTGGAGGTTGTGCTGAGCTTCCCTTGCCGCCTTGGCTGCTGTTTGTGACTGTGTCTGTCGTGTTCTCCCCTGCAGAGGCTCCTATCGCTCGGCACGGGGGGCACAGGGGGCTGCAGACTGCACCCCCTGCCCGGGGGGGTACCACTGCCCCCAGCCTGGCACCGTCACCCCGAGGACCTGCGGGGCTGGGAACTTCTCAGTAAGCAGCAATGGTTTTATCCTGGCGGCTGCTGGGTGGGGTTTGGCACCAAGGGGAGCTCTGAGGGGAGGCTCTTCTCCTTCCGTGATGGGTCTGGGAATTTGGGGTGATTTGTGCAGAGCTTTAAACAGCGTTGGCCACTCTGCGAGGAGTTAAAATGCTATTCCAGAGAAACACAGGGAATGTTCCTACATCAGCAGGTTTGGAGCTGCTCCAGTCAGCTCCAAAACCACCTATCCAGTGTGAAATCCTGCTTTTGCTGTTATTCCCACCCCAGAGGCTTGAGCTGGCGGTCCCAGTCCATCTGTCCTGCGGGCAGTTGGATACTCCAGGTTCTCATGACACATTTTACCCTGGCCAAAAGGAGCCACCCCCACTTGGCTCCTGCTCAAAAAGGAAGTGTTTGACTGCAATGGAGTTACACCTTTGGGAGGTTAAACAACAAACTGTCATGAAGTGTTCTAGTGACGTTTCTAGTGCCACATTTCCCTGTTGATGGCAAGTGGGCTCATCCCTCCTGTCAGAGGACCCTGGTGCCTCCACCAGAGCAGTTTCTCTCACTGCACAAATTTGGGGGCTGTCACTGGAACCCTTTGCTGAGACTGGAGGGGAGATAAATGATGTCTGGAGATTTGTGTGTAGCAAAGAGACCCAGATTATTTCTTGTTTGCATTGGAGTTCAGTGTAACAAAGGAAGATGAGGGAATATGTCTGTGTTTCCCCCTGCTCCTGCTGGCAGGGGTTGTTGGATTGACTGTTCTGAGGGTCAGAACAGATAATCCACACAGATTATCTGCACGGATAATCCACAGGCAGGATTCCTGTTTGTGAAGCACAGGCTTTCTTTTTGCAGAGTGGAGGCATGGAATTCCATGCTCTTGCTGTTCAGGGCTTAGAGGGAATTAGAAATGGAAGTCTTTGTGTTACCTGTGGTATTACTGAGCACAGTGGAATGTTTCATGGGAGCAGGGTCTGCTGTAGAGTTGTTTGCATTCATTTCCTTCATTTTGGACCTCAACACAACTTCACAGATGTGCAGAAGGATTCTTTTGCACTCTAAAAGTGGATCCTTCCCTGTTGCCAGGACCAAGGCTCAGCCTCCTGCCTGCCCTGTCGAGCTGGACACTACTGCTCCAGTGAGCACACCAGCCTGGAGGTGATGCTGCTGCTCATGGTGTGCCCAGCAGGGCTCCTGTGCCCGGGGGGGCAGGCAGATGTCCCAGATCCCACTGAAAATGCCTGTCCACGAGGATACTACTGTCCCCAGGGAGATACTGTGAGTGACTCTGCCCTTGGAATTCACTATTCACTCCAGCTGTACAGTCACAGTCTGCACTGGGATGTTTTGCTATGGAGAACCTTTCCTAATAGTTTTGTTTTTACTGATTTTCTGTACTCTGTGTGTGTTAACAGATCTTAGCAGTATTTGCCCTACATAAAGCTGTTAATAATATCATAACATAAAGCTGTTAATAATATCAGGATAACGCTTTCTGAGATGCTGTGTGTGATTATTCTGAATTATTTTCATAGCTTTAGCTGCTGTGGGCTGCAGCAGTCAGACCAGGATGTTAAAAACCCATTTTTCTCTTTCCTCTCAAGGGTTTGCATGCCAAGCCTTGCCCCAATGGCACCTTTGGTGAGCAGAGGGGGCTGAGCAGTGCTGAGGAATGCTCACCCTGCCCTGCAGGGAAATACTGCTACACAGATGGGATGGAGCCTCCAGGAATCCCCCACCCTGTAAGTACAGCCCAGGCTCTCCCAGCTTTTTACCCCACTGCTGATGGAGCAAGTTGGATGCATGTTTTCTGTCCTTATTTTGCCTCCTGCCTGTCAGTGCAGGCTGTGAAAGAGAGTTCAGAGGTCAGGGATTGGTGCTGCTCCTTATCTAATGAGTCTGGGGATCTTTCACTGTGATTGTTTTGCCTCCTCAAATGTTAATAGCTGTTAAAAAAAGAAGACTCTATTAAGTGTAAAAAAAAAAAAAATGAAGGTGTATTCTTTTCCACATGGATGAATCCCTGGTTTTATTGAAGAGCAAGGTGATAACTCTGTCCCAGTTACAGCTCTTCCCCAAGTGTGGGAGAAGAGCATCTTCCACACAACTGTATAGATAAAATGTGTAGGGCCTGTCTCAATGACAGGATTTTACCTTAAAACCATCTCAGCTCAAATAATCATCCTACATGGTCAGAATTTTACTGGTAAGACTTTAAATTTCCCTTCATTCTGGGTTTGTTTTTTTTTTTTTTTTATTGCCCCACTTTCTTGCAGTGAAAAAACACCAGGTTATTCAAATTTGAGATAAAAGCTTGAATCTCCCTGTGTTGAATGTGAGCAGATTCCTCTTCCTCAGGCAGGAGACAGCAAAGCCTGACTGTGTGTTTTGCTTCCCAGACAGGGGATTGCCCACCTGGCTACAACTGCCCTCCAGGGACTGGATTCCCCTTCTCCTTCCCCTGCATGCCAGGCAGCTTCTGGGATAATTCCAGCAGAGAGGGGGAAGATGTTTGCAAACCCAGCCCACCTGGGCACTACTGTGACTCCCCTGCCATGGCAGAGCCCAAACCTTGCCCAGCAGTGAGTTGTTTCCCTTGCTCAGCTGATGGAAGCAGCTGCTGGCTGGGCTCTGTCTAAAAGAAAGGATTAAGCTGGCTTTGTTTTGCAGGGCTTTTACTGTGTCCAAGGCAGCTCCAAGCCCGAGCCCTGCCCAGAGGGCACCTCCAGTGCCAAGCAGGGGCTGTCTGGACCCTCGGAGTGCAGCCCCTGTGCCCGTGGTTTCTACTGTGCTGCCCCAGGACAGACTGGGCCAACTGGTCCCTGTGAGGCTGGATTTTACTGCCAGGGCAGGGCCCTGACCCCAGTAAGTCCCACTGGCAAGTTTTTCTCCTTATCTAATTGTGCTCTGCTGTGATTTGTTTGGGCTTTTTTTCCCCACTGTGGTGTTTTTTATTAACCCAGTGACTTCAAAAGTCCCAATTTAGTGCTGCTCACACTCAAGTTTATGGCACGAGGACCCTCGTGGTGCCCTCAGAGGGAGTGTGGTGATGTCATGTTTTTCCCTTTTAACACTGACACCCCCTTAACTGGAAGGTCAGTGGGTGTGAATCACAGTGGGATTGCTCCTGTAAAAAGGTCATCCCTATTTATTCTCTTTGTGTTTGCTGCATTTCCCAGTTATCTGCTCTCTGTACAACAGAGTAGATCTCTTTTATTTTTTTAATCTGTGTTACCTACATCACTGTGACACCTTAAATATTTTAACCTCTCTTGCTCCACTCTTTGAATGATGCCTTTCCCAATTCCAGCTGCCCACAGACGGTGTGACAGGAGATGTGTGTCCTGCTGGGTCATACTGCCCACCTGGCTGTCCCTCACCCATCCCCTGCCCCCCAGGCACCTACAGCAACCTCAGTGGGCTCAGGAGCCTCCAGGAGTGCTTGGAGTGCCCACCTGGGTGAGTGTTACCCACAGAACACAACTCAGTTCTGTCCCACTGCAAAATGAGTGTTCAACCCTCACCTTTGTTACCATAGCCCATCCTTACCTTCAGCTCTGTAACTCCTGTCAAGCAAACAGGAGCCAGGTCTCTAAGATTCCAGGGATTTTTTTGTGTTGGGACTGTGCTATCTAGTGAAAAAAAAAAAAAGGCATTATGACTATCCAAGGTTTTCGTTTTCCCCCCCCATAGCCTGTATTGTGATGGGACAAACAGCCAGACTCCCTCAGGACCTTGTGAACCTGGTTACTTCTGTACAGGGGGTGCCAAAAATCCCCTTCAGCAGGTGGTGATGGAGGGACATTATTCCTTAGCAGGAGCCTTCCAGCCAGAGCCATGTCCCCTTGGCAGCTTCCAGCCTGTGAGTGTGTTGGTATTTAATGTGTAATAACCTGGGGGGGTCATCAGAGCCCTTGGAAACTGTAAAATGTGTGTGTAGAAATTCATGAGGCTTAAAAAAAAAAGGGGGACTTGAGTCTTCTGCTAAGCTGGGTAATCACCACCCCCTTTGCTTTTACCCTGCAACAGAAAAACTCTGTGCAGAACTGAGAGCCTTGGGGTCAGGACATGAGATCCATCAGTCCAGGGCTGTTGGCTAGAGCTCATTTGGCAGTTTTTCTTAAGTTTTCTTGCATAATGCAAATTTAGCAGAGAGTTGCAGAAGCTTTGGCCTTGCAGGTGTGAATTAACACGTGTGTGTGTGTGTGTCACTGCTGTAATTATTATTAGCTTGGGGCTGTGCCTGCCCTGCTTTTTGACCTGCACCTGGTCAAGGTGCTGTTCAGACACCCCAAATCTGTTGCATTTGGGCTGCAGGTCATTCCTTCAGGGGGTTTATCTCGTAGCAGGGAGTCTCTGGGAGCTGGTAGGATGTGCAAAGTTTATTTATTCAATGAACCTGCCAAGCCCTCTCCATGTTCCCTCCTTAGGGCCGTGCTCAGTCTCTCTGTAGGGACTGTCCAGAGGGTACATTCTGCCATGAGCCAGGTCTGGCTGCACCCCAGGACTGTCCCAAAGGGCATTTTTGCTCGGCTGGGAGTTCCTTGCCTCTCCCATGTCCGGTGGTAAGAGTCAGATATGGACTTGTTCCTCGAGCAGTGATTTTCAGCAGGCTCCCAGTGCCTTGGCAGGGGCACTGAGTGATTCTTTCTGTGCAGGGAACCTACTCAGACGTGGGGAGGGCAGGCTCCTGCAAGCCCTGCCCAGCAGGAATGTTCTGCAGCACAGCTGGGCTGGCTGAGCCAGAAGGACCTTGCCAGCCAGGATATTTCTGCAGCCCAGGTTCCAGCACCTCCTCACCTGTGAGTCCCCAACACCTCATGCTGCTCAAGACCTTCTGTCTCTACAAAACCTTTTATAAACCATATTAATTTTATTTTCCTCGCTCCAGGTGGGGCTTCCATTTGGAGATCTTTGCCCCCAAGGACATTACTGCCCAGCTGGCACCACGCACCCAGAGGAGATGCCGTGTCCTGCTGGCACCTGGAATGGGCAGAGAGGGGCCCAGGATGCCACTTGGTGCCTGCCTTGTGCCCCTGGGTTTTTCTGCAACACGTCTGGCCAAGGTGCTCCTGCAGGACTTTGTGCACGAGGTGAGACAGAGCCAGGAAATCAGAAATGAGTTGGTTTTGGCTGGGAGACAGGACTGAAAGATTTTCTGCTTTAAGGCTACTACTGCACGGGAAGGACAAAGACAGCAGAGCCAGAGGATGGTGTCACTGGAGATCTCTGCCCTCGAGGACATTTCTGCCCTGCAGGCTCAGCAGCACCTTCCCCCTGCCCCAGTGGGGAATACAGCAATGCAGCAGGTCAGGGGATACAGCAATGCAACAGGTCAGGGGAATGCAGCAATGCAACAGGTCAGGGGAATGCAGCAATGCAACAGGTCAGGGAATACAGCAATGCAGCAGGTCAGGGGAGTACAGCAATGCAACAGTGGGGCTGTGCAGCTGCACAGTGCCCTGGGGCAGATGGAAACACTGATCGTGGGTTTTTTCTGCATCAAGAAGCACTTGGTAGCTGCTGGCCATTTAAATACAGTGTTTTGGGGGAATGGGGTTGAGAAAGGGGTTGAGAAAGGGGGGTTGTTGGGTTTTTTTCCTCTGGTGTCACATAGGGAATGTATTTCCCCCTTCATGTGTTGGGTTTGTAGCTGGGACAGTGCCCAGGAGGCTGTAAGCAGTTATCCAGCTTTCCCTCTGTTCCTCCTGCCCCCTAATGGGGGGATGTGGAGGTTACTGGTTACCTGGAGATGGGATGTTTGCTGAATCCAATGCTCCTGGGAGAAAGTGCACATTTGAAGGCCAGTTACCACAGGAGAGCTCTCAAAATAACTTTATTTCCACTTCTGCTTCCCAGAGCATTTGCGCATATGGCATTTTCCTTCCACTTCATTCCATTTTTCCTTTTCTCTCCTGTATTTCCCTCACAGGTCAAGACAAATGCCTTCCTTGCCCTGCTGGGTTTCACTGTTCCAAAGGACTAAAACGTCGCTGTCCTCCTGGATTTTATTGCCCCCAGAAAACTGGGATCGACTTTTATCCTTGTCCTCCTGGGACTTACAACCCCTCCTATGGCCTCAGCCAGGCTGAGAGGTGCCAGCAGTGCCCTGCAGGTGAGGAAATGACTCTGGTTCTCCCTGTAGGGATATGTCTAAGGGGGTGATCTCTCTCCATCTCTCCCTTCCCAAGTTTTCTGGTGCGTGTTTCCCCTCTAGGAAATGCAAATATGAAAATACACAGTAAAAGTAGGATCCCTGTCCCACTGGTGGCGTCTCCAGTGAGCTGCAGGGTTTTTTTGAGGCTCTGCAGGAGAGTTTGGTTCACATTCAGGGTTTCCCAGAGGAGCATGATCCGAGTTGGAATGTGGTTTTGTCCCAGTTGTGTCGGTGCTGAGGGATTTGCTCTCTCAAAGTCTTCCCCTTTGCCTTCCAATCAGTGAATGCAGCACAGCACCTCTCCTGGTTTTTCTCTCAGTTTACTGATGCTCTTTTCCCTCTGTGGTCTTCCAGGAATGTTCTGTGGAGAATGGGGATTGTCCTCTCCCAGTGGTCCCTGCTGGCCAGGATTCTTCTGCACAGCAGGTATTGAATTTAGTGCTCACAGGGCAAAAGGAGTGAAAAAGCAGGAAGCTGTGGCCCTTATGAAACTTGCTGTTAGTTATTCCAACCCACTACAGATTTTTGGCTTCATTGTCATGAGTTACAACCAGCAATAAGTCACATACTCTTCTGTCAGCCATGGAAATGATTCTTTGGGCATGGAGGACTTGCCTATGGATAGCAACTCGTGTCACTCAGGACACCTTTGCTCTTCTTCACGTAGGAGCAAGTGTCCCAAACCCTAATGGAGCCACAAACACGAGTACTGGTGGCCCATGCCCACCTGGACACTTCTGCCCAGCTGGCACAAGTATCCCACAGAGATGCCCCACAGGCACTTACTCAGACAGGTAAGATTTGGGGCTCTGCTGATCTGAATTTTTATTTTCTTTTTGGTTTCTCCCTTAGTCCTTTAAGCAACAAAATGCAGCTCAGTAAGGCTCATTACACATGTCCTTGCATTGATCATGAAAGCTCCCTGGTTGCTCTCACTCTGCCAGAGTGGAAGGCACCAGTGTTGTACCTGCTGAGCTGACACGCCTGCCAACACAAAACCTGCTTGTGTCCTCTCAGGCTCCACAACTGGCAGGACTCCAACTGCACAGCGTGTCCATCTGGCCATTTCTGTGGCTCCTCTGGCCTCACAGCCCCCTCAGGACCCTGCTCACCTGGCTACTACTGCCTGCCTGGGGCTTCCTCCCCATCCCCACCTGGTGAGCTGTGCTGGGGCAACACCCCCCTGGGGGTTTGGCAAAGGGGTAGCTTTAAAAAATGCCACCTTTTCCCACAGTGTTCCTGCCCCTGCCTCCTCTCAGACACCCAAACCCCTGTGTTAGTTTTGTTTGAGGGATCTGTGCCATACCAAGGGTGAAGAAGCTGCTGGTCTGTGCCCTCAAATGAGATGCTTGCACTGAGCACTGGGGGGGTTATGAGTGTCTGCCTGTAATGGACACAGCCTGTCATTTTATTGTGCTCAGAAATAATGATTTCCAGGGCAGACCTCCAATTCCATGCCTGTTCTTCTCTGTGCTGTAGGTCAGGGGGAGAAGGGAGGCCCTTGTCCCGTGAGCCACTTCTGCCCAGCAGGAAGCAGCTTTCCCTCCCCCTGCCCTGCAGGGACTTACAACAACCTCACCAGGCAAGCTGCCTGCTCCCCTTGTGCTGCAGGGTACTTCTGCCCAGAGAACACCACCAGCTACAGCACCAACCCTTGCCCAGCTGGCTTTTACTGCCCCAAAGGTGAGATGGGCCCTGGGGACAAAGCAATCCGTTGGCCAGGCTGAAACATCCTTCTTAAAGGCGAGAAATGATCTCTGTAACAAAATGTTTAAGTGTCAGTCTGGTTCTTCACAGGAAAAAAACCAAATAGTATTTTAAACCATGGATATGGCTGTTGCTTAACACCCTCACAGGCAAATTAAACAGCACCCAGGGACTGTCCTGGCCAGGAAGGGCTATGGGGATCAGCAATGAGATAAACTGGAAAAGATGGCATGAAGTGATATAGCAGGATCAACAGATGGTGTTTACGGTCCACGAAGGGTTCTTGCTCTCTTTATTCCAAAGGAACCAAGTTTGCCACTGAGTTTCCCTGTCCCAGGGGCTACTACAACCCTGACCCCATGACACAGAGCCTGGATAGCTGCTTGCCCTGTCCCCCTGGGCACTACTGTGGCAAGGAGGGCTTGACAGCAGCCTCAGGCCAGTGTGATGCAGGTGAGTGTGGGGCAGCTTGGCTGTGGTGTTGCCCAGCACCTGGGGACAGTGTGGGTGGGAGGCTGGTGCTTTTATCCTGCAACTTTTGCCACAGCCCTTCCCGTGTGTTTGCTTGATTCCCTTGCCTGCCTGTGGGCATCCAGTGTGACTGAACACAGCCTGGGCATCCACCTGAATCCTGTCTGCTGGTTCAGATGGGCCCAGGCTCCATGTAGGATGTGCCTGGTCACCCTGAGCAGCCTCTGCATCTGCCTTCTGAACCTGCCCAGGCAGCTGAACTGAGCCCTGTGACCATAAAGCAAAAGTACTGAACTTTGGGCTGCGAGATCTCCTCCCCTCTCTGCTGCTGTGTGTTCTATAAAAGCATCACTGCCTGGAAAACTGTGCCATGATGGTGCTAAATCTGGGTGGTGTTAACCTGTCCCCTGTTCTGTGTGCTCATGGCTGTTCTGGGCAGACATTGCACCCAAAGCCATCCCAGCTGGTTTATTCAGGATGGTTTCAGGGTCTCAGTCGTGCATTCTCTTCTCAGGCTGGTTTTGCATCTCAGCTGCTTGGACCTCCCAGCCCTTCGACCTGGATAACTACACCAATGCCAACTGCCTGTGCCCAGCCACTGCCACTGGAGGGAAGTGCTCAGCTGGGTTCTACTGCCCCAGAGGGAGCCCAGAGCCCCTGCCTTGCCCCCCTGGCTTTTACTGCAATGCCTCAGGTTTGTGTCTTTGGAGAAACAGGAGTGATCAGTTTGGAGTGGAGATAAATTAAAGGCGTAGTGTGGACGAAGGGATGTGTGCTATTTAAGAGCTTTTTAGAGGACCCTAAAGCTAAGTTCTGTTTTGGGAGATAAACCTGATTTTGCCAGAATTTGCTGTGTGACCTTGAGTAAGTGTCCCTGGCTGTGTTCCCATCTTCAGAGGACCAGTGTGAACACACTCCATTACAGATTCACAGACATGGAACACCAGGGTCTGCTGCCAGATTACCTGCACTCTGCCTCTGCAGAGCCTGCAGGTGCTGAAATACTCACTGATGCTTCATTTCCTCCCACTCCTTTTCTGTCCTTTCACTTTTCTTCCAGTGTGTCCAACAGGAATTGTTTTATCCTGGTGCTTCCACAGAGCTGTGCTTGGGAGATGCCCGTGGTGTTTTCCAGAGGGGGACTGGGAGCAGTTGTTCTTCCTGCTTTTCTCCCTTGGTCTCAGTGCTCTGAGTGCCACCATCCTCTCTGTGTTCCAGGTCTGTCTGTCCCCAGTGGGGAATGTGCTCCTGGGTTTTACTGTGAAGGGGAAGCAGCTCTCCCTAAACCCACAGATGGTGTGACTGGGAACATCTGCCCTGTGGGGACCTACTGCAGTGAGTATCCAGCACAGTCAGGACTCAGGATTCCCTGTCCCATAATGCCTGAAATACTGAAAATTTCATGTCCTTTAATATCTGAAACACTGCTGGGTGATTTTGGGGGTGTGGTAGCCAACTTACTGGGGTCTGACCATAAAGTCCCAAATTCTTCCCCCAGTTCTTCCCCTGGCCTGTTCTTTGAAGGTGATAAAGTGATATTTTTGTCTCAATACATGAACTTTAGAGTGTTATTGGCTTCACCTCTGTTTCCCTGAGTAAAGTGAAGCTAATAATGTTTGTCCTCTCCATTCTGTCTTTGCTTCTGTTCTCGCAGCTGCAGCATCAGCAGTGCCCCAGCTGTGCCCAGCTGGCACCTTTTCCAGCCTCCCAGGGAGGAGAACACTCTCTGAGTGCCAGCCTTGCCCCTCTGGCTTCTACTGTGAGGAGCCTGGGCTCAGTGCCCCGACTGGGGAGTGCTGGGAGGGTAAGTGGTGAATAAACTGCATTGCAGACCCACAGAGACTCTGGGGAGGCGCTCAGAGGAGTGTGACTTGGTGTGAATTGGACAAATTCAAAATAAATGTCTTTCTGTGAGTCACTGGTTGAGAGTGGAAAAGCTATTTCCCTTCTGGGAGAGCTGACAGGAGCCAGAGGTGCTGTAATCCATCCAGAAAATAGGAGTTATATCCCAATGTCATTCTGTGCTTCCCTCATTACAAAAAGTGGCTGCTTGTTACAGACTCCTGAGCCTTCCTATGGATCCTGTGGATCACAGTTTAGAGATTTGCTGCCTACCTTGGTGGTTCCTTCTCTTCCCTGGTGGAGAACATTTCCTGTCTCCGCGTGAAAAGGCCATTAGAGGTTAAAACAACTCAGATGTGAAAGAAGTGGTGACATCTGTGTGTTCTGAGCAATTTAAATATTGCCAAGGGAAAACTCTGATGTTCAGGGGGAAAACTTTCTTTGAAGGGTTTCGGCACCTGAAAGGAAACAGAGAGATCAATGTTGTGTCCTCAGATGTTTTCCTGTGTCACTTGTAAGCTTTGTCCTGTGTTCTGGGGGCCTCTGGGTGGTAAATTTTCTTCTAAAGAGTGCAGCAAGCGGAAAGCTTTGCTGTATGTTTGTGCCAGCAGTGCTGTGAGTCAGATCAATAGTTATTTAAGGTCAGCAGGAGGTTTATTTTTCTGAGTGGCCACCGAGCTTTGTGTGCTGGGAGAAGCTGTTCTCTCCTAATGAGCAGCACCTCTGCAGCTTCTAACTCTGATTGAGCTTCTTTCCCTCTGTCTCCCTGCAGGTTATTACTGTGACAGCCAGCAAGGGCCAGTTATTGATTTCACCCTTTACCCCTGCCCACGAGGCTTTTACTGCCCACCAGGGACCAGCAGGAGCTCCCAGTACAGCTGCCCTGCAGGAACCTTTGGGCCAAGGCAAAAACTGAGAACTATCCAGGAATGTCAAAGGTGCCCACCAGGAAAATACTGTGAATTGCCTGGCCTTGCTGCCCCAACAGGTAAACTGCTGTCCTGAGCATCCTTGTTCCTGCTAGAGTCATGTCAGTGGCTGATGGTTAATTCAGGGCTTGGCCTCCAGGGTTCTGACCCCACCCAAGGTGAACTGTCCCATTTGACTTCCTGAGAAGGAAAAAAAAAATCATTTACCTAAGCAAGATGTGAAAGAATGACCGTGGAAAGTAGAATTCCATGTGTGATGCTTCTTAAAAAAAAAAAAAAAATCCAGTGGGAGTTTTCCAGTGTCAAACCTGTCTGGCATTTTGGTTTTTTACAATCAGTTTGTTTTTTCAGCCTGGTTCCCAAAGGACCAATCCTTTCATGTGATTGATGGGCAGGTGATTAAGTTGAGCAGAGAAAGAGTGGGCAAAATACCCAGCAAGGACACCTCCATCTTTTTCAAGATTGTTTTTCCACATCAGTGCTGCTGATTTTTTTGTTGTTGTTGTTGTTGGTCCTTGTTCTGGAAGGCCCTAATTCAACATTTTAATAGAATTCTTAATATTTCAGGATGTGTTGAATACGATTCTAAAGAGAAATGTGTGCTTGAATACTTGGTGAGGTATGGAGGTAGTGCTCAGTGAGGGTGAAGGGAAGTGCTTCTCTCTCTGTCAGTGTGGCATCTGCTGCCAGTTCTGCCCTCCTGGCACTTACAAGCAGCTCTTCTGCTTGCTGACCATTCCCTCACTGATTTTTGCACTACTCTGCATGATGACAAATGTCTGCACGTCAGTCTGAGTTCTGAAATTTGCATTTATGTGCCTTTTGCTTCATATATTCACATATTTTGCACAGATCTTTCTGTTTTCTAGGAGACTGTGCAGAGGGGTTTTGGTGCAAAAGCGGTGCCCGGGTAAGAGACCCCCAGGATGGAGAGTCAGGACAGCCTTGTCCTGCCGGGCATTACTGTCCTGGAGGTGGGTGCTTTGGAACACGGCTTCTCTTTGTTCCTGGGAAGCACAGGGTGCCATTCCCTCACTCTGGGGTGACTGATTCCAGGTGCAGCCGTGCCCTTGCAGTGCCCTCCTGGCACGTGGGCTGGCAGGGCGGGCAGGAGGAGTTTGCAGGAGTGCCAGCCCTGTCCCGGGGGATATTTCTGCAATGGCTCCGGGCTGGGGGCTCCCTCGGGGCAGTGCAGCCCAGGGTGAGTAGAACCAGCACATTCCCATGCTCTGCTGTGGGCAGGGCTGCTCTGCCAGGGGTTCTGTGCCCTCTGGAACACACCCTGTGCTCCTGGTGCAGGTACTTCTGTGCTGCTGGTGCCCAGACCCCCACGCCCACCGACGGCCTCTCGGGAGCTCCGTGTCCCCCCGCTCACTCCTGTCCCCCTGGCTCCAGGGCTCCAGCCCCGTGTCCCCCTGGCTCCCACCTGCCCCACAGCCACGGGGAGCAGTGCCAGCCTTGCCCAGGGGGTCAGTTCTGTGTCCCTGGTGAGGAGCCAGCGCCCTGCCCGCAGGGTGAGTTGAGCTCCTGCTTAAATGTCTGGTTTGCCCTCGGTTTTCCAAAGGCTGCTGATCCTGATCTGTCCTGTCTTTCTTTCCCAGGGTATTTCTGTCCCGAGGGTGCAGCTCTTCCAGTTGCTTGTCCAGCAGGATCCTATAACCCTTCCCAAAGGCAAACCAGCTGCCTCCCCTGTCCTGAAGGGTAAGAATGACAGAGTGACCTTAGGATTATACACACGAGTGGAGGGACTACTGGAAATAATTGTTTATCCAACCACCCATGGCTGGCTGGATGTGGTGGGAAAAACAGGGTGGGCAAAGCAGGATGAGATGGGAAAATGAGTTATTTTACCACTTGTCTCCATGAGGAAGCAGAGCAGCTGCTGAGCTCTGTTTCACAACACTGTGTGGATGATTATGGGACCAGGAAAAGTCCGAACTCCATATCCATGGAAGGGGATTTAGGCTGTTCAGAGCACAGAAACCACCTGGCACCATAAACTTTGCTCCTGTCTGGAGTTAATAGAAGGTTCCCTTGGCAACAGGCTGGCAGAGGCCTGTTGAAGGGGAAGAGGATCTTGAAAATCACCTGATGCTGAGCCTGGCTTTTCCTTGGGGGATTTATCTCCAATTACTGAGTGGATTTGACCTTGATTAACTTTTACAAGTTGATGAATCACAGCCTGGATATGTTATGACTCAAGTTAAGAAAATTACGTCTCTGTGGCTTTTGCAATTATGCCATCAATTTGGCACAGGAGGAAACAACTGAGGATGCACTGATATGCATGAGAAGCTCTTTTCTGGTCAATACAGTGCAGCAACCACATTAGACAGGCTGGTCCCACCACTGGTGGGAGGATATTTATGGACAGAATATAACTAGGAAAATTAGAATAGAATATTGCTAGAATATAGTATATATTCTACAGTACATATTATATATATATTATATTACTAATATTGTATATTATTATTTTAGTAGATATTATATTACTAATATTATATATTATTATTTTATTAGATATTATTATATTAGTAATGTTGTATATTATTATTTTATTAGATATTATTTTACTAATATTATATATTAGTAATATTATATATTAGTAATATTATATATTAGTAATATTATATATTAGTAATATATATTATATGTAATTATTCTTATATATTATTGTAATTATTATATATTGTTATATATTATATATTATTATGTTTTATGTTTTTATTTTATATATTACTATGTATTATATATTATATATTACTAATTTTATACATATATATAAAATATATAGAATACAAAATATAGTAATAGTATATAATAATATATATTACTTGAATAGAATACTACTAGGAAAATTTTTGTCTTCTTTTTTATTTTTTTTTTAATCTCTCTTTGGACCAGGTTCTTCTGCCCCCAAAATTCCTCTTCCTTTTTGGAGAATGAATGCTCAGCTGGTCACTACTGCCCTGCAGGTACTGCTTCTGCAGCTCAGTTCCCATGTCCCAAAGGGACTTACAACCCCCAGCCTGGGAGCAGCCTGAGGTCCCACTGCACCCCCTGTGAGCCAGGTACCACAGATCCCTCAGCAGGGTGACAGGAGGACGTGTGACAGTGGGCACTGAGTGTGTTTGGTGTCCAGTGGGTGGGGTTTGTGTGCCTCTGAAGTACCTTTCTGGATTTTTCTGCTCTTATTCACGGCATTATTTTGCTTTTCAGGGCATTACTGTGCACTTGCAGGGCAGCCCCACGTTACAGGGCCCTGCTTGGCTGGGTTTTACTGCACTGGAGGTGCCTCCAGCCCAACACCTACGGATGGTCTCCGGGGGAACGTGTGCCCTGAGGGAGCTTATTGTCCTCTGGGCTCTGCCCTCCCACAGCCCTGTCCTCCTGGTCACTACAGCAGCTCCTCTGGGAACACTGGGATCGAGGGCTGCCTCCTGTGTGATGCAGGTACAAGGCTGGAAGAAAGGATTGATGAGATTTGAGCCATTTTGGGGGGCTCTGAGGAGCTGTGGTTCCAGAGCAGGCGCTCCTGAAGCACTGCTTGCTTGGAGAGAAGTGTTGGTAGAACACACAGAGGCTGAATCTGCCTTTTTCCCACATAAGTGGATACTCAGAGTGAAGTGCAAGCTGAGAGTTTCCCTTTGCAGCCTTTCTCTAGCTGTTTTCACACTCAGAGATGACACAAGGGCTGTTTGTTCTGGCATGGAAGCTCTGCACCTGCAGCCACTCCCAGTGAAAGCATCTCCAGGAGAAGAGCTGTGGGTGACATCAAACATGGTGCTTCAGTGAATATTTCCTCACTCTGTACTTGCTCTTGTCTGTCTTGTGTGGCCAACATCACAGAATATTCCCACAAGGATCATCAATATCATTATGGTCTTTTTAGTTTATGGTCCTTTTTTAATTTCAGGATATTTCTGTGATGGGACCGGGCTTGTCTCTCCAAGTGGATTATGTGAGGCTGGATTCTATTGCAGTGGAGGAACCATTTCTCCTAAACCTCCCAGGGTAAGCTGTGCTTGTGATATAAATACTACAAAATATCATGTCTGTGAAACTGAAGACCAAAGGGCACCTTAGTTTTTTGGGTCTGGATTAAACTCTCTTTTACTGCATCATCTCATCAGGTATATCTGGTTTATTGATAGTGAAAGAGGCCAGAGATGACAAGACACACATGGTCTTCTTTGAGCTTTACATCTCAAAGCTGGGCAAAAGTAGCTCTCTCTTTGCATGTTGATGCTGCAGAGCAGAGTGGAATGCCAAATCTGATTAAAATTACAGAGGTTGGGAGTGCCTGAGTTTGATTAGAATGCTGATTCTGTCAGCCTTCCTCTGAGGCAAAATACAGGATGAATTTGTAAAGATGGTAACTCGACAAGGCACTGGCTTTGTGCCACAGCCCACTGAGATTTATTATGGGCAGAATTCTGATCTTTTATTTTGGAAAAAGATAGGTGTGCAGCCTGGGAGACTGAGGGGTGAGCACACCTCAGAGCATTTCATACTCTTCTTCTCTTCAGTGGAATCTGGCAGAGACCTTTCTGCAAGGGCAGCCTCTGAGTTTTCAGGCTGTAACTGTGGGGTTTCTCTTCCAAGACAACAGTCAGTGGAGGTCCCTGTCCCCCTGGCCATCACTGTGTGACGGGGAGCAGCAGAGCCCAGCCCTGCCCTGCAGGGACCTACAGCCCATCCTGGGGGATGGCACAGTGCCTGGGGTGCCCAGAAGGCTTTTACTGCACGTCTGCCTCTGCAAACTACACAGCCTGTCCTGCAGGTGGGTGTGACTGCACCTCCCCAACCTCAGCCTGCTCAACCTCAGCCCTCAGCCCTTCATTTGGTGCAGCCCCTGGGATGTTTCTGTGACACACAGTGACAAATTGCAGGATTGGCCCACAGTCAGTCCTTCCCAGAAAGAGAACAAGGGAATTCCATGTGTGATTCTCCCTTGGCTGTCACCAGCATGTGTTAACTGTTATGAAACCATCTTTTCTTCCCTAGGTCATTATTGCCCCAGGAATACAGAATTTGCCACACAATATCCTTGTCCTCCTGGAACCTACAGTGAAGCTTTAAATCTCTGGGATGCTTCCAAGTGCCAGCTGTGCCCTCCTGGAAAGGTCTGTTCCAAGCCAGGCCTGGCAAGGCCAGATGGACTGTGCATGCCTGGGTGGTTTTGTCCACCTGGATCCACGTCAAGCAAACCAGTGTTTCCTGGGAATTACTCAGGTATGAAGGGGAACAATAAATTGTGATGATGGTTGTTTTGGAGGAGGATATTAGGGTCACCCAAAAGACCTAATCAGGTTCAAGATGGCTTTTTTCCCCCCTTTTTATTTTCCTTAATTCAGTGCTGTAGTTCTGTTCTTCCTGAGCTCTCCCAATAAGATTTTTGCAATAATGTTTGCAATTCCCATGTTTCATCTCAGGCTGTGTCTTTTCCATTAACAGGGATGGCAGCCCCACCTTCTGGATCTGTTGGGTTGTGCCAAGCAGGAACCTTTTGTCCTGCAGGATCATTTCTTCCTCTTCCCTGCCCTCCAGGTAGGAGAAGAGTCTTTTTTTTTTCCTGCCCAAGTTTGTTGGGTTGGAGTTTTTGTACCTCTGTGCTCTATCCCCTTTTGCCAAGATCCCCAGGGAAACCCAGTCGTGCTGTGACTGGTTCTGATGCCCCTGAAATGCTGACCTTGGTTCTGTCCCCTCCTCCAGGTTGGTTCTGTGCCACCTCAGAGCTGGCAGCTCCATCAGGTCCCTGCCAGGCTGGATTTTACTGCACAGGGGGCTCCACACTCCCCAACCCCAGGGATGGAGCAGTGGGAAACATCTGTCCCCGAGGCCACTTTTGCCCTGCAGGGAGTTATTCTCCCTCTCCCTGTCCCCCAGGTAGGTCTGATGGCAGCTGGGAGTCTTTTGGGAGTCAGATGGGAGTCATTTCTCCTCCCAGTGCCCAGAGAGCTGCTGAGCTTGCTGGCCTGTGCCACTGCTCTGCAGCCCTGTCACATTGTGCTGAGCCTTGCCTGTGTTCCCCAAGGGACAGCTGTTATCAGCATGAAAACAGCCTCTAATGCAGTGCTGTTGCATTGGAAAATCAGCCCTAAATCTGCATTTAGACAAGAATTGCAGGACTGGCCCTGGAGCCCCTGTGCTGCTGCTGGGGAGGGAAGCTCTTGGCTGAGCCCTGCTGAAGGACAGGTCACAGTAAGAGCCTCTGTCCTTTATCAGCACCATTAAAGAGACAAAGGGTTAAGTGCAATGAGAGACTGTGGAATGGTTGGTTGTTTCCTGGATTAAATGTATAGCTACATTAAGCAGGTGATTGCACTGCTCAGACCAGAAATAAATCCTAGAATTATAGAATTCACCTCAGCCAGCAACCAGGACCAAGCTCTCCCAGAACCCTCTTCAAGAAACCTGTCATCTAAGGAAGTGGTGGAACTGTATTCCCTTTGAATTCCTTCTTATCCAGCATCCCTTTGGCATCTTCTGCAGGAGGGAGCTGGGACCAGTGTAGTTAGAAAGTTACTGTGTGAGCAGCTCCACGAGCACTTCCAGCAGGGCCTGGGAGGATGTGACAGTGTGATTTTGGTGGGTTTTGGTTTCCAGGCTCCTTCTTGGCTCGTGGTGGTGGGCAGTCAGCACAGGAGTGCCAGCCCTGCTCCCCAGGCTGGTTCTGTTCCCAGCACGGCCACAGCTCCCCAGAAGGATTGTGTAAGGCAGGGTGGTTCTGCCCAGCAGGCTCTGTGTCAGACCAGCATCCAGGTAGGAGATCTTTGGGGTCATCCTTTAGCTACAGTTGGCAAGACCTTAAAATCTGGCCTTACTTACGGTTTCAAGTTATGTTTAGAGATGGAGAGCCACTGAGATGAAAAAATGTTTTCCAAAAATTATTCCAGGTAACACATCTTAAAGTAGTGGGTGGGAGTGTGTAAATATAGCAGGGAAAAATAGGGGATCTTACCAAGACAAGAAACAAGCTGAAAAATATCCCAAAAGGAGTTTCTTTCTTGTGATATTTTCAACTTTTTTTAAAAAGAACTAGTGAGAGAGAGAAATTATATGAGATTGCCTGTTCTCCCTTTCACAGAGTGTGATGGAGGGGTAACTGTGGCTCAAATCCTGGTGTATTAGACATGGAATTTAGTGGCCCATGAGCCAGTGCAGACAGGCTGCAGCCCCTTCAGCTCTCTGGAAGCTGTTTAGGGCAGCAGTGCTTTAAACAAAACTGGGGGTAGGTTATTTTTCATCAAGACTTTTATCTTATTAAATATTCCAGCTCTAGGTTTGTGGTGCTACTTTCCCCGTGCAGCTGTTCAGGAATAACCACAGCAGTGGTTATATTTCTTTTTTTTTTAATCCTAGATTATTTGTGTCCTGTGGGTCACTATTGCCCCACTGGCAGCCCAGAGCCTGTACCTTGTCCCCCTGGAGAATATCAGGACCAGGCTGGTAAAATCCAGTGTGAAACGTGCCCAGCAGGAATGTGAGTGCCATGGATTTGCTCCTTTCTCTTGAAGCTTTATTAGGAATTAAATGTGTATTTCCCTGTGCCTTAGGCTGCTCTGTGTTTGATACACAAGATACACACTTTGATGTACAAAACTGATTTTCTTGTTTCTGTTTTCAGATCAATTTTCCCTTTATTGTGTCATTTTCTGTACCACAATTCACGTGTCATAGCCAACCCATCCTAGTAGGTCTGGCTGCTGGGATGGACAGGACGGTCCTGAGAGATTATATCTTAGTTTTCCGTTTGTTTCTTTCCAAGTAATTTGCTTTTATTGTGTGTCTTAGACTGTCATTGTTGTGCAGAAGAAGTTTCTGTCAGAACAGAGGGAAAACATGGGCTGAGGCACCACCTGGGATTTTTTTTGCAGGTTCTGTGCCCTGAAAGACCACCCAGGTGATCTCCAAGAGAACATCTCCCATGGTGTGGTCAAACCAATGGAATGTCCAGCAGGGTATTACTGCCTGCCAGGAACAAAGGCTGCCCACCAGTACCCGTGTCCAGAGGGCACCTACAGCAACCAGACTGGCCTGGGAAACCCCAGGGACTGCAAGCCTTGTCCTGGAGGCACCTTCTGTGCCAGTGCAGGTGGGAATCATGTATGGATTAAATACAGCCCTGGGCTGGTTTGTATCCAGGAGAGCCAAAAAGTTCCACCAGTGGGTGAGATGTTCTGTGCAGCTCATGTGGCTTTTAAGTACCATTTGTAGTGATCTCTGGGATTCCTGGAGCAGAGGTTCTCTGTCATGATTTTAAATATTTTTTTGCAAAGCGTCTGTTGTAAGTTCAATTAAAGGCAGATTAAGATGGGTTTGTTCTAGCAAAGATATAAAATCAGAAGTCAAGCAGCTTGGGTTCTAGGACTCCTCTGGTTCTGGTTGTCTCTCAGTGGATAGAGCTGTAAGGATCAGCCCCTTCTGTGAGGGTGACCTGGAAAGCTGTTTGGGCTTTCAGCTCTCTGGGAACCAGTTGTGTGAGTAAATATTGAGAGTATGGATTGAGCTTTTAAGTCCCAGAGCTACTCCCAGGCCAGTGGGCTCTGAAACCATGGTGGTGACAGGGCTGGTGTGGTTTGGTTGGTGCAGGGGCTGGGATTTGTGTGCTGCCCTTGGCTCAGTGATGATGCTCCTTCTCTTCAGGACTCTCAGCCCCGAGTGGTCCCTGTTCTCCCGGGTATTACTGCGCTTCCAAGGCCCGTGTGCCCAACCCTGGGAGGGATGGGACGGGCAGCCTGTGCCCAGCAGGGCATTACTGCCCCCCAGGCAGCAGCAAACCCCAGCCCTGTCCCACTGGCACGGTTCTGCCTCAGGCTGGGATGGTTTTCCGGAATTCCTGTCTGCCCTGCCCTGCAGGGAGGTTCTGCCAAGGAGAAGGCCTGGCTGCAGTTTCTGGTGTGTATTGCATACATTTTTGGTATCAAATTAACACATTTTAATTATTTTATATTATTTTTAATTATTTTTATTTTATTATTATATTATTATAAGATACTAAATAATAATAAATAATAATAATAATATAGAATATATTATAAAACTATAATATAATATATAATTATTATATAATATATAATTATTATTTTATTATATTATTTTTATTTTGTTTTATTATTATATTATAATAAGATAATTATTATTATAATTATAATAATAATGCATAATAATATTTTATGGAAATATAATATAAAATATTATTATAATATCATATAATAGATAATCTATAATTTTATTATATTTTTATTTTATTATATTATTATAAGATAATATATAATAATTATTATAATAATAAATAATAATAAATAATAATATATTATGAAAATATAATATAAAATATAATTATTATAATATCATATAATAGATAATCTATTTTATTATATTATTTTTATTTTATTATTATAAGATAATATATAATAATACATAACATATTCTAAAAATATAATGTAATATAATATAATATATAATAATTATAATATATAATATTTTATTTTATTTTATTATTATATTACATATTATATTATGTATTATTTTAATATTATTAGTCTGTTACATATATTAAAAACAAAAATTAAAAATACATATGTTAAAAAATCAACACTATTTTTGTGTTGAATTCTCTCAGTTTGCTTTTTTTTTTTCTTTCTGATTTTAAACCTACTACTGAAGCTTTTCTTTCTGGCAGGAACGTGTTATGCTGGGTATTTCTGTGACCTTGGATCCACTCAGCCAGATCACAGGCACTGCCCTCCTGGCTTCTACTGCCCCGAAGGCTCGGAATTCCCAGTCCCCTGCAGCCCTGGAAGCTTCAGCTCTGGCAGTGGAAAATGGCACTCAGCAGAGTGCCAGCTCTGCCCAGCTGGGTACTCCTGCAGTGGTGAGGCTCTACTGCTGTGTTTGGGGGTCACACCCCCACCCCACAGCTTTAGTTCTTACACCCTGGCCCTGAGCAGACAGAGGAAGAACAACCTCAGTGCCTCCCATCCTCTTTGGGTAGCGATGCTCACTAAATATTAATGCCCCAAATCATTTGTCATCCGAAACTCCTGCTGGTTTCTCAGTTGCAGCCTCAGGTCACCCATAAAGCTTCTTGTTTGCTGTTGCACTTCTTTATTTCTTGGCTCAGCCACTTCTTCTCCGTGTCTGACATGTCTTTGGCCTCTCAGGGAAACAAACCCTCCTGGCAAGCAGCTCCTGGTCTGGCCAGCAGCCAGAGCCTGTGCTCTGAGACAGCTGCTCCTTCTCAGAGGTTCTCACCATCTGCCTCCACAAGGTGTTGATTTGCTCCCCTCAGCACTGAAATATTTGTGGTCACACTGTGACAGTTACAAATTCATCCATCACCTTCGGTGAGGCAAAAGGGGCTTTTCCTTTCTCAGGTGGGGAACTGAAACAACGAGGAAGAAATGACTTGGCTGAGATAAAACACGAGTTTCAGCAGAACTGGAACCACAACTGGGAGCCCCAGAATCCCAGCTGAGCATTTTAACTGAAAACCCCCTGTTTTCCCCAGGGATTTAATTCAGAACTGACTTACCTGTGCACTAAGATGTTCTTTGCCTGAGGCTGAACTTGAGAGAATAAGTACTTTCTGGTGCTTTTTAGGGGTATATGATGAAGGAGATCATGATTCCAGGAGACAGGGGTTTGCACTGTGTGTGATCTGGGCAAAACCACTTCTGAAGGACCATGTTCTGCTGTTACTGTTCCCCTGCCAGACTGGAGTTACTCCTGTTCCTCATCACTATCCCCAAGGCTTCTCCTGCCCCACGGGATCTGCTTTTCTGTGTCTGGATGACCAGAATAGGGAGGAGTAGGGGATTAGAGATAGATAGGATAGAGATAGAGATAGATGTTGATAAAGAAGCACGTTGTCTGTGACCTGAGCAAGGTGCTGTTCTTTGTACCCCAGGTCCTGGAGCACACACTCCTGAGCTGTGCCCTGCTGGGCACTTCTGTCTGCCAGGGACCAACCTCAGCACACAACATCCGTGTCCAAAGGGCACCTTTGGCCCCAGGACTGGTGCCACTCGTGAGTCTGACTGTGAGCCCTGCCCAGCAGGTGAGTAGGGACCGGGCACAGGACACCCTGGGGATGTACCTGGGAAGGGGGAGGGCAGCATGAGTTCTCCTTTTAAGTTATGATGTTCTGTGCAGCTCCTCTCACTGAGGCTGTTTTCTGTTTGTTTTAGGCATGTATTGCTCAGCCCCAGGTCTGTCCCAGCCCTCTGGATTTTGCTATCCAGGTTATCACTGTGCCAAGGGAGCTGTCAGCCCAGCCCCCTTCAAACACAGGGTGAGTGCCAGGCAGCAGCACAGCAACCCCACTGACCTGGGGGCAGGGACTGGGCTGTCACATCCTCCTGGCTTCTGCTGTCATATTTTCCAAGCATCCCTGCTCTTCATGAGGCTGCTCATGCCTCTTCCTGCTGCCCCTGAGAGCTGCTCAGCTGCTCGTGGTGTCAGCTGGAATATGTTGCTGCCCACGGATAAATTCTGGCCAGACCTGTGTTTCTGTACATTGCCCTGGAGCATGTGGTCTAATATCTCCTCCCAAAGTTGGCATCAGGGCTGGCATAGCCACACCTCAGCATCCAAGGCCCTTTTTATGCCAGCCATGGTCTTTGTTTTAATTCAGAGGCAGCAGACTTGTAGGACTCAGCTCCTGTGTGCCCTCCCCAGAGCTGTCTCTGTGTACACTGTGCTAAATCTCCTTTTCACGGCAGTTTTTCTCTGTGTTTTTTTCTGGTGCAGGTGGAATCCTCCAGCCTGGCTCTGCCTGGCAATGACATCTGTCCCACGGGACATTTCTGCCCCAGGGGCACGGGGTACCCTGTGCCGTGTCCTCCTGGATCCTTCTCCCCCTCGGTGGGCCTGGAGGCAGAGGAGCAGTGCCAGCCCTGCCCAGCTGGGCACTACTGCAGTGGCACGGGGCTGTCTGAGCTGGCCCAGACCTCGCTGTGTGACCCAGGGTGTGTGAGACCAGCTCCTGTCAGTGACAGAGCACAGCCATGCTGTGTGTTACAGCTCAGGGACACCCAAACCAGCAGATCCTGGGCTTTTCTTACCCCTTTGCTTGGGATATTGCATCTCCTTAGTGAGCTCAGTAGATGTTTCAGGGCCTTTCCTCTTCCCTCAGTTTGCCTGACATTCCACCCCAGGCTTATCCATGGTTTTCCACTGTTTTCAGCAAAAAAATTAATGCTTCAAAAATTAGCATTACAGATAAATTACTATTGCAAATCCCTTATTTAGCCTCATAATCACCCTTGCTGAGAATTTTACATTTTTTTCCCTCGTGTTCCCTTCTCCCACAAGGTGGTGCAAGAATCAGGGACAAGGTACCATTTCCAGCCTGAACAATATCTGTCCATCTCAGGACATTCCTCATGGCAAGAGGCTACAGAAACTCGATTTTATATGTGAAAGAGAGTCTTAGAAGTGATTTCAGTGCAATGTAACAAGATTTCCTGGGGAAGGATTTCTACTAACAGCTGGCTCTTGAATCTAATGGAGAAAATCACAATTAAATTTGTCTAGAAGTCGAAGCTAAGCCCAGAATATGAGTGAGGGCTACATTTGGAAGGGCTAAAAATAATGAGCCACCAAACCAGATTTCTTGGGAGTAAGAGGGATTTACCGCATCCTGTTCAAATTTTAAATGTTCCCCAAAAATCCTTTAACCCCAGAAAGATGTCGTAGCCTGGCTGTAACAGCAGGGATTGATGTTTGTGAGCTGGATGACAATGAATATCACATGTCTATAAATGACCCTCGACTTCCAAAATCTGAAGTCGCTGTGCCCAGGTTGCTTTTCAACACCTCTGCCATGGAACATCCAGCACTGCCCATAACCTGCTATTCAGTCTGAATAGATCTTGTTTCCAGGAAAAAAAAAAAAAAAAGGCAGCTTTGCTGGTCTTTCCTTCAGTGCTGTTCCTTTTCCTCAAGGACTAGGAATTGTTTCTTCTTCAGACACGACATGGTTTGAATCCCTGTCTGCAGCAGATGATGGGATCACAGCTCTCGTTTCCTTGTTGCTCAGCTCTCAGAACCATTGTAATTTTTGTATTTCCTCATCTTTACTTGAAGTGAGGGCGTGGGAGGGAAGTGGTAAAGGGAAGAGTCACTGATGGCATTAAAGCAGAGGCCTGCAAAAGGACTGGGGATAAAAAGAGGCTCAGCAAAGGCAGCAGGAACCGAACACTTGGGCCCTGTGTTTTGAAGTAAAAATACTTTAGTTTTCAAAGACTTTTCCTTCTAGAATGAGAACACTTTCTAGGCAGCTTAGTGTAAAAAAAAAAAAAAAAAAAGAGCCTTTTACCAGGATTTTCAGGTGGGCACCAAATTACAGTTGTGGTGGGGAGTTGTCAGCCAAACTGAAACAGGATGCATTTCCAAGGGATGTCTCCCCTATTTAATGCCTCTGAGTGGGGCTGTGAGCTGGTTCAGTCCAAATTCTCTCTCTTCCAGGTATGTTTGCCTGGAAGGAAACTCTGCTCCCTGCCCTTCTGATGGGATCCATGGGTACAGATGTCCCAGAGGCTTCTACTGCCCCGCGGGCACCGGGCTGGAGCTGCCGTGTGAGCCTGGCACCTTCAGCCCCGTGCCCGGGGCAGGGACCTGCCTGCCCTGCCCGCCTGGAATGGCCTGTGCAAGTGCTGCCACTGTGGAGCCCCTCACCTGCCCCAGAGGTGAGGCTCAGGTGTGCAGGAAAACCCCAAACATGGATGGGAGGAGGTGGGATGGAGACCTGCAGGAAATCCTCCTGCCTGGGCCAGAGCAGGGGTTCCTTCAGGGAATGGGGGGTTTGCTCAGCATCCCCACCTCTCTCTCCTGTGTTCATTCCCCCCTCCATGTGCAGGTTACTACTGCCCAGCTGGAACTGCTGCCCCACTGCCATGTCCCGAGGGGACACTGAACACCTTGGAGGGGGCACTGGCCCCCACTGCCTGCAGGCTGTGCCCAGTGGGGAGGTACTGCAGGGGAGAGGCCAACTGGGAACCCGATGGTGAGTTTGGTTAATAACCCACCCCACAGCACAGGGGTGGGATATTCAGGATGCAGGGAATTGGAAAATATCTGCATGAACAGAGTAAAGGCTATTGGAGGGCACCCTTCACCCTGTGCCTGTCACCCTTCACCCTGTGCCTATCAGCCGCTTCTTTTTCCCTGTCTCATTTTTTTCACTGAGCATTTATTTTGGATGTTATTTTGGATGTTAGTGCATTGCTTTTCCTTCTCTCCCTTTGTTTTTTTTTTCTGCTTTCTCTTCCTTTGCTTTAACACTTTTATTGCTACTCTTTCTGTCCTCTTAAACACTTCCCCTCCCATTTAAGCACAGAGGGATTGTGGCTGGGGCAAAATGCCAAGGTTGGATGCCTGGAAAGAAGAGAGGCAGGACTCTTCCCACAGGAAACAAATGACAGGGAACTAGTTAGAGAACTGATAAGATAAGCAAATGCTAGATGAGGTCAGAGCAGGTAAAGAAAGGAAGTGATAGAGACCAAAGGTTAATGAGAAGGAGGAAAGGCAAACCAAAGGTGAACTGCCCAGGGTTTCAAGCAGTGATAAAATAGGAGGATGGGATTTGGCTTCTCTTCTCTGAGTTATCTGCCTATTTCTGAGGGTTTGAGGAGATGCCACCCTCTCTGTTCTGCCCTGGCAGGTCTGTGCTCAGCTGGGTACTACTGTGCAGGAGGAGCCACTGATGCCACTCCACGTGGGACACCTGCCTTCCCTCTCAGTGGGCCCTGCCCACCCGGGCACTACTGCCCAGAGGGAACCCATTTCCCCGTTGCCTGCCCAGCTGGGACCCTGAACAATGCCACGGGTGAGTGTGAACCCCCAGGGTCTGGCATGGCTCAGCAGCTGCCCCTTGGCCACAGCAGGGTGTTGGCACCCTCAGCCAGGCCTGGTGGTGCCCGTGTGTTCCCAGCTCAGGTCAGTGCTGCTGATGCTGTTCTGTGCTGGGTGTTCTTCCTCCTCCCCCTCTGGCTGGCCCTGGTTTTTGGTTTGCCCTCAGGTGGTGCCTCCCCCCAGAGCTGTGTGCCCTGCTACCCCGGCTCCTTCTGTGCTGCTGCTGGGCTGAGTTCTCCAACAGGACCTTGTTCTGAGGGCTTTTACTGCCCAGCAAACTCCAGCTCTGTCAGCCCCACAGCGTTGCTCTGCCCCAAGGTACTGCTGAGGGGGTGAGGGAAGGGGGGGACTCAGCTCTGGGCAGTTCCCACAGTGGCCAGGGGTCACACCCCCCTCATTGACACATTGATTGCATCCCCACAGAGTGTTGCTCGAAGTTTAATGACACAGCCCCAGTGTTTGGCATCACCTTCATGAAATCCTCTCCCTCCTCTGTCCTTGCAGGGTCACTTCTGCCTGTCAGGGACAGCCCAGCCAACACCATGCCCTGCTGGAGAGTACCAGCCAGCCACAGGCTCTGCATCCTGCATCCCCTGCCAGAGAGGGTTCTACTGCCAGGACCTGGTGACAGGAGACCCCAAGCGCTGCCCACCTCATTCGTACTGTCCCACAGGTGCACTGGAACTTGCATGCCAAGGGTTCAGGTGTTGTGTGCCTCACTGTGATCCCAGAGATGTACAACCCTCATGGTTGAATCCCTGTAGGCCAGATGACAAGGAGGTGGCAACGAGCCAGCGTGTCCTGGGAGTCATTTGTCACGCTCTACTCCAGGTCAAGAGCCTTGTCAGACCACAACAACCTCCCTGAGGTTTGTTATTGTCTCTGTGGTCTCCTTTCCAGGCACACGAGTTCCTCTCACGTGTCCTGAGGGCACCTTCACTCCTGGAAACATGACTGGCCTCTGGAATGAGAAGGAATGTCTGCCTTGCTTACCTGGTCACTACTGCAGGTTATGAATCATTTCGCTCTGGCTTGTTTTTCACTTTGCCTTTGAGATCCTTGGTTGGTGCTGGTAAGTGGGTGCTAAGTTCCTCCTGGCTTCTCCACCACATCTCTCTCATTCAAAGTAGGAAATACAAGCTCAGACACAGCTTTTGGGTACAGAGCTGTTGGATCTGTGAACTTTGGGAGGCATCTCAAAGCAGTCTGACATCACTGTCGTGGTACAGGGAAGCATCTGGAAGAGAGATGGTAGGGGTAGCATTTATGGAAATGTAGAATTAATGCAGAAAGATCAGTGTGGTGGAAAATCATCCACAAATTCATCTAAAGCAGTTCATGTCTATGGAATTTGAACTCAGAAGTGTCTGGCTCACTCTAGTCACCTGCATATGGAAAAAAAGGGGCTGTTTTGTCTCTCCTATCAATGTAAGAAGTTATTTTTCATTGCAGAGTTCACTGCACCAACACTTGCTCTGCCTCTGCCCCGACTCAGCAGCAGTGGGTTGTGTGTGGACTCTTGCTGTTCTCTCTGCTCCAGGCACGGGCAGCTGGAGGGGAAATGTGCTGCTGGATACTTCTGCCTGGCTGGGAGCTCCCAGGCTGCTCCCCAGGGCCACAGCTTCTCCTGGCGCTTCCTGGCCGGGTGTCGCTGGGGCCAAGTGTGTGCAGGGCTGTGTCCTGCAGGTGAGTCAGGACCTCAGTGCTATTTAGGGTATAGAATTATTGGCTTGCTTCTAACCAGCTGGAAAACACGTTATCTTGCGTGATATACTGCAATCCCTTCTTTTAAATTGTCGTTGCTTGTTGGTTTCTTCTGTTTTTCCATCTTTTGGACCAATTTGTGTGCCTGACCAAAAAGGCACCTTGAATTTATGGTGCTGAACTGCTCCTCCAGAAGAGTTTGAAGGCTTTTGGCCTGGCTTTCTGTGTGCACAGCAGCCTCCCAGCAGCTGTGTAAATGTTCATTCTGCAACAACAGCAGGTTCTTGCTCAAACATTTTTGTCATTGGAGGACTCAGTGCCATGGTCTAGTTGACAGGGTGGTGTTGGGTCATGGGTTGGACTCGATGATCTCAGAGATCTTTTCCAACCTGTGTGGTTCTGTGACTTGCATATTTTACTTTTATCTCTTTCCCATCCCTTTCTGCAGGTTTCTACTGCCTGGAGGGATCTGAGGTGCCCATACCATGTCCTGCCAACACCCTTAGAGATCTTCCAGGGGCTGTGAGGAGGGAGGATTGCCTGCCCTGTCCACCGGGACGCTGGTGCAAAGCAGGTTGCAACTGGGGGATAAACCCTGAGGGGGAGGGATAGGAATTGCTTTTTAAAAGAGTTGTGTGTGTCCCTGAACCTGGTGAGGCTGGATTTGAGGTCAGACATGGCATTTTGGGACAGTCCTGGCAGTGGGACTCTCTAGTGATGAGTTCTAGTGTCTGCAGAGGAAGGAGGTATTTAACAGTGTTAATATAACATGCTGTTCCAGCAACCATAGGAAATGTTGGAGAGCCTGAGATCACAACCAGTCTCCAAATATCCCTGTCAGAAGAGGGGCTCGGGTGGTGGAGGTGGATTGTGCACAGACTGTGCAGTAGCTTTGGGAGGACCCAGCAGGTCACAGAGGTGTTCCAATCCTGTTGAAAATGGCTCTTGAAATCCTTGCTTTCTGTTTGTCAGGGGACTCAGAGGCCCACCCGTGCCCATCAGGACACTACTGTCCTGGGGGCAATGGCAGTGAGCAGGGCAGCCCCCTGGCACCCCAGCAGTGCCCTCCCCAGACGTTCCGTGGGCAGCCGGGGGCTCGGAGCCTGTCTGACTGCCAGCCCTGCCCTCCAGGGTACCACTGCCCCCTGCCAGGTCAGTGCCAGGGGAAAACCAGCCCTTCCCCACCTCCAGAGCTGATCACAAAGCTCTCTGAAATGAGATGAGATGGTCAGTCATGCCCACAATTATCTCCAAAACTCCTCCTGGCCACCCAGCCTCCCCTTCTTCTCTCCTTTCTCTTCCTCACAGGTCTGGCAAGGTTTGAGGATTATCCATGCCCCCCTGGGTACTGGTGCCCTGGTAAAGGGGACACTTTCCTTTGTCCAGCTGGCACTGCCAGGACCCAGCCTGGTGCAAAGTCACTGGAAGAGTGTGATCCCTGCTCACCTGGATATTATTGCCCAGACCCAGCACAGACAGGGCTGCCCAACACCCAAGGAGTACCTTGCAAACCTGGCTACGAATGCCCAGCAGGTGACAGGACCTTTGTTTTCTTTATTTCCTTTATTCCCAGCCATTTCTGAGTCTAGAAGGCAGATCAGCAGGCACAGCCATGACATTTAGCAGTGACTCTGGTCCCATTCTTGCAGCAGCCCTGCCAGGACATGGCCACTCCCAGCCCTCCCTTCCTGTTCTTGTTTAGCTGAGGTTGCCAAAGGAAGTGGTGTGGACCTAGAAAAGGAGTAGATATCTTCATGCAGGGCTAGGCACTGAGGTTTTAGCATTTTCTGCTAAATAGCAAACTGGTTTCCAACAGATCTGTGCCCTTTTGTGAGCAGTAATGTTTATGGACACTTAATAAAGCCCCTTTGCTCCCTGTCTCCCCAGCCCAGAGTCTCTTGTTGTGGGTATGTCACATAATATATCTCTGTTCACCCTTTTTCCCCAGGTTCAGTAAATCCCAAGCCTTGCAGGCCTGGCCTGTACTGTGGTGCTCTCACAGGTGAGCCCTCTGTCTGTCCTGCTGGGTACCACTGCCCTGAAGGATCCTCCACATACAACAACCCTGAGCAACTGTGAGTACCTGCAGCGTTGGTGCAGCCAGATTTCACTTCCTAAAAACTCTGAATTGTGCCTGGGATTGAACCTAAACCACAGTCTTTGTGCACTGGGCAAAAGCAAAGGAATCTTTGTAACTGCAGTCACAGGTTTGGTGACTGCTAAGACTGACTGGGGCCATTTATGATTTCTGCTACTCAGCTCGTGCCTGGAATCAGATGAGAACTGTTTTTAATTTTGCCCTCTGTTTGCACTGGTCGTTGAACCCAGAAATCAAACTGTTTTTTAGAGGCTTTCTCCCCTCTCCCTGCCTTGTTTTGCCTTCCAGGTGTGTGTTTCCATACTACTGCCCCCCTGGCAGTGCCCACCCAGTGCCATGTGAAGGAGGGTCCATGGCCCTGCCCCTGCCTGGTCTGAGGGACTCCTTGGAGAAGTTCTGCAGGGTCTGTGCTGCAGGGACCTACCGCAGTGCCCCCCTGCTCACAGCCCCCTGCCAGCCCTGCCCCGCTGGCTTCCTCTGCCCACCAGGTACCTGGGGCAGTGGGGCAACAAACAGCAGCTCAGACTGGATGCAGAGAGCCCTCAGTTCTGTGTGGGCAGAGCTCTCAGCCCTCTGCAGTTATAAAACCCTGCTGGGGGCTCCCACGTGGATTTGCCACCAGATTTGCCCAGTGAAAGAGCTGGGAGAAAGAAACTGAGCTTTGTATTTAAATATGAGTTTATATTTAAATATGAACTAGGTGGGAAAATGTTGATTAACATATATGAATACACACATATGATTTATATGTATATATCTGTGTGTCAGTGGGATAAGCAGGTGGTCTCTGCCCCTCTCTTAGCACATGTTGGGGTCCCTAAGCAGTGCCTTTTCTCTAGGCAGTGAGAGCTACCACCAGCAACCTTGTCCCCGTGGCCACTACTGCCCTTCCCTGGCACCTGCCCCCCTGCCCTGTCCCCCGGGGACCCACGGGAGCAGCCACTTTGGGAAGCACAGAGGGGATTGCCAACCCTGTCCTGCTGGCACCTTCAACCACCTCCCTGCCCAGGCTGCCTGTTTCCCCTGTGGCAGCTCCTCTTCCTCTCAGCCTGGTGAGTTTTTGTGTGTGTTAAGTGTAGGTGTGCTTTTGAGCCAAAATTGGGCACTGAGGACATGATGAAGTGGGGTAAAGGTGACAAACTGGAAGGTAGGCAGCTGTGCCCAGTGAAGAGTGCACGTGCCTTACTCAGTGTGTGTGCAGCACTGTCCCAGCATTTCAAATTGAGTGGATTTGAGATGTTGAAGCACAAAGAGGGGCTTGGCAGCCTTGACTGACTGAGTCCTTACCCAGTCCAGGGGCTTAATGTACAGATGAATGGAGGGCTTGTCAAAACTGCTGCAAATGAGCAACTGGGCCTTTCTGCCTCTCTGCTGAAATGGGGCTGCAGGAAATGTCTGATGGCTGTGGGGCTGAAGGCAGGCTGGCTCCAGCTGCCTGCCCTCAGCTCTGCTCCAGCAGTGTCACTAAAATGAGCAGTGGGATTTGATGAAGGGGATTGAACACTAGAACTGCTCCTTTCCAGAGAGCACAGTTTTTATTCCTCACCCCAATCACCACTCTAAATCCAACCTCTTCTCTCTAAGGTGCTACCAGCTGTACCTGCCATGGGCTGAACAGGGCTTTCCAGCAGTCAGATGCCTCCTGTATCTGCCAGGCAGGTTATGTTTACTATGATGAGAGAGGCAGGAAAGACCCCGACAGCAACAGCGACCAGGACTGTCGACCTCAGGTAAAATTTGGCTTCAAAACAAAATTGTTTTGTGATGCACAGGAGGGGGAGAGTAATTGGCCCAGGCAGTGCTTTGGGCTGAAGACACAAGCAAGTCCTTTAACTATTTTTTGGGGGGGTTTTTTTGAGACCCTTGACCCTTCCTTGTAGGATAATGGCACTTGATTTCTTTACTAGGACATTATGAGGCTAAATTTAAATTCACAAGGCATGGAGGCAAAGGATACTTCCACACCAGGGCAGTGGGGAGCAGCACTGTCTCATGTAGATGACAAATGCAGGAATTTAAGCCTTCTTATGGTTGATGTGAAGTTCTTCATCAGACTTGCATGAGGGATTTGGATGGGAGGGCAAATTGCTGTGTTCTTTCTTGCTTTCCAAGTTGTCCTTTAACCTTATTAAAGGTTACTTTAGGAACTTCAGTCAGTGATTCTCACTTTTTGACTGGATTTCTGTAGCACAGAGATAAAACTTGTCCTCTGTTAGACAGCCCAAGTCTTTGTTGGGCAGTAATTAGACGAGCTGACAACACACAGCACCAGCAAAGAACTGCAGGCACTCTTTACGTTGAAGGTCTGATGACATGGGGAGGGAGGGAATTTTGGGGATGCTGTGAGTTGGTCGAAGTGCTGCCTGGTTTGCCACGTGCTGTGGGTGCTGTGTTTGCAGGTGGACGAGCTCTGTGCCCCCGGGCAGGTCCGTCTGGCAGCCACGCGACGCTGCGTCGTCCCCGCGCGCCACGACTGCTCCCCTGCCTGTGGGAGGGAGGGGGGAGAGATCCACGCAGAGCTGGGCATGTGAGTCATGGAATCATAGACTCAGCTGGGTTGGAAGGGGCCTCCCAGATCAAGTCCAACCCTTGATCCAACCCCACTGTGGTTCCCAGCCCATGGCACTGATGCCACATCCAGTCTTGTCTTAAAAACCTCCAGGGATGGAGAATCCACCACTTCCCTGGGCAGCCCATTCCAATGGCTGAGCACCCTCTCTGGAAAGAAATTCTTCCTAATATCCAACCCCCCTGTCCTGGGCAGGGAAACACTGAAGCTGGTTCTTGTTGTATGATTACCACTTTTTTTTCTCTTTCTGTATTGAAAATCTCCTCCTGACATGGACTGCACAGAAATCCAGTGTGTTAAAATTGTACTCTCTTTCTGTCAACTGTATTCTTAAAGCTGAGCTTTAGGGAGGGATGTGTAATGCTCTGTTACAGGACTAAGCTGGTCACTATTAGACACCAACCAAACTCAGATAGTGGGGGATCATGTTTTGGCCTTGAATAGCAGGCAAAGTACTGATGGGATGGTCAAATAGTCTGCTCCATCCTGTTTCCCATGGACACAGAGTAGCCCCACTTGTCATAATTTGTAGGATACTGGATCTGTCCTGCCCCCCAGTGTGTTGTAGCTCAGGGGTCATGACTGATCAGGGCCTTTTGTCCACTTGGCAGATGTCAGTGCAAGCAGTACATCTCTGCTGAGGAGCTCTGTGACCAGCTGTGCCTGCTGAGAGCCCCACGCATCTCCCTGGCATTTGGCACCCACAGGGAGCTGCTCCTGAGGATGGGTGAAGGAGAAGTGAGGGTAGGTCTGGGGGAAGGGAATGCTTTCTCAGCAGGCAGGTCTGGAGGGAGCTCTTAAAGATCACAGCTTGGGAAAGGGACTCGTGGGTCCTGAAGTTACAGGGTTGGTGCTTTACAGAGAAATGACAATTCCTGAACTGTAGGGGAAAAACCTCACCAGAGGAACCTTGTACAGCTGCAGTTAAGACTGGTCACAAACCAGGATCTGAGTCCAGTGTTGATTGTATCAGTGACCAGTGTTTCCCTCTCCTTCCCATAGGAAGTGGCAAATGTCCTGGGCCCAGATGAGCACGTGCAGAACAGCCAGAGGGTACATTTGGTCCTGTTCAGCCCCAGTGGAGTGCTGGGTTTCATTGTCTCCAGCACAGATGTTCTGGATGCATTTCTCATGGGTAAGGCTTGAGAGCCCCTGAGAGTGAACCTGAATTCCAGCCAGACTGAGCCATTTGTTTCCTTTCAAGTTGGCCCAGTGGGAATTTATTATCAGATGCTCCAAACTATTTAGAAATTATGGAAATACCTTGTTCTGTCTGGGATTAAACAGTGAGGAACTGCACTGACTGCACGGTTAGCTCCCTGGGAATGGGTCACATAAAGATTGCAGGATGATTCTGGATTTCCAAGAACTAGAAAGAAACCCCATTTGGAGGCAAATCTGTTGGCAACTGTGTGCTGGCTCCTGATTCCATTTGCTGCTCAATTAGGGTGGTGTGGCTGAGAGCAGAATTTGGCCTTGTGAGCTGTAATTGCCCACAGGCACAAAATAAATGGTTCTTCCTTGCCAAGGGTTGGGTGTCTTCACATGCTGCTCGTTTTGCAGGATTCATTGTGGTTTGTTCTGTTGCCTGGCAGGAGATTTCCCATCAAATCAGCTGCTGCAGAAAGGTCATCGATTCCAGAGGACTTCCTCCAAAGATCCCCAGGCCTTGCCCCTGGTTCCCAACCCTGTGGTGTGTTTGGAAGCAGGAGACACGATCCTTTTCCAGCTCAGCATCGATTCCCAGGGTGAGTGTTGCTGGGTCTGTGCTCCCTTTGCAGGTCTGTGTGTGCAGACCCGTTCAGGGCAGTGAGTCCACGTTTGCCTGTGTGAGCACATCCCTTCCCATCCCTGCTCTCTTGCCCTCAGGGGATCCCACAACTGCAGTCTGGGCTCTGACAGGGACTTACCTCATGGTTTTCACTTTTTAGTTGGATTTCTGTACAACAGACATGAAGTGTGTCCTCTCTTAGGCAGCACAAATCTTTGTTGGGCAGTAATTAAACTCAAATAAATGAGTTGACACTCACTGGCCCTACAAATGAAACACAGTTCTTTGCCAGCCCAGTGCCAGCTGTCCCAGCTGGGGGGGGTCAGAGCTGCTGACACTGTTCTGGACCCTTCCCAGATCGTGCATCCAGCCATTACCCTGTTTATCAGAAGCAGCATCTCTATAACAGCAACCCCAGCTGGGATTTTGGACCCTTCCGAAGGCTAAACCACCTCATCCAGGAGACTCACCTCAACCTCTCCTGGTAATAACTGCTGTGGATGACAGTGCATGTGTTATGTGTTACTCACTCCCAACTCCTGGGTGCTGTCCTGGGATTTGGGAGTGAGTCTGAGATGGAATCAGTAGGTCCTTGGCAGTGAAAATGTCAAATACGTGTTCAAATCCATGTCTTTACCATTATCACAGCTGGAGGCCAAAGGAAGCTTGGATCAACCCAATGTCTTCTTGGCTTCTCTCTTTCAGGTTTGCCCATGTTTTCCTGGAGTCTGGCACATATGTTTTCAGGGATAACACTGTCCAGGAGCACTTCCTGATTGTGACTGTGAATGAAGCCAACGTGAGCTGTGACCCCAGAGCTGTGCCCTTCCAGCCCTCCTCTCTGTTCCAGCTGGCCAGACATGGGGTTTTGAAGCAACAGGATCTGAACTTGGCTCCCAACTGGGCTGCTATCACAGGTACAGCCAAAACACTGGGACACCAACCTTGAGGCTTAACTATGACCTTTCTTGTACTTCTTGAAGTGTGTTTAAACAAGCATTTTCTTTGAAAACACCATCAAACCACTGGCTTTGTCAGCTTTAATCCTGTTCTCCTGTGGAGCTCCCCAAAGTTCACTGCCAAGAACCTGCCTCTGTGGGAGCTCAAGTGGTGAGAGAGGGAAGGAGCAGTTGTGTCTCACCCCACACCCTGCTCCAAGAATTCAAGTGATTGAGGGTGCTTTGTTTTCCTTGGCTGGAAAGCAGAAAGCGACACCAGTGTTTCCATGATAAACTAAACTGAAATTAAATACATCATTTCAAAGTTGACTAAAGGCTAAACACAAGGTCAGTTGAGGTCTTTCCTCAAAGCCAGACTTCTGGGTGAGTGCTTTGCACATACCAGTCCATCAGTGAGAGGCCAGTAAATGACAGAAATGAAAGTGTGGCTTGCAAGTGTGATCCTTGGCTGGGTCACCTCAGAAAACACTTTGCTCCTGGCCTGATGCACCAACCAAAAGGGGGAAAGCAGAAGCCCCTGTAATCGACCTGAAAGCTGCTAAATGTTGGTTTGGGGCAGGATACACAGTAGGTTCTGTGTTTCTCACTTCTTGCCATCCCTCTCTGCTTCCCCAGCCCTCCTCTTTGTTCTGGGCTCCCTCACCGTGGTGCTGACAACCCTGGCCATAGTGTTCCAGCCTGCTGGCCCTGCCAGCAGCCCCCTGAAGGGCTGGAAGCCACGCTGGAGGAGCCTGGGTGAGCCACACATCCCACCAGAATATATCCTCCTTAAGGACAGGTAAACCCCCTCTGCACGGTAGGTATGAAAGTCTGGACAAGAAATCTGTCCTTCTGCTGGAGCTGGGCTGGTGATAACTGCAGTATCTGAATTCTCTGAGAAGAATGAGATGCTCTTCACCCTCTTCTGTCACTCCCTCTAGCCTTCAGTTTTATCAGATGCTTGGTCCTCGAGGCTCTGGAGGAGATGCTGCTTCTGGGGAGAAAGGAACAGCCCCCAATGCAGGTGAGGTGCTGGGCCAACCCCAGCTGTTCTCCAACTGCCTTCTTCCCACTTACTCCCCATTTTGTTGTCCTGTGTTAACTCTCTGGTGTGAGAATGGTGTCCACATTCACCCAGGCACACATCCTGCCATTCTGGGTCCCTGTGTTCTCCTCAGTCAGGCAGTGTAACCCCCCTGTGACTGGAATGGGGTGGAGGTTTCTCCCTTAGGAGTCAGGAGAGGAAGTGGCCAGCCCCGAGAAGCCCTTTAAAAACGGTAGCAAACTTAAACGACCGGTAAAGAAAACAAAATCTTTACAAATATTTCCCTTGGCTTCTTCTGTTGGTCCTTCTTTTCTCCGAAGGCACGTGACTCCTGGGCTTTGTTTGCTTTCTGGGAATGACCTCACCTTGGGAATTTCGGGGTGTTCAGAGGGAACAGCAGATGGCAGCATGAAGTGGTGCTGGGAACAGCTCTGAGAGCAGCAGCAGCATCCCGAGTTTTCTGGGCGAGTCGGGAGCTGATAGTAACGCTCTGTCATCCTCCCCCTCACCACCTCTTGCCTCACCCATTTCAGCACAAAATGCTGTTGTCCCCCACGGGCAGGTAGTGGGAAATAAAGCCCGTGGCCAGTGTTTCAGGGTGAGCCCTCCCCTGTGTTTCAGGAGAGCCCTTGGCACGGAGGGTCCTGGAGGATTTCAGCGCCCGCACCCTCTATGACAAGCTGGAGGATCAGAACCTGCACGTGGCAGCTCAGCTGGCAAAGCACAGGATGGACGTGCTGGGGTTTTACAACGGGATCAGCCACAGGATTCAAAGCCTTGTGGTCAGTGGGAAGAAAGATTTGAGGGAAGGGAGTCTTGGAAACGTGACTTTTGTTAAGATAAATGGTTCCCCTGAAGTGACAGTTTATTGAGGGATGTGTCTTCCCCCTTTCAGTGTGTTATTTTGGCATAAAATAGTTTTATGTAGTTAAAATAGTTTATCTAGTTAGTTAGTTTATATGGTTAATTAATAGTTTCTATAGTTTAAATAGTTTTTATATGGGAGGCAGAACGTGGAATGGGTGGATTGCAGGTGTAACATTGCTAGCAGAGTATAACAGAGTGTAACCCAGAGTATGACACTGCTGCTCTCTGTGAACAGGACATGGTGCAAGCGCTGGACCCTGATGCCCTGAAAATCTTTGCCAGGCAAAGGATTTGTGGGCACAAACCTGCAGACAACAGCAGGGCAGCAGAGGGTGATGAACAGGGTGATGAACACTGTGGGAACACCTTCCAGCCAGGTGAGAGGACCAGAGAGCAGAGCAAGGAGAGGAGGAGTGTAAGAGTGAACAGGTTAAAACCAAGAGCTGGCTCATACACACAGAGATCCCACAAGGCTGTGTCTGTCAGTGTTGTTCTGGAAGAGCTGGCTGACTCTTCATCTCAGTTCAGTGAGAGGAGAGGGTCTGTCAGCTCGGGAAGAGATAAACACATGTTTATTTGGAAATGTTGTACAATATGAGGCACCTTGTGAAAATTCCAAAGGAAGGCTCCTGCTCTTGGTTCTGGTCTGGGTGTAATTGTAGTTCTTCAGGTGGTTCTGCAGGAGCCCATTTGAATTGTTTATCAGGTTCATCAGGTGCTCCATGGCAGGAGGTGAGAGAGTTAATGAAAGCTCTGGAAGTGCTGCTTGGGAATGCTCCGTGCAGGAATGGAGCTGTGAAGGGAGAGCTGGAGCACAAGGTCCAAGCACAGGATGCAGTGCAGGTTGTGCCCTCCCTGGGCAGCCTGGCCAGTGGCAGGAAATCAGGAGTGCAAGGCCAGGTGAGTTGCAGGTGTCTGTTGTTGTTCCATCTCTCACCTTTCTGCTGGTTTTTCCCTCTCACTCATTTCTTTAACTCTTGGGCCCTTTTTATCCCACAGGATCACGAGCTGCCTCAGCAGTGGGAGCTCTTCAGCAGGAAGGATGCTTTTTTCAGCTTCCCTGGGCATGCAGAGCATGGTAAGGGCAGTGCCATAGCTGGGGGTGCCATGGGTGCTTTCAGAGATCACAGAGAGGGCTGACTCAGTGAAGTCTGGGGTACGACAGGTGTGTATGTTTGCTAAGAGAGCAAATGTATAATTACTTCTTCCCATTTTTGGTATTTATTTTCATGTATTTGTTTTTTGCTGAGGTGCCAGTTCAAGGGAGCCACTTCTGCCTCCTCTGTAAGAGAAGTGCAGGAGTTTTCATCCCTACAGACCCTTTACACCTTTATATCAAGTGACCAACTGTAGACAGGAGAATGGGAGTCATTGCACTGATTAAATGCCAATATGGGGAGGTCAGGAAGATTCTGTACCATCAGTTCTGTGCTCCCCACAGCCTCTGGTTGGGTGTTCTCTCTGCTCAGTGCAATATTTTCCTTCCTGCAGCCATCCAGCCATGAAAAGCCTCTTCCTTTAGGCTTAAAAGCTTTCCCATTTCTCCAAGGTTTAGATCTCCAGTTGCCTTACCTGACTGAGTTGGAGGTAGAGGGCCTGGTAGCAGCTTCCCCCCTTGCCAAGACCCTGTGTGAGATCAAGCAAGCCTTGGTGAACCTACAGGAACCTTCAGACCCTGATAATCCAGGTAATAAATCTTGGTCTGACTGCATTTTCTGTTTCCCTGTAGTGGATAGAAGATTACCAAGGTGGAGAAGTTATCTCTCACCCCTGGTGCCTGATAAACACCAATATCTGCTGCAGGTCATTAGAAGGAAGTCACCAGAAGGTCAATAAGCAGACATCAATGCTTGACTAATTCACACATGTGGATTTGTTTCCTTCTTTCTTCCACTGAATTAATTTTATTAATTTGTTTATCAGCATCAGAAAAGGTTTCTGGGGAAAGTTGTACAGCCAAGATCTGTGATCTTTGGAACCAATTTACCAACAAGAGAGTTCAGCTGGTTTTCTTCATGTGTACTGGCTTACAGCAGTAAATAAGGAGTTAAAATAACCAGGATTCTTCTGAACTGAACATTTCCTCAAGCAGTTGCTGAATTTTTAGGCTGTGACGCTCGGAGTTCGAAATTAATAATGGTGTGGGTTTGGTGTAATTATGGGTGGATCATTTGCATTATTTTGCAATTCAGATCCAGGGGGTTTGCAAAGGCCTGGATGTGCCATGGATGTGCACAAACCCTGGAGCCCCTGGGCAGGGATCAGTGCTGGCTGTAGGTCCTGATTTGTACCCTGTGGTGGCACAGCAGCCCCTGGTGCTCTGCTCTGCACTCCCACCCTGCCCTCATTCTGAATTTCTCTGGCAGACAGCGACCATCAAACCAGCGTGGGGAGCTCAGCCCTGCTCTGAGCTGCTGGGGCTGCAAACAGGGCTGGAGCTCTGCTGCTGGCATGGAGAGGAGCTGCCCTGCTCACAGGATTGAAGGCACAGAAGCAGAAGCATTTCATCTCCTGCACAGTAGAATAGCCACCAGCTCACTTCCTTGAGGAACCTTAGCCCTGGCAATGGCTGAAGGTGGACTGTGGGGCAGTGTGTGTGTGTCTGAGGACAGAGCTGCTTTACCTGAAAGATCAGAATGGATTCGTATCTAATTAAGGATGTATTTAGCGAAATACATAATGGGTAATCCATATTCTGTTTGCTTAACCTTGAAATGCTTTCACACTGCTCTTGGATTATCAATAATTTGTGGTCTGGAGAAGGAAGCTGAGCCTTCTTGATGTCACTGATTTTAGAGTTCTCACTGTTAAGTCAGTGAAGCAGAAAACATAAGACCACAGGTGGCATAACCCCCCCAGTTTATCAGTTTATTCTGTACAGCTTTTGTGATCTCTGATATGAAGGATGTTTGTGACTTTTTCAAGTATTGTAGAGCCACACTTTTAAGCCTTGCCCATCCATGTTTTCAGTACACTCATGCTAATCTCAGTAAGTTCTACTGGCAGACACCCTCAGGGTCTCTACAGATGTGATTTTTCTGAGCAAAGAAGCCAATTAAATTATTCCTGTAGTGGTGACTGCAGGGATCTGTGCAGCTGCTGGACTCCAGTGCTGGGAGCCTGAAATTAAACTGCAAACATCCTTCCTCCCGTTCTGCTTCTGCTGACCTGTCTGTGTGAGAGCAGGAGAGCCTGGCTGTGAGGGGGGCACTGTTTCTGTGCAACAGGAGCAGCATCACCTGCTCCATCCTCACAATATTCCTCAGCTCTGGGTGAAGTGCAGCAACACAAGGTTTGCTGACTGTGAGCCAGCCCAGCCCCTTGGCAACCCCCCCAGGTGGGATTGAGCTCCCAGAGCAAAGCCTGCTCTCCTCTCACTGCAATATTTACTGACTTGCTTGTGTGTGGAGAGGTTTGTGAGCCTGCTCCTTCCTGGTTCCTCGACACAGACCTGTGTTTGCTCCTTCTGCCTTTGCATAACCAGGGGGGGTGTGAAGAGAGGGACACTTGGTTGCCCAGGAGGCCAGACAGAAGCTCTCAGGTTTGCTTCCACTGGCAGGTGTGTCTGGTGGACCCAGAGGAGCTGCAGGGGGGGTTTTTTTTTGGCCCTCATCGACTCATTTTGCTGGTTCCACGTTTTCTGAGCTCTCTCCCACACACAAAAGGTTTGTTTCAGTTCCTTTGCAGCTTCACCTTGGGAGAATTTAGGTACTTTACTGACACTTGGGAGGGACTTCCAGAAAATACAAACACTGCAGAGCACCTGTACGTCACTGTGGTTGCCTGTTGTGGAATGTAGTAGTGAAAAAAAACCCCTGTTGTTGCTCTCTTCACTGCTTTCTATTTTAGGTTATCAGCAGATATGCTTATAACAGTCCTACATGGAGGTAAGAGCCTGCAGTGCTTGCTGTCTCTGATATCCACAGGGAAACGTGGTACCCAGCAGGTGATAAAGTTATCTCTGGGATTTGGGGTTGTATTTGTAAAAGGCAGAGTGGAAGGCAGTAGTAAATACAATTTGTCACATTTTTATTGCAGCAGTTTCTCAATGAAAATGTTTTGTTTTAAATAAAAAAGAAAAAAAAGACATGATGTGGAATTCTGCTCAATGTTTTCTTTATTTCCCCCGCTGTGGTTTTCTTAACAAATACACTTAAGTTATAAGTAAACAATTCAGTTTCAAAATGTTTTGGGTCTTTTTTTTTTTTCCCCCACAAAACCAAAGAGTATCAATGAAAAGAGCAGAGTTTCCCAGTGTATCTCTTCATGCTCAGTTGATAGTCCCTTGGGGAGAACAAATAAAAGGAGGAGTGGTGCAATCATCGTGTTTATTCTGCTTCTGAAGTATTTACTGTTGACAACTCATTTTATAGTGTTTTATGGAATCTCCTGGAAGTCCAGCAGTGTCTGGAGTAGCTGTGAAGTCTCCTCACGTGTAAAGGGTGCTGGTTCCCTGGAGCTGCTGGGGAGGGGGTGCAGGGTCACTGAATTTGGTGTTTGGAGAGGGGTCACAGGGCTGTTGGTGTTTCTTTGGTTGCCTTGGTTTGTGGCTCTCTCAACAGAAAATGAAAAGGCCCTTTTCAACACTCAGTGTAAAGTTCAGCCTCTCTTGGAGAGCATCAAATGCTGCTGTGGCTGTGAGAAGAAAGGGGTGGTTGGGATCCCTGGGAAGGAAGGGGTGGTTGGGATCCCTGGGAAGGAAGGGGTGGTTGGGATCCCTGGGAAGGAAGGGCTGGTTGGGATCCCTGGGAAGGAAGGGCTGGTTGGGATCCCTGGGAAGGAAGGGGTGGTTGGGATCCCTGGGAAGGAAGGGCTGGTTGGAGTCCCTGGGAAGGAACCTCTTTGGTTTAGTGCTGTGTGTGACTCTGAGGTCTGAAACGAGCTCCTGCTGATCCTGTGTTCCAGTGTGGAACTGTGATCAAGCCTCCCAGTGTGTTCCCTGTGCCAGAGGCTGTTCCTGATGGTGTTTTGTGGCACTTCCAGAGGCTGCCCCTGGCTGTGCTCATCACCTGGTTAATCCTTCCTCTCACACACCCAGATATGGAACCTTTAAATGCTGTGAGAATGAAAGGTCCAATGAAAATATCTAATGAAGGCATATATATATATATGCCCAATGAGGATTTTTGAGGTCCTGAATCATAGTTCTCAATTAAAATGCTCCCAGATTTGGAGTATTTTTCGATGGGGATCATCTTTGCATAGCTGACATGTCTCTTGTTTCATTGCCAAGGCTCTTTGTAGCTTCCTGCCCTTGAATCCTGCCTTCTGTGTGCTTTCAGGTGAAGTTGAGATGGCAGCTGTGCATGGCCAGGTGAAGAACTTGCTGCAGAACCAAGATAGAAAGATAAAGAGGGTTTGTGCTCTGGAGTCCCAATTTTAGCCTCTGAACATCCTTAGCTCCCCTCAGAGGCAATGATGTTGGACATTTACTGAAGGCAGAGCTAAACACCAGAAACTGGACTCTGAAATTAAGGCTGGTTTTGAAAATGCTCCAGTGAAAGTCAAGGTTGCCTTCATGTAGTACAGAGATCTCTCAGTTCCACCTCCAGGAAATATTCTTTTGAAAGTTTCTGGCTTTAATACCATGGTTTTATCCTGTACAGGGCATGAAGGTTCCCAAGAAGCTGTTTTCACACCACTGCTGAAAGACTACAGCATTGTCACTCCAAAATTCCTGGGTGTGAGCCTGAATTAAATGTTTCTATAGCCTTGTTCTCAAACATGAGAGGAGAGAATAACCTATTACTTGTGCTCCTATGGGAGGAATAAAAGCCTGAAGTAAAGAGGTTTTTTAATTTATAGTCAAAATGGGAAATCTTTTTTTTTTTTTTCCCCAGAACTAAAAAACTATAAATGAAGGAGAAAATGCTTCTTAATCTCTTTGCATTGTGTGTGAAGTCCTGGAGCTGTGGATGATGTGGTGTGTCCGTGGAAGTACAAGGATTATGTTGGATCTTATCAGCTGATTTTTCTCTCTTCTCTCTGCAGCTCAACTGAATAAATGTGAATATTCCAAAGTTCTACCTGACAGAGGGAAAACTAGAAAATCTGGCAAAAAAAGCCAAGTTGCTTTTGGAAGTTCCATCCCCGGGTGAGCCCCTGAGCTGAGTGAAAGCAGTGCTGACCCTTTCCTTAGGGCCCCAGCACTGCCCAGGAGGGTGTTGTGTCTCTACCACAGGTAAAAGGAGTCGTTCCCCACAGGGCAACAGGGATGAAACTGGGGCTGCCACTTCCAGAGGAACTGGGAGACACCAGCAGTGGCAGGTGGAGGGAGTTCTTTGGTGCTGAGCTCTGGAGGCCACCTTTATCCTTGGTTTATTCCTTGATTACACACTGAATTTATGGTTGTCAGAAGCCTGAAAGAGCAAATACTTCATTTCTGAGCACACAGTCCCCTGACTCAGAACAGCAGGGAATCACTCTGGAGCCAGGGAAATGCCCAAAGACTTTGGTCCTCACAGACAGTGACAGGAGGACAAGCTGCAGCCCCAAGCTGGTTTATCTTTAACACAGTAGTTTTGTCTCTGGAAACGTTGAAGTGTTCAATTAACAAGTTCTTCTAATTTTATCTTTTACCTCGCAGCTTCCATAAATAACTTTATAACTCCTGAGATAGCTCCTATCTTCATGGGATGGACCCTGTCCCATCTTACACAGAGCTGGTGATTCATCAGTCCAGCTGATCTGCTGTGCTGAGCACTTGTGTGTGAACCACGATGGGAAACATATTAAAACTGTGTGTAAAAATGCAGATCATCTTGCAAAACCTATAGCCTATAGAACTCTTCTTCCTCAAGGTTCCTGTTAAAAAATAGAACAGGTTGTAAAACCTAATGACCAAGAGCAGGACTTTTCTCTCTACAACACCCAGTGGTACATTGATCTCAGATAAATTCACAAGCAGTTTTAAACTTGCAGCACTGTTATGCAACTCTTTCATTGCTGAAAATATTTTGAATCAAACAGAAACATCTCCAAAATGTATTTTTTTTAACTGTGACCCCCAAATAAGCAGAGGGCTGCTGGGAGTCCCCAGTGAGGTTCACATGCAGTGAGAATCACCTGTGTCTGTTTTTGTGAGAACTGTGTGACAATCTTGGAAGAATTCAGTGTTTCATGGGAAAGTGGTGTCATATTTTCAGCAGGGAACTGATGCCCAAGGGAAGAAATTAAGCAGGATGAGATCTTGTCTTTGAGTAAGTCAGGTGTGCAGTCATTAGAAGAACTGGAAGAAACCTGAAGTGAGGAGGAGGAAGAAACCTGAAGTGAGGAGGAGGAAGAAACCTGAAGTGAGGAGGAGGAAGAAACCTGAAGTGAGGAGGAGGAGGAAGAAACCTGAAGTGAGGAGGAAGAAACTTCGTTTTCCTTATTGCCTTTTACTGACTTGGAAGTATTAGACCCTGGAAAAGAGAGACCTGGAAATTCCACTTCTATCTCCCAAAAGCAATAGGCATCGATTCCGCATCTCCCCCTCACCCATCTGTCAGCCAGTGGAAGTTCTGGCAAATCAAAGCCCAAAATACCACCAAGTATGCACAGTTCCCTGTGGGAAATCTGCTGCAGCCCATCACTCCCACACCTTGGAGCCACCAAGCAAACAGCTCTTTATTTTGCCATTCCAAAACCACACCAAGTGTACACCTGCGGTATTCCCGTGGGGAGAAAAGCTGCTAATAAGCCTATTTCTTGGAGCAAATGTGCCAAGGCAAACACAGATAAAGTGAAGAACGTGGCAGGGAGGAAAGCTGGTGGTTTCCATGAGCCCCAGCTCTTGCTAAACCCTCCTGGAGAGCCCAAGTGCCCGGGTCTGACCTTTGCGAGCGGCGCCGGGGAGGCGATAACTGGGTTGTGGTCAACAGGGAAGTCAACATGTTGTGTGGGTCAAAGGCCTTTTGGAGCCCTGGCTGTTGAGGTCAGACACTGCCTGGCAGGTGAAACTGTTCTCCAAAGCCTCTTGCCTGAAGCTCTGAGCTCTCCAGGATCCACAGGCTGAGCAGAGTGACGGAATACTCCGAGTTGGAAGGGACCACAAGGGTCATCGAGTCCAGCTCTTGAGTGAATGGCCTGGAAGGTGAAGGACAGGAAGGGTGAATGACCACAGGCTGGAGAACCTGGGCCAGCAGCCCTTTGGAAAGGGGCCATCTGATGAATATGCTCACAAGTGATGCCAGAGGGGTGTTTGTGGCCTGGATCTACATCACAGCACTGCTGCAGGAGTTGGAAATTGGAACTATAAAAAGACCTGGTTCTCTCTCGTTACGTGCTGCTGGGAAGTTGGATTTGCTCCATAAACATGAAATTTTGATATATTTTGCTATAAATGAGGTCAGGACCTGGGGGGGTTTCTTTGGTCTTGTCAGAAGAGCCAGAGTTAGTTTTCTCTCCTCTAGCAAAAGAAGGGTTGTACACTCAGTAAACAGTCCTCAACATCCTTCCTGGGGAAATAATATTAAATTTAAGATGTAAATGTTATTTGATCCACAGGCAAAATGTCCACCAGCAAATGTCTCCCATCAATGATTTACCACCCCAAGGAGTTTTCCTGCAGTGTATTTACCTGTGTTTTTTAGGTCAGCAGTAACTAAGAACGAGGAAGACTTTGTAGTGCTGTAAATCCTTTGCTTACCTTGGCTTCTCCACCCTCTCTTAGCAAACTGCAGCTCTAAACCCCTTAGCTAAGCTCAGAAAGAAAGTGTTCATGCACAGAATCACCCCTCTTGGGTTTTATTCTTTTGTGGTCCCCCTCTTTGTTTTTTTTCACTTGCTGACACCTTTGCCTTCTGGACTGGGAGGAAATTTGACCCTGGGTTGTGAAGATCCTGCTCTCAAGGAGAAATTCACCTTGTGGAGGAGTTTAGTCTCAGCAACAAGCTGGATCCAGCTGTGATCCAGGGAAGCTGAGCAGCTCCTTCCCTTCTGAGTTTATATTCAACCTCCCTGGGTGGTGCTGGGGGAGTGGGGGGCACTTCTCCTGCAGCCCAGCTCACCTGCCCAGGAAGGAAAGCTCAGCCACAGCTGGGGACTGGGACATTTGTCTTGGGAACATTCTGTCTGTTCAGCACAGAATGAACTTTCCTCCAGAGCAGCTCAGACCTGGCTATTCCAGACAGAAATGAGAGTAATTCAAACCTAATCTAGTAGAGCTGGTTTGAGACCCTTGAGAACTTAGGACAAAATTCAGCCACAATGAAGGGACTGGTTCCAGGCAGGGCTGTGCTGCTCCCAGTTTGGCAGAGGACTGCAGAGAGCTGGGGCACGAAAAGCTCAACACAGCTCCCAGAATGACTGAGCTGGACTCCTGAAATGAAATAACAGCATTGTCCCTCTGACCTCACCCCAGGAATGCACCTGGAAATGGGGAACTTGCTATAAAAGTAGCTGCTTTTCATTGTTATGTTGATAAAGCTGTTAATGTTTGTGGTTTGGGGAGTATTTGGGAACCCCGGTGGAAAATTGGAGCTGAGGTTGTTTGGACTGTTGGCACAGGTTTGTGTTTTCTTTTCTCCACCACTGGTTTTTAGGTGAGTGGAGCCAGGTGACAGCATCACATCGGGTTGTTGCTCCAAAAACCTTGCAGGGATTCAGGCCTCCAGTTCTGGAAGCACAGGGACATCCTCAGATGAAAGGCTTAGTGCTGCTGGTTCTGTAAGTCAGCAATTCCCTGCCAGCACATCCTTTGTGTGACAGGATGGGAACTCTCAGAACTCATAAAAAGGCTATTTCTGAGCCCTGCTGCTAGGTCACAGGCATCTTATTTATGTACCGGGCAGACACAGACCAATTTTTCTGGGATAAAATCCCTGTCTTGACTTCAGTTATCATCTGTTACAGTCCCACAGGAAATGACATTTGAGGTGTGTACTCTGCCCTTAACTCATTCTTTTGGGATGACTTTTTGGGATAACAAAACACCACATGGGTAAAAAGAAGGTCTTCACTGAGAAAAGATGACAGATTTGCTTTACTGGGGACAGTGGAGATGGCTGAAATGATCAAATTAAATCCAAGGGCAGTTGCTGAATTACTGCAATTTAGGAACTGGTAGCTTGAGACTGGAATAATCTGAGAGGATCCCCCTGCACTGGCCTTTCTGGGCTGTCTGTATTCTGTGGTTTGAAGTAAGAGCCTGACTCTCCTGCTCATGCTCCTTCCTTGTGATCAGGGGAGTTTACAAAAGCTTTTGCTGTCTCCGGGTTTCTTTCTGCAAGGTTTTAATGTGATTTCTGTGATCTGTTTCTTCTGTACCTCTTGTCCCAGCCTGCCCCTGCTTTGCCTCTTGCCCTGTCCAGCTCTGGATAGTCTTGTCCTTACACCCCTTGTCTTACAAACTGAAATTCTCACTAGCCAGCCTTTTCCTTCTTCTTTAAAAATGGAGAAGGCTACTGTGTGCTGCAGGCATCTTTAAAAATAGCAGTATGTGTGTTTTTCTTCCTCTTTCTGTCACATAAGTAGTGCTTCTGCCTGGCTGGTTCCTCCCCCAGCCCTCCCTGTAGGCAGGGAGCAGAACCCAGCTCAAAATCAGCTGCTGTGAGGGAGCTGAACTTTAACTCTCCCCCTTCCCCGAGTCTCTGGCACCGCTTTTGCCCCCAGGAAAAATAAGATTCTTCAGGTTATCAGGCTTTCTGCCTTGGGGGAATTCCCTGTGCTTTGTCTTGTGGGTCTTATCTACTCACTTACTCAACATATTCTGGTTTTTGTTTGTGCAGAACTTCTGATACTGCTGAGCTGTTCCACACAGTCCATTTGCCCACACACCTTTGGTTTCCTCCCTCTGCCCACCTTTCTCCCCATCCCTGTTGCTCCCAGGACTCTGCTGAGTGTATTTTATACCCTGTTTAAAATTCAAACATCAGAACTGCTGCTGTTTAAGTGCACGCTCCGATTTGAGCTTCCTCAGACTATCAAGGAAATAATTGGGATTTTAACTTAATACCTGGATAGGTGTCACTGCTCCATCAGAAAGCCTGGTCTGGGATAGTGGGTCAGTCTTACAGGGCTCCAGGCCTGGCCAGAGTAGGAATTTCTGCCTAAGAAGCAAGATTTGTACAGAGCAATGTGGTTTTTCCTGTAGTTTCTCAGTTGCACAGCCCCAAGAGTTGTCTGTTTTCCAGTTTTACGAGAGTGGTGGCTGGAGAAATATGGAGAATATGTGGGGCTGGAACAGAGGGACAGAGCAACTGAATGGCTGAAGAAATCATGGCATGGAAAAATAAATAATGCAACCACTTCCTATATTTTTATTGTCAAGACAGTCTCATAGTTTAGGGCATTTCTTGCCTGCTGACTGATAAAATCATTCACCTTGAGATTGGGTTGTTGATCTGTCAGTGGATGTACAAAAGGACCAGTTACAGAGTCTCTGTTGGGGTAAAATTTGGAGGGAAGGGGCTCAGCAGCAGTTGAGTTGTGCGAGAAGCTGAAGGCCACACTAAAGGCCAGGCTATTTTTACTGAAAAATCACTGTTTTTCATGGTGTTTGAAAGGATCAGTTCAGCTGAACAGACCTCAGGTGCTGTGACAGCACATGGGTTTGGAGACTTCATAGCTGTCAAACCCACCTCCTTTGGCAGAGAAATCTGGTACCATTTTTACTGATTTTTGTCTTTTCTGCTTATTTTACACTTAACTAACTGTCTCCTGTCCTGAAGAATATTTATTACATTCACTTGGGAACAGAGAAAAGCTTCTGCTTTATAGCTGTGAGTGTTGAAATCTGGTTTTGGGGCTTCAGGGGGTTGTCTGCTTCCAGGGAGTTAAACACATAAGCTGCAGAATTGGAGGCTGAATTGGCTTATTGCCCATTTTTACAGCACTTACACATCTTCCTGATTTTGGGAATGGCTTCAATGTCCTGCCCTCTTCTTCTGGGATATTTTCCTTGGAAGACCTCTGGCTTTTCCAGCCTCCCCTGTGGCTCCCTGAAACACAGGTAGCCTCAGGCTCAGCTGCTGGAGGTGGGGTGTGTTCTTTGCTGTTCTTAAACCTTCAGCAGTTGGGCTTCTGAACTCCCTTTCACAGAGATCTTTTTATTTGTCGAGGTCGTTCTTGCTTTTCAAGAAAAAGAACAATTATTTTTCTTGTTCGTTTTGGATTTTTGCTTGAAAACTTCGTGAAACACGGGGCAGAAGGAATTAGTCTTCCAGCCTCTTCAAAAAGAATCATTGCTGCTGCAATTAATTTTCCAGTTAAAGGGGTATTAATTACGAAACATAGTGGTGTTTTGGTGTGGGTTGTTAAATAAAAGACATAGTTCCAGGCTATTTAGGGGGTTTGCTGATGGGTCTGCTAGAAAAAAAAAAATCATGTTTGTCCTTAAATGCATCGCTCTGACTGGGCATTCTCCTTGAAATTCCTGGCAAAACATTACAAGGGTTTTTAGCAGCACCAAACCAGCTAAAGTTGATTCCAGCTGAGCTTTGTTTCCTAAATAGCTTTCTTAGAAATGTGAGCATTTAAATGGTGCCAAATGAGCTTCGAAGATACCATCTCCCAGGTTACAAAAGGTGACTCTGCCGGTGTGGGGGATTAGGGTTGGTCCGGAGAATCTGCCGGGTGGAAAACAACTTTGCACCTGGAATTCCCGTGTTCGCCCTGCATTTCATTGTCTGCCTCGAATTTCCCCACCTCCGAATTATAAAAACTCTTCTTTCAGCTCGAAAATAAACCTCCCGACGTGGAGCTGAAGGAGAGGCTCAGCTGAGGTCCGAGCAGGTCCTAACTGTGATTAGAAATGCAAAGTGCCCCGTGCTTTGTGGTGCTGCTGCCTGGAATCCGATGGATGGAGCGATTGTGGGCTCTGCAAGTGCTGCCAGAAAATATCTGCTCCCCCGGGGGGGTCTTTCGTGCTGGTGGGTCTGGACTAGTTTTTTCAGTCGTTGCAAAATAATGTTTTGGGAAAAGTTCACGAACTGACTTAGTTAAGGCCAGTAAAGTAACAAGGCATGACTGAGGAGGAGGAGGAGGGTGTTTTTCCCCTGTGAAGGTCTCTGGTATCAGAAGGAATTCTGCAGCCAGCTGGGAGTGGTCAGAGGATGGGGCTGGGTCAGATGGTTGGGGTCTCTGCAAATCGGGATTTTGGAATTCTATAGAAATTTCTGGGCTATTTGGCACCATAATCATATTCTTCAGTGCAGTTTTGTGTCTCTCCTTGTGGTTTGCCTGAGCGCTGATGTGACCTTACTGAGAATCTGCATCACAGGTTCTCAGCAAGGCCCCTTGGTTGCCCTGAGGAGGTGCCACCCCAGAGTTCTGTGTGTGGTGGCACACCAGCAGTAATCTCTTGAGTTACAGGAATAGATGGGCTGTGAGTTGGGTGTGCCTTCCTACCATCATTTCTATTTTCAGCAGGTGTTGAGCTGCAGTTCCCTGCAAATGTTTGCGTCACGATATGAATTTCTGTGCTTTGTTTCCTCTGTTTTTCTTTCCTGGGCCAGCAGTGTCCGGGTGTCTGCCAAAGAGATTCCTTGCACGAGAGGTGGTGCATTAGAGAAGGTAATGAGGAGAGTTTTCACTGTATGATTTGGCTGCAGTTTCTGTTTCAAAATGTGGACCCTCCCTATGAGTTGGTGGCACTGAAGGCACTCTCACAACTCTTCACTGTAGCCCTCCAGTCTTCACTCAAGTCTTGACACCTCAGGCTCTCTCAAACAATTCTTCAGCTCTTAAATCATATTCTGTGGTTGAAAATGTAATGCAGGGAATTCCTACTTAGTTATTTGGAGAGGGAATGAGTGTCCTGCATGAGGTCTGCAAAACTGATGTACAGGAAAGGGGGACTATGATCTGCATAGTCATCACTGAAAAGTTTACATACTACACTTCAGTGTTAAACACATCTCTTCTGCTAATGCCAAAATCAGTTTGGTATTTGAGCATAAGGGAAAATCCAGCCCTGGCACACATTAGGACTTATCTCTCTCACACAGTTATGGTGGAAGGCAGGTATTATGTGTTACCATCTTAAAGCTTGACTCACTCCAAGATAAATTGCTCAATAACTCTGACCTGTTCAAAATCTGTGTGTTAGGAAGCAGGACCTAAAATCCCACTGCCTAATTCCAATATTAAGTCTTGCCATGACTAAATTTTTGAGGGTCAGGAGACAGACCTCACGACAGAGCAACCAATACAACTTGCCAGCCTGGGTAGACTTTCACACACTGCATTGCACAACAGTTTTTGCCATCCTTAAATTCTCCCTTTCCCCTTTGCTGCAGAGCAGCCCTTTGCCTTGAGCCAGCTCTCCCTTTTCATTTTGCTTGCCCAGAATGCAGGAATTGTCAGTGACACAGAGGTGAAAGGGGAGAGAGTGTGTTCGGATTTTTAGGTGCTGGGGAGATGCTGAGGGCCAGTTCAAACCAGAGAAAACCGAGCAGAGAAGCTGTTGTGTTCAGCAGAAGGAGGTAAAGGAAAGCTGTGAAATTCTGTGTAATCAGTGGGGACATCAGACCTGTCCAGGCTGGCTGAGGCTGGAGCAAGAAGGCAGAGTTTTGTGTTGAAGAAGGATTTCTCAGTTTATGAGCTAGTGAGTTAACTCTTGGCATGCTTAGTGGAATTGTAGTAAAAAGAAACAGCCTGTTTGAAGGTCTATTATCTCACAGTTCAAAATCTGCTGCTCTCCATTGCATATCTTAGTAACAAGTTACTGAGAGCAGTGTTTGTTCCTGCTGAGGCTGCAGAACTGACTCAGGGCATTTACAAGAAAGAACTCAGTGGAGGAAATAGCATTTTCTTTTTGTTTTAGCACCCAGCACAGAAGTATTTCTCGTGATTCATTTGTTCCTGCGTGTTTTCTCACCCCTCAAATGATGATAATAATAATAATGAGGGTGTGCATGGGGTAATAATAAACCTACATGAGACTGGAGGCTCTGTGTGATACAGGCTGTGCAAGGCTGAGTGAAAAAGCCATACAGAGACCTGACCAGGAAAGCAAATTATTTTCCTTCCCAGCTAGAGTATAAGGAGCTTGCCAGCTCAGTTTTTCAGAGCCTGGATTAGAGTGTATTCTGCCCAGATCTGGAATTGAACTGAATCCTGATAACATTTTTCATTTGGGAGCCACGAGCACACAAAGTTGCCATGGTGAAAATCCTGAACCTGCTCACGAATGGGAGACAAAGCAGATTAAAGAGAATAAATGATGCAGTGCTAAGTGTGAGAATTGATGTGTGATGCTGCTACTTAAAAACTCGTTATGAGATTGGAGGGAAGATGCTTCTGTGTGTGTTTGAGTTGCTGAAGTTTGCAGCTGGATTGTGCCACCTTCTCCCTGTGGACATAGCAGTGCTCTCTGAGTTTATGGGGTTAAAAGAGGCCTGTGTTGAGTTCCACACTCTCTTGCATCAGATCCCAAACCCTCATGCCTTGGATGTCAACAGAGGATGGTGACACTGGGCTGGGAGGTCCCTGCTCTGCTCTCATGCAATGACCTGCCCTGTCCTGTGCAGCAGTTCCCAGGTTTGCTGGTTCAAACCAACAAAAATGCCAGGAGCAAATGCAGGATTCATTCTTTCCGTGCCTGTGGCCTGTTTGTCTGTTTTTCTTTTGTAATAATGGGAATGCTCTGAGATGTAGAAACAGTGGCTCTGTCTTTAGGCTTTGCCCTCGTGGAAAATCATGTCGATATTCTGATTTCTTCACTTGTCTTTTCAGTTGCTTTGATTGGAGCTTTCTGCTTGGGCATTGATATGGTAAAACAGATTGCAAAGAACATCTTGTCTCTCAAAGGAATGCTGGTGTGATGGAGTCACAGACTGCAGAGCTGACAGGGTGCACACAGACTAATCTCAGCCTCTGAGGAGAGCTGTGACTAAGCAACACTGGCAACACAAAGGAACATTTGTTGGCAATTCTTGTTAGAAGCAAAACTGACTCTACAGGTATGAGAGCAAACTGTTTCAGAACCATTTGCAGGGTTCAAGGTGTTTGCTCCAGATCATCAGCTCCCTTTAGTTTTTATTTTATTTTTTTTTTTATTGGTTTGGTTTGCTTTTTTTTCCTGTTGCTGATGTTCTATCTGTTGCTTTTCCCCCCCCCCTAAAATGATGATACAGGTGGGGAATGTGGTGCTGCCATTCCTCCCCACTCACTCCTGCACACAGGGGACGTGGAGACAGACATTTGGTGGTTTCCAGACACTGCTATGACAGAAGAGCAGAATTCTTTTGCTCCTCTCTCAGGAGCATATGTTGGTGTCAAAATGGATGGATCACATCCATCTTTTAAGTTTTCCTCTCAGAACTTCTCTTTTTTTTCTCCTCTGCTGCTGAATTTTTCTCCAGTCTGTGTTGCTTTGTTTCTTCCTGTTTCTTTATTTGACTCTTCTTCCATCCCAGAGCAAAGTTCCCTCTGACAGTGGGGAGGCTGCAGGTGTCAGACAGAGATGTTTTGTGATATGGCAGAAGAATGTTCCTGGAAACATCAAGAAGCAGCCAGATCAGGTTCCAGGGTTACAGCTGCCACTTGGCCTTGGAATCCTGGGAAACTCCTCTCCTGTGGCTCTTGGTTTTGTCTTTTAGCCTTGCATATTCCTGTGTATTCTATACAACCTATCCAGTCATTTTTTTCTATAGGTTGTTTCAAGAAAATATATTTTGTTTTTGGAGTAAGACAACCACAGCTATTATATTCTTTCCTGGTTCTGTGCAGTAACTGCCCCCTCACATCGAGTCCCTCTCCTCTTCCTTTCCTCTTGTCTCTGTTTGAACAGATATTTTGGCCAGTCTGGAGATGCTGGAAAGCAGCTCATGTTGCTCACCCGTGGAATTTCTCCTCACATCTTTCCCATCTTTTAAACAGGAAACAAAACAAATCAGTGCTGGCTCCTGGCAAGTGCCAAGGTGTTGGAATGAGTCAGCTTGGCACCTCTCCTGCTGTTGTTGGTGTGCTCCAGGATTGCATTAACCAGTGATAAGCAGCACATTTATCTGGAATTTGGACTCACCCATTGTTTACAGGCTCATTGTTTTCTGTCCCTCTTCCTTCTTCCTTGGCAATTCCTCTTCTTCCCGTCCCTCTGTTGATACCCAGTGTAATTGATACCCTGTGCAATGCCCAGCCAGCTATTAAGGTGAGGAGTTTTAAGGAAGGAAGGTCACAAAATGCAAAGCAGCTCCCAACAGAAGGGTGTGGACTTTTGGACAGGCAGCTTTAGGTTGGAAAACACTCCTCTCCTTCCCCTCCTGCAGCTCTTCCCTTGGTCTCTCCCTCCCTGGCAGTCCCTCTGGCTGTTTGATGCAACTCCTCTTTCTGCCTTTGTTCCTTCCCTACAGCTTGTCCAGGCTTGTATTGAAACGTGAAATTTAATACATATCATTTATCATTTGCTTTAAAATTGGTAGAGCCCTGGTCTAAACAAGATGTGGGACCTCCTGGTTCCTGCTGAAATGACCCTATTCAAGAGCTGGTTTCCAAGAGAGCTTTAACTGTTCCTGTCTAACCCATCCCAAGGGTTATTTTGCCTTGGAGATTGTCGCCTTTGGAAAGGAAGTATTGAATCTTGGCTCTCAAAGTGCTCAAATCTTCTGCTTTGTGCCTTGATTTTTCGAAAGGAATTTGTCAAAAGGAGTATTTCAAGTATGTTGGGCTGTAAAGGGGGGCACCTCTTTCCCCTGTGACCTGGCAGAGAGGTCAGGTCCTTCCCTGTTCCACTCAGTTTTTCTCAGTCTTTGTAAGAAAATAAGGTGGAGAACAGTTTTCTGGAAAAAGTTTTATTAACAAATTGTTCCTATACAGCACTTTTACCCTTGGTAAGGGAATACAGATCTGTGTATGCACTGGCTTGGAATTCACTTCCACCAGAACAAAATCAGCAAACAACACCTTCAGTGCAAATTAATGCCTTAGATTGCATGGAATTTCTGTCTTTTGGTTTGTTTTTTTTTTTGTCCTTTATGTGTGTTTTCCTCTCAGAGTGTTCTCCAACTTCGTCTTTGAACGAGGGGAGATTGTAGTCGTTACAAAAATAGGTAGTATTTCAATTTCTAGACAAGTCTTGGCTTTACAGTACAGTGGGAGCTAATTCATCAACCTCTAAAGTCCTTATTTCTTCATTAAACTCATGAAATCATTTCACCCCATCGTGGGGCAAAATCCATGCTTAATATTGCACAGACAGGACTTGAAAGCAGCAGAGGCTGAGTCAGGTGGGGAAGAATCTCTCCAGGAGGAGGAAGAAAACCTTTGGTAAGGACTGTTTCAATAATACATGTTCTTGTCCCACCAACCTGCAGGAGGAGAAGGGAGAGGAGAAAAAAAAATCAGTTATTTTTTTCCCTCAGAAAGGCAAAGTGATGACTGGCAACAAATGGTTCATTTTTAAGCAGCCACCTGTGAGCAGTGGCTGGGGGGGGTGGGGGTGTGAGTGAAAGGGTAGGAAAAGACACATTAAATCAAAATATTAAACTGGAAGAATCCTGTACTTACTTCCTGGGTACCTCCTGATGAGCAGCTTACGGATTTCATCATAGACCCAGATCAAGATGGCAAAGGGCACAGCCACAAACCAGTACTGGAACCTGGCAGGGTGGGAAGAGGGGCTCAGTCAGAGGCATTACCAACCACCCAGCTGCCATTCCGGGGCCTCTGTGCTGTTTGGTGTCACTAAAAGAGAATCTGGACTTTTGGGCCTCTTTCCTTTGTCTTAACTGAGCACTCAAATGTGCCTATAAAGTCTCAGAATGAATCTATTCCAGATCCTATTCAGAAGGAAACATTGCCTGGTGGTGGCATTACAGCCTCTGAAAATGGCAGAGAAATGGAGCATATCTGAGAGTGATCTCTTTAGAATAAAAGTTAAATGCTGACTATTCTGACAGTGATCTCTTTAGAATAAAAGTTAAATACTGGCTATTCTGACAGGGATCTCTTTAGAATAAAAGTTAAATGCTGGCTATTCTGACAGGGATCTCTTTAGAATAAAAGTTAAGTGCTGGCTATTCTGACAGGGATCTCTTTAGAATAAAAGTTAAGTGCTGGCTATTCTCACCAAAATATTGGGGATGTTGGAAAAATAAGCATTAAAATGTTTGCTTTACACAGGCAAGTTTCTGGATGCTCAGTAGTAAATCTGTGGAATAGTGTGGAAATCATGATAATAATGTCCTTTTTGGTTAAGAAATAGCCCGTTCTGCTCTTCATAATGAATATTCTTCAGTATTTACCCCTGCATGGGCACCCTCCTCCCGTGGTGTGTTTGTCTGTGGAGGGCAAGGGAAGTTCAGCAGCACCAAAACTCACCTGAGAGGTGTGAAATTCAGGGCTGTAACGTGTCCAAGGCCGTAGGTGAGGATCAAAGCAATTCCTATCTGGGAAAATATGCCCACCCAGATGACTTTGTTCCTGCAGGGAAGAGCAAAGAGGAGTTACAGCTCCTTATCCCTGGGGGCACAGGTGGAATGAGCTGCCCCAGGCGGGCACTGGGGACACAGGGTGGGCTCTGCTCTCCCTGGCAGCATTCCCAGCTGGCAGCAAGCTTTGGGATGCACACACAGCGTGCACTGGGAGTGTGCCCAGCGTGACTCAGGTGTTAATGGAAGCAGGAAGTGCACACAGGTGTGGGCTCTGGCCCTGCAGATAAAGGATGGAGAACAAATCGCCCTCCTATCGGGAATGCCTGGGGTGAATGCCTGCTGTGCTCTGTGGCCTCTGTCCCAGTAGATATTTTGAATTCCCTGGCTCCCGTGGGATTGAAGGGTGCAGAGGGTGGCCAGCTGGTATTTCCCCTTCTGGAGCCTGGAGTTATCTCAGAGAGCTCCAAACGTGCTATCTGTTGATAACTACATAAAGAAGTTGAGAAAATAATCTGGAAAGGAAACTCCCCCCCTTTTTTTTTTTTTATAGTGAGCATTTTAATGAATGGAGAGTTAGTTTAAAGCTGATGCATTTTCAGGATAATGAATACGATGCCTTGCTTTAAAAGAAAACCCCTCTCCTGAAGCAGGAAAGGGGGGAAGGGGAGGTGGAGTAAAATGTTTGTCTGAGATTTGTGGTTGCTTGAGGCCAAACCTGGTCTTTGTGCAAAGGCTGAACGTGAGTGGGTCAAATCACTGAGCTGACCTGCTTCTGAAATGAGCTGCAGGATAACTTGAAACATGGGTTTAGATTAGATATTAGGAAAGAATTCCTTACTGCGAGGGTGGGGAGGCCCTGGCACAGGTTGCCTGGGGAAGCTGTGGCTGCCCCATCCCTGGAAGTGTCCAAGGCCAGGCTGGATGTTGGAGCAGCCTGGTCTGGTGGAAGGTGGCAAAGGGGTGGAACTGGATGATCTTTAAGGTCCCTTCCAACCCAACCCATTCTGGGATCCCACGTGTCAAATCTGCAAAACTCACCTGAAAAGGCCCTGCCGGAAAATGGAATTTCTCCGTGTTTTCCTGATGATCAGGTCAGCGACTTGTTGAATGGTGATGCTCACAAAGAAGGCTGTGTAGCCTGTCCACTGCAGATAGGTCCTCTGGTATTTGGTCTGCAAAGAGAAGGAAAAATCAGGGAGTGTTCTATCAGACATCTCGTGCAGGAGGCTGCAAAACTCGAGAGTAGGGTTTATTTCGGCTCCCAAGGTGTAAATGCAGAGTTATTCCAGATTTAGATCCACAGGGATCAGATTTGGGCCAGTTTTAGTCCAACAGGTGCTGTGCCTGAGTCACGAGGCTGCAGCACGAGCTGGGGGTGAGGAGGTGTTTGTGTTCATTTATTAGTGCTTCTGCCTTGTGATTCCTGCAGGATGAGTGAGGGGGAGTGAGGAGGGAAAGGGGGAGGCAGAGACTGCAAAGTACTGTTTGCAGGGTGCTGTTCAGGAGCAGGGCTGAGAGATGATGCTTGTGATTGATTTGGATGGGCTTAAACACACAGTCCAGGGAAGAAGGTGCATCTCCAGAGGCTCTGAATGAGAAAGTGGGCAAACTGCAGAAGAATGAATGAAAGAATGGAGGCTGAATGAAAGCTGGGTGCCAGGAAGCTCTAAAGAGTGTATCCTGAAGGAACATTGTGTGGCAACTAATTAGAATCGCATTTAAATCTCATTTTCCTTTCTTTCTTTTGGAGGAGAGTATAGAATTTTTTAGAGAGTATAAAATTTTTAAGGAGGGGCAGTGCAAGGAATTTTCAGTGCTTCCTTACCCACTGCTGTCCATAGGAATCCTCGAAGTCATTGATGGCATTGCTTTCCCAGTTGACCCTCACACCCAGCAAGGTGGAAGGGAGGAAACCTTGCTCAGCATAGACTGTGAAATAGGTCACAAAGGCTCCCACTGACTGTATGATACCTGCAAAATCAAAGGGCTGCAATGAGGAAGAACCAGATTAAGGAGCACTGGGGAACATGCCATGAGCCTACAGGTAGTTTTAGAGCTCTTGGTGCTCCAAGTTTCTTGCTCCCTGTAGATAAAAACCCTGTTGTGGTGTTGAATAATAGAAGGGAGCTGGTAAATTTGCAGAGCAGGGAGTCGAGTTTCAGCTCTCTGTTTTTTAAAAAAATGGATCAGCTTGACTCTGTCTTGCTTTGCTGATGCCAGGCAGTGTTTGGGAGGCCAACCTACCGATCTGCAGGTAGGAGTACACAGCCAGCTGCTCGTTCACCAGCCGGTCTGTCCTCTTGTTCCGAGGTCTCCTGTTCATGATGTCGCTCTCAGCTTTCTCGTAGGCCAGAGCCACGGAGGGGATCTGCAGCAGAAACAACCCATCAGAGCCCTGGGGGCAGCACTGGCCTGTTTCCCGGGTGTTTGTCAGCAAAGTTTCAGCTCTCAGGTGGTTCTGTTCACATGTGCTGCCTTGTCAGGATCCAAAGGGGACAGAAGGATCCCTGGGGTGTTCCCTAGACATGTTTCAAGGGTTTGAGGGGACTCTGAGACTGTTTCCTAGGTCTGGTGATCCCATGACAACAGAAAGAGCTGGAGGATATGAAAAAAAAACATTAAAGGGCCTTTCAGGTGCCTTGGCTCTGGTGAAATACCTGGTGTTCATCCCCTGCAGTAACTGCAGTGATTTCTGGGATCTCTTGATTGAAACACTGGTGTTTGCTCACTTCTGATTGTTCTTGTCAGCACAGGTTTTGCTTCCTCTCCCCCTCTGCAGGTAGCTGTTGTTTTCTACTCTTCTTTCTCTACCCCTGGCTGCTTTTACCTTCCTCTTTCACTACCTTGTTACTGGGCTGCAGGGTAAGGCAGGGAAACCTTCCTTTGTTCTGCATTCCCTTTGCACCCAGCCCCTCTAGCTTGATATTCCAGCAGAAAATGACTTCAAACATGACTTCAAACATGACTTACAATGTCTGTGCCCAGGTCAATGAACAGGATGGTGATGGTGCCAATGGGCATCGGAATGCTGGCAATGATGTAGATGAGAAAGGGGCAGAGCTCAGCAATGTTCTTGGTCAGGGTGTAGGCAATGGTTTTCTTCAGGTTGTCAAAGATCAGGCGGCCTGGGGGAGAAGGAAACTCTTGTGTAAAAGTGAATTCTTAAGTGTTTTCCAGCAAAAAAGTTCCATTTTTAGCTAAACGAAGTGAAAACATTTACTGCTTATGTTGACTTTCCTCATATGTTTCCTCATGCATTTTACAGGTTATTTTTGTTGTTTGTTTGTTTGTTTTTTTTAACTGCTAACCTACCTTCCCTTAGAGCCTCCTGAAAATTCAAGTGTAATAAAAACCCTCTTTCAATGAGAAAGTTTGAGGGGAAAGTCCCATTCCACAACATGCTGTGGTTTCAATGGAAACCCCAGAATCTTTATGGTGAGAGTGGAGCAAATAATAAACTGAAAATGTAGAGAAAACAATTTGTATTCTAATGGGAACAAGCTGGGAAGTGCCTTTGTCTGGAGCTTGATCAAACAGCAGTAGCAAATCAATGCTGTGTGAGAGAGGGGATGACTTTCATGTCTATGAGTGGAATTAATTCCCAATTTCCCCAAATATCAAAATCACATCTCCAAATCCAGAAAGCAAAAAAAAGAGGAGGTGAGTGCAGGGGGGAAGGACCAGGAGGGCTGGCCAGTGCTGTGTGACAGCAGCTCTCAGCTCAGAAGGTGGGCAGCAACATTATTTTTACCTTCCTCCACTCCCGTGACGATAGAAGCAAAGTTATCATCCAGCAGAACCATATCAGCTGCATTTTTAGCTGCATCAGAGCCAGCAATGCCCATGGCAATTCCAATATCTGCTTTTTTAAGGGCGGGGGAGTCGTTGACTCCATCTCCAGTCACGGCAACAACTGCTCCCTGGAACACACAAAAGGATCCAGCTGTGGGTTGGGGGGGAGAGGGGGGTTGTTTGCCCCTAAGGACAGGCTGCTCTCAGCACACTCTTTACATCTCTAGAAAAAAGATGCTGAAGGGAAGTTCTGACTCCTCTTTGTACCCCCAGAAAACAGCCAGGGATCAGAGGGATGGTGGGTAGGGTTTGGACAGCAACCTTGGACTTTGGTGTGATAATGTCTGTCTCTGAGTTGGTCATTTAGGTTCCTACTCTAGTAGAAATATGGAAAATTCAGGGATGTGATTTCCTACATCCTACAGAGTAGACACCTCCGTTAGATGCACTTCAAATGCAATTAATCTGATAGCTTCTTTCTGTGGAGTATAAGCTGAAAGATTTAGATATCCACCTATATATATATATATATATATATATATGTGGTCTATCCCTGTCAGAGCAGACCCAGGTTCACCTCTGTCATCTGTGGGAGGTTTGGTTGACATAACATGCTCTGTCCTGTTTTTTGGGGTTATTTTGTGAGGTGCCTACAGAATCAGCCAGGTTTCATCCTAATTGTAAATTATGTAACTGCTGAGTGAGACCCCATTCCCATCCTATCCCAACACCTTCTGGCCATCACCAGCCTGGGCTAGAATTGCTCCAGTAATCCAAAAGATGGAAAACTCTGCTTATCCAGCTCAGCTTCTTTGTTATCTTCCCATGGGACTATCCTGCAGCTAAAGGTCTTGCTCCAGCTGATGCAGGAGTTTGTGGTTTGATGCAATACAGGGTGTTCCAAGTGGGAAAAACCCTGACAAAGTGATTAATAGAAATGCTGAGTGTCCTGTCCCTGGGGGGATTTAGCTCAGTGTCACTACCTATAAATAATGCCATGTACAGAAGGGCTTATAAGCTCTAAGCACTAAACATAGCATGGAGACTGAGTTTTGAGGGGGGAGGCTGTTCCTTTCCATCCTCTAAAGAGCCAAATCTCCCAGGAGTGTGGGTGTCTGAGCAGTGCAGAGCACATTTACCCACCACGTGCCAAACAGAGACCATTCAAGAAATAAGATCTTTCCATTTCATCTCTTTTTTATCTTTTTTTTTTTTTTTTCCCCCACTCTCCTGAAAGCAGCCCAGGCTTAAACCCCACGAGCTGATAATGCTGGTTGGAAAGCTTAGTGCTGGCATAACTACAGAACTAAAATAATGTCTTGTGCCATGTCTTCTCTACAAAGCCCAGGCACAGCACTGTGAATCAGCTTTGATTCACAGCATCTACCTGGAAGATGTCATTTCTGAAGGGAGGATCTTTTGGTGGCAATTTGCATCTTTTACAGAGCTCTGTAGGTGTCATTTCTCTGCCTCCTGTGCTGGCTGCACTCCACACTCCTTTACATAATATTGTGGATGGGACAAACTGTCTTTAAATCCTGCTTTCTGTGGGTTGATTTACAGCCTTTGAAAGCACCAGACATAAGGCTTGGTCGTGAATAAATCACCCTGTGACAATTTGTGGGGTTCATACCTTTAGAATCATAAATCCTTTAGAGCTTTAAGCTCACCAAGTCCAACCTGTTAACCCAGCACTGCCAAGCCCACCCCTAACCCACCTCACTCCTGAACATTCCTGTGGGCAGCAGCACACGGGTCTAAATGGCCACAAGAGATAAGGTGAGAGGATGTGGCAGGGTGTTGCTTTTATCTGGGCTGACAGGATTCCCGAGGGAAGGCAGCTTCCCAAGCAGTGCAGTCTCTGCCCAGGAGGCTTTATGTGCAGCACAGCTGCTTCTCAGAGTTAGAATCCGAAATCCAGACCCTGGCTACAGCTCCAAGCCAGCGAAGCCCAGGGAAAGCTCATTTTGTCAGCAGGAGTTCAGAGTGTGTAGCAGGGATCTGAGTGGCTTGGATTCTGTCCAGGCGGTGTTGGTGGCAATCTGTTAGATAATGTTCCTGCTCAGTGCAAAGAGTATAAACAGAGCTCAGGGAGCACCGGGAATTGCCTTCCACCCTCTCACCACGCGGCTGATACCCGGGGAAAGCTCCTGAAGGGCATGGAACCTTCCCCACCTCTTACTCACCTGCCTCTGGCAGCCCTCGACTATAATCAGCTTCTGCTGGGGCGATGTCCGAGCAAAGACTATCTCGGAGTGGTTACACAGGATCTCATCCAGCTGCTCCGAGTTCATGTCCTTCAGCTCCATCCCATTAACCACGGCTGCTGTAGCTTCCCTGCAAGAGCCGGGGGAGAGCTGGGTGAATTTTCGAATTAAAAGGCTCAGATAAAAATAGTGCACTCGTGGAAAGCACGTAAATGCAGCTGGGTAGTGGGGAAGCGGCAAATGGAGGTAATTTCGGAAGCAGTTTGTTGTTAATCAGCAGGTGTTGAATGAAAGGCGCCGCAGAAATGCGGAGTGAATTACAGTTACCTGGATACAGAGGGGAGTCATTGAAGCTTCTTCCCGAGCAGCAGAAAATGCATTTTAAAGAGGCCTCTCAGTGGGAGGGAGGGACAGCAGAAGGGGAAGACATCCCTTCTGTAAAGAGCTTTTATCCTTCCCTTGTGATGCTATTTTTTTTTTCACATTTGGTGGGTGAAAGAGGAATTTGGACTGTTGGTCTTTAGGTAGCGTGATTCTGAATTTTGCTTTACGTGTGTTTTGTCAAAAGGGCTGTGACAGTGAATCAAACGTGATCTGTAAAGGATAATTTGCTGGGTTTTCTTTGAGAAAAAAGATGAGAGCCAGCGAGTTGTTTAGGTAGGGATGGCACATGGGATGGACACAACTGGGAACGTGCCATGGAGCAGAAGAGCAGAAGGCAGGTGGGTGTAGAACTGGGCTGTAAAAGCTCCGTGGAGGGAGCAGGAAAATGAGCCCACAGGTATTCCCTGTGCTCTGTTTGCTCTTACCTCCTGTTGACCTGCTCCACGGGAATGTTGAGGCGCTTGGCAATGTCCTCCACGGTCTCACTGGTGGCTGAAATGATGCCCACGCTCTTGGCAATGGCCTTGGCCGTGATGGGGTGGTCGCCAGTGACCATGATAACCTGGGCAAGGGACAGGCACTGGGGTGAGTGACAAACGGGTATGCCCCGGCTGGAGTGAGATAAGGTGGAATATCTATTGTTGCAAGCCCGGGAAGCAGTTTAGGGTGGGAAAGCTGTGCTATGTGAATAACAAAGGGAGACTATGAGCAGTAATTACTGAGCTCCACGTCGACGGCAGGACTCTGACTCTCCTTATTGAGGCTGTTTTATCAGGGCTGTAAAGGAAGAACTTGTCACAGGCAGCAAGGTGAGAATAATGCAGAATTAAGAAGCCTTTATATAAGGATCTATATTGGGTATGTTCAATGGTGAGAGCTCCTTAGAATATTGCATCTTAAAATGGATCCTTGTGACTGAGGTGTCCTGACAGATAAGACACAGCCTTTTCTTTTTTTCCTTGAAGAAAAGCTGCCAGATCTGTCTTCAGACTATAGAAAATTTCATCAGGCTTGGGATTCATCTCATCTGAGATCTGCAATTCCAGAGATGATTTTCCTTTACTTAGACAGATCTCACCTCTGCTTAGAGCTGAAAGTTTACCTGGGGATCCCCTAGGAGTGAAATGAGGGGAATTATTGTTTCACATTCAACTTGAACAGTTTTGAGATTTGTGATTCCTGTGGGTTAAAGTTCTTGGCAAGTGTAGCCCTGGTGTCCTGATGCCTTCTCAAGAGTTGCTTCTGTCACTTTACTCTGTTTACAAGTAATTGTAGCTGGCATGGCTTCTGTATTCTAGCAATAGGTCTGATGAGGCCCTATCTGAGCTTTGGCAAGTTTGGATTCCCAGTTTTGGGGTTCTGTGCAGTTCCTGTAGCCAAATTCCCACTTAAGTTAAACTGTTTTGCCTCTGGTGGTTTCTTTAAGTTACAGTTCTAGGGTGTTACTAACGAATGTTTAGATTTTTGGGGGCTGCTTCGTGAAAGATACTTCATGACAACGTGGTGGAAGTTCTTAAAAGCTCTGTTATCCTGAGTATTTCTGTAGGATCACCGTGGTTTTCCCTGTAAAACCCCTACCTTGATCCCGGCACTGCGGCATTTGGAGACGGCGTCTGGCACCGTGGAACGGGGTGGGTCAATCATGGATAAGAGCCCAACAAAGCACAGGTTGGAGGTTGGGAAGTTCATGGAATCGGTGTCGAACTGGTAGGTGTCTGGAAACTCGTTTTCAGGCAGGTACAAGTGGCAGAAACCTGAAAAGAAACTGGGGTTGGTGCGATGCACAGCGGGAGAAAGAGGAGAGTTTTGCTGTGTGACACCAGGGTTTGCTCTTGCCCGTAGAACTCCAGTGCACTCAACCACTTTTCCAGACATGCTGGATGTGCCAAGACTTTAAATCCCATTTTCCTGCAGATCTCAGGCAGCCCCTCCAGCTGGACTCACCCAGCACTCTCTCTCCCATGCCCCCCAGCTCCATGTAGGCTGTCTGGAAAGCTTCTGCCTTCTCGCTGTCCAGTGGTTCCTCCTTGCCGTTGATCATGATGGTGCTGCACCTCTCCAAAATCCTCTCTGGGGCCCCTTTCATCACCAGCAGGAAGCGTTTGTCACTGGGGTCGTCGGTCTCGTGGATGGAGAGCTGTGTGCCACAAATGGGAAATGGGTTGGAAGAGCAGAAATGGTCCTTTTTTGCTCCTAGTTTTCCATGGAAGTAATGTTCTCTTCCACGAGGATATCATACATTCCATCAAATGTATTATGCTTGCTATTATAACTTGCTATTTACTGCATTAAGACTTCCAGGTCACAAATAGTTGCATTAGACCCAGTGATAGAAATGGTTTAAGCTGGGATAAATCTGGCATAAAATGAATTCCAAAAGTGAAACACACCTGGAATTTGTTGGTAGAGTTGAAAGGAATTTCAGCCACTTTCTTGTTCCGTGCTCTGATATCCATGACATCACCCAAAATTACTTCAGAAAACTTAAGCAGAGCTGTTTCAGAGGCATCTCCCACCACGACTCTCTGTGTGCACAAAAGAAGGAACAGTTTACAGCTTTTGTAGTACTTTTGCACTTCCGTGATTCAATAACACGTTTTCTGCTTTAGCAGTAATGAATCTACAATGAATCTTCAAGCTGTCCTGGAAAATTGTGACAGTAAAAATTTGGAATGTCTGGCCTTGGAGTTAGAGCTGAGCTGCAGCCAAGAGAAAATCAGTGTTTGATTTTGGAAGGCAGATTTGTGAGCACCCTCAGGTTCGTGTGGTGGCTTTGTGACACAGTTCTAGGTGACCTAACTGAGGCACAAATCCAAATTACCTTGAGGAAGGCATTGGTGAGTAAACAGCAGAAATCAAGGATATGTTCTGGTCATGTGGTCACTGGAATTTACTGCCTTCAAGCAGTCAAGTGTAAAGACACTCATTAAGGCATGTTTACCTTCGCTATATTAAATTAATAGCGTAGTAATTATTAGTGTAGAGATTCTTGCTGCTTGTGTTGCCTTTTCCCTCACAGGTACAGCTGTGTTTGGACAATACTCCCAGACATGGATTCTTGGGGATATCCTGTGCAGGGCCAGGAGCTGGAATTGTGAATCCCTTCCAGTTCAGGATCCTCTGTGATTCTGTAATTCCCTACTCTTGGCTGCGTGGGGTTTTTCCCCTGTGTTAAGTGTTTTGTGAGTGTACAGTAGTAATACCACTGTCAATGGGAACTCAGAGATTCCTAAAGCTGAGCAGAACAAATTGTCCCCTCAGAGGAAGGGAAATAAGCTGGTGTGAAGTGGGCAATACCTTCATTATGGGGAGGTTCTCCTGGCCTGGCCGGAATTCCGCCCGGTTGCAGAGAGTCACGATTTTGGATAACGCTGTCCACGACGGAGAGGTTTGGTCAAAGGGCTGGGCTGGGGGAAGCAAAACACACGAGGCATCCTTTAGCCCACTGTGGGATCATTGCATCCTATGGCACATTATGGGATAGAGGTAGAAGCTTAAGTGTGAAACAGCAGAATTGGTGTATTTGCAGAAAAAAAGTTGCTCTTTCGACAGGTTCTTTTAGAGAAAAACATTTTGGCCCAAACTTTTCCATCCATCAGTTAACAGTGCTGGTGAAGGTGTTCAGATGATGTTTCTCTGTTCATTTCCCTCCTAAATGTACTGTTGGCAGAGGGCTCTGGAGTAGAACCTCCCCCAGACTTCCTGTGAGTGGAGTTCAAATATTAATTCTTATTTTCACATCTCTACATGTCTAAGAAGGGACTTTGCACGTCTGTGTGGAAGGACATGTCTGGTTTAACTACAGAAGACATTCCCATTGGCACCAGTTTGGCAGCCAGTAGGTGTGAACATCCCAGCTCTGACCCAAGGAGTTGCCCCTTCCCACATCCCCCATTGCCACATTTACTTGTTTGGTCTTCACTGGTGTCTGCTGAGTAGATCTGATTGTCAAACCAGAGGTGAGCCACAGTCATCCTGTTCTGGGTGAGGGTCCCTGTCTTGTCAGAGCAGATGATGGAGGTAGAACCCAGAGTTTCCACAGCTTCCAAGTTCTTCACCAAACAGTTCTTCTTGGCCATGCGCTTGGCTGTCAGGGACAGACTCACCTGGCAGGAGCAAAGAAGTCCAGCTGTTAGTGAGGGATGATTAGAGGGGTGTAGTGAGGTTACATACTCCAGGGATTTGTTAAGGGTTTCGTTTTTTGAAGAGAACATTTGAATTTTTTTGCTTTTGATTGACTACAGTGCAGGTTTTTTTCTCTCTTTTTTAAAACCCTAAGGTTTGGCTGTAATCAGCACAAGTGCATTCAATGCTGAGAGGAACCTGCTTGCCTGCTGATAGAAATAAGAATGTCTTAGCAGTTAAGAGGCTGTTTTAGCTGGAAGAACCTACAATGGGGGGAGCTCCTGGTCACCAACTTAATGAATCCTGAAATGATTCTCTTCATTGTTGCACTACTGCTGGTGCTTTAGAGCTACCAGTGCTCAGCAGTGCTGCTCCTCAGCCAGGGATTTCAGTGATGCCACAGATGTGTTAGTAAGTGGAGTTTTCATGCATCTTTTAGGGTGCAATGTCCTCCTTTCCAAACGGGAACAGGCTGTGGGGAAATGAGTCGTGTCATTCTGCTGGTCAGCGATTGAGGGAGAACGGTGCTTGAAGAACCTCATTTCAGACTGGTTTGTTGGTTTTAGGATTAATGACTCGGTTATGCCAGAATTCCAAAATGAAGTGTTTATCCTTTCAGCTCCATGGGGGAAAAAAAATCCCACCCCCTCTTTCAAAGACAACTCGGACAAGAACTGGAGTGGCACCCGAGCCCGGACTCACCGTCACCGTGGCCAGCAGTCCCTCGGGCACATTGGCCACGATGATGCCGATGAGGAAGATGATGGAGTCCAGAATCTGGTACCTCATGGAGACAGATATGATGAAGAAGAGCACCCCGACGGAGATGGCCACTCCTGCCACCAGGAACACGAAGTGCTCGATCTCGATGGCGATGGGGGTTTTCTCGTTGCCCACGCCCGAGGCGAGCGATGCGATGCGGCCGATGATGGTGCGGTCCCCGGTGTTGATGACAATGCCAGTGGCAGTGCCTGCAGAAACAGGGAGACCTGTCAGCTCCAGGACAGACAGGTTCTTAGAGGCACCTGCAGCTTGACATTCCAAGGGATTATTGATGGAAAACCCACAGGGAAGCCACAATTAATTGATTGTTGCACGCGTGACCAGGGTACTGTTCAGACAAAGCCCTGCTGGTTGATACTGTGACCATCCTAGTGCTTTAGGTTTTATTTTGTTCTTCTTGGGACAGTAGCTTCTTGTGAGCAATTAACCCCCCCTGGAGTTCCTTGCAGCAGAATTGCTTCAGTGATTTAGCAGGACCCTTTCTGGAGGCCCTTGTCTCTGTACCCACCTTCCACACAGGTGGTGGAGTAGAAGGCGATGTTCCTGGTCTCCAAGGGGTTCTCGTGGGTGAAGTCACAGGAGCGGGACTGTGGCTCTGACTCCCCTGTGAGTGAAGAATTGTCCACCTTTAATGAAATGGAGACATGCCCATGTTAAGGTTAGTAACACACAGTGATGTCTGGCCCAGAAGGCAAGGTGGCAGCACATTTAATAATCAGTGACAGGGCCACAAAAACCTCTCAGTGCCTTTTCTCTGAGTTCTGCTGTCACTGACAGAGACTATTTCTGTGGGAATTCAGTTCAGTCAATGCTGTGTATGTGTCAGAGGGATTTTCAGTAGAAGCCTGAAAGAAAACATGATTTGAAAACCTTCTTTCCATGTCTGTGGAGGCTCTTAACGATGTATTGGTGTATCTGCCTTTGTCCTGGCAAAGAGCATTGCTAGAATGTGGCATGGACCTAATGGCTTGTTTTGATGTTCAGGGAGTGGAGATGTTAGTCCTAGATGAGCATCACAGCATAGCTTTGCTCTCTGATTTAAGCAGATTATATCTATCAGAGCTCTAACAGGTCCTGTTGGGTGTGCAGAAATTCTTTCTATGTAATAAAAGCCTCTAAACTCTGTCTTCCCTCTTTCTCTGTGCCCTTCCAAGTCCTGTTCGGCCGTGCAGAAATTCTTTCTGTGTAATCCAAGCCTCTAAACCCTGTTTTCCCCCTTTTCCCTGTGCCCTTCCCAGCCCAGCTCACCTTGCAGCCCTGAGCGGAGATGAGGCGAATGTCCGCTGGGATCCTGTCCCCGCCCTTGATCTCCACGAGGTCTCCAACCACCAGCTGGTCAGCTGGCAGCTCCTTCTTCTCTGCATCTCTGATGACAAGAGCTTGCTGAAAGACATAAGTGTGACAAAAATATCACCCTCTGCACCTCCTGCCAAGGGGTGCAGTCAGGTCGGGCTCGTTGTGCTCCTGCCGCTCCGAGGAGCGTTGTTGGGGTGAACTCTCATCTCGGTGGTTCTCACCTGGGGGATCATCTTGCTGAAGCTGGCCATGATGTTCGTGCTTTTGGCTTCTTGATAGTAAGCAAAGATTCCAGTGAGGATGACAACCACGGCCAGGACCACTCCAAGGTAGAGCTAATGAATAAAAGGCATAATCCAGTTAATTCGAGACAAGCGTTCAGCAATTCCTCTGCTGGAATAAATCACAGTTCTCTGTTGCTTCAGCAGACTTTAAAAATGTGGTATTGGTCAGTTTAAAAGACAGTTTAAGAAAAGAGCTTTCAAGTGTTGCCCTGCAAGTGATCTAGTAAAGCTTTTTGAGTATAAAAAGGGCTTTTAATAGCAAGGTTCCCATGTCTCTAAAAGCTTTCTCTAAACTGTACCTGACACAAGCCCAAACAAATTATACTTCTAGCAGAGTGTAACTCATAAGGGAATTAATCAAAGACTCTGGAGTTCTTTGTGGACTTCATTATTGCTCTTGTGAGTACTCAAGTATTGCAATTATGCCCAGTGGTTATAAAACCTTTGCATAGTTACTCTCTAGACAGAAGTGGTATGACAGGTATTTGAGGTTTTATCAGAAGTGTTCAGTCGTAGAGGGAGAGTCCTTCAAGAGTAAGAGGCCTCCTTGTAGTTACTGAGTAACTGTGTAGTATTTAAATTACTTAGATTGTCACAGGGTCAAATACTCACTTTGTGGTTATTCATCTACTTACATTGTCAAAGGGTGATTCAGCTTTCTGGACAAGCTGGATGGCAAAAGAAATCCAGGAGAAGACAGCTCCTATCCACAGGAGGATGGAAAACCCTCCCACCATCTGCTTGAGGAACTTCACGATCTCAGGAGTGGCTTTGGGAGGAGTGAGGGCGTTGGGACCATCCCGAGCCAGAACCTCTGCTGCTCTGGCACTAGAGAGACCCTGCAGAAGGAAATGACATGTTTAACATGAAGCCACAGAGAAAAACACATTTTATTTTGTCTCAGAACAAAATGCACAGGCTGCTGGTTCTGTCAGTGTTATATGTGTCACAAATCAGCCGCCGTGACCCGCAACCTTGATTCCCAAACTTTCTGATTTCAGAGTGGCTGCTATGAGTTATCTGCTATAAAAAAACCCAGATATTTCTTTACTGGACCACTGAATCTGAGACCATGTCCAATAGGAGTTTTTATCCTGGTGGTTGTAAATCAAGTACACCTGGACTAAGTGTTTGGAAAGCCAGGGAAAAACACACATCAGTTATTTTGCTGCTGTTTCTGTATTTCCACAAGGTGTTTGTAGCTCAGGGATTTCTTGAAATTCTTGTCTGTGCTTTGCCCACATTGCAGTGCTTTGATACTCAAATGTCAGGTGTCAAAGGGACTCAGGTGCACAATTTCTCAAATGTAATATTTCCTCCAAAACCAAGTCATCCCATGCAGACTTTTGCTATAAGTTGTTACAGGCACTGCCAGTGAGAAATGAATTGCAGTGAAATCAAAATATCAGATAAAAGCTTTAGAAAAGCTGAGATCCTGGTGCAAACCCCGAGGCCCCGTTTTGTGCAGGGATTTTGGTTCCAAAACAGTAGATCAGCCTTTTTCAGACTTGAGGGAAACTCCACTTTAAATCCAGGTCAGAGCTGCACATGGACTTGCTGGTTTAGGCTTTACTGTGGGAGCATGGATGTAGGCACCCACACACATCTATTAATGCTTTCCTGCTGCTTCTGGAAGCTTTGGGGAGCCCAGAGGCAGCTGATTCAGGCAGTTCCTTAATGATGCCCCATGGACTTACTTTGTCGATGCTTGTGCCATACTTCTTCTCCAGGTCCGAGACGCTGAGTTTGTGGTCATCCTGAATTCCAAAAGGGAGAGAAAATGGGAGTGAGCAGAATGTCAGCCTGCTGAAATTTGAATTTTGGCATCTGGAGAACGCTCAGGGATTCGGGACCACGGACCCAGTTGCTTGTATGACACCCCACTTTCATTAACAGACAATCTGCACATTGGTAAGCAAAGCATCTTCCACTGGAAGATGATGTTTTCTTTTGATTTGCAGAGTGCTTTTGTAAATAGCTCCCTCCTCCAGCAAATCTGTCACAAGAACAGGATGGTTCGTGGTAATCCTGCCTGCCACAAGTGTCTGTGCTTCTTTTAGATAAATAACTCCTCTTTGTGTGTGCTACAAGGCTCAGCACCACAGGCAGTGGCAGAAAACGTGTGACAACAATCTCTGCCCTGGATTGCCAAGGCAGGGGATGTGAAATTATCCACCAGCAAGTCTCACAGAGAGAGGCAACAGGTTTTAACCACAGTTAAAAAGGGTGTGGGAGAGGGAAATCTCAAAGCTCTTCTCCTTTGCCTGCAGTGACACCTCTGTGGTATCGTTGGCCTAATTATATCCTGTGCTGAGCTGAGATTTAGAAGCCAAGAATTTGAGAGATCTCACAGTTGTTTTCACGGGGTGATTCATGGGCACTTGGATGAGTCAATTCACTTGTCTGTGCTTTGGTTTCTCTTTAGAAACAGGAGGGTGATGTTACATCCCCTGGTGGCAAAGATAAAACGGCCTGGGAACTGTTTAGCTGGTACTGGGCACATCATGGACACATGATGGGTAAATTTATCACAGAATCACAGAACCAGTGGCCCATTTTGGGGTCCTTTCCCCCTGAAATACCATCCAGGCTGTAAAAAGCCTCTCGTCCGAGCTGCTCTCAAAGCAGCTCCAAAAAGAGGTCAGTATAATTACCCTCATGTTTCAGATTGGGAAACTGGAATGTGTGGAGAGGAAGCAACATTTCCAAGAGCAGCCAGCAGGTCTGGAGCAAGCCAGAAGGAAAACATAGGTTTCTTGAGCTTAGGGCACTGTCCTTGGAGCACAGTGCAGTTAGTTGGGGGGAAAAAACCCAGGCTTAAAGCTGAGACATGCTTTTGGATGTGCTGGAAATCTCTGTGCCTTTCCCTGTGTTTCCTGGCTGCCTGTGCAGTTGTCAGGAAATACTGGTGACAGTTATTCCATCTGGGGAATAACTCCTTTTTTGGGGAGATAATGTTCTGTACCATCGGTGGCTTAATTAAACCAGAATCAATCTTTCATTTTAGGTGTTAATCTCGCCCAACACTTTCCTGGCACACTCCAGGGGTGTGAGGAAGCAAATCCTTCCCTGTGTCAGGATTTTCCTTCCCTGGATTTCGTTGGCAGGTGTAATGGGAGCTCAGCAACACTCACCAGGTCCAGCTCTTTCTTAAGTTCCTCTGTCTTCTTTTTTTTCTTGTTGCCTTTTAAGTCTTTGTGCTTCTCATCTTCATCTTCAATCTCTGTTTTTTGTAGATCTTTTGTCCCGTAGATCTCAACTGAGTAAACATCAGACCTTTTCTGTGGAAGGCCACAAAAACCAAGTCAAACACTGACAAATCTGTTTTTTGTAGAAAACCTACGAATTACTGCTGTCCCTTTCTCCTGGCAGCTTAAAGTGTTAATTCCTGTCCTATCCTGAGATCCACCCAGTGTGTGTTACAGTGATCATGGGCAGGACTTCACCAAATGTAAATTACAGAGATTCCTTTAGGGATGTGCAACACTTTTAGCAGTTTATGGTCCAACACCAAGTGTGGAAACACTGCCCAGGCTCCCACCACTGCCAGTGAAAACCATCCAGTCCTTTATCAGCTCCAAGAAGAGATCAGTGGAAAAGCAAAAGATTTGCAACAGGAAAGCGGAGGGAAAATTTATTCATTGAGAACTTGCTTGTTCCTGGGGCTTTTTAGACACATAACTTGGAGAGTTACTTTTTTAATTAAAGTTAACATTTACATATTTATATTTACACTCAATCACGAGTGAGAGATGAGGCAAACACCACCTGAGAGCCAGGGAGAAGCCAGTCTGCTGCTTCTCACACAGAGCTCAGAACTAACAGGGAGTTAGCAGAATATTCCCTTATTTCTGCCGGGAAGCTGCTGACGTGGGGATGCTGCTGAACCTCAGATAATGTTTTGCTCTCAGGGATAACTCGGGGGTTGTGCTGTTTCCTAATTTAATTAATAATTTAAGTTAACACCGTGGTCTGAAGGGCAAACTTCCTGTGCCACCGATTTACCAGCTCCTGTAATCATAACGTTCCAGTTCCTAATTATCTTGTAAACTACATGCCAGGCTTGGAAGGACTATTGGGTGACCCCATTCTGGAGGCTTCCTTATGGATTAAGCACCAGAGGGTCAGGAGAGTCAAAGCAGAGAGCTCAAGTAATGGAAATAGCAAGGAAAAAAAATAATAATTGGGACATCTTATTACTTAATACTGTTCTGAACTCAGAATTGGCATCTTACCCTGAGCTGCCCTTTAACTGTTGGAATATTCAAATCTTGGCATTGTATCTCGAGGAAGGGAAAAGCAAAGAGCTGGGGAGTAGTTTGGGGATTTAAAAGGCTGAAATCCCTTTCTCAGAGCACTTGAGTTTGGTGATGAATATCCCAGAGAAGGGACATGTCTGTTACAAGAGGTTCTATTTCTTTCTAGCATGCTGAAGATTCACAGTCTGCTTTATCTATTGGGATTTTTTTCTTCACCTTCCTCCTCCTCCTCCTCCTCCTCCTCCTCCTCTCTTTAACTATCCCACCCAAAAATCTGTTCAGCTTTTCAAATCCCTGTAAAGGAGAGAGACCAGGAGAGAATGAAAACAGCTCTCTACTGTGAGAACTTAGCAGTTGGAAGAGCATAACAAAGAAAATTAATGAAGTTAGTAGAATCTATTGATCACTTCTATGCATGGTCTATGTTTAACCCTTAACCTGCACATTTTCATAAAATCTCAGATTTTGGCACTTGCAAGTGCTCATGAACCTGTGGATTATCAAACCAGCCAGTCCTGGAATTCTCCCCTCTCCAACCTGATCACTCCCAACAGTGTCTGGTATTAACTCAATTTTTCACTTAGCTTGTATTTATAGCATACATTGGCATATTAAAACTTAAATTCATGCTTTTTCTTAAGAAGAAACACGAATGCAGGAGGGGCAATCCCTTGCAACTGTACTCACCTTTACCATCTTGGTGAGTTTATTCCTTTCCTGATGGAGTGAAAAAGTCTCTGGATGAAAAGCCAAAGCCCAGCTGGAGGTGAAGTGGCTCGGAGCAGCTGGAGTGCAGGAGGTGGTAGGTCCCTCTCAGATGGCCAGCAGGTGTTAGCTGGAATCCTGCTCCCACCTTGGCATCCTTCAGGCAGGACGAGCTCCTTGTCCAAAGCCTGTGGAGAAAGAGCACTGTTTGCCAGTGCTTTATAAATCAGCATCTTGTGCTGCCACTCCACCCCTCCCCTTCCAGGTCCAGCCCATCTTCTGTTTCACCTGGAGTAGGTGGAAAAATACCACAGTAATGGGCATGTGGGTTTCAGGTCAGATAGGTTCTAATTATTCCCTCGTAGTGTTTGCTCACAAGTAGGGAACAGGTGTATTATTCATCTTGCTGGAAGCAAAGAGTTTCCTTCCGAGACTTTCCAGCTCCAGGCTGCCCTCAGGATTCCGGCTGTCCCGGTGGAGGGGCAAAGGGAGGCTCTGCACATTTTGTCTTGCCTGTTCAGGTGACCCCTAAGGTCCCTCAGAGTCAAATCCCTGCCCCATTTAGGTACTAACAGGGATTTATGGAGTGGTGCTCTCTCAAGCTTCTTGGCTTGGACTTCACTCTTAATTCTTGCCCTGCATTTGTTGTGTTTTTAACCTTCATGCTCAGCTGGAAAAAGCACTTCCTGGTGCATTTTCAGCAGGAGCACTTACCTGAACAGTTTGTTTACTTTGTTTATCTTGCACCAATTACCAGCTTCCAGACAGGAGTGAGAATGAGATTTATGACACTTTGGATTCCTGGCTTGGCTCATCACTTCCAAGTAAAGTTAAAACAACTTCTTCGCCTCTGAAATTTTACTGATTTTAAGTGAGATGTGGCGAAAGGTTTTCCACAGTTCAGCATCATTTGGGGGGAACTGTCTGTCTGACAGAACCAGTCCTGCTGACCAGCACAGCATCTCAGCAGTTGGTCTCTGACGTTATAGGATCCGTAAACTCCAAATTGGATCATTTGAGGTGCCACCAGCAAATGACTCAAACTGTGGCGAGAGACGTGACGTGTTAGCGGAGATAAGTGAGGTTGAATTTATCAAGCCGTAGATAAAAGCTGCTTCAACAGTAGCATGAATAATTTATGTTGAAATCACGGACAGGCTTCCAGGGAACTGGAGTTTCCTACCTCCTTGAACCATTTCCACCTCTCAGTTTATGTGTGTTGGTCCTTTTCCATGGCACTCTCGGATCCTGGGACGTTTCGCAAGGCGCGGAAGCGCCGCTGGAAAGGTTTCGTGTTCGGTTTCTGCCTCTCGGTGTGTTGAGACCTGGGTTGTGTCCTGGGGCTGGAATATAAACCTTTTCACAGGTGTGTAAGTGCTGCAGGTTTCACAATGTGTGCAGGAGCAGGGATAGAATGCCTGCCTCCAGTGAATCTGTGTTTGTTCTGGAAAACACACCGGAGCAGGACGATGGAGAGGTACAGTGAGGATATTTGGCTTTGCTGAGGCTGGAAATAGGGGGGATATGAGAAAGGAAATGGACTTGGAAGTAGGGAAATGCCTTCCAGGAGTGGGGTTGCACGACATCAGATCTGTGGCTAAAACCAGTGGGCTGCAAAACACAAAAAGAGGGCCAGCAAACTTCACCCTGTCCATGCACAGGTTTTAACTGGGAACTGAGATTTCTAGTCCAGTGGTGGGTGGAAAACAAGAACGTGTATCCTATTATTCATGGAATCCATAAAGACAGCCACCCTGCACTTTTTAGTAATGGTTTGTGATTCAGGAAGTTATCTGGGTCATTTGGGCAGCTTTTGTGTTCGTCTTCTATAAATCCTGCTGACTTTTGCCCGGGGACGAATGTTAGAAATGCAAATTGGAAGATTTTTGGCAACAAAATGCCTCATAACCCTGCTCTGGCATGGAATATTTGCACTGCCACATCTGTCTGTTGAAGGATGTGTTTTGTAGCAAAGGAATTGGACTGGGAAATCTCCACAGTTTAGAATTTACAGAGTATTCAGCTGGGTTTGCTGCTGACAAATGATGTGTGTTGAGCTGCCAAGTTCAAAGGGCAGATTTGGTGGTTAAAAAGCTCTGTGCCCAAAATGTCATTAATTTTGCCCACTGAAGGGCTTGTTTTTCTGTGAGATGAGAAGGATGAGAAGCACTGTAAAAAGACCAATCTCCTGTTCTCTGTGAACAAACAAACCAGGGTTGGGTCATCCTTGTTACCAGGAGTCACTTGCCACTGATCACCTTGTGTTTTATCACTTGGCCCTGATGGAAAGTCTCAGAAACAGAACCCAGGTGTGAATTCCGGTTGCAGTTCTGGACAAGGGTTTGTGCACCACCAAATCCTGCCAGGGAAGTGCTTGTGCCTTGCTTTAGCAAGACATGGCTTGTGTGGAGAGGAATATCCCTGGGCCTGTGCCAGAGGGCTGCAACCATCACGTGTGTCTCTGGTGTGTCACAACAGCCCCAGCTGGGCCCTGGCTAGGAGGTAAAATGAATTAGGATTTCTAAATATCAGTCTTGAAGTAGCTAAATATTTCTAAACATCAGTCTAGAAAAATGATGTGTCCCTTCTCAATTATTGTGTCTCACGTTTCTTCCCCAGAATCACGACGTGCTTTGATCATATTCTAAGTTCTTCTGTCTACGTGCAAGCTCAGTAAAAAAAGGCAACCAGGAGAATGCTTTGCTGTTATTTAACACAGGGACACCACACTTCTTGTGTGTGAAGGCTGCAGGTTGCTGATCCCAGCGCTCAGATTGTCAGACACCCTCAGGCTTTGAAGTAAAAGTGTAAATCTTTGGAAAGGGTTTTGGAGCGAGAAGGAGATGCTGTTGCCTGATGAACTTTGCTTTGCTATTTATGGGCCTCCTGTCCTGTATGAAGCAGAACGAGCTCAGCCGAGGCAGCAGGGAGCTTGGGAAGCCCTAAAGCCGCAGAGGGGATGGTAAATGGACACTTAAAATTGCTCAAATTCGCTTAAAATTGCTTAAATTCGCTTAAAATTGCTTAAATTTGCCTTTCCCGGCTGCAGTTGCGGGCGGTGCCGGCAGAGGGCGCACGGGCCCCTGTGCTCAGCCATTCCCTCCCCAATTCCCGGCTTTTAAACCCGAAAAATTCCTTAAATTCCGCGAGAGCGGAGTGTGTGTCTGCCTTGGTGTCCCTGCACAAGCCTGTCACCTCCCCTGGTCCACAAGGAGGACGTGGACCTGGGCACCAAGTTGATCAGAGGGATGGAACATCTGTCAGATGGGGAAAGTCTGGGAGAACTGGGATTGTTCAGCCTGGAAAAGAGAAGCTTTGGGGTGACCTAATTGTGCCCTTCCAGTACCTGCAGGGAGCCTGCAAGAAAGAGGGGGAGAGACTATTTACAAGGGCCTGGAGTGACAGGACACAAGGAATGGCTTCAGAGTGCCAGAGGGCAGGGTTAGATGGGATACTGGGGAGGAATTCTTCGCTGCACCATCCCTGGAAGTGTCCATGGCCAGGTTGGACGGGGCTTGGAGCAACCTGGGCTAGTGGGAGGTGTCCCTGCCCACGGCAGGGGGTGGGAGTGGATGAGCTTTAAGGTCCCTCCCAACCCAAACCATTCTGGGATTCTGAGACTCTGTAGAAAAATGTGGGGTTTTTGTTTGGGGTTTGTTTTTTTTTCCTTCTTCAAGGCCAAAGGTAAAACAGAACCTGAACTTCAGGTGAGGGTTTTGCAGTGCTGAAATCACCTTTGAAAGGTGGGATGGGGCTGCAGGTGAGCTGGGCACACACTGGCACATGGGAGCTGTGTGATTTCCTAGTCCTTTAAACACCCTTTAAAGGCAGGCTTTGCTCCTGTCTCCAGGACCAGGCAAGTCAAAGGGGCTGGGAATGTGTTCTGGGTTCATCTATTGAGAAGTTTGTATTCTGGGAATGTGTTCTGGGTCCATCCATTGAGAAGTTTGTATTCTGGGAATGTGTTCTGGGTTCATCCATTGAGAATTCTGGAGGATTTCTTGTTTTCTTACTCAGCAAGAGGAGAAAATCCCCTTTCAGCAGAAGGAAAAGATGGTGCTACATCTTATCTTTTCCCCCTCCTTAGTTTAACCCAAAGATGTTAAACTGTGATTCACAGGCCACAAGTGATGAACCAAGCACCTGTATAAAGCTCTCAGGGGCCAAATGAAAACAGCTTAAGTGGTATTTGGACACTGGTAATTTAGGCATTGGTTGTAAACCACTCCTTGTCTGAGCATTCACCTCCTGGGATCAGGGAATGGCACGTTCTGTTCTACGTGGGGCTGGACACATGGAAAACTGAATTTCTGTGCTTTTTTTTCCTTCCAATTTTCCTTTCTTGTTAATCAAAGATGAGCAGGGAATGCTGGGGAGCAATGGGCTTCACTCCCAGCTTTTAGGATGGCATTTTGAGCGAGGAACAGCATTATAAATGCCGTGCTGACCTGATGTCCCTGCAGACCTGGCACAGCCACCACAGCTGCAGGTTGTTTCAGGGCAAGTTTCTGATTTTACAAAAGGATTTGGGCTTCCCTTGGCCTTTTGAAGCTGATACCCTGCTGAGGTGAGTTTTGTGTAGCCACAAAGAGACAACATGGCTTAAATATATAATTTCATATATCTTTTTCAATATATCCTTTATTTCTTCACATCATTTGAAGAACAGCTGTCTCTGAGGAGGAAAACAAGCCACAAGCAAGTCACAGCTTCCAGAACTATCTCACTCTTCTGAATATTTTATTTTACTGCTTCCTAGTGCTACTAATATGAACCATTCCTGAATCCATAGTGGTGTAAAAACAGTAAGGAAAATTAATCTTTCTCTCAGCAACGTCCTGGGGCTTTGCAAAGGTACCAGTCATGGACTGGAAGTTGGTGCAGAAACACAGAGTAACTTTCTTCTTTAAACATGGTTATGTTGCCAACATTTCATTTGCAATCATAAATGATTTATGGGGGGGTTGTAAATTCTAGTCTTCCTTTCAAACAGCTGCTGTCTTGATGCCTTGATGTGGCTGCACAAGTGATGGCCAGCTGATAGAGCAGGACTGGTGTTGACTGGCAGGACAACTCTCCTTGGAAGGTGGCTGAGGTGCCACAGCCAGATGTGGTGACCTCCACTGGAAGGTGATTAAGACATGTTTAAAAATCACTGCTTTTGCATTCCCAGAAAAGTAGGTGGGTTCTGAAGAGCTGCTCCCAGAGCAGCCACAGGGGAAGGAAACTAGTGAAGCATTTAAGAAGAAGGCTGTGTCCCCCCTCTTCTTACTTTATTTTTTTCTTTCATTTCCATTCAATATCAACATATACCAGTATCAATGGAATTCTGTTGGCTTATTTAAAAGATGAGGAGGGAGGAAGAGAACTCTCTACTCAACTCCTAACACCCACTGAGATATTTCAGGCAATCTCTATCTTATTTTTCCATTTGTATTTCCTTCTGAAATTCTATCCCTTAGAAATCCTGTCCTCTGCCATCACCGGTGTGATGGTCACATTTTTGCCCTTGAGTAAAATTCAGAGAAGGGCTTCTGGGGTCAGAGAAAACACCTTGAAATAGTTGAAGGTGTTACACAACTGGGATGTTTGAGATGTGAAGTTGCAAACAGCATTTTACCTGTGGAATTCGAAGGTCACGTGGGTTTGGCTGCACAGCTTGGAGCTGTGTGAGACCTTCCCTGCACTTGGCCTTGCGCAGAAAATACTTGGGGTCAAGAAAAACTTGTTTCATGTTTGTCGAAGCCACGCGAAGGGGCTTGGCAGTGTCTCCATTCCCACCACCAGTGCCTCTGCCTTGGTCCCAGAGCACCCTTTGGAGGTGGATCCCAGTGCCTCACTCAGAGCCCCCAGCCTGGGGTGGGGCAGGAGTGATTTGAGAGGGAAAACACGGTGGTGGATGAAGTAATGAAGTGCCAGGGCTGATGCTGGGCCTTGGCACGAGGAGCACGGGGAACTCATGGTGCCAATTCCCCCCTGTGTCTGACAGACCAAGCATTTTGGTTGTGCACTGTGGTGGGAGCTGCTTCTGCCATGGCACAGAAATCAGGGTGAAACAACCCCCCTGGCACTCGGAGGAAGAGGAGGCTGTACGTGCTGCAGGTCTGCACACACGGACTCGGAGGGACTCACATTGGCATTCCCTTGGAATGACATTCCCTTTGCATGCCACTTCCCCTCCAGTGCCTTGCAAGACGGCAGAGGCACCACAGCCAGATGTTCACTGGCTTTTTAAAGAGAGGAAGGAGCCTCTGCTCCCTCGTCAGAGCCTCCCACCTCTGCCATCCCTTCCCTGCGCCAGCGCCGAGCGTGTCCCCGGCCGTGGGCAGTGTCACCTCCCACCTCCAGTCCTGGGGCAGTTCATGCTGCAGGAAAACCCAACCTCACCTTTCACCCACCTTCCCCTTGGGAAAATGCCCCTGACTTTGATTTACAGTGGGTATTGTTCAAGTGCTGCTGAGAACCAGTCCAACCACCCGCTTAATTTATGGGAATAAAGTCAGTTAAGTAAGAGATGTAGAAAGTTACGGGCTTGGGGCTTGGCTGGCAGGGAATCCACTGGTTTTCAGTCTGTCTCGCTTGGGAAACGGCTCAGGATAGTGTGGATAACGTCTTGTAAAGCTCTTTCTATCCACAAAGAATGCAAAGTTTTGTTAGACTTGAGTGCACTCAACTGCAAGACGTCCTTAGGTGTTTTGTAGCTCTGTGTTGGTGGGGAATTATTGTACTGAACAGCTCTGAAACGTTATTTTAAGCAGAAAATGTTGGCTGAGTTTAGATTTTTCCCTTCAGCTCTTTTATTTTTTTTTTTTTATAAGTGATGTCTGAGGTACCTCTTCTTACTGTGCTCAGCTTGGGGAAGGTGGCAGGGCTGGGCCTTTTTATTATCATGGTTGTAAAGCACCTTTATTTAGTGAGCAGTGACACCTGTGTGTTAGGGTTGGGGTTCTTTCCATCAGTACCTCTGGCAGTGATCAGCAAAGGAGGTCAGGAGCCTCATTTGCACTTGACAGATGGAGAAACTGAGTCACAGAGAGTGTAAAACCAACAGCAGGAGGGTCCCAGTGAAAGGACGAGGACTGAGTTTTCCACTTCCCTGATTTCTGTGTGTCCCTTACCTGTCTAATCTGCTTGAGGGCTGCAGAACATCAGATCCCCCAGCACAAAATTGCCTGGGAGGGGATGCAGCTCATCTAATTTAGCTCTGGGGCTGCACCAGTCACTCAAATTGTCTCTGCAGCCAAGAGGGAGAAAGCAGCACCTCCAGACAGCAGTTCCTCATCCGTGTTAGACGTATATGAGATGATAATTACCCTGCTCTCTGCCTGGATAAAGCAGTTCAGATGAAATACATGCTTTTAGGGCAGGTGACTCCTGTCCTTAGGAACAAATGCATGTATAGATGTGTCCAGATGACATGGTTTAAATATTAAATTAAAGGAAGCACTTCCCAAGCTTTGATTTGGCTTTTGTGTACAGATGATCTGAGCCAGATGTGAGCACAGTCCTTGGGCTTTTGTAACAGACTTTCCTAGGAACTGAGCTTCAGAGGGTCACCCTGATCTGCTGCAGAAATATTTGCTGTTAATGCTGATTTTTTTTTTTTCTAAAAGAGGATCTCACAAATCCCATCAAGTTTTGCTTCACGAGTCAAGTATTTTGAATGCATCTGGGCTGAGGTGACTTGTGGCAAAGCTAAGGATGAATGAAAGGCTTCCTGTGTCACCAAATCCGTGCTCAGTATGCAAAGTTTTGTGATGAGTAAGTGTGTGGTGGCTCAGGGCTGCTGGGAGGTACCTGCAGGTCAGCACAGTGTCAGTGTGAGCAGCAAAAATAAAACTCAGAATGGTTTGGGTTGGAAGGGACCTTTAAAATCACCTCATTTCACCTCCTCCCCTGGGCAGGGACACCTCCCACTACACCGGGTTGCTCCAAGTCCTATCCAACCCGGCCTTGAGCACTTCCAGGGATGTGCTCCATGCCCTTGGAAGGGGAAGAGAGGAATTTAAAGAGAGCAAAGTCGCATGAGAGGCTCTGAGCTCAATAAGGTGAAGGACTGTGAGGTGCAACACACGCTCCTGCACTTGGTAACCCTGGAGAAAGAGGGAAAAAGCAAGGGATAACTGGGATGTCCTGTCAAATGAGCTTTATTCCCTTCTCCTTGCTGCTGGGCAGCCTGTCCCTTGTGCAGCACCGGCACTGGGGTGTCGTGCAAAGTGTCTGAACCAGAACTTCTTGCTCTGGAAGTCAGTTTTTGTGAAATGTTGTGTGAGACTTATTGCAGGCACTTCCCAGGACGGCGTGAGGGAGCTGGGGGTGTCACAGCACAACTGCACCCCCCAGGAGGAGGCAGGAGGCAGCTGGATGCAGGGATGGGGCTCCAGGTGATCCAGCCCCAGAGCTGGGAGCAGCCCAGTGCCAGCAGCCCGGGGTTAATCAGCTCTGCTGCCTCACGGCAGTAATTGGTGTTTGCACAGCACTTTGCAAATCTGAGAGCAGTTGCTTAAATGCAAATGATGGATGGGTTGGCTCCCAGCCTGCCTCTGGAGCCTGCCCTCTCTGCTAATTAGGCACTTTGGCTCTGGAGATGAATGTAAAACACGGGATTGGATCAAACCTCTGGTTATTTTGGTTGGGGCTCCCTCCTCTTCAAAGGTGTGAAACCACCTGAGCTTGGAACACTGGTAGTAGAGCGACGTGCAGGTGAAGTTTCTAAGTAAAAAATCAGCATTTTGGGGGTGCTGCTTCCATGAGGGGCCCTAAAAGCTGTGGAAACAGCCGTGCTTCTGTTTTCCTCCACGTGAGCTGCTGGGTGAGGAGGTTTATTTTATGTTTTGCAGGGCTTGGTGGCACAACACTGCCTTTATCTGAGCAGTTTTCATCCTCCTTGGTGCCCAGGTCAATTTAAATTTGGGAATGTGCACAGTTGAGTTACTGGCCCCGGGGTTTTGTTGGACACTGACCGTGAGCTTTTTAGCAATAGCAAACTGCATCTTTATCTCCCCTGTGTGATTGTTTTAAATTTCACTGCAGTTTGGGCAGCCACAGACGACTAGAAAAGCTCCAAAATGTGTATTATTCTCCTCTCCTATGAAAACTGTAATCACAGCAAATTAAAACACATGAGTTAGTATTTCCTTCCTTGGAAGTGGAGTCAGATATTTTGATATTTCTTGTGAATAATACCTTATTTTTAGCTCTTTCAGACCCTGAAAATTTACACTACTTGGCATTAAATCCCTAACACGTAGGAGTTTAAGCTACTGCATCTTTTGGAAGGAGATTACTCTTTAACATAATATATTTCAAGATTAATAATTTCAGAAGCTTCTGGGCATCCATTCAAGAGGGCAGCTCCTTGGAATAATGTCTGGTTTTATCAGGTTATTGCACAAAATCAGCATTGCATTGAAATGTTGCTGTCTTGCAGTATCACCCTAAAGTATGTTATTCAGCTACTGAAGTGATGCTACAAAATGAGCATAATTTTATCACAAAGTGAGTGTGTGTGAAACCAAACATCAGAAAGGAAGAATGGAATGCTATGCCAGCTGGAAACAAAGACTGAAATACAGTAGTAAAACAGTTTTGCAAAGGCCACCTAAGTTCAGAAAAGGAAAACAGCTTCATAAAGAAAATCAGTCTCAGTAAATCACCAGTCCTGGGGGAATTGTCTCGTACTCTGAAAAGTAGTTCTGTGTATTCCTTCTCATCAGGATGATTAATGGGCTGGTTCTGCCAAAGGGAGCATGTTTAAGCACAATGTAAGCACTAAAAATGAAAGCTTGGTGTTTTTGCAGCTGCCTGTCGTGAAATTGGGTTCTCTAAGGAAGAGGCAAAAATTAGGATGTTTCCAAAGGGAGTTGGACCAGTGAAATACAGCAGTTTAATTCTGAACCATAACAGAAATATATTATCCCCAGACAAGCTCCTGGCTAATGCTCCTTCCCCCCACATCATCTCAGCTACCTTTCTAACCTGACTGAGGATTACATTTAGGAGCCAGAAGCTTTTCAGTGCTCCAGGCTCCTGCAGGACATGCCTTCCTGTTAGCCAGGAAGAACAAGCTGTAAACCAGCACTTGATAACTATTAAATTAACGAATCCCAACTTCTGTTGCAGCAGGTGGCACACAGAGGTCTACCAGGTACAAGGTTCTGCATCAACAAATGATTTGCATCTGCTTGTCTTCCTCCTGGAGGTGAGTCAGAGGCCAAATAGTTTCAGTCCAGTGTTTATTTTAAGTTGCTGTTCGTTGTTGATTCCTCCTGAGAGGGACTGAATATCGTGGCTGATATCACTGATATCTCAGGTGATAATCTGTGGGATGGAGATCAAAAATCCCAAGCCTGGGCTGCAGCAAATGGATCATGGCAAAGCATTGCCCAGCTCCTGGGGGCAGATGGCTCCCCTTCCCCTGTTCCCATCCCTTTTGGGGTATTTTTGGTGCTGTACTCCTGACACGGCCCCTCTTTTCCTATTTCTGCACTTTTAAACAATTTTTGGCTGCAGGTTTTGCTCTGGGACTCACCTGTGACTGCTGTGACCACACCAAGGCTGGTGGGAGCACACAGGTCCACTTTCAGTCATGGCAAGCATGAATATGCATTTCCTCATGTGCATTTTCCCTGGATTTTCCCCTTAGCAAAACCCTGGCTGTAGCACTGGGCAGGAGAGGGAGCTTTCACTTCTGGGTGTCACACCACTGGTTGAGATTAACTCCTTTGGGTTTGGGAGTGTGTGGGGTGTCGTTGCATTGCAGAGCATGTTTAGGGAGATAATCCACTTATCAGGCCAGGAACACGTTCTCCCTCTATCAGACAACAAATTAGTCCTTTCCTTGCTGAGGGAGATAATGAGGGATATCCCAACCTGGAGGAACAGGGGAAGGCATGGCACGAGGTTGACAAGATCAGAGACAAAAGGAGAAGGGGGAAATGAAAAGCAGATTTGTTGAAGAATGGGCTGCAAAATATGAGTGATTTACTGCAGCAGCTCATTCATCAAGGGAATTTGGCCTTGCCTCACTCTAATCTAAATTGAATCTAATTTAGATTCCAAGCAAGGGATGGGGATCCTTTCCTGAACCAAAACAAGCCTTGCCACCTCCTACCTTCTCATTACTCATTCCTTAATTTGTTTGGGTTCGTTATGTAGGACATTCAGGAAGAATAGCTTAAAGCTGTGTGTGCCTGGGCTAAATCTGGTGTTATAATCTCTGCTTTGCTGCACACAGGGTTGATTTTTGATTCAGTTTTGATGCAGGGCCCCCAGGAACTCGGGTGTGAACATCTTTTCTCCTTTCCTGAGTGCTGAATTGCTTGCACTTGATCTGGGGGAGTTCAACACTGCCTTGGGCTCAAACAGTTTCTGGTTTGTCATTAAAAATCGTGCCAGCATATGTCAGTCAGAACCATGCTGGAAGAAGGGGCTGGAAGATGGTTTCTCTCCATTTTTGGGGTGTGCTGCTTGCTGCCCTACTTTCTGCCCTTGCATTGTGAGTTGATAAACAGCCAGAGTTGGCCTGTGCATGCCTGGGAATGGCAGAATTCCTTCCCTGAGGCTTGTCAGGACTCCCAGCTCGGGCACTGAGGTTCAGACTGTGCTCAGTGAACTGCCCTTATTCAGGACCCTGCTGCTGATTCCCCCTTAAAATGTGTGCCAGGTTTTTCCTGAGCCTGTTCCTGAGGAGTGAGAGGTGACATTTGGGCATTGATTCCAGCAGAGGCTTCTGTGGCACGGGCCATGTCAGGGCACTGCCTTGGAGCTTGTCCCAGACCGTTGTGCTGCCTCCTAATTTTTGAATTCCACGTCTGATCCTTTGACATGTGTCTCACCTTCCTCCCTCCTGCAGCTTTTTGCTTCCCCAGGGATACTCTGCTGCCTGCAGGAATCTCCTGTGGGCATGTGCTCCAGGATCTCAGTGCCATAAATCTTGTCACACCTACATGAGTTGTTCCCATGCAACTAATTTGTCTCCTGCTGGTTCTGAACAATGTTCTGAACAAAACCTTGGGTTGGGCAGGTTGTTACACCCCAAGGATAAAAGGGGTTTGCTGCGAATTCAAGGCTTGAAAAAAAAAAAAACTTGCTTGAGGGGAAAACTTTGGGGAATGGGGAAAAAATTCAGCAGGGATGGTGAGAGAGGCTGGGCAGAATTTTTGGTGAAAGGGAATCAAATGGTGGTGTTAGGAGGTTGCCAGGATGCCTGTGGGGAATTTTCTGGAAGAAAAAGCAAATTATTAAGTTCCCTGCAGAATTTAAGGTATGGAAAAGGGTTAAATATTCCCAGTGGACCCCAGACCATGTAGGTTATGTGTCTGAACTGACTGACAGTGAGTTCCCTGCCATCTCTACCCTGCTGCTCATCAGGTCCCTGTGCCCTGGTTCAGTGTTGTTGCCACTTTGCCCTGGCTGCCTCCCCATGGAAAGCATTCCAAGCCACGTGAGGCAGGTGGGTGACAAAATGCAACCAGCTGGGAATGGTGGCTGTGGGAATGCTGCTTCCAAGAACTGCACCAAAGCACAGGAGCCTCTGTCACACGTGAGCTGCACTCCAGACTGCTCCAGGCAAGGGCTGGGGAGCTTTGGTCTGGTTGCAGTAGGAAATTCCAGTCGAAACCAAGACTGGGTTGACCTGATTAGAGCAGGACACGGGCGACAAAACAGCTCCTGCCCCGAGATTCCTTTCTTGTTGCCGAGGTGAGTGTTGGGGTCTGCTGTTCCCTGCATCCAGACACTTTTCCTGACCAGGAACTGTGCTGTCTTCTCCCACATCCTGCTTTAGTCACGTCTCTCTTCTGCTTTTTTTCCCCCTCTGAAGTTTCCTCCCTGCTGCTGCTGGGCATTTGGATGCACTTTGGCACATCCATAGATGGTGACATCGTCATTCTATTCCATTTGGAGCTGAAAGGAACTTGCAGTTGGGTGCTCAGGGTGATTTTTCAGGAGTGTAGAGACACCCCATGGAATACCAGTTGGTAGAATCCAAGCTGAATTAGGTTTTACAAAATCTGAATAATTACACTGGGAGGGGATCAACATAAATTAATTTTTTTTTTTAAGAAAGTGTTTTAAAATTAGCTTTAAAACAGCTGGAAATAAGAAATTAGTAACTGACAATCAGCTGATGAGCTTTCCTGCCTGCTATGATTAAGGGCAAGTACTTTCCATTGCTAAGCTGAGCTCTGCTGGGCTGGACTGAGCCAGCCAAGGCTGGAGTCTGGGGGCTGCTGGTGAGCTCTGTTGTTTTCTGTGATGGTGTTTCCATGTGGTCAGGAGATGCTGCCACTGTGGGAGCAGATCCCTTTGGTGACAATGCCAACATTGGGATCAAAACCACAACAAGTCCGGGAGGCAGCTCCTTCCCACAGCAGAGCTTTGTCTGTGTTGTATGGACATCCTGAGCCAGCATTTTGGCTTTGGGACTAAAATAAGACACAGGAGGCTCTGTGGAAGTGTTCCTGGCTGCATTATATCTTCCTTATCCATCCAAGCCTGTGTTTGGAATTGTGCCGTGGATTCCCAGGCTTGGGTTTGGTTGTTGCTCCATCTCCCACTTGTGCTGAGTGTGAAGTGTGGGTTTTTTCACTGGAAAACAGTAAATTAGCAGAACACGGGGTCAGTTTACGGAGAATTGCAGCTATTTGCATATTTGATAATTTGCAGATCATTAAATGTAAATTATTTCATGCCCCAGGGAGAAAAAATGTACGGGAGGAGGATGAAAAAGCACAAAATGTTTAATTCTGAGGTATCACTAAGAGCAAAGCTGATTTTTGTACTGGGTCCCAGTCAGTCAAGGGCTCTCTGAAGTTAAAAAGACAAAGGTTTTCAGTAGTTTAAAGCACTGAAGTGCTTCCTGCTGCGTGTTGGCACCCGGACGTTCCAGGAGCGCGACACGAGGTGGGGAAGAGCCCGTAAAGCTCTGCCTAGAAAGGGAAATGAGGTGAGGAGGTTTTGCTGAGCAAGGTGCAGGAAGGGCAGGAGGAGGAGGTTGCCAAAGCAGCCCCTGTGTGGTCACGGGCCAGCAATGAAGGAATGGGGGTCACTGGAGGGGCGGAGGCGCCGTCAGGGCGTGGCTGGAACAGGAAACGGGAGGTGCAGGGCCCTCACCCCAAACCCGGGTTAATGGGTGCCCTTGAGCACATCACCTCACCCTGAGCTGCCTCTGCTGCCACTCTGCCTCCTGGCAGGGAGGGCTGGACACCTCAGGGGTTCGGGTGATAAAGGACTTTATTAGTCTGTGGATGGGTGGGAGCCCAGAACCCCCAGACAGCAGCATTGACCCTCCTTGCCTGTGCTGTCTGTGCTTCAAATTCAACATCTACAGACCCCACAGGAGCTGGGAAAAGAAAATCATCCTTAATGCTCTCAGTACTTAATACTCTTTATTACAGCTTAGGAGCTCTCTGGAATTTAGAGGAAGCACATTTCCTTCTAAATTGGAATAAGCCTCCAGCTTTTGTTGAGGATGTGTGAAGTTTTATTTCTGCCTTCAGGATGTGCATTAATGTGCTTTGTTGCTTCAGTTCTCAGAGAAAACAACCGGTGTTGATATTTATTTGGGTGTTGTTGCTCTGAGATGCTGGGAAAGGGTGAGAAAAAGCCTATTTATAGAACAAACTTCTCCTTTCTTAGACAAATCATTCTTTGTCTGATTTGAATCAAGATGGGAGGGAGGAGGAGGAGGAGGAAGGACTTTTCAAAGGATGGGGAGTTGCCCTCTGTGGTGAGAAATCCAACCCCCACAGAGCACCTTGGCTGCCCAGGAGCAGGGAGAACTGCCCAGGGACAAAGTCAAATGCAGGAGGTGGGAATCTGATCCTTGCCAGGCAAGTGGAACACATTTAAGTGCAGCTGACAGGGAACGTCTGTCAGGGCTCTGCTCTGTAGTGCACAGCTTGGGTTTTAAAGGGATGACATTTCTGGCATAAAGCTTAGTGTATTTTATAGAAAAAGCTAATTTTATCTGTCCTCAAAAAGGTTTTGTTCAAAAAGTGGACACTCCATCATGGTTTGCTCACCGTGCTTGAGGTCCTGGGTGAGCTCTGCTTCCCTCGTCCTCCCTGCTGAGCCTGTCCTGAAACAGCCACAGACAGGCTTGATAATATAAAGTAATTTTGGGTTTTAGAATGAAAACTGTACTTCCAGAAAGGTTTGTAATCAAGGAATGTTTACATGGCATGACAGAAGTATGTACTGCCTGCTGTGAGCACCCTGAGTGCAGGAATGATCAGTTTAATAACTCAGGTGCTGGTGGGGCTGGTGGCCATGTGTAGTGCCTTTGGAATGGGAATGAGCTGTTTAGTGGGTCACAGAAGTAGCCTTTCACCTCCTTCTTACTGGGCATTTGGGGCCACGGGGATGCTTCCAACATAACCACTTTTATATAGAGGGTTGTACATGTGTGTCTCTTTAAATGGAATATATGTGCCTTGTGTTCTCTCTCTGATATGATCAGCGTGTCTCCCTGTCAAAAATCAGTTGTTATCACTGAGTAACTGTACCTGGACAAGCATCTTTTGATGCTGAATCTATAGAAGTACAAAAGGAGAAGAGATTATAGTCCAAGTGGTTTCCATTTTGATGTTTCAAATGTATGCATTAGAATAGCAACAAGGAAAATGTTATGAAAGTAGCAGATAAAACTTCATACAGGACAGCAAGCTTCTCTTCAGCATAAGTAAGAACAAATACTCTCCTTTTTATTTTTTTTTCATTTAATAGGAAGTTGTGCTCACAGTAACATCCTTCTGGGAGCGTTGTGCCAACATTCTGCCCTTCTGCTTTTGTGAGAGTGATGGGGACTGTAGATCCACAGTGTCCCTTGTTCTGGTGCTGGACAATCCCACCTCCAGCTCTAGAAGGAAACTCTGTGTTTCCCAAGTAAGTACCACCCAAAAAATCCGGGTTTGATGGCATTTAGTTTTGAGGGTGGGCAGGTAATAATGGCACCATTAGGGCCAAGAATGCTCTTGAACTTGATTCATCCTCCACACATCACTGGCAGTTGGCACTAATTTTAAGTCCTTGACAAAACAGAGGCTGGAGCTGATGACCTGGTTCCACTGACCTTGAAACAACAACCTCTGTGACCTCCAGGCAGTGACATCACCCTGCTACTGCTCTGCCTGCTGCCTCTGGAGCAGAAGGGCTGCTGGCGGAATTCAGTTATTCCCTGTGCCTTCCAGAAAAAAGGGATTCCCATGGAAGCAGCAGGAGGTGAAGCAGGAGGAGCAAGGAGGGAACACAAAAGCAAGCACGTGGAGCAGAGCAGGGCTGATGCTTTATGCCAAGGCTCAGTCTGGAGAGGAATTTCTGCATCCCTCTTGCTTTTGTTGTGCCACAGAAATCTAATCCTGAAGGTTGTACAGAGATGACACATCACTTAAGTCCTTTATGGCCAAATGCTTTTAGAGTTTGTCACACACCAACAGAAGAGCTGTTCTGGTGCAGGGATTTCAGGAAATTCAGATCTTTTGGGGTGGAAGGGAAGGATTTGCCCTTACACACCAAGTGTTGAGTATTGCAGCTGCTTAGTTGCCATGTGACACTTTAATGAAGGTTTGTGATATTTTACTGTGGGTTTGCACCCCCGTTTTTCTTAAGAGCTGATGTATTTCTGTAGCATTTCCCAGAAAGTGGGGAAAAGGTGTGATGCAGATAACACCATCTGCTTGCAGGTAAATTAAAGAGGGCTTTCCTGGAGAAATGTCTTTGTTCTGGGGCAGCTGCAGAACTCGCAGTCACTGAGCCGAGGGGCAGAAAGGCTCCACTGAGCTCTTAGTGCAGCTTAATGAAGAGTTTTGGGGGCTCTCGGAGGTGAATAATTAACCTCGGTGGCATCAGACGACGAGCGGATGCCGCCAGAAGGATGCGGAGGACACGGGAACAGCGCCACGGGCTCCGTGCTCCCGGGTCTGTGTTTGGCCGAGCGGGATTCGGGAGCGAGGAGCGGAGCCCGGCTCGCCCCGGGCGCTGCGGAGGCACAGCGCGACCTGCCGGGAATGCGGGAATGCTGCCGCTCTTCTCCGGGATTGCACAGCCCCGGGAATGCCTTCCCCCTGCACGTGTGCACATACATGTTCTCTCTCTCCTTCCCCCAAGCCCCCCTCCAGGGATTTCTCCATATAATCTCTCCCTCCCTCTCCATTCCTCTGGATGGAAAGCTACAATCACTCTAAATTTATTTGTGGGGTTTTTTTCTGTTTGTTTCTTTGTTTAAAATTAATAAAACAACTACCAAGAGTAAGCAAACTGCAGCAGAATCCCCAGGCAGGAAAAGGTGCCTGCTTAGGGGCTGAAGTGCCAGCAAGGAATTCCCTTTGAAAAGTGGTGGTTTGGGGGGGAAGAAAGAGGCATTTTATGGGTTCAAATCTCTGTGTGACTTCTGCTGTTTTACACAGCACCTTTAAATTTGAGCAGGGAGATGTTCCTTGCTGTCAGAAGACAAAAGACCTCAGGCACAGGGTGTGACTTGGGGATGGTCCTGGGCAGGGCCAAGAGTTGGACTCCCTGATCCCTGTGGGTCCCTTCCAGCTCAGCATATTCTGTGACCTTTCAATTCTGTCATATTTAAGCTGGAAAACTGTTTCTCCTTTCTCTTGTGTGATGTCTAATGTATCACATGCATCTTTGTCATTTTAGATGAAAGATGATGACAATGTGCTACTAGGAGGACAAAGTTGGAAACCCACAGATGGCAGATGTAGGATTACAAAGGCTCAAAACCCCCAAAAATTCTGTTTCACGACAGGAGACTTGATTCTGCAAGAGAAATATCTCCATTACAAAGTCTCTTGGTCTTCTAAGGGGTTTGGAAATGGTGTATGTCCATGTTCACTGACAGCTGGGAGGAGATCCAACCTTATTCCTGTCTCAGGAAAGCAGCAGCCAAGGTAAGGCAGCAACATTTGCTGAACAAGCTTTTCTCTCAAAAAATGCAATCACTGCACGAGCTAAAATAATTGATGCATTTGTGTTGTTTTACTAGCGGTGAGAATTCAGAAATTAAATGAGCAAATGTGAATGAATATGTGTGGCAATCTGACACGCTAATGGGTTTTCATCCACTGCTAAAGTGAATGAGCTGAGGAGAGTCTTAAAAGCATATCTGTGAAAGTGCCACCTCATTAGGCTGGGATTGGTAAAACAGTCCTGCAGTTCCAGCACACAAGGCCTTGCCTACGTGCAGATGCACTGCTGGATTTTATTGGCAAGGAGTCCCAGAAAACAATACCCCAAAGCCCCTGGACTGACAGCAGGGCTTAGAATTTCCAGGATGTATGTGTACAATAACACACCTCCAGACATGGCCTGCATTAAAAAAAAAAAAGTGTTTATTTAATTTATGGCCACATGTCAGCAACGTGCAGGAATGCAGCTCCCTGTGTTTCTTGGATGTGGAGCAGGGAATTTTCAGCCCAGCCTTGTTTGCTGCTCCAAGGGATCCCAGTCCCCAGACCCTGCCAGGCCTCTGTGCATGCGCAGGCTCTGCCTGATGGGAGGCTGCTCCACGTTTAAGGAAGCATTTCCCTGGCAGGGAGCAGGGCTGTGGAAGGCAGGAAAGGCTCACAGACAGCTTGGGCAGTGTCCTTGCTGGGGCACTTCTTGTTCGCAGAGGGGAGGACTCTCTAAAATCCAGACCTTATTCTTCGTCCGGGCAGGAAAACAGTTCTCAGAGCCGAGGATAAATTGGGACAGCCTGGGTTTTCTCTGGGACATAAGGATGGCAAAGGGACTGGGCCTTGTGGGCCCTCAGGGAAAGCAGAAAGGGAGAGTAGTAAATCAAGACCATGCACCATCTGTAAGTAGTGGAGAGAGATCCTGCAGTGTGTGTGTGACAGAAAACAGGGCTGTTGCTCGGGATGGAGCAGGTTTTTCAGGAATCATGGGGATGATTCTCCTCCACTTTGTTCCATGGCATGGGGAGATTGATCTGGCAAAAAAAAGATGCAGTGCTAATGCAGGCAGGTGTTTGTGCAGGGAGAACACGTAAGACAGCAGAGTCACTCCAGGTGCAGCTTAAGGCATTAATGGGGAACTATCATTTGGAATATTGGGGATGGGGTGGGTGAGGAGGGGGGCTGGGTCCTCCTGAAGACTGCAGAGCTGTTCCCAGCATTGGGAACTGTGCATCAGCTGGAAGTGGAGGTGCACAGGTGTGGGAAGGGCACAGCTGGAGCTGTCTGTAGTTTCGGATATTCAGAGGATCCAGGTGCTGGCAGGTACACGGGAAATGCATTTTAAAACCTGGGTGTGGAAAGAGAGAACTGAATGAGCCTTTATAACCCCCCAGGCGCCCTGTGAAGGCAATCAGAGAAGCCTCCCCATGCTACAGATTTCTGCTGCACGGATTTGGGAGTGCGTGGGAAGGGTGCCTACATCCATTACATTCAACATCTCTAAATTGGCATCCATTATCCTGGATGGCTTCTCTGCAGAGCACTGCTCGTTTCAGACTGGCTGGAGGCAGCTCTGTGGGAGCAGCAGTGCGAAGTGTGAAGGGGGTCTCTGGGTTTTCCGGCTCTCTCCTCCTGTTTTTGGTGGCCGGGAGGGCTGGGCTGGCCGTCTGGGAGCCGGTGCTGGGTGTGTGCTGGCTCCTGGCAGCGAGGAGGGGCTGTGCAGGGGCCGGGCCGTGCTGCTGCTCAGTGGAGAGGACGTTGGCACCGAGGCTGATGTGATCGGGATGGCAGAGGGAGCCGCCGGGGCGGCTGTGCCAGGGAGCCCAGACACGCAGGGCTGCGTTCCCACTCCCAAATCCCAGCCCCGGGGACCGTGGCAGTGAGGGATTAGTGGGGGCAGGGTGCTGAAATTATTTTTATCTCCTCTCCTTGTTGTGCCTGTGCACAAGTGCCAGCCTTTTCAGCCTTTTCTCCTTTTTTTTCCTCCTGCGAAGCATTAACTGGGTGGGTTGCCATGGCAACCCCCGCATGATAAGTTGGGCTGCCTCTCGCGGAGATTTCTCTTTCTACAGTCAAGATCTCCCTCTCTCTCTCTCTCGACATTCCATCCCCTTCCCCATTTCCCCTGGGGTGCCAGGATGGCTGAGGGCTCCGTGGTGTCCTCCACCCGGAGGCACCGGGGCTGTGTCGGGGCAGGAAGGAGCAGCCGTGCATCCCGTGGGATGTGCTTGGAACAATCCCCGCTCTCCATCCCTTGTGCAGCTCCCAATTCAAACGGGCTCCCAGTGCAACATCCCTTTTACTTGCAAGTTTTCCTGAAGAGGGCCGGGAGGTGTTTTTTGCTTGTTCTAAACAGGCAGACATTGGAGTAGTTCCCAGCTAAGCCCAGATTACAGCAAGAATGAAACTGTGTTATTCTTTCGTTCTAAATGCAAACAGTGTCTCTGAATGAGTGGGGAGAAGTTTTCTGTGAAAACAAAAGCCAGCACAGGTTGTGGCAGGTTAATAAACCACAGGTATTTATTTCAAATCACCTTTGATCTTGTCTGTGGTACATGAAAGATGCTCTAGATAAGGAATCCCAGGTGAAGAATAAACTTCTCCAGAGCTGGAGAAGAGGGTGTGATCTCCCTGACCTGTAACTCCTCAGGTTAAAATCCACCCAAATCCAAGGCCAGTTTCACCAGAGGGTTTTTTTTCACCTCAGGGCCCAGTTTCCCTTCTTTAAATAGCAGCTACTACACCGGTCTAGCATGAACTGCTTGAGATTGGTATCTGAGTAATTCTCATTGCTTTTTTAAGATATTTGTAATTTAAATTGCTTGGCAGGTGAGTTCTGGAGTGTCTGGGGTTAGAGGAGAAAAGGTTTCTGTTTCTACCTGAGCACTGCAAAGCTGAGGCAGGAGCAGAAAGGGCTGAGGGGTCAGTCAGTGGCTCTGACCAAGTCAGTGCTGTAAAGCTGCTGCTTCCTCTTAATCCTCTTGGACCCTCTCTCTGCTCCCTGGCAGGATTCTCTGTGATAGATGTAATTAGAGCAGCAGGAGCACAAACAGTGCAGCTCTGCTGATCCCTGCCCTGGGTTTGCTGGCAGGGCTTCCTGGGAATAGATGTGACTTCCACGGTACTTTGTGAAACAGGTGGTTGTCAAACTGGACAGGCAGGGACATTGTCCAGTGGTTCCTGTGCCTGTAAAACCCCACCATCAGCACTCATCCACCACACATGGGCTGGATTGTTCCAGAAGGGCTGGGAGCAAATCCTGTGGCTTAACCTGCCCTTCCCTTTGTGGAGCTGTGAATATAGGGAGGGTGCAGTGGGAGAAAAGAAAATACTTTAGTGGCTACATTAAACTAGATCCTTCCATCAGCTCTGGCTGTTGTGGCTGCTGTTTCATCTTCCCATGGAGAAAAGTCAGATTTTAAGGTTTGGACATCCATGATGGATGGTTTCTAAGGGGAATTGGAAGTCTGTTGCTGGTATCTGCAAATTGCAAGTTGTTTGTCTTCCCAGTCATACCTGGCTCCTGGAGACACATTAAATAGGTGTTTTCTTTGAGAATTTTGCTGGTAGGAGGAGAAATAAAGAAAGAAAAAGGAAGGAAAGAAAGGAAGGAAAGAAGGAAGGAAAGAAGGAAGGAAAGAAGGAAGGAAAGAAGGAAGGAAAGAAGGAAGGAAAGAAGGAAGGAAAGAAGGAAGGAAAGAAGGAAGGAAAGAAGGAAGAGAAGGAAGGAAGAGAAGGAAAGAAGGAAAGAAGGAAGGAAGAGAAGGAAAGAAGGAAGGAAGAGAAGGAAAGAAGGAAGGAAGAGAAGGAAAGAAGGAAGGAAGGAAAGAAGGAAGGAAGGCTGGGAGCAGAGGGACAGTGAGACCTGCCAGCCAGCATGTAGGGGCTGCCGTGGCTGTGGTCGGTCCCTGCTGGACTATTTTGGGCTGCCAAGGTTTCAGGGCTCACAGCAGCCATGGGTTGGAACAGGGCAGAGTAACCTGTGCTGTCAGCACAGTGAAGCAGAGCAAGGAATGAGGAGGATGTCCTTAGCTGGGAATTACTTGGAGCCGTCACAGGAGCCTGTGAAGGGTGACGTGGAGGCAGTGGCTGTGTGTGGCTCTTGGCAGATGATGAATGCAGCCTGCTGATACAAACACAATTAGGTGATGTCTAGGAAAAGTGCTGGCTTTGTTCTGTGCCTGCTCTGCTCAAGCAGTGCAGGGGCCTGAGTGCAAGTGTGTGCCCTCAGCCCCCGTGCCCCCCCAGGGCTGTGACAGTGACACCACCAGCACTGTGTGCCCAGCTGAGAGCCCGTGTGCAGCTGAACCTGGTGCTTTCTGCTGGCTGCAAATGCCCCTGTTTGGGTGGGTCTGGCCATCTGCACTCTGAGTTTGGGCACTGCCAGTCGCTCCCATGTCGTTCCCCCGTGGGGGTGGTCAGGTTTAATTGTGCTGTGTATCGAGCTGCAGATGCTTTAAAAAGAGGGAGCGCATTTAAAAAGCACTTCATTTCCCCCTCTCTGTCCACTGTGACCTTCAAAGTCGGAGGAGCCCTCCAGGGCATGGTGGCCACGGTCCAAGGAGAGAAAGCCCAGCCTGCTGCTGGCATTAAACTCCCGGGAATCAGGCTGGAACATGAGGCGAGAGGATTTCCCAGTATTTCCAACTGTGACCTTCAGAGCCGTGCAAATGTTAGTATTAAACTTATTACAGCAGAGGCCTTTCTGTGACCCTGCAGGGATAACTCCCCCCACCCTCCCCCCTTGGCTTTTTTTGGAGGCAGGACAGTGATGCTGATATGTGGTGCTGAGCCACAGAGACAGGACAAGGAGTGAGGGGTGCAAATTGAAATTCAGGTTGGATGTTAGGGAGGAATTCTTTACTGTGTGGTGGTGTGACAGGTTGTGTGACAGGTTACCCAGGGAGGTTGTGGATGCCACATCCCTGGAAGTCTTCAAAGCCAGGTTGGATGTTGGAGCAACCTGGTCTGGTGGAAGGTGTCGCTGCCCGTGGCAGGGGGTGGAACTGGGTGGTGTTTAAGGTCCATTCCAGTGTGATTCTATGATATCCCCCCTCTAGCCAGGGAGAGAGGGAGGCAGCCCAGGGGTCACTGGAGCCCCGGGGAGCGGGAGGAGCCCTGCACGCCCCGGGGCCGGGGGAGGTGGCCGCGCATGCCTGTGCCGGCCGTGCCCCCCGCCCGGGCTGCTCCAGCATCCTCGGCATCCTCCTCCCGCCCGGGATCCGCGCCCCGCATCCCGCGGGAACAAAGAGCGGCGGCCGCGCCCCGCGCGGGGCACCTGCTGCTGCTGCTGCTCCGCATCCTCCCGCATCCTCCCGCATCCTCCCGCCTCCGCCCGCCCGCGCATCATCCTCCCGCACCCGCGGCCCCAGCGCATCCTCCTCCCGCAGCGCCGGCCGCGCCCCGCGGAGCCCGGCGGAGCTGTCCGGCCCCGGGCTCTGTCCGTGGTGCTGCCGCCGCCCCCCCAAGCCCTGCCCTCGCCCGGAGCTCGGGGCCACCGCGATCCGCCGCCCGCGCCTCCCCAGCGCGCCCGCGGCTCCCGCTCGCCCGGCATCCTGTTGCGCCGCGCCCGCGGCGAGGAGCGGAGCAGCATCTTCGGGAAGGAGCCTCTGCCCAGGCTGAGCCCTCGGAACAATGGCTGCGCTGCCGCCGATGCTCTGGGCGTCCTCGCTCGTGCTGGTGCTCTGGGGTAGGTGCTTCCATTCCCACACCTCCTAAGGATGCTGCTTTAAATTTCCTAGCGGGGCTCCCTTCACGCCGCTTTCCGAGCGGCTCTTTATTTGTTTTGTTTTGTTTTGTTTACGAGAGAAGGGGATTACGTTCGTGCAGAGTTGGTGTGAATGTGACGGAGTTTGTACGAGCAGAGAAAACCCCTCGGTGCTGAGGAGACTCACGGCAGAAAGCATGTGCATGTCCTCTGCTGTTTGCTGTTGTTTGGAAATTTGCAGTGTAATTTAACGTTTAGTCGCCTTCAGGGGGGGGGTGTGCAGAGCATTAAACCGTGTGTTGGTGCTTAGTTTCCGTGTAGTCTGTACAAACTGGAGTAAATCAGTTTATTGCAATTGCAACTGCCACAGGGAAAGGGGGGTTGGTCTGTTGGTCTTGCCAACACGGCCACATTTCGATGTGCACGTCCCTCCAGCCCTGTGTGTTGGGTGCATGTCTGTGTATGTGTGTGTGTGTGTGTGTGTGTGTGTGTGTGTGTGTGTGTGTGTGTGCATCTGATTTTACTGGAATAAAGCAGGATCCTGTAGCTTTTCCTTATTTCTCCCTGAAAGCTGGTGCTACTCATGGAGCTGGTAGTACGGGAGAATTGGAATCGGGCTGTTTCCAGGAATAGTTCCCGGGATCATACAGTGCTCCAGAGAGCGGGTTAATGGTGTCTCTGAGGCTGGGGAGGAGGGAGCAGCCAGCAAAGTCAGCGTCTGGGCTCTGGAGACAGGCTTGGGCAGACAGAGCCCAGTATTGTTTAGCCCAGGGGACAAATGTCAGCAGGGATTTGGGCTGAGACGTTGTGCTGAAACGATCCTTTCCTGCCCAAGTCTGTGCTTTCACATGCAACGATTTTCCCCTTCTTTGCAAGAGCAGTAGCTGAGAGTTTCCAGCATTAGCACAGACCTGATTGGAAGCATTTTGAGCAGGAATGCATGTGAAATCAATAACTCCTCCTGCTGCCAAATTCACTCATGTCCAAGCCCCTTGGTTCCCAGTACTGCCCAGGAAGCCCAGAGACAGGAAGGGTGGCAAATCCTCATGGATTCTGAACACATTGATGGATTAAAGCATCCAGACCTTTTAACTTAGCACAAAGAGCGAGCTGTTCCTCCACACTGGAATTCTGGGCTTTCCCTCACCCCAGACTGTAATTGCTGCTGGAACAGGAGCATGCTCAGCACGCATGGGAGGGAATGAACAATGCCTTTAAAGTGGCGTTAATTACGAGGGGAGAGATGAAAGTTGTGGCAAAGGACATGCTGGAGAGGTGAATCTGTGTGAAATGATCAGCCTCTGTTACTTATTATGAATTATTAATATCTCAGAGAAGGAAGCTTGGTAAAATTTGACATTTGAGACTTAATCTGTTGTCAGACGGTGCTGGTAATGAATCAAACCGTTTTCCATGGGGGATGACAATGTGATCATAAATGCTAAGATGTGGATGACTGATGTCTCTCTAATTCTACCTTAACACTACTTCTCTGCTGCTCCTTTCCCCCAGCTGGTGTTTGTTCTGCAGTCTGTGTTGAAGTCCCATCTGAGACAGAGGCTGTCCAAGGAACAGACATGAAGCTGCTCTGCATCTCCTGCATGAAGAGGGAAGAGGTCACGGCCAGCACGGTGGTGGAATGGTACTACAGGCCCGAGGGTGGAAAGGATGAGCTCGTATGTATGTTTGGGAACTTGTTTTCATAGGTCTTACAGTGAAACACAGCCCAGTGAACTCGTGTGGGAGAAGCCAAGAGGTATCTGTGGGAGTGTAAGTTTGTCCTGGGGCAGGATCCCCAAGGAAGACTGTGCAAGGGAGGGAGAGAGACCCAGATATGAACAAAACCTTTCTGCCACATTCTAATTCCAAGTCTATAGAAATGCCCCACGGACTGCTTTTGTAGCTTGGCAGAGAGACAAGCTTGGAGTTCAGCTCTGAGCTGCAGGTCTTCACAAATTCTGCAGCATTTTCACCCAGCACCAATTTTGAACAGCAACTAAAGTGTCTTTTCCTTGCTTAGCCTATTTTCACACTTGGGCCCAGCATGAACCCATGGCAAGAAAAGCTAGAATCTCTTCCAGAGTTCAAACATTTGGGTCATGGATACATGAATGCCAGTTTCCAGTTCATTCCTTGAATACCTCAAGTCCAGTATCTAAGGATATCAAGAAGGGAAGCAGAAGTATGGAGTGACACTTGGTACCCTTGGCCAGGTCTGAATCCCTTCTAAATCCCAAAGCTGTTATTTTGGAAGGTAACTTGGCCTCCGAGAAAACTGCAGGACAGGATTTACTTTATTTTGCCTCAGGGAAAGTAGTGTGGTCCTGACTGTGGGAGGATCTCTGGGGCTTGTTTTGGATCCCTGTCAGGAAAAGGTAAAATCCGTTTCCAGAGTGAATCAAAATGGAAATTGCCCAGATGGGGGGCAACTGGGATGCAAGAAAGGATGGTGAAATGGAGGTAAAGCTGAGTGCACATTTCTTTCTAGCTATTTTATCTGAGTATGGAGCATTAGATCAGTGGCTGCACTTCATCTTGACTGAGCAGGGCCAGGCAAGATGACAAACTAAAGGAACCACACTAAGGGAGTGGGGATGGGGATTCACTTTCAGAGTGATATATTTACCAGTGGCAACCCAAAGAATGCCAGTGGAGGTGAGCTGGGACAGGCAGTGTAATGATGGGGACTGTGGTCAACCAGAATATCCCACTGTCATATTTATCCTTCACCTCAGCCCAATCTCCCAGGGCTTCCCGAAAATGACTGTTTGTCTTTGCTGTAAATATTCTGTGGTTCTTTCTCAAGATGATCTTACATGCAGTGGCTGACAGGCACAAAGACTTGCAGGATCCTGGTTTTCAGTTCCATTGCTGCTTTTTTGTGCCACTGTCCACGTGTGTCAGTGATTTTCTGTGCCTCAGTTTTTCTGCCCCAGTGATGGAGATGCCAGTTTTCGGATAATTCAATTCTCTGTCTTTTCTAAAGTCGCCTGATATTTTGAGGTAAAGGATGATGGAATATGAATAGCTGCTGTTACTAAGGGAGCCCAGAACATCCATGGGTGTAGCTAGAGGGGGATGCTGTTCCCGTCAGTGATTAACCAGAGTTCCCTTTCACGTTCCCTTGCAGATCTACGAGCACAGAAAAACCAACCAAGAATTCCAGACCCGTTTCAGCGGTCGGATACAGTGGAACGGGAGCAAAGACATGCAGGACGTGTCCATCACCGTGGTAAACGTGACCCTGAACGACTCTGGCATCTACACCTGTAACATCACCCGGGAGTTCGAGTTCGAGATCCACCGGCCCCTCTTCACCAGCTCCCGGCTCATCCACCTCACCGTGGTGGAGGAGGGTAGGACGGGCTGGCAGGGAGCCTGTTGTGCCGCCTCTGGCCGTGGGTGTTGTCCTCCAGGGATGGGGTTTTGTCGTGGCAGTGCAGGAGAGGGTGGCTGAGCCGCCACACAGCCTGTCTGTGCTTGGCAAGCACCGCACGGGGCTCAGCGGGACCTGCCCGCTGTTTGCTGGCTGCAAACAGGGCTGTGTGTGAGCGTGGGGAGGCACGGCCAGCCTGGCAGGCCGGGGCACAGCTGGGCACAGCTGGGCAGGCGCGAGCAGGGGTTTCCAGCTCCTCCTGCGGCGGCTCTGGGATGCTACAGCACCGCCTTTCCCAGGGAGCCGCAGCGTTCCTTGCTGCCGCCCCCTCCCTGCGGGAACGGCTCGTTCTCCATTTTGATATCACTCTCTTGCTGCCACCCTCCTTCCCTCTCCGGTGCTCCTGAGTCTTTCTGTTCCTCTCGGGTTTGCTCGGTTCAGCCTGGAACCCCGGCTTGCTAGAGAACAGTGGGAATTCTGCTGGTCTTTCAGAGAGGGGCGGGAGCTTTCAGCCCTCCTGTTTTCCTGCTGGGTGTTCCCCTCCCTCTTCCCCACAAGCATCTCCGTGTTTTGATCTCAAGTAGCACCAGCGAGTAGGACGCAGGGAGGAAACAGAGCGTGAGGATGAGACAGGCCAAGGGTGAGCAATCCCTGTGGATGTGGGGGTGGCACAGAATGTGAGGATCACATCATGTCTGATCCCACTGGAGACACTTGGTGGGTTTGCTGCTGTTGGCAGCCTCTCCTGGTCCCTCTCTTTTACCCCCTCACAGCCTAGTGGCACCTGGGGATCTCTGGCAAGGAGATATTTTCATCTAGGAAGGATGACACAAGGGTGGGACGTGTCCATGGAGCTGCTGTGCTCCCATGATCAGAGACTCTTTCATTTTCTTGAACAGCTGGAGAAGACTTCACCTCTGTCATCTCAGAAATTATGATGTATATTCTGCTGGTCTTCCTCACCCTGTGGCTGCTGATAGAAATGGTCTATTGCTACAGGAAAGTCTCCAAGGCAGAGGAGGCTGCCCAGGAAAACGCGTAAGTGTGGAACCTCTGGAGGTCCCAGTTGTTTTGCCAGGGTTCTTCAGGTGTCCCAGGCCAGATCAGACTGCAAGAAAACCGAACCTTGCTCTTGCATGGTCTAGTTGGGTGTCCAAAAATCCTTGTAATGTTTAGGAGTACCAAGAGGCACTTCCACAGTGCAGGTGGGGAGTGTGGCCACACTGTGGTGTCCCAGGGTGGCCTGGTTTGGATTGCGTGGAGATGCTCTCCTGGAAGGGCTGGTTTCTTACTGGCCCGTTCCCATCTTTCTCCACACTTGGCATGGATAAGGGTGCTCTTTGTACATAGCAGGAAGGCTGTATGTGTAGGATTTTCCAGTAGGGAAGGCTCTGTGTTTGCTCCTGACTATGCCAAGGGGAGTTTCCCGCCATGAGCATCTTGTACAGGTGACGTTTGTCACCTCAGAGACACCTCCAGGTGAATGGACCCAAACTGGCTTTTGCACTGTAGCACTTGAGGTTATGCTTTCCTCCTTCCCTTTCAACTACAGGACAGACTATCTTGCGATTCCATCAGAAAACAAGGAAAACTGTGCCGTGCCTGTGGAGGAATAGCGGAGAGGAGACAGCGGAATGAACGGCACCAAGGTAGGGGATGAGGAAACTCAGTCACTGCTTCTGTGTGTCCACCTTCCAGCCTCCCTGAAGTGAGTTAGGTGCTGTAGGGCTGGAGAGCAGGCGGATGGGAGACTCCTGGAGCACGGCTGTGCTCCTCCTCTGGGCCTCAGAGGCAACACAGGTGCCTTTAGGTGGTGGGTGTAATCATCCTACTTTAAACCCCAAACCAACACACACGTTCACTTTTATGATGGAATTACACCTCCTTTGCCCCTTCCCGTTGAGTTGGGAATCATCAGCACCCCCTGCAGATGGGGAGCTGTGCCCACGAGGGCTGCAAGGGCTCCATCTCCAAAGGAAACATCTGCTGGGAAGGATTAAAACCTTTTAAATTCTTGCTCCCGTCCTGTCAGCTGCTGTGCTAATCCCATCGCAACCCTCACTTTGGTGAGGTCCAAGAGGGCTTCTCTCCCTTGCAGGGGCTCTGAAGACAGAAGGACCACGTCATGCCAGCCAGGTTTGAGGGGAGCTCTGCGCCGCCGGGAGGAAACACGGGGAAGTGTAAATTCTCTTCCATTTGCCTTGGACTCTGTACAGCCTTGACTTTGGTCTCATGACTCCATCCTGAGCTGCCAGCCCATTGCTAAAGGACTCTTCTGTTGAAGCATGCTGAGCAAAAGGCACAGGGGTGTGGGCAGCACGGCTCCTTCCCAAGTTTCAGTTCCATCATCACCTCAATGGCTTTGTAAATGTTACCTGTCATTCCTTAGCTGCTGTCACCACCACCTTTATTTGCTAAATATGCTAGTTCTCCATTGCAGAGGTAAAGGGTACGGATGTCATGTCACTCTGACCTGCAGAGCTGGGGATGAGGGCATTTTAGGGTGATGTTCCACCATGTATTGCAGACTAAACAGACTTATTGGTGTCAAAACAGGAAGAATTTATTTAATTAGCTGCTTGGTAAATTGATCTGGACTTTGAGCTGCCCATGCACAGGCAGAGTAGGGTGGGACTGTAATGCACTAAAATAGTTAAAAATGTACAGTAGGAAGGATGGGCCCCTGTGCCTGGAGGCACCTGATTCTGGAGGGAATTGAGAACAGATCCTGAAATATTCCTGCTTTGGGAGGCAGGATGATGTAAGTATGAGAATCCTCTGTGTCCCTCCTTTCATTTAGCAAGTGTCAATACTCTCAGCTCCTTCCATCTGCCTTGCACAGCAGGTTTACTCCTGGAGTACACAGACACACAGTGGTAGGAGTAACCTGTGGAGCCACGTCCTGCAACAGCAACCAGGCAAGTAGGACAAGGTATGGGATCCACCTCCCTCTGGGAAACCCCGGGAAGGAAGGCAGCCTCATGCAAGAGAAATAACCAGGAGGCAAAGCCCTCACAGGAGGACACCACCTTAGTGAAATGGTTGTACATTTTACACTGTTCTCTCATGCTACAGCACAGCACCATCTAGAGGGACAGACAGAAAACACCCATTTTCCCCAGTTAGTCCTAATTCTTGTGCTAATTGCTCACTGGTTTGAATAGTCAGCATTCATCCTAAATGACCCCCTGCTGCCCAGGAATCACGCTCTAAATTCCCTCTTTCCTATGCAAACTTACTTTTTCAGAGGGTTAAGCAGAGTAAAATTTGTTTTCTGGCCTCCCATGTAGATCAGTTGAGCTCAACAAGTGGGTTTGGAAGGGGGGAAAAAGGCAGAAAGATTGGCCAGGGTGGAATTGCACCTTAAAGTGGGGGAGGTTTGGGTTTGTCCTATGGCAGATGTTACATCCCTGCTGCAATGGAGCCTGTACTGCTTGCTAGAGTTGACAAATTTTGCTACACTGATGCTTCCAAGTAGTTCCAAAGTGCTTGTGACTCCAGGCATGCTTCCCACCTATGGAATTCCCTCTGCTTTGTTCTGCTGCTTTTTATGTGTTTGCTAAAAATCACGGAAATTACTCCATTTGTAAGTCAGGCCCAGGCCAGATTTCTAACTGGCAGTTGTTCAACAACCCTTTTTTTAGAGTGGGTGTCTAGTAAACTACTACAGTGCAGTAGGATTGCTCCCAAATCCAGAGCCAAGTCTGGCAACTGGAGCACACTTTCCACTTGTAGTCTGGGCACCAGTTCCCTAAAACCTAATATCCAAAAGGGGGGAGAAAGCAGACCCTCTTCGAGTTCAGCTGGATGTTACCATTTTCCCTACAATGATTTGCCTGCATTATCCCAAATCCAAATCCACAGCAACAGAGGAGGGAGCAGATTGTAACTCCAGAGTTTCCAGCACTGACCACGAGAGCCCACGGAGATTTTTTTTTTAGGTAAGGTCACAAAACTTCTCTCCCACTTCAGCTCTGCTCCCCAGCCCCTGTGAAGCACTGAAAATCCTCTGGTTAAGTCAAAAAAAGGAGTAAACTAAGAACTTCTTGAGAGCTACCTCAGGTGGTAAAGAAGGGCCGTCCCCTCGTCCTGCACCTCCCCGTATCCCACACGGGCATCTCCTGGAGATGCTTTTCTTCTTTTTGGGACACATCTTTCACTTTTCCAGTTCCTGCAGACAGATGTGGCATTGTAGGCAGGAGAAAAAAAAGTTTTGCTCGAGAATCTCACAGAGTAACAAGTGAAAAACTGGGGTTTTTTCAAGGCTGGTGGTAAAGGTTGGTCTCTGCAAAGACTCTCTGTGTTCGGACACGACAGGAGAGACTCCAGAACAGGCAGGATAATAAAGAGAACAAAGACTCACACTGTCTGGTTGATAGAGTTTTTAATTGATACCGTACTTCCATGTACTAGCTACTTACACCAGGTTTGGCTGCAGAGCCTTTACAGTTCCTAGAGGTCCTAGCAGGTCATTCCAGCAGCGTTTCACCGCGGTTTGCGCACAGCGCAAAGGTCCCGACAGTCACACCACGCCTAAAACCAACCCACTGGGGGCCTTCCCCCACCCCACAGTTCACCTCAGTGCTCCAGCCCCCCCCGTTCCCGGGCTCTGGTGGCGAATTCCAGGAGGGAAGTGCAGGACCCACTCCCTCGTTAGTCTGCAGTTCCAGCGATTCGGGGGCGCGGGGTCCGGGTGGGGAGGACACGCTCCAGGTTTTTAGCAGCTTTATCCAGGCCTGGAGCACGTGATGGGAGACGAAGTGCCACGGGAATGGTGACATCCCAGTGATGGGAGACGAAGTGCCACGGGAATGGTGACGTCCCAGAGGTGCCACAGCCACCGTGAGGCCACTCCTGGGCGGTTGTGCTGCTCTGCTGCTCCTCCCTCCCTCCGTGTCCAGAGCCAGGTCAGTGCTTCCATCTCTGCTCTGTAAGTGCTATTCCACGGGAGGTGGGCTCGTGGAGATGGGAATGACGCCTGTGGCACGGGCTCCACCCCTCTCCCCGCTGGAGAAAGCTGCTGTTTTGTAACAGCCGCTCTCCCGAATCCCGATTCCCAAACGGAGACACGACCACGCGGCTCTAGAACCTGAGCTGCACATTGGTTTTATTCCCTAACTATTCTGGGAGTCTGGGATGGGGAAGGTGGCCTTTAACGTTAGCAATGGAATTGGCCTAAATGAGTGAGGTAACAGAAACGGCCAGAGGAGGAACCTCCCTGAGCCATGTGCAAATATAATTCCTTCAGCAGAAGGAAGTCCTTTTCCCTACTGAAAAAAAAAAAGTAAAACACATTCACTTAAAGAGCATACAGACTGCAGGAGGGAAAGGCAGGCAGGGACAGCACCAGGTCAGTCCATCTATGACACAGGGAATGATTGTCCAGCAGCAGAGGTTTGAGGGGAGAGGGAAAAGCCATAGCAAGCACTGCAAAACGTGGGAGAGGAGGGCATGGCACACCACGTACCCATGCTAAGGGATAAGCCCATGCTGTCTGCCTAGATCAGGGAATGGCCTCAACCAGCAGTCCATCAAGACACGAGGAGATTATTTGGCCAGTGTGCACATCTAGAAAAAGGAAGGTATTATGGCACAGAGAGACTCGTGCTGTGGAGACTGCGAAGCACAGAGAGCAGAGCGTGTCCGGGGGGAGACGGGCTGGGACATCAGCACAGGAACCACGCTGAGACAGCTGCTCTGTGAGCCACTCACCTCGGGGGCTTTGGTTTGAGACTCTCTGCTTCGAGTTTTGTGTTGAGCAAGCCCCTGCCAGGAGTTTTAACTAGTGCTGAGACTGGCTGAAAAGACTAAGTCAGAGAGTCCACGTGACTGTGCCATGAAACGTGTCTGTGGCAGCAACCCTGGCAGGGATCCCACCAGGAGATCTCCTGGAGTTGAGCAGGGATCTGTCAAGAGCTGTGGGATGACAGCAGCTGGCTGGGAAAACAGGATGGAATTGCTTCCCCCTGAGCCAGGCACTGTTCTTCAAACAGCAATTTTCAGACTGATTTTTCTGCACGCTGTGGAAGCAGAAAGTTCCACCTCTGAATTAGGAAGTGGTTTGTTTCTGTCCTCACTGGGAAAAGCAGACACTGACTGAGAGAGTGCTCCTGGTTAGAACAGTTAGTTAGTGCAGCAAATCCAAAAGGTCTTGAGCAAGTACCCAGACCAAAAGTGTCTCCAGTCACTACCTGGAAAAGAAATTTCTACCTTCTTGTATAAAGGTAAGAAAAAGTTTCTTATGTAGGACACATGGACAGTGCTGAGGAGGCAAGCAGGCTGAAAAGTCTGTCCCCATCTACACCCAGATGAGCTGCTGAACAGGGTCTGTCTGATAAGAACACAGACCAGCATTCCAAAATCAGCATTCCAGCTTTCCTAGAGGAGATATGCCAATGCAAGGCATCATTATTTCAGAGCCAGTTTTGTGCCAGGGCTTCAAATCCAGCAAAGCTTTGTGCTTTGAAACCCTTCCCCTTTTAATACAGGCTCATGTTCCACTAAAGGCATGTTGCATATCTCTGAGGTTTGTCTTTATTAGATCTAAAGCAGACAAGAGGGCTCAGGTGTCACCCAGCAGACAGGCACAGCCTGAGCTGTGTGTAAATGCAGGCTCTCTCAGCAGCAGTTCAGGTGTGTTAGGGGAGATCAAAGCCCCGTGACTTCTTTTTTTTCTCTTCTCCCAAAAGACTTGAGGGAGCCAGAAAGGATTTATGCAGAAGTTGGTGTATGTTAATATCAATTAATATCAAAGTTTTGTGACTGAAGCATGCCTGGGGTTATCAGCAGAGCACCCAAAAACATGGTTATCCTGTCAAATCCACAGCTCACTCCTCTCCTGACCACTGCAGGTACCTTTTTCTCTCCTAAGTGGAACGTGCAGCCCCAGCACTGCCCCTGTCTTGGGCATCTTACACCTGGAATAACCTGTCTTTTGGTCCTCCCCAAGACACAGGTGCTGCACTAAATACATCTGGAATGCCTGATGGCACAGCAGTTATCCAGGCCTCAAATCCACCCTGAGCTCATCCCAGATGCCATAACCCCAACAGCTCCTGCAAGGTAAGCATTAGGTGTGTGTTCATCAGAGGTGAGGTTGTATCAGGCCAGGATCAGTGAGTTATGTCCCTTCTGCCATAAAAACAGATACCCAAACTGGCAGATTGAAGCCTCCTGCTCCCCCTTCTCCCTCCTCCCACAGGGGAGCATCTCACTTGGCAGGAATTGGGCTCCTACCTGCTGGCATTAGTTTGCATGCCTGGCTGGAGAAATGCCTTTTTAAAAACCCCTGGGGTTTTTTTTTATTGTTCCTATCCTGCAAATCAAACCCCAGCTGTGCTCACCTGGCAGATGTGCAGAGTGGGAAGGTCAGAGGGAGGGCTGGGCAGGGAAATGTGCCTGCCACGAAAATAATGTGGGATTTCTGGCACAGATGAAGTGCAGAAGCAAAACCCTGACAGTGGAAGCCAAGCTACGACTTGGCTGGGATGCTGAGGGAAGTACCACCCCCTGGAACATTATTCAGGTTGCTCAACCTCACTCCTAAAAAGCATTGCTGATTTCTCCAGGAAATACAATCATGGTCCCAAACTGTCTATGGCTCCAGAAGGAATTAACCTGTCAGCTGGGACTGATCAGGAGCAGGTGATTCCTATCACAGCTTTCTACACCAAGGCATCGAAGTGAAAATACCCCCAGGTTTTGTTTAAGCCCTTACCTTTAATCTGAGCTTTGTTTGAGCCCTCACCTTTAGTGCCATTGTGGGTTTTGCCTTGAGAAAAAGACCTTGCTTTTCCCCTTTTTTATTATTACTGTGATAAATTAAGAGGCAATAAAAGATCAAGGATCCTATCCAACTCCAAGCCAAGTGGGAAAAAGAAAGTGAGTAACTAGAAATCTTGAGAAAAAGAACCCCAAAGCCTCAAAGACAAACCTCCCTCTGCCTGAAGGATGCTGCAGGTACAAGGTTCTGGTTGGTGCCCAGAACAAAGGATTTAACGTTGCTGTGTGTCAGGAGAGATGTCAGATGTTAAAAATCCAGTCTGATGTGCAGGTAGAATAAATATTAGTGCTTGAGATTGTTACAGCTGCCAGTGCAGCCTCACATTAACTTAACAGAGCTTGTGCAAGGCTGTCCCTGGGGCCCAGCCTGAGGGAGGGAGGGAAGGAGGGAGTCAGAGGGAACGTCCCAAGCCTAAAGCCATGGCTAAAGCTGGAAGGATGCTGCAGAGGAAGGATGCACTGATGAGGGAATGGATTTCTTGCCTCCCTAACTATAAAGAGAGTGTGAAACTGGTGAGAAACCAACCCTGACCAGCAGCCCTTGCTCATAACCCCCTGGGACAGGAGGGTTTCTCTGCCTCCTGACTGATCAAATCCACCTAGGGACAAACCCCTCCCAGCCAGGTGGAAGAGACCCCAACATCCCAGCTGTGTCTTTCAGGATGTTCCTTTTGCTTTCCTGGCATGGGCAAGGTGAACCACAGGGCCTCCTCCCTGTCCTCTTGCCTGGTGCTTGAAATTAAAGTCTAGAAAAAGGGGGAAGATGGGCAGCGGGGGAATTCTCTGTGCTTAGCAATTGTGGGAGGGAGTAATGGGGGAAACAGGACTCTGGGACAGTCTGGCAAGTCACAGTGGGGAGTCAGGGCCCTCCTGTCCCAAGATGAGCCACAGAATGCCCTTCCCAGGCACTAGCACCTCAGTGTCATTGTAGAGCAGCCATTTCAGCAGCCTCCCTGGCAAAAAGTCAGGGAGCAGTACAGTAGTCAGCAGCATTAAATTAAATAAATAGTCATAAATACACATTACTCTCTAGTTTTTCCCCAATTGTACCTTGCTTTCACAGTCTTAAATGTCTTTTTGATAACCTGTCTTCATCCACACTCCTTCCCATGTGAGTCTTCTGTGGGACATGTTGTGTTTAGCACTTGGTCATGGAAATTGGAGGCAGGTTGGGAGAAAGCAGCAGGTTGGTCACTCCTACATATATGACCTTTCCCTAATTGGAAACTGGGAGCTTGAGAGGGTTTTAGAAGCCACTTTGTCACCCAGTTGTGAGGATGAGAGTTTACATGAGACCAGTGACTCACCCTTGTGTTCCCTGCCCTTTCAGTGCCCACTGGAGACAACAGAGGAGCTACAGCTGGCACCATTTCCACACTGGGAACTTCCAGCTGCCACTCAGAAAGTGGGAAAATCCTGCTGTTGGACAGGGTGGAGATGGAGGGCCTCACATGTTCACCTAATCTGCCTGGCTGGGCAAGATGACAAAGCATTTATTAAACATTCACACGAGCAGCCTCCAGCTCAACCAATCCCTGTGGGGCCTGGGACTCTGCACAGGGCAGCCCCACTGCCCCTCTTCCTCATGGGGCTGCTCACGAGAGTCTGGAATTATCCCCCAGAACAACTACAAATACATATTGGCTTTTCAGTGCAGCTCTACCCCCTGACTGACTCACAGAGCAAATGCTTAATGAGAGAAACCTTCAGATGCCTCACACCATGGACACCCCCAAGCTCTGTCCTGCCACCCACTGATGGTCCTTTTTCTCTTTTCTCTTTTATCCTTTTTTTTTTTTTTGTCCCTGTGACCCTTCCTCACCTCTCCTGGGTTTTTGGAAGCCTTGGTGCACACAGATGCAGTCACAGATACCCACAGTGGTGGCTGTTGCTGCATAGCCACAAACATGTAAGTTTATCCCAGGGAAGGAAATCAAGTTATTTTTCTCACTAATGTTTTCCCACAGATTTTATAAGACAAGATACGAACAAAATGGTCTTGTAGACCAGGGGCAGGAGAGAGATTTGCTGAGCTGGGCAGTGGCTGCACATAAATCCTAATTTGGGGTTTGTTTTTCGGTTGGGGTACTCCCACCCTCGTGGGGAGTTGCCTGTTCAGCACAGATGTAGATTTTCAGCACGGGGATGGCTTTATGGCAGGGGCCCAAGCACATGGAAAGCAGAGAACTACAGCCAAGGTAAAGGGGACACTGTCACAGGGGTGGCCCTGCTCCACCCACACACCTTGGGGGCAGGTTCTCCCCTCCCCACCCTCTCCTCGCCTCTTTCTGCTGCACCAACAGCAAATTGGTGCTTGTGGACAGCATTTCAGCTCCTTTCCATCCTGGCCTTCGCCCTCTGAACCAGGCTGGCCCCTGTGACAGCCAACTGTGTTTCTGCACCCAGGGGTGCAGGAGGTGACTGCCAGGGAGACCTGCTCTCTGCAGACCTACAGCAACTCTCCCCGAGGCCTCCTCTCCAACCGTGGGACAGTTCTGCAAGGGGTTGACTGCCATGGCCAAACCCTCTCTGCCCTGAAGCCAGCAAGGTCAGGGAGTTGACAGTGTCCCCTTTTTATGCAGAGATAAATACAGTCAACCAGGGACCCTCATGCGTGGGGAGGGGGCTGGGGAGGGGGGGGGGCACTCACGCTGATGCTTCCCTTTGGAACAACAAAAACTAAACAGACAGACAGACAAACAGCCAGCAATATTACAGAGGAGCAGTGCAGGGCCCAGGGAGCACCCCTGGGCTCGGCCCTAAGCACAGCTCAGTGCTGGGAGAGCACAGCCCTCCCACACACACCCCCCCACTACCAGAGACACTCCAGTTCAGCCAGTGTTGGAGGTCAAAACCCTTCCCCTCGATACGTAGGCTTTGTTTTGTGGTTTTTTTTTTTTCTCTTAAAATCTGTATATAATATATATATTTATATTCTGTATATATATATATATATTTATATATATATTTATATATCCTATTTACACATATTGCACACCGTCCTCTGGCCTCCTGCATTCCTGCCTGTCAGTGGAAACGTTTCCGTTTCTCCTCTGGATCTGACCCGAAGTCCCGGGACCCGATGCCATTCTGAAGGTTTATTAGGGAATCCTTCATCTGCAAGACAAGAGATTTTCCCCACTGTGATGCAACCCTGGAGGTGAGAGCTTTGGGACTTCCTTCTTTTCCCTGTAAAGTGTCCACACCAGATTCAATTTTGGGAGCAGGGCTGGGATGTACAAATGGGCACTGAGAAGGTGGGAGACTGTGAGGCACCTTTCTCCAAAAGAAAGGGTGAGAGAACGAGGTTCAGGAGGAGCAGCTCTGATTTATGGATTATTTTCTCAGCAGCCTGCTGTACAAAAGGTTTTTTAGGCAGTGGATACTGAAACTCTGTGCTGTGAAGGGCCCATGCAGAAGGTGTTCCCTTCATCCACGAAACCTATGTGTGAATCCAGAGCTGAGGTAAAAAACAGTCTTTCTTCCAAACTGGGATGCCACAGACTAGATTCAAAATGTAAGATCTTTTGCCAATGTAAGATTTTTTTTGCCCCTGTAGAATTCTCTCCTCCTCGTGTGACAGAGAGGCTGTGGCACCCTGTGACAGCCCCTGGACCTGCTGCCCACCATGAGGGGAGAAGATGGGTCTGAGGGAGACACCGGTGGAGGTGACACACCTGAGGGACCACAGTGGAGCCAGGGAATGCTGCAGGGTTGGGAGCAGGGGGTGGGAGGACAGAGGTCCTGGAGCAGGTCCAGAGGAGAGCAACGAGGCTGGGGAAGGGACTGGAGCACAAGTGCTGTGAGGAGAGGCTGAGGGAGCTGGGGCTGTTCAGCCTGGAGAAGAGGAGGCTCAGGGGAGACCTCCTCACTCTCTGCAACTCCCTGCCAGGAGGGGGGAGCCAGGGGGGGGTTGGACTCTTTTCCCAGGCAACTCTCAGCAAGACAAGAGGGCTGGGTCTTCAGCTGTGCCAGGGGAGGTTTAGGTTGGATATTAGAAAGAATTTCTTTGCAGAGAGGGTGCTCAGCCATTGGAATGGGCTGCCCAGGGAAGTGGGGGATTCTCCATCCCTGGAGGTGTTTAAGATGAGACTGGATGTGGCATCAGTGCCATGGGCTGGGAACCACAGCGGGGTTGGATCAAGGGTTGCACTTGATGATCTCAGAGGTCCCTTCCAACCCAGCTGATTCCATGATTCTATGACTCAGGTCCCAGCCCTACCTGGCCGTGGGGTCTCACCTGGTCCAGCAGCATCACGGAGGATTTGATGATCTCCCGCCACTTCTGCAGCTCCGAGTCGTGGTACTTCTGCTGGGACTCCAGTAACTGGGCCCACTCTGTCTGAGACTGGGGCAACCTGGCAGCACAACACGGGCAAGAGTCACCCTGGGCAACCTGCAGTGGGTGTAACCAGCTTCTGGCTAAGCTTTTCACCCCAAAGGGGCACGTTTTCTTGAGCAAAAGTGCATTTAAAATGCTTGGAATTTCAATCAATTGGATTCCGTGGTTTGCTTTTTCTAGACATGCTGTCAGTCTTTATTCATCCCATGTAATTTGTTCAGGACTTTCTCTTTATTTTGAATTAAAGCTGCACTGGCTCTCTTTCCCATGGCTCTCTCTCTTCCTTCAGGCCCAATTAACCCCCCCAGAACAGGGTGGGAGGCTGCTGAGGAGAGAGGAATCAGGACAGATGGAAGCACTCAAGGGGCTTGGAGAGGTTCAGATACTTCCCCAAAAATCATGGATGCAACACAAAACTTACCTGTGTGGGGCAGGGAAAGATGTACCCATGTAATTCCAGAACATGCACATTACAGGATGTATGTTCTGTACTTAAATACTATATTGTAGTAGTCTAAACAAACACCAAGAGTACTAGAGAAAGACAAAATCACTTAAAGTATCTATAATCACCTAAAGTATCTATCCATGGGAAAGTAGCGGGGCTATTTTGGGGAAAATAATAATTCTCTAATAATACCTCTCCTGCAGCCTCAAGCCCTGCCACGCTGTGAGGGTCTGTGTAGTATATTCCAACATCCAGAGTTTGTAGAACAGCATCATATTGAGAATGACCAGCAGCACCAGACTGGAAAGAAGGAGAACAGTCAGTTTAGCAGGAGCACTTCACAGCCCATTGCCAGGCACACCTGGGAAATGCCCAAGGCTTGAGAAGGTGTCTGAGGCCCAGGTCCACCCTGGATGTGAGTGGGAACTTAAATCTGAGTAAGGACCAGGTGGTCAGAACCCAAAACTGCACCTCGTGGAAGAAATGCGTGAGCAAGGACAGAGAGACAGAAAGACAGGGATGAGGGATCAGCCAGAACAGGTTGGATGGGTGGATGTGCTGAATGCAGAGAAAGAGAGGGAAATGGGAGAGTAAAGAGGTAAAAAAAGAGAGAGACAGTACCTGAAACAGATCCTAATGGGAGCAGGGAAGAGAAAAGACGGAGCAGCTGCAGGTTAGAAACGGACTGACACAGACCAGGAGAAACTGGGCTGAGAGAGGAGGCTCAGAGACAGTGCAGGAGGTACAGGGGGGCCAGGGGAGGAGAAAGGAACAGTGGGAAGAGAGGCAGGAAGGACAGACAAATACCCCTGTGCCTGCATTCCTGGTGCAATTCACCCAGCAAAGCTGAGCTGTGGCTCTGGGGGACGAGCCCCAAGTGTGCCCACGAGGGCACCGTGTGACACACAGCCAGGCTGCACACAGCCAGCCTCACCTCCTCCCAGCACTGCTGGCACTGGGAACACCCCCACAGCCAGACCCTGCACTGCTCCTCTCACCCACCACCACCACACACGGGCATTTCCTCTCCTCCTGGGGAACAGATTCCAAAAATACCAGGCTGGTGCCTGTCTCTGAACAGAGCAGCTGTTCTGCTGGAAGAATGGCCCACTATCACCAGCTCAGTCAGGAGGAGGGCAACTGGCCAGGAGAGTGTTCTGAAATCATTATCAGGGCTCTCTGACCTAAGTGAAGCTCACAGCCTGTCAGGAGATGTTTTCATAAAGCTTTTTTGTACCTTTCTACTGTTTTCTTATCACAACAGGACTTGACATCACCTTCCCAGCAACTTGGCTGGGTTGCTGCTGCAAAACTCTGCAGTCAGTGCCCCCACTGGGAAAAGGAAACACAGAAAGGAGCTCAGTTTGAACTATAAGTTCAGTCTAAAAATTCCAGCTTCTTCCCACCTCACTGAAAGGTGGCTGGAGCTTAAGGAAAGACTGAGCCCAAGGCAGAAAAAAACCCCTCTGTACCTGGATTGCTCCTTTAGTCTGCACTGCAGCACTAACACATGAACTAGGAAAATCAACCTCTTGTGCTTCACATATTTCTATCCTTATTTTGAAGAAATCATCTCTAAAGGGTCCAGCTTCTTTTTGGGATGGTATCTCTCGTCCAAATCACCACCCAGGACTAGGTTTTGCCAGACCAGAATTTCCCCACAGAATCTGAACCTTGTTGTGATAGACAATGGCTCCCAGAGAGCTTTGCCTGGTCATTGTTCTTGATAACAGCTGATTTGTGAGCAGAATACATTAAAAGACTTATTTTAAATTTAAAACACCCCACGGTTTATAGATGCCATTGAAAGTCTCTAAATTGAGTCCCTGAAATAAAAAAGACTATCTACTTTTTCTCTTTTTTCTCTCTTTTTTTTTTTCTCTCTTTTTGTGTTTCTTCTCTTTCAGGTATTGATGCCCCTCTCCTTGCACAGCTGCCCTGCTTGCAATCATCACTGTCCCAAACACGTCCCAGACCTGCATTTAGGACTCCCAGAAACATGCAGGTCTACAAAGCCCACGTTTGGTTAAAAAAAAGGGTAAACCTGAGCAGAAAGAAGGGAGCACAGAACAGCAGAAATGCAGACAAACCAAAGCTGTTCAAGGCTGACTGTGAAGGAAAGCAAAAACCATCACTTACACAAAACTGATGACAAGGAGCAGCTTGGAGACACTCTGCAGGTGGAAGCCACTGGGGCTTTCCTCGGGGATGTGCCGTGTCTGAGTGGAACCTGAGGAGATGGATGCATTTAGGACAGGGAATGCTGTCTCTTGTCCCTCTCACAGAATCGACCAGGTTGGAAAAGTCCTCTGAGATCACTGAGTCCAACCTGTGACCCAACACCGCCCTGTCACCCAGACCATGGCACTGATGCCACATCCAGCCTGCTCTTTAACACCTCCAGGGATGGTGCCTCTACCCCCTCCCTGGGCAGCCCATTCCAATGCCTGATCCTTCCCAATGTCCAACTTCTTCCTAACGTCCAACTAAAACTAAAACTTCTTCCTAGTGTCCAACCTAAACCTCCCCTGGTGCAGCTGAAGACCGAGCCCTCTCGTCCTACTGCTGGGAGAAAAGCCTGACCCCCACCTGGCTACACCCTCCTGTCAGGGAGTTGTGGTCAGTGAGAAGCTCACCCCTGAGCCTCCTCAGCCTCTCCAGGATGAGCTCCCCCAGCTGCTCCTCACAGGACTTGTGCTCCATCCCTTCTCTGGAATCAACCCTCCCCGCCCAAAAAAGCACAACACCCCCTCCCTGCCCTGGAAACCAATTCTCCCCGAGCAGGGCAAGCAGAGGTGTCTTTTCTCTCCCTCACCTGCCACGTGCTTGCTGCGGTGTGCCACCTCCTCGTCGGTGGGGGTGGTGACGGGGCTCAGCACCTCCTCCAGGTGTGGCACCCGCAGGTGGGCGTGGGCGCGTTTCCGGCGCCGCACCGTGGATTGCTTGCTCACCTTCTCCTTGGGGGATTGTCTGTGCACCTCGGCCAGGTACGTGCTCTCCGTCTTGGCCAGCTCGCTCTCTGTGCGGGCGGGAGGGGAACATTTCAGGGATGTGCCTTCCAGAGATGTTTCAGGGATTTAAGGCCTCTAAGGGCGCAGAGAAGTTGGCAGGGGCTGAGAGACACGTTCCTTCCACCTCCTGCCAAGCCCTGAGCCCAGACTGCCTGGCAGAGAGCAGGACTCCCTGCCCTGGTTAATCCCAGCTGTGGTGGCCCCTTTTATAAGCCACCCCAAGGTGGGCTCCCCAGGCTGCCACGCCGTGCCTAAACCACTGTAAGTGTAGATACCCTTCTGGAAGATTTGTAAGGAGGAGATGAGGGCTTGTTTCCCTTAGGAAGCCTCTCCTGCCTAAGAAGAAACACTTTTCTCATGGCTAATTTGGATGTTTTATCCTCTTGCCTTAAACACCTCCAGGGATGGTGACTCCATCTCCTCCCTGAGCAGCCCATTCCAATGTCTGATCCCTCCCAATGTCCAAATTCTTCCCAACATCCAACTAAAACTAAAACTTCTTCTTAGTGTCATTCTCTCTCTGAGATGAGGAGAGAGAAACTCATGCAGGCTACAGGGCCTGGGGGGAGGCCAGTAAAGATAAAAAGCCTTGAAGAGAACAGGAGGCCTGTCTTTCTGAGGTTGTGCTTTTTGCAGCACTGCTGAAAGTTTTTTCCCCTTGCAAGCCCAGTGTTCTCGACTTGGGAATAAATTTTCCAGAACTCCTTCCACTGCCTGGCATTTTGGGGGTGGATGTGTGTTATCCTGCTTCCCAACCACGGGAGGTGCCACTGTCTGTGTGTCACTACCACAGTCACTGCCACTCTTACCCAAATGACGGAAATAATCCTCCAGGCCACTCCAAAAATTCTTCTCAATGAAGGATTTCACCAGTCCCCAAGGCTGTTTCCTGTAACGTAACTCCGTGGAAACCCTGTGAGAAGAAAGGATGGTCGTTCTCCCAAGTTTTGAAATATCAACTCACAACCTCTGTCACTGTAAATACCAGAAATAATCCTGCACACTGGGATTATTTCTGGGATGGTCCCAGCCCTTTGTGTTTCTCAAGGAGAAGCACTGCATGGAGAGTCCTTCCAGAGGCAGGAAGAGCCTCTCCCAAAAGGACTCCATGTGGTAGGCAGACATTTAGGCTACTTATTGAACTGTAAGTTCAGTCTACAAGTTCCAGCTTCTTCCCACCTCACTAAAAGGTGGTTGGAGCTTAAGGAAAGACTGAGCTTAAGTCAGAAAAACCCCTCTGTACCTGGGTTGCTCCTTTAGTCTGTACTGCTGCACTGCAGCACTAACACATGATGCTCACCCAAGAGGCAGAGAACCAGCAGATACACCTGGGTTTTAGTAGCAGACTTAAAAAGTCTACAGAAAAAGTCCCAGAAAAGCCTATAGCTCTGCCTGATACCAAACTCCTCTGCTTCTCCCCAAAGTGCATCTCAGAGGCACAATCCCTGGAAATATGTCCTGTTGCTTATCACAGGTAGTTGACTGCACGTGACAACAGGCCCTGCAGACCACTGCTTCCAAGAAAGGGCAGGAGAAGTCTTTAAATCCTCTCCCTGACCTGGCTGGAACTCCCCTGCATCAGGTCTGATGTTTGCTCCGTGTCACCCCAGCAGGAACCTGCCCCTACTCTTTGTGACAGGAGTGTTCCAGCCACAGGACAGAGTCCCCCCTCAACCCCTCCTAACACACCAAACAGCAAAACTCCCACCCCGAGGTGACTTTCTGGTCACCAGAAAAGCTCTTTTAATCCCCCCAAAAAGCCTACCTGAGTCGGCTTTTGTTTCTGGCCACACGAGTCAACGTGTAGCGGTTGATGGTGTAGAAATAATCGTGGTAGGGGACGTCGTGGGTTAGCACCTCTGCATCTATGACATAGCACTCGCTCTCCTGGCTGGCCTTGTACATTGTCTGCAGAAAAGACAGCAGGCAAGGCAACTGTTGGTGTGGTCAGAACACAGCTCTGATGGATGGCACCGGCACAAAACACACACACCCCCATGGCTCTGCCCCAGCTCACCCCGAAGGGAAGGCAGACTCCAGGAAACCAAGTGTTTCACCTAGATGTTTCCCAAGGGTGTATTTCAAAATGTGTATGTATTTCAAGGGTGTATTTATGTTCCAGCAGCTCAACCTCCAGTGTTTTGTAACAGAGAGGAGGAGCAGTTCTTTGGGACCTTTGCATGTATGGCCTCTGTTCTAATGTCTGGCTTGTCAGGGACCAACCTGAGTCACAGCCAGACACAGTCCTGCTTTGAGCAGAGGCCTCTCTAGCATAAATTATTCTGTGATTCTAAACACCATAAAAACATGTTAATTACTTCTTTTAAGTGCTTCTGATCTGCTTCTTCCTTTGCTCCAGAACAAACCTCATGAAGGGGACACAGTTAATTGCAGATCCATGTACAAAAATATGGCTTTTCTTACAGACCATTTCCACTTACCTCTGCAGCAAGGGCACAGCAAGGTGTGCCTTGGTGGGTGACCCCAAACTCAGCATAAAATAGGCCATGTCTTTCTCTGAAAATGTGCTGTTCCCTTTGCCCACCACTTTGCTGTCCCCTTTCCTTTCCCTTCCCTGCACAGTCTTGGCTTCTGAACAGCACATTTCATCTCATCCTCCCCATTTACACCTTGCTGCTGGGATTCTCCTTCCATCCTCCCCAGTTACACCTTGCTGCTGGGATTCTCTTTCCATCCTCCCCAGTTACACCTTGCTGCTGGGGTTCCTCTCCCTGAAATGTAATGCTCAGACATCCCTTCCAGGTTCCCTCTTAGTATTCCCTAATACTAAGCTAACTCTCAGTATTTACCTTTGGTCACTTGAACATATCTGAACAAGGAAAGAGGTTTTTCCTCCCTCTCCAGCTGCAGCTCCCATTAGATACAGCCAGCCTGGCTCCTCCCAGTGCACTGCAGGTCCTTCCCCTTTTTATCTTCTTAAATATATCTCATTGTCCTCCCCATAATAAAAACATCTCCCTGCAAAGCTGTGAGAAGGACTGGCCAGACAGTACCTGACTTTCTTGTGCCCTGCTCATGAATAACATCTGCTGGAGTGACCACAGCCCAAAAAAACACCAGAATGGGTGACAAACACATTTGTTAAAATGTGCTGGTTTGTTCACAAACTCATCTGCTTTTGTTGGAAAACTCGTGGTCCTCTCCTGGCAACACAATCCAGTGTGAGTGCACTGCCTGCAGTGATACTGGGCAGCAAGTTAATACAAAAAAATGTGTAAAAGGAAAGGGATAGGGTCAATGAGAACATGCACAGCAGCATGGCCAAGGCAAGAAAATAACTCCCAGATCAGTTCCTACCCAGCAGCACAGCCCTGCTCCCCCCTCACATACCTGTGTCTCTGTGACAGTGGCAGTTTTGGGGGCCAGAGGGTTGGTGAGGGTAATGGTATACAGGATCACTCTGGTCTGATTGCCATTTTCTTCCTTCTTCCAGGGATTAAAGATAATATCTGAGGGGACAAAACAATATTCCAGTTAAGTTATCAGAGAGGGGTCTCTGGTCATGCACTAGGGAAAGGCATAACAAGCTTGGACAGTATTTCCTTGCCCTTGCAGAGCCTGGTTGCAGAAGCACTAGAGCTCAGCAGAGTGTGAAAGAAAGGGCTCCTGAGCTAAATGGGAATATTTTCCCTTCTTTGAAGTGCAGGGAAAGTTGGAGAGGCTGGGAATACATCTCCTTTAGCAAACCTACAGTTACAGGGAAAGGAGAACCACAACATGTCAGGGGACACTCTCTGCATCAGCAAGTGGAGTGTCTGGTGTGGAGCCAGAAGAGCTTTCTCCTCACACTGCTAAGCCTTTAACACAGAGTCAGGCCTTAGCTGATGCTAAAAAATAAGAGGGTCTGCTTCTTCCATGAATTTTGCTGCTAGAAATGAAACTAGATGGGCAAGCGAGGCTGGTTCTGCCTGCTTTTCATTACTGAGAGCACAGACTGCACTGTCCCAAAATCTGCTCAGAACGTTACCCAATCCCTCCATCAGGCAAAGATACACCTCCAAGGCAGAGATTTTCCTTCTGCCCTGTGCCTTGGCAGGGACCACAGGAGGCTCCCCAGGGACCACAGACTCCCCAAGGACCACGGGCTCACCAGAGAACCGGCGCTGCTCCATGAAGTCCCTCTGGAACTGGGAGTCTGTGAAGAGCAGGTCGTAGAGCTTGTCCACGCTGAAGTTGAACACCTCGTTCACGTACTGACGGCCATTCAGGTCCTCGTAAAAGGCCTGGACTTCCCCTGTGGGGAAACAGGCCCCCATTTCTGAAAACTTTACACCTTTGAATATTCAGCCTTGACATATCTGTCCCCCAGGATCAGGGGGGCTGTGTTTCCACAGCAAAAGGGCCTCAGTATTTTACTTTGTGAAGAAGGAAGAAGAGGGACTTCTAACCCTTGTCCTCCACTGATCCCAGGACAACAGTTGGGATATCAGAAGGGGTAATCACCTCCATAGCTTATTTTAGGGATATCCTTCCAAATACCCCACATATCCACTTTCTGCAGCCCACAGTGGGGATTCTTTGCATCTTCTGAACCCCAGGAAAGGAATCCAGTATTTGCCACTCCAGTCCCTCACTAGAAAGGGTGTAAAACACACCGAGGGAATGGCCCTTCCCCACATACCTTCATCGTGGGTCTCTGAGGAGTCACTGAGCTCAGTGGGAATGTCTTCGTTGTCATTGAAGTCCAGGGAAGGGGAGTTCACAGGGCCAATGATGTCCATCTTCTCTCCCATGATATTTGCAATGCCGAGGTCTTTTTCCACAGGGCTCTCTGCCACTGCCTCCTCCTCTTCTGGGAGCACTCCATCGAACTGCAGCAAGCACAGAGCACAGGGAGGGCAGCATCAGCACCTGGAAACTGGGGCTCATTTCTGAAAACTTTGCATTTGTGAACCAATTGTCTACCCCTGAGTATTTAGCTTTGACATGCCTGAAAAATTAAATAACAGAGGAGGAAAGTTGCCATACAGTGTTTGTAAAACACTGGATATATTGGATTACCTCCTGTCAAACAGTCAGTGTTCGATCTTGGGACACCACAAGGTTTTTTTATCCAGACAAGCACACAAACAATACTAGTTTTGCTCTCAAACAAGCTGAAAAAACCTGAGGTTATAACTGAACAAGGTCTGCTCTGCCATAACACCACGAGGGCACCGCTGAAGGCAGCAAAGCAATGATAACCCTTTTTATCTCCAACACTCCACTCCTTTCCATCTGAGGGCACAGAAAGGAAAATGCACTTGGCTGCTGAGAGTCCCAGGCTTTTAGGACGGGCACACTTGGTTCATTTTTTTTTGGCCACGCAGAGACCTGAAGTCAGTGGAGGAGCAGAGCAGTTCCCTCACACAGCCAAGGAGCAGTGGGATCCCAGGGAGGAGCATTCCCGCTCCCAGGGGAGGGAGGACACTCACCGAGGCTGGAGCTTCACTGCTGCCCGTGGATGTCAGGGTGCTGGCAGTGACAGATTTCTTTGGCAGCTGAGGGCTGGCTTCTGGCTTGGCCTCCATGCTGCTCTTGGAGGAGCTGTCGTTGACTTCGTTCTCTTCCACGGGGATTTCCTCACAGTAGCTGAGACGCCACAGAGAACACAGGTTTTTATATTTACCCCTCTCAGTACAGCTACAACTGGACACACAGAGCAAGTCAGAACAGTCCTGTGAAGTTTCCAGTGGGGCCAAGAAGCAGAAATGGGTCAGTGAAGCCCAGACTTTTCAGTGTTTATACACAGACCAACAAGCATCAGCACTTTCTGACCATGTAACCCTGTCACTGGGATGCTCTGGCATTTGCACATTGCCCAGCTGGCATTTCAATCCCTACCAACTTCCATGAGCAAATGGTGGGCTTTCAGTGTTTCAGGCATTACACATTTAAGGGCAAACCTTTGGCCAGATCCCAGAACCTCTCCCCAGGGACAAGCAGCACTCTGAGGCCTGCAGTATATCCTGCTCTCCTGGGGCCATCTTTTCTTCCTCCCAGGCAGAGTCTCCTCCTCCTCACTCACCCCATTGTGTTGAAGTCATCATCAGGAGGCACATAGTCTTCATCATCACTGGTCAGACCCAGCTCGTTCCCATAGCACTGGTGGACAAAGTGCCAGAGCTCCTTTGGACACAGAGGCTAAAAGGGGATGGAGAACAGCACACATCTGCACCCAAGAACACTAAAACAGAATGACAGTCTGGAATTCCCATTGTCAGGAGTACATTGCTTGCCCTGAAAGGAGAAGTGAGAGATCCTGACACAGCCCCTGATGGGAGGTGAGAGCCTTACACTGGACTCACCTCTGTGAAATTCCGTTTTATGGAATTTATTTTGTTAGGCCAAGCTACCTTAGAGGTTGCCCCCACCAAGCACTAAGAGGCTCTTTTCCCAAAAAAGCCTTCACCATCAGCCCAGGTTCTGCCCTAAAACCTGATTTTGTTATTTTTCCATGCCACAATCTCACATTACTCAAGACTGTCAGAAAGCCAACACGAGGCTACACCCAGAGCAGCACATGGGATGAGATTTTCTACTCTACAATGGAATAATGCCAGCAGCAAACCTGCATTTCCCTTTCCCTCCACAGGTGTTTTCCTACCTCTTCTGCTGTGCTTCCATTTAATATCTGCTAATTTACCAAGCCCCAGTGGGGAGTATTTACAAGGAAAATAACCTTACAAGGTTATTTTGCCCTTCAAGTTTCCTTAAATTAAAGCTACCTAAAGAATCCCAGCTGCAGGGAAAATGATTTAAAGCAGCAACAAAGAAAAACGCTTCCTGTTGCAGTCTGAAATCAAAAGGAGTTTGTATCACCAGATACTTCTGTGAAAAGTATATACTTGAGATAAAAAGAGAAAATTAATTATCCAGAGTGTTGACAAAACCCCAGTTTTTCAGGGATGCAGGTCAGTTGATCACCATATGACTGTGATCTGAGGTTCTTAAAAATGGGGTAGAACTTGTGATTTAAATACGTGGCACAGGGATAAAAAGGGATGGAATTTTACCCACGAGAAACTTATGACCAATGACAAAGATTTCTTGGTAATGAGGGAAAACAAATCCAGTGAACTTTTTCTGAGTTGCCGGCTTGAATTTCTTCCCATAGTAACTGCATGGGATAAGGCAGGAATTTTTTAATCCAGCTCCCAAAAGTAGCAATCAAAAGCATGGGAAAAAAAAACACTCTAATGAGGAACTTCTACCCAGAGAAATGTCTGCTGTTTCACCTTCTCCCCACACACACTCTCATTTCCATGTTTGATCAGGAAAACTGGACGAGGTTCTTTCTCCCCCTCTTGGAAAAAAGAGCTCTGGAAGTGTTTCCTGTCCTTATCACTCCATTTGCTCTGACCTTGAAACCAAGGGCACGCTGAATTTTGTCAGGAACTTCCAAAGGCTCCTCAGATTACAGCACATGGCCCAGCACAAGCAGCCCAATGCAAAGCGATCCCCGTGCATCCCAAATACTCCCCCGATTCTCGGGACAGGGTATTCCGGGTGCTGGATTACTTGAGCCTCCCAGTATGGTCTGAACTCCAGCCAGGGCATCCTGAAACGCTGGAAGCACTGGAACATCAGTTCCTGAGCCTGAGGAGTGAGGCCAGAAATACTCACCAGGCTGTGGAGCAGATATTTGGATGAGATACAGGACATATGGGGCCTCTGGCACAGCAGGAGCACATCCCTGCTTTATTTTAAAACTGAGCCCTGAGTGCACCCTGCACCCACCACTGCTCTCCTTTGGATTTGGGATGCCCTGAACACTCTTTATCTGCCCTGTTTGGAACTCCACACTTCCAAAGCACAGAACTCTGCCAGCACACTGAGCTATTCCTCTTGCCTTTGGAACTGCTTTTTTCTGGGCTGCTTCACTGGAATTACACACTTCAAAAAAATTCCCTGCTGAGACCCTGTTTCCACTCCTTAGCAAAGGCAGGGTGGCACCTATAATGTGTGCACAGAATTCCATGCAAAAAGAAGGAATTGCACCTGCAGTTATGAACATGCTCTGTCTAAAAATATGTGCCTGCTGTCCCAATGTCTTTTGATGCACATGCAGCAGTGAGGTTACATCCATCCCCTCCCTTCCACCCCAGCCAACAGTGGATGGTCTCAGTACCTTGTCAAGCAGAGCGTTCTGCCAGAGTCTGAACATCATCATGTACGTCCTGTCTCGAGCCCCAAAGGAAGTAAAAAAGTGCTGAAAGGGAAGAGACGGGGAGAAAAGTCAGTTCAGAAAAGGCCCAAAAAAGGGAATATGAAGAGACAAGCCTGTTTGGATCCCTTTCCAGCTGCAGTTCATGGAAGGAGTGAGCAAACCACACTGGATGTTTTACCTGGCCCCACATCCCACCCCCCCCACATCCGAGCTCCGTGTGTTCCAGACCCAGCCCTTTCCCCTTGCTGCTGCACGACCAGTCAGTTTGGAAAAATCCCACACCACCCAGAATTCCCCTGCCCCTGAGAGCCATCAGAAGCGAGGGCTTCAAGGACGTACCTTTTCAGTGTCAGTGCAAACTTGGATGGCATTGGGAATGAGCCGGGCTGTCTTCTCCTTGGTCATCGAGCAGATGTCCTTCAAGCGAACGGTCAGCTGTGGGCAGAGCCACCCAGGAAGGAAAGAACACAGGGAAAGACAGGAGATGATGAGAGAGACAATGAAAAGAAGTGCTTCCAGAGCAGTGCCAGCAAACGTGCTGACACAAAGCCCACTGGCACACAGCCTGGCAGCCTCACCAGTGTCTCCCAGCGGAAGATGTTGCTGTAGAAGCAGATCCAGTTTTCCGAGAGGTAGAGGCGGCCCTGCAGGAGGATGTCTCGTTGGAGAGCACATGAGTAATCTGTGGGTGGACAGCAGAGGGTTTAGGAGCAGTAAAACCAGGCAGCAGGACAGCCTAAAGGTGAGGATGAGTGGCAGCACAGAGAGAAGAAGCTGCTTCACACAACCCAGCCGAGCCCCAGCTGCTGCTCCGGCCACTGGGTTATGTTTCCTCCCAAGGGCACGTCACACACAGTCTCTCTCACTGACTGATGATCCTGCCTGATCAGTTGGCCACTCTGGAGCATCCTATGTAGGACTGCCAGATTTAACCTGTCTCCTCCGTTTTGCCTTCTAGTGTCATTGTTCACTTCCCTCCCAGTTCGAGCATCCTCAACAATTCCCACCCCTCTGCTCCGACGTGCCTCGCTCAGCAGTGAGACACAGCCCGAGATCAGCACTTACATAAGAGGGAAGAACAGATGCAGTGTTCTTGCTCTGGGCAGCCCCCAATCAGCTGTGAGGCCCAAGCCTCACTGGGCGTGGGAAGGGCAGCCATGTGAGAGCTGGGAGCACCGGGAAGCGAGGGAATAGGGAAGCTCGGTGCTGTTCACATGGAGACCTGCAACCCCCACCACACGAGGCCACAAAGAACCCTCTAAGACTCTTCTTGAGCACTAGAAGAGCACAAACACCCTGTGAGGTTTGGGGAACACTGGGGAGGAAAACATGCTCCTCGAATCATGAGGGAACCCATCACAAATCAGTGCTGCTCTCCCTGAAGGAAAACGAGTGGAACCCACCCGGAATGGTGAGGAGGGGCTCTGTCTGTGCACAACAGGCTTTTCCTTGGTGGCAACCTCTTTGCAGAAGGAAAAGTTGGATGCATATGTGCTGGATTTCCCCCCTAGCAGGACAGAGCACAGCCCTGAGGGGCTGCACTTACCCACAATGAGTCGCTCCGTGTCCGGGAGCTGCTTGAAGAGTTTCCTGAAATCCTCATTCCGTTGTTTGTATGTTGGACTCAACACCTGCAAATAACAGAGGGCCTGTTAAAGAGAGGGGCAGGCATGAGAACAGAGCCATGGAGAGGGAAAACGGGAACACCTGGGGAAGGAGAAGGGGGGTCAGATGCACTCACAAAGCATGAGACCAGCTCCCATCACAGCCAACACAGATGGGAGGGTTTGGGATTTAGTGCATTAAGTGAGAAGAAGAGGAGAACCTGACTTGGAAGAGCAAGTACAGGGTAGAAGGGCTGCACCCATACCTGCAGCTGGGAGTTGCCTGGAAGCTGTGGCTGCAGGGGAAATCTCCTTCCCTGCAATCCCAAACTGCACAAGGTATGACATGTGCTCTGTTTGCAGTGCATCAGTTAACTGCCAATTCCCAGCTGAGCTCAGCAAGTAGGTGATCCAGCACAGCTGCAGCCCTGCCAGAGGAATTTGAGCAATCCCTGCCATCAAGAGCTCAGGAATACTGCTCTCATCCCAGCCCTCTCCCCATGGAGGGGCACTCCGTGCACACACAGCTATGTGCTGGTGTGGTGAGGACACTTCTGTGGGGCTCAGAAAAGGCTCTCGCAGGGACTAAAGTGTGTCATGTACTTATTTTGTGCCCTGGCCTCATGGAAGGGCTCGGAGAACATGGTGCTGTTGGCTGGAGGGAGACCAGGAGCTGGCTCCTCTCTGGGATTTGCTGAACTACAATGTGAACTCCATGTCAGACCACCTCCTCCACACCCTGCCCTGCTGACAGCTCCCCAAAACAGCCACAACAGCCTCTGAAGGCAGAGCTGCCCAAAATAGAGGCAGGTGCAAATTCCCATCTCCCAGATAATCTGCCACGTTCTTCCTCACACAAATGTAGGGAAGGAGAAGCCTCCTGGGGTACAACCTCTTCCCTCCCTACCTCCCATTTCTTGCCAACAACCTTCTCCTATCTCTTCCAGCTACACAACACAAATCTCCCAGAGCAGAAAGGGCCTCAAAAATCAAAGGTAGCTTCTGTTTGAGATGGTGGTGGGAGTCACAGGGTGGGAGGAATGTAAAGTTTATTTAGCATTAGCCTCACAGAATTGCCAAATGCTGTCAAATCAAAGAAGATTTGATTTTGGCTGTCAAATCACAGACAGCCTCCTGCCCCCAAAAGCATTCCCTCTTCCTCACACCAATTCAATGAACTACAAACAGTGTATTTCAACGTGAGCTCAGCACTTCCAACACTTGCTCCAGTCCTGTGGGCCCAAAGGAAAGGATCTTACTTGGGAATCAAACCCAACAGGCAGCAGATGACACAAATGTGAATTTTACTCACCAAACTTCCAGTCTGAACATCTGGAAAAGATCTTGGTCAGAGACGGGCTCCAGCAAGAGCCCAAGCCCAAGATTTCCAGGAACAAGCAGGGAACGGAGTGGGGAACAGAGACTGTAATCAGCTCTGAGCTTTGGGTTCAGTGCATTAACACAGCCCAGCTGAGCAGCACAGCTTCCATGTGCAGGGGCACTCCCTTCCCTGCACTAAGGGATGGTCCAGCCTGCCTAAAACCTGTCCTACAGCAGATGCTCTGCTCAGCACCAGCAGTTCTGTCAGGGTGGCAAACGGTTCCGTTTAGAGACACTCACAGCTGGGATTCCATCTGATCCAAGGCTCACATTTCCTCGGGACAAGTCGACAAGTCCCTCCAGGTCCCACCGCAGACATGGCAGCTCTTGATCCAGCAAATGATCCCAGAGAGACCCACACTCCAGCAAGGAATCCATGGTGTTCCCTCAGCACTTGCACAGCTCCCCGTGCTCTCCAACTCTGCTTTTCCTGTTCCTGCTCCCGCCGCTTCTTGTTTATGTCCAAAGTCAACAGAGATACAGCAGCTTGGCAGGAGTTTAGGTCCCTTCCCCTGCCTTCCTGCTCACTTTCAGCTCCTCTGCCCCAGCAGCCCCTGAGGATCCTGGAGAGGACTTGCCCTCCAGAGGACTCTCTTCCAAGTGGCTCATCGGGGTAACGGTGCTGGTGGGCGACCCCAGTGCTCTCCTGCTCCCGGCTCAGCAGCTCCTTGCCGTGGGCATCCCCTGCACAAGTGCCCACAGCCGCCCCAGCAGGTCTGTGCAGGGCACCTGCAGCTCCTGATGTCCAGGGAAGGCAGAGCCAGCCACCGAAATACCTCCAACCCCACCGGAGCAGCAGGAACTCACGGATGGAGCCGTGGCTTCCAGGGCTCAACAGGCTGGTAAACAACTCACACTTCAGCTCTTCCCCCCTCCTCTGAAAGCAGAAAAGCAGTAATTCTTCCTCCTCGGTGTCTGCCTCGGGCTGTGCTCTCTAATCCCCCTCTGCTCTCAAAGGCAGCTCCAGTCTGTGTGTGTTTCCCAGGGAAGGGGCGGGTGGGGAAGATCCCAAAATGCCTCGCACATGCCTGGAGTCACTGGAGCCGGGTAATTCCGGCGGCCAATGCCCGGCAGTAACCCAGCCCCGGCCCTGCCTCCCAGCAGATGTTTCCTGTCATGGAAAGTTGCTGGACAGGGTGTGCTGGGGGAGCAAGGAGAGACCAGCCTAAGGAATCAGGAACCAGCCCCGTGAGACCCACACAGACGGGAATCTGGAGGGCTGCACTGCTCCTCTGTGCATCTCTCTCCCCCCAAACAACAACAGGAATTTTTAGGTTTCATTTATTAGTCAGGTCACATTGGAAATGAAAGACAAGGGCTTCCTTGCAAAAGAACTCCCTGCAAGTCCCAGGGAGTGCTGGAACTCCCTGTATCCCTCTGCCCTTAGTGCCCAGGCAGCCTCTCCATCTCCCTGCCCAGGTACAGAAATGCACAGGTAAATGTTCACACCACGGCACCAGTGATGCTCAGCTATGAACAAACAAGCAAAATCCTCGTTCTTCCTAACAAACTGGGCACACAGGTCTCAAAAAGAACCAAAACCAGAAAAACACCAAGCAACCAACCCAGCCTCTGCAGAGGTCTGGTTCCACTCCAGGCCAGTGACTGCAGCTTGCTCACTGACCCTCTGCCTGCTCAGCTGCTCCCCAAAATCACTGCTGCTCCCAGACAGCACACAGGTCTCTCCATTTAGCCCTGTTAAAAGGAACCAGTAGATCCATATGCATCCCAGGATGAGGGAACAATAAAAAACCAAACCATTCTGTAACCTGGGAAGGACTAAGGATTGGGATTACAGGCATCTGCATTGCTTTACTGAATGGCCCTCTTTGCTGGAAACTGCATATGGGATTCACCTATGGAAAAACCCCACCAGGATGGTTCTGTCCACACCCCCACCCACCTGCCTGTGCAGAGATGAAGGACACCAGTGATGGGAAGAGCTGACCTGGAGGTGGAGGCAGCAAACATTAACTCTACTGCAAACAGAGGGAGACGGGACAGGACGGCACTGCCAGGGCTGGGGGGAAATGGGCAGAGAAGGTGACTGCCCACGGTGACATCTCCCTCTTATACACAAACAAATCCTCCCCAGGAAGCCCAAAGCATGACCTGAAGGACAGGGAAGTTGGACAACACAAGAACTGAGAGGTGTGTGGAACTGTACAGCACGTGTCACAGAAAACGGGTGAGGAGAGATGGCAAGAGGCAGAGGGGAAAGGGGGGAGGAAAACCTTATCCAACTTGCATGGCTGATGGACCCGCTCTTAAGCCTTTAGGGAAGATTTACATTGCTTCTGGAAAACTGCTGGAAAAGAACAGAATACATTCCCTGCTTGTGTGGGAGAGTTTTGACCCCACTGACAGCAAAGAAACTGGCCACCTGTCCCACAGCATTTCTTCCAAACCCAGTCTGCTTGCTCAGATTTTTCTTCTTTTTTTTTTTCTTTTTCTCCTTCTAAAAGTGAACGAAGAGCAGGGGAAGATGCTGCAAAGCAATCACTGGCCATCTGGGGTGGAAAATTGGATTTCATAATCACACCAGCTTGCACCAGAAGTTCACTTCTAATTTAGTGGCTCTACAACCCAACTGAGCCAGGCTGGCACTCCATACACCTAAAGAGCTAAGGAAAATCTGAGAGGATGAAAAGCACCTGAGAGACAGCGAGTTAACATTGCTCCAGAGAGGGTTTGATAACATGGTTATGGAACTTCAAAGATGGTTGTGCTGATGTAGAGAGAAAAAAGGCTGTTCCACACCTTGCTCACTCACAGGCCTGGATTTCTGCAGTCAACCCTGTTCACGTGGTTGCTGTTGCTGAGGCTGCCACTCACAGGAAAGGTGTTTCTGATGTTTTCCCTAAAATGATGCATAATTGCTCTTTGTCTTCATAGGGAACATTGGACTCTTTTCAACAGCTCAGTCTCCCCTCCCCTCTGGGTATCTACGAGGTCTCCAAGAAGAAGAGACAGCACAGGGCTGAGTCCTTGTGGTGTTGAGTCTTGTGATGGCTTGAGGTTTTTCTTCAGAAGCTCAAGGGCTGCCCAAAGGTCTCCACAAAGGCCCTTTGCAGCATCACATTTCACCACAGATCCTCAGCCAGCCCCCAACTCCAGCTGCACAGGCTTTCACTGCAGCTTTCCCAGAGGAAAGCCTTGGGCTCTCTCCTCTGCCTGGGTGTGTTTTTGAGGCTCAGAGCTGCCCTGTGTGCAGAGCATTTGTTTGCAGAGCTCCAGGGGCACTCCTGTCCCACTCCGTGCCGTCCCCAGGGCAGACTTTGCTCTCCCAAGGAAAATAGGAACAACTGGGCTCCCACTGATCTGTTCAGACTTACAGGGACAGCAAATGGTTTTAGTGGTATTTAAGAACACTTGACATGGACAATCAGTGTCTTTTCAGTGTTCAGGTCAGTTATAGGGAAAAGCTGTCAGAAGAAAAATAATCAAGCATGTGATAGACAAAAGCAAAGGAAGGGAGTACAGAGTAGGGCAGACCTTGGGATCCCAATAATAAAATGAAAACCCCGTGGACAGATGTAAATCTCACCTCTCCCCTGCTGTCAACTGTTTCCTCTAACTTTTCAAGATCATCTTACTGCCTTTTCCAGAGCATAGTCTAGATTCTCCTGATGCCTGGTGCTACAGGAGGCAATTTAAGAAGCAAGCCTTGCTTCAGAGCAGCAGAAACGCTGCAGAAAATCAGAGACACCCTCCCTAATTTAGGAACAGGGAAGTAGAAGGATTGACAGTCCAACTGGGACAGAAATAGGCAGAAAAAACCACGGCAGACTTGCCAGTGTGTCAGCTGTGCTCTGACATCAGGACACAGGATCTGAGAGCTCCCCATGCTCAGAAATGGGGCCCTCTGCCCAAAGCCCAGAGAGAAGGAGGAGAACGAAGGAGAGCTTTTAGCCTTGGCAGCAAAATATCTCCAGTTTGGCTCTAATTTTAATGACATCTGCTGGGTGACAAATTCCTCCCACCAACTGTGGAGCTCCCGACATCCCCCCACACAGAGCAACTCCTGTTTCGTGTCACCAGGGAAGTGAAACACAAGTTTCCCACCTCTCCAAGAGCAGCAGGTGTGCAAAAAAAGTCACACCTCTGTTTCAATACACAAAATTACTGAGTAAGTTTGGGGGTGAGGTCTGTTCTAATTTTTTAAAATTAATTTAAAAATAATTTTTAAAATTAAAAAAAAAAAAATCAGTTTCCAGTAATTCACCATGCAGACACACAAGTTCCAAAGCCTAAACCACAGCTGAGCAACAGAGTTTTGCTCCATAAGAATCACAATTCTTGTAAACCAGAGTCTCCTTGTCCACAATTCCTCACTGAAGGCATGACAAACACCTCAGGGACATTCTGCTCTTCCACCACGAGGACAGGAACACAAAGCAAACCCCACAAGGTTGAGTATATTTAGATTTATTCTCCAGCTGGGGTTCTCTTCTAAATCTCACAGTGCATCAGGACCAGTTTGCATTTTGTCCTCTGGAAAGCCAAGCACAGAAAGCACACCCAGACCCAGAGAGGGCAGGTCTGCAAACCAATCCATGACCTTGGGTCACCCCTTTTCTCCCACTTCTCAACCTGGCAGGGATGTCAATCCCAAAAAAGCACTGGTAGGATCAAAAGGAGAACACATAAGGCAAAAGAACAAGTGGTATTTTAAGGAAAAAAATAGAGAAAGAGGAATCCAGGAGAGGGAAAAGGGAGGGTCCCAACTGGCAAAGAGGGATGCAGTGCTACAAGGACAAAAAGACCAGTTAAAAGCAGCAGAAACCAAAGTCATCTTAAAAAACTGGTGATGCTCTGGGGATCTTTGAGGACTCTTTGAGGCAAGGGCTATTTTTTGGTTTGTCTGCACAGTGCCTGGCACCCAGGGCTGCTGAGCTGGCACAAAGAACAATGTGGAGGGTGTTTGAGCACAGTGGAATTTATGTAAAATGAAAGTGAGTAAGGGAAACTGTAAGGCTTCATGAAGAGGCAACCTCCACTGATTCATTTCTAGAGCTGCTCTCAGAGGGGAAAGGAATGGAAGAATCAGAAGGGTCCAAATGCCAGAAAAATGCTGCCTGGAAGGAGCTGGCAAAGAAAGGAGACCACACATTAGCAAATTTTTGATGGTAGTAATAATTCCAAGTGGGACTCACTGCCTTCCTGGAGTTTGTGGCCCATCCATATTTTCACACTGCTGCTTTTATCTGGCCAGAATGACTCTGCTAACTAGAACATGGATTTGGTTTTTGGTTTGTTTTCTAAAGGAAAATAATGGGGGGGGGGAGGAAAACCACAAAAAATGCAGCCAGTGCTTACTCTCCGGATGTACTGTCTCTCATGCTGAAAATATATGGAGGAAAAACAAGAGAACAGAAAGATAAGATAGAGAGGACATGAAAACACAGGAGACCCACAGAAGCAGAGCACAGCAAAGCATCATGCACAGGGAATGGAGCTCAGCAGCTACAGGCAGAAGCAGTAATAGCACAAGTCACCTTCAGCTTGGTGACAGGTTCACATTTTGGCAGCAGCCTGCTCAGGCTGGTGCATCTGCATCCACGGTCCTTTACCTGCCACTTCTCCACTAGTTTGGTCTCCCATGGTCTGTATTTTATTCCTAAAGCCACTGCCTCATCTGCTCCTGAGATCACTTCTCCTGTCCGTGCTACCACCCCTGATTATATCCCACAAGCACCTAACTCTGCCTCTCACACCCCTGCCACATCTGACCAGCCAAAATCCCAGGTTCTGATGTCCCAGGCTGCAGGAGGAACTGCTGCTGAACATTAACAGCTGCTGCATTTGCCCACTGGCTACTTGAGAGCACTCCAGGGAGGGGTTCAACTGTGCAAAGGGTGGCACCAGCTCTGCACCACGACACTCGTGCTGGCAGCACCACAACAGGGCCAGGGCAGAAGCAAGAGATGGTTTGTGTTTCTATGGGGTCACCAGAAAAATAACTCCTCTCTCGCCCCCACACCACCCTGAGAGATGCAAAGGGCTTGCAGGGTGGCAGCTCTTGTTTGTCACCTCGTCACAACCCACCCTGTGAGGAACCAGAGACACAGGGTGTGGGGATCACCAGGACAGGGGCTGAAAAGACAAAGCTCTCACTCTCTGTCTCTGGCATCCTTTCCCTCAGGATGCCAGTGCTCCTTTGCCAGTGCTGAGCCATTTCCATCTCTGTTTGGAAAGGGTCAGAGTGCCCCAGTGCCACTGCAAAGCCCCTTTGCACCTTCCCCCCGCCCAGGCCCCCAGCCCACATCCACCCAGGGACAAGAGAAACTGGAGTACTTACATTATACCAACTCTGGCTTTTCTGTAAGGACAAAATAAAAGAGAAGCATTAGTCAGCACAGAGATCTCAGGATCAAAAAGAAAGAGGGACAGAGAAAGCAGGTCCAATCTGGTTTGTGCAATTAGTGGAGTGAGAGTGGGATTAAACAAAAGATTTCAATGGATTCCACAGTGTAGTCTGAACACAATTATTTCCAGTTACAGGAGCAAAGAACAAATCCAGAAGCATGATTCCAGGACAGGGAACAGTTCAGGCTAAGGTGTGCATGTCCACATGCACACACACAGACACACAGGCTGGCATCTGTTCTGCAGACCAGCAGCACCTGCTACAACAGAGGAGCTCATCACCATCATCATCATCATCATCATCATTGCCAGCCGTGTCTTTAGAGGCTTCACTCTTCTGCATTTGCTGGCTGGGTGGCAAAAATCACATTGCTGAACAGCCCCTGTGCAAATAAACCCTCAAAGCACTACTAGAGGCAGGGACTCACAAAAAGCCACCAGGCAAATTTTTTCAACAGCATTTTAAAAGGGAGGCACACACACACACATGGAGCCAGGGGAAGTGCTGAAGGAAATCACTACAAAAGCTAAGCAAGGGGAAAAAAAAAAAAGGCTGGGATTTTTTTTTTTTCTTTTCAAAATTTCAGTGCACAGTGTTTTGCATCATCTGCACATGTGATTTTTTTATTTTTTTTTTTTATCTTTTTGTCCTTATCGTGGCATTTGGGGTGGTTGGAGAGGACAGGCCACATGTCACACTGGAGCACATGGAAGAGCTCAGCTTGGAAAGTCACACAGCCATTTTCAGCAGGAGGTGAGATCCACCTGGCACAGGGAGGAGAAGAAGGAACAAGCTTCCCACTCCCACTCCAGTCAGGGTGGCTTTCCAATGACACTGAGCAGAGCTGACAGGACATGCAGGCATCCCCCATTTTTGGGTGGAAATACCTCAGGGCACTGCAGCCTTTGAGCCCTGAGGGTGCTCAGCTAGAGTGTCCTGCCAGGAACATGTCTCAGAGGCACAAAGCTGAGCTGTCCCCTCTCCCAGCCACGTCCACATTCCTTGGGGGAGCCCAGGAAAACAGACAAGGACAGCAGCAACATCCCACTGCGCTTCCTCTCCTTGAAGCCACCTTGCTTCTGACCTTGGCAGTATTTTTCACTCTTTATACCCAGCCAGGGATATGAAGGCAAACACAAAACTGTTCTCTGCCTTGTAACAGAGAGTTTCACTCGGAGTGAAGCTCAAGCTCACAGCAACACAGAAACCACCTGCACTGGGGTGGCCCACAGAGGACACACAGGATGTTTTACCATAAAAAAGTACATTCAAAGTGTTAATGAGAGCAGACTGGACCCAAGATTTCCGTGAAGACACACTGTTTTCTCCCTGCTCTCAGTTCCCTGTGCCCCTTCCATGCCATTCCAGCAAACACAACCTTACTGGTGTCTTGGATTTCGTTCATGGAGACGTTTCTGAAGGGTATTTTAAAACCTTGGGCGTATCTCCCAGTTTGCCTCACTGATCTCAAAACCCCACAGTTACACAGTTCATGTCACAGACTAAAATACAGCAGTTTGATGTTAAAAAGAGGAACCCCCCTTTCCCCAAATCCCAGGGAAAGGATATGAACTGCAGGACTGAACACAGAGTACAGCTCATTCTCTACCCAAGGAATTTCCTCTTGCTTCCTACACTTTTCCATACCCTCCATTCATGAAGGATCTGCTTGAAGTCATCCCTCCCTGCAAGCAGGACGTGGAAAAAGGTCTTATGCAATTCAGTCTAGGCTAAAAAAAGAACCAGGGTAATTAACCCAAAGCATGCACACAGCACCTTGTCCTCGGGAGCACAGGGCCTAAGATGGAGTGGTTTTCCTGCAGGTTTGTTTTGCCATCTGTCTGCCTTTAATGAGCAAAAGGAGTAACTCAGAAAATTCCTGGGGAAAAGCAGCTCATAATCAAGCTATAATTGGCACACTCGAGGCAGAGGCACTGCTGTCACTGTGCCTTCTAAATCAGGGTGCACACGCTGTGGTGGCAGCACAGCACAACAGGATTTCACTCCCCTCTGTTGCATTAATTGCAGCAACTATTTCCCACCACCACCACATTTGAATTTCCCCAAATTAAGGGGCTTCTCTCTAAAGGAGCCCTGCAGGTTCTCCTTTTTTAAGCTCTTCCACCCCCAAAAAAACCATACTGGCATCAATAAATATACTGAAATCCATAATTATACTGGCACCCAAGCCTCATCTTTTGCCTCCACCAAATGTTCTAACAGACTACAAAAAGTTCAAAGAGAAGGGAGACCAAACCTTTAAATCTCTCTTCTATTTTATTCACCCTTTTATTTTATACTCAGTGACAGAATATAGGGGGATGTGAACTGTGAAAACCAAGAGACAGTAAAATGGAGGAGAAAAAAAAAGAAAAAGGAAGAACATGTTTCTTACTTTGAGCAGGTTAAGTCTGTCATACTGGAAAAAGAAACCATAAGCATTAGAACTGAAAAGAGAAAATAAATAAGTAACAGAGGAATGGAGGTGCACACAGACATGGAAAAGATGGGACTGGTTTGCAGAGATGATGCTACAGGAGCAGAGAGCAGAGGAAGAGCTTTGGAGAACTTGAGCAACATGAAAACTGGAGTATTTTCCCTAAGCCTTCAATTAATGCAGTGCTGCCTCTAAATCTCCGTGGGTTAATAACCCCATATCTGACACAGTGCTGGGGAAGATCCCAGCTTTACACAGTGCAGATGGGAAGCACAGGGGCACACAGACAAAGTTCACCCTGATAGCCTGATCCAAAGGAAGCTCCCACCTTCCAGCAGCACTGGGAGCAGGATCACAGCTCACTCTCACACACTGCTGCTCCCAGGGGAACAGAAAGCTTGTGCCAAGTGCCTGACATGCCACAGAGCTCCAGGAGAATCCCTAAATCCCTTCTGCTGGGGACACAGGTACAGAATGAGGAATATGTTCCAGAGCATGGAATATATTCCAGAGCCCTTTCTCCTGATCTGTGCACTTCCAAAATCTCTACTACCCACCTCTAAACACCCATGGGCAAATAACTCATAGAAATTAATTAAATTTATTCCCCAAACCCTCACCCCAGCCCAAAATGACCAGAATTTCATGAGTTACGACCTAAAGGGGGATTATACCACCCAGTGGGAGGGTGAATGAGAAGACACAGCCCAACTCTTCCCATCATCACACACTGAAAGGACAAGGTGCAACAGTCATAAGCTGCAGTAAAGGGAAATTCTATTTGGGTAGAAGGAAAAAGCCTGTTCACAAGAGTGGTTAAGCACTGGAGCAGGGGCTGGGGGATCTCCAGCCCTGGAGGTCTGCAAAACGTGGCTGGCCAAGACTTTAGACTGAGCTTATCTTACCACATCAGCCCTGCTTTGAGAGAGACCTTCCCAGATCTCTTCTGACCTAAACTGTTCTACAGTGCCCAGGGCCCACCGCAAAATTCAGGTTTTCCCCTAACCTGGTATTAATCCTCAGCATTCCTCATTAGCTATGGGCATTGGGAACAATTTGAAGGACTTGCAACGGAGAGGAAATCACTTTTATCCTCGGGCAAGAGCAAAAGAGTTAAAAATACACATTTTGTTGTTGGCTACTGGCAAAAAAGGTTGGGTTTTCCTGAGTTTGGAAAGCTGTTCCAGAAGAAGCAGCACTACCAGTGAAAGCCTGAGGCTGACACAGACCTAGGGGTGGTTTGGTCCTTGCCACACTGGGGGACAGAGAGGAAAAGCAGGTCCAGGAGGGATTGCCTCAGGATGGAATCCAGTGCTTAAAAACTCCTGGTGAAGCGCTCCCTCTGACGGCAGCGCTGCAGCACGACAGGACACACGGACAAAAGAGGGCAAGGGACTCAAGCAGATCTGTCAGCAATTGTATAAACACAGCGTCAAACTCATGGGCTCAAGCTGTTCCATTTCATTAGCCAGACAGGTTGGAAAATCGATTCCTCCTGCAGGAGATGGCTGGGGGAGGAGAGGAGGCTGAGGAAGGAGAGTCTAAAATCTCTGTCCTTCTCTGCTCCCTGTCTTGAACAACCACCGTCACCTAAGTGGGGAGAATCAGGGGGTTTGTTATATCTGGAATTCCTCATCTGTGCCAAAGAAAGAGCAGAGAACAGGGATCCAGCCTGCACACTGGGTTAGGCTGCACAGAGACTGGGCTTGATCATCCCTGTGGGTCCCTTCCAGCTCAGAATATCCTCTGTGTGTGTGTGTGAGCAGGGCAGGAGGCTCTGACAGGCTGGTGGAGGTCATGCCCAGGATCCCCTTCCCTCTGAGCATCACCTTCCTCACACCGGGACCAACCTGGGCTCCACTTCCCTCTTGTTTCTCTAATTGTCTCCCAGTGGGTGGGTTTTGTTCTCCCAGAAAAGCAATGGGTGGCTGCAAGCACATCACAGACAATTTACACACACATTGCTCTCCACCACTGTTCTTCCCACTCCTAACAAACCTCTCCACAGACATCAGTCCCACTCCTCTGCAGTTATCCAAGCTACAGCTACCAAGCACAAGACAGCCTGTCTAAAAAAAAAAGAGACATAAAGAAGCTTCCAAGAGACACCAGGATTCGTGCAAGGCCAGGCTGGCTACAAGGATCACCACCAAGGGAAGAGCCAGCCCTGCTCCCTGAGGACTTGCCTAGAATGACACCCAAGGCCAAGGCATGGATTTTGTGGGTCATGAAGCCATCCAGGCCAGTCTGCTTTTAACTTTCCCTGCACACATGTGGAAGTGCCAACAGCCTGTCTGATTTTCACACTCTTCTCAGGGCAGCACAGAGGTGTGAGATCCAACCTCAAACGATCTTATCTCCAGTCCAAGCACCCACAGAGGGATCTTCTACTTGTCACCTTCCAGAGGAGCCCATGAATTCTCACAATTCATCTGGGACAGGTCTGTTCTAACAGGTTAAAGCTGGGTTCACTTGAAATCACTGATCTTTAACATTTACATCACACAGGGAAGCGTGCAAGGGCAGTAAAGCTGAGACCACTGGCCACAAAACTGCTGTTCATCATAAAAAGCAGGGAAGAAGCTATGGAGAGCAACTCTTTTTTCTGAAAGTCATGAAGGAAGAGGAGAGAGGGAAGAGAAGGGATTGTGGTTCTGCTCAACCTACCAAATCCAGGGGACTTCTCCCTGGCAAAGGCAGCTGCTCACTTCTAGGGAGGGGGAAAGCAAAACTAAAAGGCTGAAGGCAGTTGGAAGTAACTGAGGGAGCGTGATGAACAGGCCAGTTCTCACTCTGTGTGAGCAAATATTAACGAGATGCCGGGGATTTAAGTGAAACCAGCTTCCAGCTACAGGCACGGGGCTGAGCTCTGCTGGCATTCTCACAGCTGCACCAGGAGAATGCCTGTGACTGGGGTCACCACTCAGCACCTGAGTGACGGGACAATTCTACAGTGGGGGACAGGAGAGAAAAAAGAAGGCTTACTTTGGAGAGGCGCTTGTGTGACTTAATCGGAGAGAAAGCATGCAGGAATGAAAAGAGAGAAATTAGGGAAAGAAGAAAAATTACCTGGCAGATCAAGAGAAGGAAACCCCACAAATCCCAACAGAGAGCAGCATACCCCCCCCTTTTCTCGTGGAAAGCACCATGAATTAAAGTTAAGCTTTAGCAGTCACTGTTTTGGTAAAAATCTCACTCCCATGGCCTTAATTCACAGCACTTTGTGGGCCAGGGCAGTGCAACTCGTGTCTGCAACTCCCTCTTAGCAAGGACATCACTTCCCTGAGAGCAGCCCTGAGTGTGGCCATAAACACAGCATGCCCTGCATCCTGCCTGCCTCCCATCCCATCCCATGGCTTGCTTTTGGGAACACAATGCACGGGTGTCACCCGGTGGTGTTTGTAGGTCACTGTGTGCACAGGAAGCCAGGCTGACCTCGAGGGCAACCTCACAGCTCAAATGGTTCAGCTTGAAAAAACCCTTCTCCCCCCTCTTTTGAACTCACACAACTCCCCTCAGTGGGGAGAGATCAGCTCAGCCCAGGGAATGTGGGCCACTGAATCCCGTTCCCGTGCTGAGAGAGCCCACAAAGGGCAGCAGATGAAGGTTTCTTGTGTGTGACACAGCCCAGCAACAGATCAGGCAGAGATCTAACAGCTCATTCTGTACAAGCCACCAGAGTTATGCCAGAGTTCTAACTGTGAAGTTATTCAGGCCGAAATATTTCACTTCAGAAAGCTGGAAAAACACAAGTGCTCCTGACAGATGACTTAAAACACATCCCTGATAGCAGGGTTACAATCAAAGGTATGTTTGGCTCCCAAGGGCTGTGTTTCACCAGCTCCCACTGCTCGCAGGAAAACCCAGAGTTGCCAAACCTGAGACCCTCTTCTGCAGCACAGCAAAGACAAGGCTGCTTCTAACATGGTCCAAGGACACAAAACCTTTCTAGGGAAAATACCACCTACCCTGGCCAAGCCAGCCCTAACACTGCACTGATCAGAAGGAATGGGCAGAGGACTGGAAAACTGATTCTGTGCAACCTGAGCCTCATCTCAGAGGGCTCAGGCAGGACTGAGAGTGCACAAGCCCTTCACAGGCTGCACAGGGGAACCTTTATTTTTTCCATGGCACTCAACGATCCAGATGACAAAAAGTAATTTCAACAGCTGATTTTCAAGGTCTTTCTCAGAACCACAGAGCCTCCCAGGAATCAAGGCTTTGACTATAGAAAGTGAGGCTCTGGCAGCTGTTAGGGAGCTGCAGTACCAGCCATCAGCAGCTCCTGGACTCAGGTCGCTGCGAGGATGACGGAGCTGTGCTGAAGTTTGACCCCAGCGAGGAGGACTTGACCCTACTTAGGAAAACTTGACCCCAGTTAGGAGAACTTCCAGAAATACGATGGGAGAAGGAGGAGGAGAGTTATCCAGAGGAACAGAAGGCACAGGACAGAGCCAGTGTCCTGCAGCAGGGAGTTCAGCACCGGGGACACGTGCCCACCTCGGCCGGAGCCGCTCGCTCGCTGCTCACCTTGGAGTTCTTGGCCCCACTGCGGCCTGACTGGGAGGAACAGCTCCGCTGGACACCCTGCTCCGGCGTGGAAGGGGATTTGTCTGAGGAGTGGTCCGAGCCCTTCTCCACCATGGCGTCTCCCGGGGCGTCCTGCGGCGTCGGGGAGCGGGAGCGTTTGCGCAGGATCGGGGAGCAGGCAGGAGTGCTGCGGTTGGAGTTACTGGCAGTACTGCAGGGAGGGAGAAACAGCAGGGTTAGCCACCCCCAGCTCAAAGGGAAACCAGCTGCACCCCTGCCCCGAGGTGTGCAGAGCCCACAGATCTCCCCACCAGCAGGGCAGACAAATCTGGCTTCCTGGAGCAACACGCCCAGCGAGTTGGGGCTGCTGACAGTCATCATTTCCCAGTGGCAGAGGAACTGCCAGGCCTGGCAGTGCCCTTCTCCACCCACTCTTCAGTTCATCTGACCACAGACCAACGAACTCATTCTCCTGTGGGCTCCAGCAGTTTCAAGTGATGATGATCTGAGCTTAGAAAATCTAAACTTGCGCTCAAGAATGAGGGAGATGTCAGTGTTTTCTCAACACTCTGTCCCTCCTTAACTTTCTCTTAACTGTTCTCAACAGGATGCATGACAATGGGATCACACTCTGTTAAAGGTCATCAAAACCCAAAAATGCTGGGGCACTGGGAGGGAGGTCATGATGACAGACACTGCAGTCATGAGTTCCTGTACAGAATCATCCTTTCCCACACCAGTTAGAGCTGGGCATGAGAACGTTTTGCTATAACCTGAAACCCTTCATGATTCAAAAAAAAACAAACCGAAGTTCCCCTTTCATAATGGGAAAAGTAAGACCTTCTTGAGTCTTCCAGAAATTATGAGACGTTTAGGAGAATGGAAATTCTCCTCCTCTACCCTCAGTAAATGCCCCAACACCTCAGTCAGAAAGTCAGTAATATACCCATTAATACAGAACAGGAAAACTCAGATTTCCTCACTGGTCCTTCTCTTTTGATGCCTCTTCTTCCTGCCAGACTCTTCATGCTACATCCATTTTCCCCCACGTCACTCATTTCCTTCAGCAGCCATATCTATTTCTGACCAGGCCAAACATCCCTGAGGCTTTTCCAGCAGCCTGCAGGTGCCAGTGGAACCTGGGCTGATCCAAGGATGAATTCTGTGCTAACTCTGCCATGCTCAGTGGTTTGGTACCCTGTTGTCTCTCAGAGCCACATCTGAGTGACAGAAAAGCAGGCAACAGGGAAAGCATGAGGGAATTACAACTGCAAGGGACTGAATTAAAAAGTTGGTACAACCAGACTCTTAAGGGCTATAATTTAAGCCCAATTATCTACAGCAAACTGAAGCTTCCTTCTCACACTCATACACAGTGAGGTACCTAAAAGGGATCGTTTCCTTTCTGAAAATCTCAAAAAGCTGAACACGTGCCTGAGGTTTCATTAATTCCCAGAAAAAAATCATATCCACCCCTTACCTCTGAAGATGCCAAAACCTTTTTACACAACAGATATGAGCAGACAATGTAACACGCTCCTGCAGCAGTTATCAGGCTTGGGTTGGTTTAGCACTGGATGAACTGGTCTCATAAATTATCCTCTATTTGCTCACTGCTTGTGTAAACCCACAAGTGATGAGACTTGCCCTAAACAATCTGCAGAAAGCACACAACCTGTGCAAACATTGACAGAACCAGATTTCACAGCAGCTGGCAAGGGGCAAGAACAGCAGGATGGAGCCCCACAGAAACCCCGGAGAAGATGCTTTCAAGGACACAAAGTGTGCAAGTTCACACAGAAAACGGACAGAAATTGGGTTTGCAAAATGTTCTACGAGCAGGAAGCTGGACTGAGTTACAGACTCTGCTCTGTTACCTGCTTTTACTTAGAGTCATACAGCTAGAGAACAATAAAAACCTGATTGTTCAAATGCAAAGACAGGCAGAGTAATCCCAGCCTTAGCTCGGTTCTTCACGGCTCACAATTAGCAGTGGCACATCTCATGAGTGTCATATATTGTCACAGCACCTTGTCCTGTGTCCTCCCTTTCCCTGGACAAGAAACAGAAACACATGTACAGCACAACTGTGGCAACATTCAAGATTTAAGCCCTCCAAATCACCTTTGAAACAAAAGACTAAAGAAAAGATGATCTGGACCATTCTCCCAGCAGCACTGCCTGCAACAGTTTGGGTATATCATAAAGTCAAACTATCAGGAATTTCTTAGTTATTGAAATTTTATAAAGTATCAGGTTTCTTCACAGACTTGCAGCTGATCCAGTTAAAGTGGGTGTTTCAGCTTGTCTGTTCTGCTGGTGCTCTTTCTCCTGTCTAAACCCACTTTTTAACAGTCCACCAGAGCTACACTGGTGGTACTAAAACTTCAAGTTCATCAGCAATGGTTCCAGTGATGGAAATGGTTCTGAATTGCCATTTCTAGACTCTACACAATGTAGAGTTCTAGTCAAAACCTCTACATTCTGAGGCAGTATTGGTCCTGCTCGCCCCCAGCAGCCTCGATGCAACACAAGCTGCTTTATGTGAGAGGTCCCCAAAAATACAAAGCCAGAATTTGAAGCCAGCGTTCCTGACTCACACATCACTGGACTAATCTGAACAGATGTACTAATTTTGCTTCTACAGCTCTACAAAACCTGAGCTTATCATGCATGACCTCCCTCTCACTTTCGGTTCCTGTGAGTTCATACCCCCAGTTTCACTTTGGGTGTGAACTTCATGCAACCCTATAAAGACCAAGTCAAATTCACTCAAGGGTCTATTGGCTTTCAGGTCACAGCTGTGAGATTTTTAATGCTACTCAAAATGCAAATCACTCAAAACCAGGGTTCAGCTGCATCACGTGCATGTGAAGCTCGGATGAAATGCCCTAGAAAGTTCTAGTTTTACTCTTTTTGTGGTCTTACAAAGCTCCTCAGGTGGCTTTTTCAGTAACAGCTGAGTAACCCCCACAGGGGCAGAATCAACACTAACTACCTTAAAGCTGCCATGTATATATTTGTTCATATTATCATAGCCACGCATTTTCGTGCCAGCCCTGCCAAGCACAGTCTCAGGCAGATTCCAGCTTCCAAGCTCGTTTTCCAGTCATTTAGCATCTCTGGCATGCTTTGAAACACTAAATCCATCCCCACAGATTGTGTTTGGGATGTATGGATTATCACCTTTGCAGGGACGGGGGGGAAATAACTTCAAGGGCACCTTCTCTGGCTCTCCCTGAGGTCAGTGGCAGAGCCAACCGAAGGCAGGAGGGTCTGATTCCTCCTCTGGGTGACTGGGAAAAGCAGAATATTTCTCCCATGAGGGGCTCCACACGCCAAGAGTCTGTTAATTCAGCCTTTCGTGTCTAGGGCGGCGAGGATGGGCCCAAAAAGCACCGGAGCTGCAGCTCCATCCCCCTCTCCTGCCCCTGCCCCGAGCCCCTCCAAACTGCGCTGCTCCTGCTCATTCCCTGGCGTTTGGATCCAGCCCAAGGCACAGCCATGACGAACGCTTTCTGCAGTTGCCATGGCGACCGAGGCCTCGCAATTGAACCGGGGACCGGCGCCTGAGATGCCAAAACGGCCTGACCCACTTTGAAAAAAAAAAAAAAATAATAGTAATAAATAATGCTTTAGAGCCCTAATTGCCCGGAGAGCATTCAGGGCCTCACAGCCCCCCCTGCAGCGGAGCCTTCAGCGGGTGCAACAGTTTAAGTGAGGCACAGAACACAAACAAGCCCACCTAAGCTGCAGCCCCTCGCTCCCAGGGGAAACCCTGCACGGAATATGTGAAAGCACAGAAGGGCTGATTCTGTCTCCTTGGTTTATGTCCTCGCTGTGCCTAAGAAAAACCACCTTGTCCTGGGGTTGGAGCCACAGGAAGAAATACCACGGGACGGGAAAGGGCCAAACTCTGTTCAGACGTGGAGGAAAAGCCTCGGTGTCTGGAGCAGCACAGTAAAGAACCAGCAGCCTTCCAGAGTCTGAAAGGGTCTACAAGGAAGCTGGAGAGGAACTCTGCCTGGAATTGTAGTGATGGGACAGGCAAACTGAAAGAGGGCAAGTTCAGGTTGGATATACGGAAGGAATTCTTGCTGGGAGGGTGGGGAGGCCCTGGCACAGGTTGCCCAGAGAAGCTGTGGCTGCCCCATCCCTGGAAGTGTCCAAGGCCAGGCTGGAGGGGGCTTGGAGCAACCTGGGCTAGTGGGAGGTGTCCCTGCCCATGGCAGGGGGAGGACCAAGATGATCTTTAAGGTCCCTTCCAAACCAAAGCACTCTGTGATTCTACGAGCTTTTCTTCAGGTGGTGAAAAAGGACAAACACTTGGCAATGCACAGACAAGCCACCTGGTCACCCTGGGACACAAGGCAAAACACAGAAAGGCCACACTTCCTCCTCCAACCCAGTATTTTCTGTAAAGATCTGGACCAGCTGACGAACAGAGACTTCACCAAGCAGTCACTTTTGGGAAATGCTACAGCTTGTACTCCACAAGTGAAGCTTGGTGTTTTTACAGCTACAAAGGAACCCTGAGGACTCTGTGCAAGGAAAACTCAACAAGAAACCTGCCTTAGTTCGAGTCTGTTAAGTAAATTCTGCAGGAATGACATTCAAGCAGCCCTGAACTGACAGGAAAGTCTGTCCATCCTACCAGATCTGAAACAACCACCCTGCCTGCCACTGCTACACAGCCAGCCCTGGGCTTGAGACAAGCACCCTGCAACAGTTCTTCCCCAAATTTTGGGTGCCCCAACAGCCAGGAGCCACCCTCCAGAAGAGCACTGTCACAGCACCAGTGGCTACAGCTACACTGCAGGACAGCAGCTCAGTATTCTCTCAGGTAGGGACACACACTCAGATTAGGAGGACACACAGCAAATCCATCGGAACCTGCCAGTTGCAGGATGTGAATTAGAATTCAGCCAGAAGTAATCACTGTGCTGCCAAAGGTTTTGTAACAAGGGCAGATCATCTAAACAAGCAGCAGCTCCACGTACACTGTGATCACCAGCTTCTCAGAGGGTTTCTTCCTGATCTGGAAGTCCTGATCTGGAAAGCTAATTGGCCTCCAAGTCCTCAAAAGAACCTGCTTTATAAGAGTAAATCTGCAGCTGCTCAGGTCTCCCTGCAGCCCGTAGCACCCACCTGATGGAAGGTTCTTCAAGGCCCCAAGTCTGTGTTACAAAATCAAGCTTAATTCTGAAAGTGCTGAGCACTGTGTTCCCAAACCAGCAAAGCAGCACATATTTAAGCACATATTTACCTCTCTATGTCTGAGAACTATGGGCTGTGCACACAAAGTCAAGCCTGTGCCTACACACTTTCCTAAACACGATCAAAAGAGATCCCCGAGCATAAAACAGAACTGCACTGAGAAAGTCTTGAAAAGGGCAGGAAAGGCTACAAGGTCAAGGAGGCACCTCAAGCCTGGCTGCAGCACAAAAAGAGTTAATTCTCCTCAGAAACAGCCACTAAGAGGGTTAATTAGACGCCTACAAAGATACTTTTCTGCAATACAGTCTGACATCAGTGCAAAAAGAGGAGATTCAGAACCTCATTATGCAGTCTCCCAAACAGCAAGCAGATGGTAACTAAACTTTTGATCACCAACCTACACTCGCTTCAAATTGATAATCCAAGAATGAAAACCTCCATATATCCTTCAGCAATCCCCTGGGCTCGCCATTGCTCTACAAGCAATAACAGAATGCTCTGCTTCTATTACATCTCCCAGCAAGAGAGACAAGAGAGAAAGCAATAAATCAAAAAGCAATGACACCTGCAGGGCTGTAGAGAAACTGAGTGTTTCATGACAACTGCTTTGAAGAGAATGGTAAAAATAGCCTGCCTTCTGCATGGTTTTGGGTAGGAAAGTCCATCCTTGCTTAAGATTTTCTCGGTGTGTTTTGACGTTTCCCAGAACGGTGTCCTCCGGTGACATTCAATCGCATGTTTACATATTCATGAAATAAAATTAATGCAATTATTATGCCTCAGAGGATTAGCAAATCACTGCAAGCATTAGGAAGGAATTTGCCTTCTGCCCACATGCAGCAGTGCGAGGCTGGTCAGCTGCATTATTAACCATGTCATTGTGTCTCTCTGAATCACCCGATCCCGGTTACCACGAGAGACGGACGATCAACTCCACGGACAAACGGGCTCATCTCCCACAGAAACTCCCACTGTGCTGGGTTGGAAACAACCTCTCCCCTGCTCCCTTCCTGCTTGGAGTTACTGCAAAAATGCCAAGAAAACTGGACAATTTTTTTGGAACCAGAACCAGACTGATCTGAGTAATGCTGTCTGATAACACAAGTCACGATTTGGAAAGGGTCGTTAATCTGCAGAGAACCACCACGTGTGATAAATCACACCCTGAACCCCTCCACCACTGGCAAATTAATAACTCCATTTGCTCCAAGGGAAGGCAGACCACATGAAACACGGTACAGTGGGTAATACAAAGAAATCTGGGAGGCAAAAAAGGGGAAATAGCACGAAGCAGGAATTTCACATCCCTCTGAAGCTGAGGGTGGTTCAGACACAGCCCCAGTGTGGTTACCTGCAAGTCACCCAGCTGAGCTTCCAAAGAGGAACAGATCCAGGCTTTGTTCCCTCTCCTCCCCACCTCAATGTCAGCATTGTCCTTAACAGCAAGAACTGCAATATCTGATGCTGCCCTCCAAAATCTCTGAGCCTGGAACTTGGGGCAGAACAGAGCTCAAAAGTCTTGTTTAAAAAATAAATCTAATTACCAAAGACTCTGTTAAGCCATCTTGGATGTGAAGAAAGTTTTGAAAACTTGACAACTCAAAGAATAAAACGTAAAATACATCCAAGCATGTTTATTTTAATCCTCACTATTTCCAAGCTAACACCAAAATCTTTCAGTGGTTTGGGGACTCAGCGTTGCTGCCACACATCAATCCATGTGCATTGTTCCAAGAGAGGGTGAGAAAATTGCAATACAGCACTAAACAGCAAGTGATAAAGATCCAGGCTCATTTTTGGATGAGGATGTAGGTGTGATCCCAGATGACCTCAGGAAGAGCCCAACAACTCCTCCCTGCTACCCATCTCCTGCTATAACTTCAGCAAGGCTGGGAGACCCCTGGCCTTCATCCCCAGCACAGGGATTGTCTCCCTGAACACATTCCAGTCTTGTGGCAGCAGGTTTAATAAACCACAGATTAAAGAACATCTCCCAGACAGAGTGGGGGCGGACAGGGATATTGTGCATCTCAGGAGCAGAAGACAAAGCTGGAGCTCTGCATCTTCCCACTCACTCCCACTGCTCCTCAGCATCAGCTTTTGTAAGTTCACGGAAGATGTGATCTTCAAAGCTGGGATCAAATCGATTTCTTTTGTTCATCCCTTACTGCTGCCTCCCTTTACCATTCAGAAAACAGCAATGCAACAATTCTACACCCTCCCCCTGCTATCTCCATGCCATTTGCTCTCCTTTGCTCTATCCATGCAGCAGCACTGTCCAGCTCCAAGTTAAAATTAGAGAGGGTCAGGGGCTGCAGCTGATCCTGGGAAGAGTCAGACCCCCTCAGTGCAAGAGTCACACACAGTCCTGAGGACCTGCTTCAGGCTTGTCCCCCCACCCGGCACATTCTCACTTGCTCCATCCAGCTGGTTATCAGTGGCACGGGCAGCTGGGGGCTTCCCATGTTTGGCACCCAAAGTTACTGCACTGCTGTAAAATATACCCCTAAGATCTGGCTTGAAGTTTCCTCTTGTCCTACTGAGTCCAAATCACAAACCCCATCCTAAATCCACCAGCTCCAGAAGGAGCTCTCCCGCAGATGCACGTGATTTAATGAAGCAAGGGAACAGGAATATATTCCCTTTCCTGAATCGTGATTTCCATGATGGACAGGATAATGCTAGTCACCAGTAATCTAAGAAAAAGCAGCGTTTTAGGGGATTCGGCAGATTCTCGCTGCCTATAAACACAGAGAGCGCAATGAATTAAATAAATAAATAAATAATGAAAAATAAATAATGAAAAATAAAAAGCCACCTGTACAGAGTCTGGAGCAGAGCCTGAAAAACAAACCCTGCCTCTCCCCATCCGTGCAAATATACAACCACAGAGAGGAACAGAGCGGAACCGTGGCATCCGTGCGAGGGCTCCGAGCCCTTTTCAAAGCGAGGGAGCACATGGGCAAACAAATACACCATATTCCTGCAGCAGCTCCGGCTGCTCCTGTGACGCATTGCCCTGTTCATCCCACCCCGACCCCCCTCCTTGGACCCAGATGTGATGGGAGGGATAAGTGTCCCCTTGGGGATGGGGGAGACGGGGAAGGAGGAGGGTGAGGGGAATGGAAGCTAAAAAGAGAGAAAGGAAGAATGAAAAGAAGAAAAAAAAAAAACAAACAGCCAAAAAGGATCTGCTCATCGGGTCGTTTGCGACAATCGAAAAGGCTGTTTTAGCAATTCCGCTGCAGGAGAGGGAAAGGCACGTGCGGGGTGGGGGGAGAGAACAAGGGGGAGGGAAATAAAAAAAAATTCAAATTAATAAGTTTTTTAAAAAAAAAAAAAAAGGGGGAGAGACCAGCCCGCGGAAGGGTAAAAAGAGACGAAGCATCTCTGCAACATGATGTCACGCTGCCTGCTGCTGCTTTCGAGTCCCCCGAACAGAAAGGAGCAGCAGCAACAACCAACATGGACTCCGGGTTTAATCTGCCCGGGGAGCGCAGGGTGGACGGGCTGGGGAGCGGCGTGCGGGGCACGGCGAGGACACACGGACAGACACCCCGACCCCCCGAGCCGGGGGCAGCGCTGCCCCGGCCCCGCGCACTGACCTGGCAGCCATCGGGAGCGAGCGCGGGGCCGGCGCGGGGCTCATTCATTCAGGCGGCTCCGGGCGCGGAGGGTGGGTGGGTGGGTGGGCCCGGCGGCGAGCGGGGAGGGTTTCCCACCTTCCCGCACCATCTCAGAGCCCTTCCCCGGGGCTCCCCGAGCCCCCCGCCCGCCCCGCCGGGGATGCTGCGCCCGCTCCGGCCATGGCCGAGCCTCCCCCCCCCAGCCCCCGCCCCGCTCTTTGTGGCGCTGCCGCTGCTGCCGGTGGCGATGAGGATGTCGGTCGGTGCCTGTTCCTGTCGCTGGCAGCGCTTTCACACACTCCTGCACGCAGACACAACACACACACACAACACACGCGTGCGCAGCCTCGCCGCTGCCTTTTACATAATTCATCCCCCTCCGTGCCTTCCTCGCTCGCAGCCACCCCGGAAAACCGGGAGAAAAACCAACCCTAACGCTACCCCCCCTAACCCTTCTCCTTCTCCCAGGGTCTCCTCCTCGCGCCCGCGGCTTTTGGGATGCTGCCCGTGGAGCTGAACAAAGTTGGGAGCCCGCAGGTTGGGGACATGCCCGTCCTCGCCGTGCACACCCGCTGGTGGGAGAAACACCTTTCGAAACCTGTCAGCGTGTCAACACGCGAACAGCCAGGGAAATTAAACCCTAATTAACCGGTGGAGTGGATTATCTACACACTCGTTCAGAATTGAGGTGACCTCAACTCAATTCAGTTTGCTCCGACCAGGGAGCTAATTTGGTTTCTTTTTTTCCCGTGCCTATCCATGTGTAAACAGGCCTGGGATTTTTAAAGAAACATTATCAAGCAAAGTTGACGACTCTACAGCTGCATTAGTACATGGTGTTTCTTTGAGGGACACACCACTATATCCCTACACATCTGCTCATGGACATCTTTATTCCAGAAATAAGGAGGAGGGTTCCAGTCCCTCTCAAGGGCTCTCACGGTACAATAAAAATTATATAGACTGAAGGGTGACTAAGAAGAGAGCAAAACAATCAACTGGCTTGCACTCTTCCTTCCAGGATATGAAATCAGACCTTGTGTGAACAAGGGAATACAGTAGAACGACCTGGACTGGAGCACAAATGTCCACGTGTGGACTTACACTGACTTATTTTACTGAGGATGCTGTGAATGGCCCCCTCAGGGACTTACTGCTCCCCCACTGCTAACAGGAGGAGCTGTGCCTTAAGTGATGCAAACACTCCTCACTCTGCCCTTCGCTTGCCTGTGTTGCATTTCACCCCTTCCACACACAGGGTTAGCAATTTTCTCTTCTCTTTACAATCAGTCACAGCTTTAAGTGCTAATTCCCAAAAGAGCATCTTTCCAAAAGGCTGATTATCCATCATTTTGCTCTAATCAAAAGCGGTGGGAGCAGGAAGTGCTCTGCTCTCAAGCACATCAGTGCTCCAGCAGACTCCCATCACTGTGCAATTCAAATGCTGCACAGGATTTTAAACTGAAAACACCATCACCAAACACATTTTTATCCGGGTACTACAACAGCACCATCCCCTTCTACTGCTCAGAGGATACACCCAGTGTGTTCACGGTGTGTGTGCCACTGTAAGAAATTAAATGATCCATCCCCTTGATGTCAATTTTGTTGTTTCCAACGCTCACAAAAGTTTGTCCGCTGGAGAATTTACAAACATGTTTAAAGGAAATGGCATTTGTAACACACAAACTTTCCCATCCCCTGTGCCCAGTGCAACAGCACCCCAGATCCCAGGATGGCGTGATTCCCACGGAAACGCGTGTCCAGGATTGTATCCAGGTTCAATGAGTGCATAATGTGGATTACAGAGGGCCCAGATAAGAGCAACCACTAAAGGCAGTGGCTCTGAATCCATTCAACACAAACTGGAGGCCAAGATCTCAGTGATCACCTGGAAACCCGTTGGATCACACTGGGGAACAGATGAAAGTGCTGAAAGCTGAAGCTTTCAGACAAATTCTCACTAGACAAGAGAGACCTATTTTTGGGAGCAAACAAAACTACCCACTGTAACTAATTCAAGGCTCAATTATCCATCTGTGGCAAACATTATTATGCAAGGGTTTGTCTTCTGCTAAATACTGTTCTGTACCATGAACCAGAATCAGTTCAGGCAAGTCTTATGCCTTGCATCCAACAGGACTCAGAGTGACATATCTGAATGGTCCCATTTTGGTTTACAGTCTATGAATCTTTCAGTGTTTTTTTTTTTTCTTATGGCTTTCAGAGAAAGTGAGAAAATAGTTAAAACTGTGATTCTCAGCCCCTACAAATTTTGATATGTTTTGTCTGAATGACTATTAAGGTTTGAACAAAATGCTATTTTCCAATAGTCACAACAGTTACACTGACCCAAAAAGCCCTGATGAAACTGAGATCTGGAACAATGGAAAACACACAAAGGCTCAAAGCAGGCCATGAAGAGGTAGGATAAATTCAATATATGAGATTAAGAGTAATCCACTCTTCAGACTGACAGGAGGGAAGATGAATCAAACAAAAGTTCTGCTTCCAAAAGCACTGTAAGAGCAGGAGTAAAACTGCAAGACTTACTTAAAGAAAATCACGTGGCACCTCAAATGCTTTACAAACCTCAGCAGATCTGCAAAATTCCCCCCGGAACTTTAGGAAGGACTGACGCTCTTGTTACATTTCTGGGCCTTTGCAGCACCGTTCCTGGCACTTTGAAGACAGCTTGTTTCATGGTGGTAATACTGAGATAGTACTGAAGTGAGAAGAGGATGTTTCAGGAAGCTCTTAAGATGTTAAGGATGTTTGAGGACCATGAGGCTACAAGTTCTGTTTCGTTCAAGAGCTGCAGGACACACTTTACCTGCACATGTGTCAGCCCCTTGCCTCAGTGTTCAAGACTCCAGACAAGCACTAGGATGTTGTTTTGGGTGTGAAGGACAGCTTTAGGAGGGCCTGACTCCTGAGCTGTGTCTGGCCATGGCCCCACACCACAGCCTGACCACCACAGCCTGACCAAGCCCTGCAGAAGGTGCAAAGCCATAAATGAGCACAAAGGATGCTCTAATTCAGGGCACGCCTGTGTCAGGCTCCTCAGTGTCCAGGAGCAGCATCTTCCCTGCCTGCTGGAGCTGCTGGAGCAGTGGCAGGGCTGTTTTCTGCTCCGTTGTCTCAGGCCCAGCAGTAACACAAGCACACTCATACATTTTGCATCCCTTGCATCTCCCAGCTCAGAGGAAATGAGGCACTGTCCGAGTAATTAAAGCCCGGGGCTGATGGCTGATGATAGATACGTGGGAGACAGAGCAGGGCCTGAATGCCCAGGCCATCCAGTGGGTTTGAGATCAACTCTATACCCACCTGGAGCAATCTTACCTTCCCTGTAAGCCACACCAGGGATACAGAAACAAAAAGAAGCCTTTGAAAGTCTGTCTGCAAAATGTCAGGGAACAATGAGCGCCCGGATTTGAAAACACACAAGGGTTTCTCATCTCCCCTTCCCCAATAATTCTTTGCCCACTTTTAATAAGTTCTGTTTTGAAAATGCAGTTATCCCCCAGCATCTCTACTTTTCAGCTGAGTCTAGAACAGAACCAAAGGACACAACACCTTCCTCATACTTTTGGGCTCGTCTTCAAAAAGGCACATCAGATACGTCAAGAAACCACGTCCTGAGGGAAAACTCAGTGCTGCAACCTCAAGATCTGCAAGTAGGATTAGCATTAGTGGGCAACTGATGCATCTGGGTGGGAATTAGTGTTTTGCAGGTGGTTTTTTTGCTCGTGCCACTGCTGGAAACCCTCTTTCACTCTGAATGGAGGGATTCCTGAATGCAAAGCATGGCCCAGGGTGAGTTCTCCCACTAGGAAATGTGGTTGTGTTCATTGAACATCCTTCCAGCCTCCAGTGGGTGCTACTCCTCAAACCCCACAGGATTCTCACCCCCTTAAAGCAACAAGGAGCACTGCCAAAGCTCTTCCTTTTGCCTTGCAATGAAAATGGGCTCCTAGACAGGTACCAGACCGAGCAAAAGTCTTTTTAGAGCACACTGAGCTGACAACTGCATTTTCCTGGAGTGAGATACAGTGGCTGCTAAGAGCTCATGGATTCCTACAGTAGTGGGGGGGAAGGAGGAGGCAGGGAATCATGTGCTCCCAGGCATGGGGAGGAAGAGGGGGAGGAGGAGAAACAAGGAGAGAGAGAACAAAGTGTCAACATCTTAACTGGGACACACAAAGAGCCAGTTCTTAAGTAAGAACTTAATCCAGGATTAACAAGAGGTCAGCTACCTCTGCAAGGAGACTGCACTAAAAGGAGCTAATTAGCTCTCCTTAATTGCACAAAAGAAACCACACAGAATTAAAGGCATTCACAAGTAGCAGATCCCACCTCACCCAGGAAACATAGCCCTACCTGTTGTCCCCAACACCATCCTCAAACAATCAGCACGTGGAAAGCCAAAAGCAGGAAAAGGTGCAATGATGTTGGGGAAAAGGCTGTGGGGGTTTAGGCTCAGCATCAAAAAGTGCTGGAGTGAGAGCTGGAGCCTACACCAGCCAGGACAAGTGGTTTTAGCATGGCCAGGATCTTTCCAGTTCCATCACATGTGGAACTGCCCAAAAACCCTGCAGTAACTACAGCTACCACTTCCATAAACAGTATTGTCCACGAGGATATTTAATGCAGTTTTAGCCCTCTTTAATTCAGCCTGATCTCTGAAAATGAGGAGGAGCCACTCAACTTTGCTCTCTGGAGGTTGAGACCAACAGAATGCCACCCCAACGTGGGCAGGCACTGCACCCTGCTCAGGACCAATGCAGAGCACACAGCATCGTGGACAGGTCACAGCTCCAGGCCTGGGAACCACCAGCCTGGAATGATGCAGTGGGTAAGGCTGGCTGGGCTGACCCCCCACCAATGCAGTGTCTCCAATTTCTAATCATATATTACAAAGACACACATCTGAAGTCCTCAGCCAGCTCCCACTTGATACTAAATCCATCTCTTTTTCCTGTGAAACCATTCCATGTTCTGTTCTCCTGCACTGATGATAAGCTGGTGCATATTTTACCCCAGAAGCCCTTGCACTGCACTCACAGATAATGTACACAGCAGTCAGTGCACTTGAAAATGAAGATTAACAAGCACATCAATAACACTGCCAGATGTCTCTGAGATGGAGCACTAATAAAAGTAACTCCAGGATATATTTTCCAGCATTGAGGGCAAGGCACTTGCAGGCAGACCCTCAGGAATTACAGTGAAAGGTATGAGGGTGAGAGGTTGCACTGATTTCAGACCCTACTGACATCATAGGATCACCTCCAACCACCAGGGTCAGAGTGCATGCAGCCAGATCAGTGCCCAGTTTAAGAGAGGATGAAGGAAAAGCAGAACAGGTTGCCAGGGGAGGTTATCCTACACACAAAGAAAAATAACAGCAGAAACGGGAGACCACACTAATTACAGGTCCCTGTGGAGTCATTACAGTCCTGCCTCCATTATCTATTTATCCTTCTTTTCTTCCCTCAGGACAGTTAAATGCCATGCCACTGTACAGTGACATTGCAGAGGTGGCCACCAGGGGACAAGCAGCAGCAAAACTTCACCTCAAACCCAACCCAACCCAACTCCTGTTCTTTGGATGCCACTCCAAATACAAGACAGTCACCTCCCCCCTGCTCCCAGGAACCCTCACATGTGCTGCTCCTGTGTGAGCTCAGCGCAAAGAGAGGGTTCCCTGGCATCTGGATCAAGCTTCAATAGCTGCCACTGGAGAGAGCAAACTGCACATGGGCTGGGCTGTGCCAGGGGCTGGGCTACACCAACCTCCTGGCACAGCCATGCCCCACTCCTGCCATCCACCATCCCTCCACTCCCTCTTCCATGCTGTACTGAGCTGGGATAGCTCAGACTTGAGAGCAGATTTATAAAGAGAAGAGGAAAAGGGCCCTTATAAAAGGGTCCAATCTCCTTCCTGGTGCAGCCTGTGCTTCTGCATCGTGTAATTGTTACAACCCTGCCAGCTTCTCCGTTCCTCTGAAGTGCTCCAATCTGTTCATCCCAGCCAGAATCAGCCCCCTGAAGCCTTCCCCCAAACCACTACCCCACTCTCTACCTTCAGACTGCTCCTGAGCCACCTGATTTTCAATCCCCACTCCCGCTGAATTGCTCAACCCTTCGTTCCAGGATGGTCTGATTTCTGTAACCAACCCACCAACCCCACTAAGGAGCTGCTCAGTCCAGCCCCTACTCCCGTGTTGCTCCATCACGAGTCTTGCTCAGCCTCTCCCCCTGCACCCCCATCCCTCCCAGCCCGGCTGGGATTCCTCCCCCAAAGCCTGGATCCACCCCCATCCCTCCCGCCCCGGCTGGGATTCCTCCCCCAGACCCTGGATCCCCAGCCCAGCCCCGCACTGCGTCAGGGCATCCTTTTTCCTGAGGAACCGCCTGACCTCCCGGCACACAAAGGAACCTGCATCCCCAGGAAGGAGCCCTCCCACCTGCCTTGGGGGTGAAAAAAGCGAAGGGGCTAAAGAAAGGATTGAATCTCCACCTGTTACCACATGGCACTTCCCGGGGCACAGCCGTGGGTCCTCCCCGCTCCTCTGCCCTCCGGGGCTCAAACCACCCCTCGCACCGCAGGCAGCAGCAGTTCTGCTGGGGGGGAGAGCATTAAACCACTCGAGGGTCTCACTGCTCCGACGCATTTTACGTGGACAAAAAGATTCCCCGCTCTGATAACGGGCTGGCATGGCTGGAACAAAGCCGCCTTTGCAATGTGCCCTGGCATCCGAGCTGGCTGCTGCCCACCGCCAGGAAAAGCTCCCACTGTCTCTTTAAGAATGTCCCGGAGCCCACATCCCTGTTAACCCTGTGCTGCTCCTCGCTCCAGGCGCTCAGGAGGAGGGAAATTTCGGGATGACTCCTCTCTTGTCCTGCTCTTCTTGCCCGGTCCGTTCTACCGCCCTGGCACAGCTCGGTTTGTTTAGTTACACATCCCTGGCATCCCAAACATTCCTGCCGGGGAAATCAGCGGAGCTTTGTTAAACATCCCTGCACTCCCTGCTCCGCAAACCACCCGGGAGCGCTGCTGTGACGACAAAGGAGCAGAGCAGTCAGCTCGGACATAAACATCCCAATTACCTCCGAATTCCACTTCCTTACTCCCACAGAGCTCTCTGACTGCTCAGTGATTTCTACCAGCTCTTCATCAGGACTGCACACCCTCCAAACCTTATCAGGCAACACAAACCACCTACTTCCCCACAACAGGCAGCACAAGCAGCAACAGGAGGAGTATTTGTCTTGACACACGGGTATTTCCAAACACAAAGCCCTGGAAAAGCCTTTACAGAGAAGTTCTACAATGCACAAGGTAAGGATGTGACTGACGTTGAAAGTGCATCCAAACACACAGACAAAAACCTGTCCCAGGAAAAATAAGCAGAGGTTGTGCCTGATTTTCTTCTGGGCAAAGCACGAAAACCACTGTCCTTGGGTTTGTACCTACTCCTAACAGTGGGAACAAAGCCATGCAAAGAATTTAAAAAGCAAGAAAGCAGCACGTATGTCAAGGTATGAGCACAAAGCAAATCTAGACAGGTTCCTGCAACATGATACAGGAGCTGCGTGGTCTGATCAACCCAACCTCAGGGGAGCTGATGAAATATTTGCTCTGTATGATCAGTTAAATCTCCGCCAGGAACTTTATTCAATGGGTGACAAGCAATCAGAAAGGTTTTTCTTGCAGAGCAGTGAGTTCAAAGGAAAGCAACAAAAACATCCCAATATTGACCAGGCTCGTTTATGAAAAGAAACTTGAAGGGTAAACAAAGTGGAGTGGTCAACAAATATTTGAAGAATGTAAATATGAAAGGGAAAGAGAAGCCCTATTAAAAGGTTTTATAACAACCAGAGATGTGATTATATTAAGCTGTGGGAAAAAATTAGGCTGAAGTCAACTCCTTGCAGCCAAGAGCAGGGGAGAAGTGCTATAAAACTCACCTGTCGTGTTTATAAACCCCATTAGGTAACCACTAATAAAGATAAAACAGGGAACTGTCTCACATTGAATCAGAGAACCACAGAATATCCTCAGCTGGAAGGGACCCACAAGGATCATCCAAGTGCAGCTCCTGGTCCAGGAGCCAGAGGCATGGATCAATGCCTCAACAATATCACTTTTTTTTCTCATTTTGCTTTCCACAATCTTCCCAAGAGGCAGCAGCCCAGCTTGCAGCAAGGAGGGCTCTTGAAAGGTTTGTATTCAGTTGGTGTTACAGCTGTTTGAGAGTTACAATTTCAAGGACTGTTTTGACTTGCTGTATTTTTGTTCCCAAAACCTCCCAGAGAAACAGGACCATGTGACTTTTGAGTTTCCTGTGGGAAATCTTGCAAAGTGACATCGAAATCGTCTCAAGTTCTTAATCTGGGTTGTGCCCCTTGAAAGAACAGATGTCCTTAAGGCAATTATGGTATTTCCAAATATGAGCAAGACATCAGTTGCTTTGGGGACAATTGTATGGATCCAGCTTGTGGTGTGGGACAAGTCACCCATGAGAAGGGCAGGGGATAAGGCTGGACAGTTTGCATTTCTGATCCCAACTCTTACATCAATAGAATTTGTGCTCTTTAAAGCTTGTGGTTTAAGCTTTCACAATTTCTTGCTCACCTAAGCCAAGCTTCCAGCAGGGAAGCTTTCTAGTGCACATCTATTAATAAACATGTAAAAAGGAAAAACACCTTTAATCTCCATGTGCCTCATCTGCAAACTAATACTGACATCACCTCCTTTCTTCTACCCTTTGTTCATTTTGACTGTTTAGTGTGGCAGCTCTGACTCTGGAGGTGGGCATGGAAATCTCCAGCACAGCAAGCCCTTGTTTTTAAAAGCCTCTCTCACTGTAAAACAACACAATCTTAGAAACAATTCCATTTCCAAGATCAGTTGTGCTATCAGCCACCTTTAAAAGAGAAATTCAGGAGAATCCACAGGGAAACTATTCTTCCTGCTGGAAAAATAACAGAGCAGGTATTCGAGGCAATGATGGAGTTTTGCTGCCCTGGAGCAGCCGCTGAATATTGCTCAGGTTCTCTGAGCTCCAGCCCTGAGACACATCCTTCTTTCATGGCCCACAGCTCAGCTACAGTTTGCCTCCCAAACCTCATTCCTAAAATGTGCCTCACATTGAAGGGCACCACATGAGCACATCATTTCTCTTAACAGTTGACAGCTCCGAAAAAAAAACAAAATTCCACTTTTGAGAGCTGCACAGCCACAAGCCAATCTCCTCAGGAGCAGAGGGCACTTCTCTCACATCTCCGTGGCTGCTTTACTTCTGTTCCTGTGGGGTCAGAAATACACCAAAATTACAGCTCTGGGGCTCCACCAGCTTTCTAAAATACCTCTGGCTCCTGTGCAAAGCTTTTAATTCACAGCACTTGGTGTGTCCTCACTGCAAGGGATGAGACCTGGCAGACGATTCCTCTGCCCTCTCCTCCTCCTGCCATCTAAACACAGCCTTGTTTGCTCAGTATTTCATTAAAGGAATTATTCTACTCAGAGAGAGCTGTTCTTAACACTAAAGATAAACAAGCTGTGTGTTCCCCCCCCCCCCCAGCTAATTTGTTCTAATTTCATGTGCATATATGGGCTGTTTTTCTGCTACAAAATCTTTGCTGCTCCTGAATATACACCTCAACATCCACCTCTTTCTTCTCCCCAAGTCTTTTTCGTTCCACTCATTTTCTCCTCCATTTTTCTTCTTCCAGTTCCAAGGCCTGAAATTAGGTGTGGTGAAGCCACATTCTTCCAAACCTGGTATTCCAAGTGGTTTGAAAATGATTCCAAATATATACCTCAAATATACATCTGCCTCTCATACCCAAAAACCTCACAAATCTCTCCTTCTCTGCTCCTTTGCCACATGCACGGAGTGGCTGTGACATTGTCAGAGGAGAATGGCAGCATTTTGCATCTTTTTTTAGCTGAAAAAAAGCAGAGCATCTCCCCCCAGGTCACTTGGCTGTGGCCACAGAGAGCATTCTGTCCAGGAAAAAATGGTTACGGGGAGCAAACCACTGGAAAATGTAAAGTACAAGCAACAGCACAGACCTAAATCTGGCCAAATGGAAAACCTTAGCCCAGGAGATGCTCAGAGAACATTCCAGCACCTTGTTTTCAGCACGTGGCTCTGCAAGGGCACACTGAAGTTATGGAAGGAAAAGAACAGCTCCTGATTTCTGTGCAGTATTTGGCTGGGTCTCTCCATTGCCTGAACTTGGATATTTTATACTTGGATGCTATTACTGCTGTTACACCTCAATTTATATCATTTACTTCCACCAGGCTCAAAATACTGAAATTAGCAGTTACCATTCCTAATAAGCATCAATTATAATAATAATAATGGCATTAAGATGCACTTTTCAACCAGGACTGAACTTGGAAGCAGGGGAAGGTTCAAGCAAAAAAAAAAAAAAAAAAATAAAATAGCAGCTGCTTAATCAACCACAGGAATACCAGAACTAGTTTAGAATTGAGAGGAGTCTGATTCCCAGGGGGAATTTCAGCTGGCAAAAGTGATTAAGCAGAAGAGATCTTGACCAGAACATGGTGATTCTGGCCAGAAAGTTCTACAAGAGTTTTGATGGCAATTTTTGGCCCTTCCAAGCCTTGCCAGTGCCCACTTGCTGAGCAAAAGTCCGGCAGAAATTTCAGCTCTGTGAGTTTTCCTTGTTTGGTTCAACACAACCATCAATCACACGCTTAAAAACTGTGGAATCCTGTCCAGCACACCCCTCTCTAGCACCTGTCCCGTGGAAATCCCACACTGCTCCAGAGAAAAGGAGGAGAGCAGTGGTTTGCCTCGTTCTGCAGGCAGGGAAACTGGGGCAGAGGCAACACCAGGATACAAGAGGTCAGGGACAGATCCAGGCACAAAGTGGCCTCTCGTGACTTCCACAGCCAGGACCTCGTTCCCCACTGAAGGGACCAAGCAGCCAAACAGCCCCACACTTCAGCTTTGGCACAGAAAAGCAACACCTGGTCAAGTTTACCTTGACTGAATTTGCCTCTTTCCACGCTTTTTACCCCTGTGCACGTGAGGAAAAGGATCTCTGGGGAAGCCTCACTGCTGCCTCATCCCTCTCAGCTCAAGCCCCGAGCGAGCAATGGCTGCAGAATTCCAGAACAGTTCCAAGCACTTTGCCCTTCACTTGACATTTATGAGGCTGCTGAAGGGCTGGAGAGAGAGAGAGCAAGGTGATTTTACCATCTGATAAGGAGGAAAGGCAATTTTGGAGCCAAACAAATGGTTAGGATTCAATTAGCCCAAATAATCTGCAGCCCAAGGAGAGATCTGAGGGAGAGATTCGGCAAAGTGCAGCATCCTCATGGCTTAAGTCAAAGAATTCCTCTGTCTGGTTGTCCTCAGAGAGGTTTCAACAAGCACATATATCTTAGAGCATAAAATTATAGATGTTTATCCAAGTTTAAAGCAAAAACTGATGCCAAAAGCCGACCACATAACAAACAAAAATCGCTAAAGGGGCGCTTTTGCCAGTCTGTCATCACACAGAGCTGCAAGCAAACCAAATCTCAGACCAAGGCCTTCATAATGGCTCAGTTTTCCTTCAAATAGTCTCCCTCCACTGTAATTTCACATTTTGCCTTTGCTAAAATAGTCACTTCAGTCGTGCTTCACCCCGTGTCACCACTGAAGGTACGAATTCAGCGTGGCAGCCCAGGGCAAAAGCAGGGAAGGAGCTGCTCTGGGCTCTATTTCTGGCTCAGCTGGTGCCCACGAGGACAGCCTGGCCAAGGGAATTGCGTGCAAGATTTTTTCCTTGACAGCAGTGCACTTGGATTAGGCTCCTCTCTGCCTACTATGGCTTCCCACTGCCGAAAAGCCCAGATAAATTAGCACAAAACCTGCCGCTAACACTTAGGAATTATAATTATACAAAACCCTTTACAGAATAAATCCCCCAACGCTGCCCAAAGTTGTTCTTCCAGTCACCTGACACAACATCTTCCTGTACTTTGTGGACAGAGGTTCAGAATGTTCTGGATCCAGGCAGAGATGAGCAAGCCATTAATAAAGGTTTCCTCTTCCCACCACACTGACAGCAAACGGGAACATCCTGATTCCCAAGATCCATTTGCAGAATTTATAAGGAGCGAAAGCCTTTTCTTTCCAAAATGCCAGAGCCATATTTATATGTATGTGGGTCATCCCTGATGGCTTTTAGCAGAGGATTATCAGAACCTATTCCTTCCTTCTGAATAAAAAGCACGGAGAATGATGTAGACGCAGAAAAATCGATGACACAAAACACTAAAATGCAACATTTTAACCTGGAATGTGAAGGTCAAACAGCACAATATGCACAGCAGCACAATTATGTAACTTCAGCAGAACTGTTTTGCTGGGCTCCTCCAGAAATTGAGGAAGAATTGATTCTGGAAATCCAATTTCATTTGGAATCATTTGCGGCGCACGGGAACGAAGTTCATTGTTGCTGCACACGGCAGCTCTTTAAGTCTCTGCAGCATCAATATGAAATTGGGAGTGATTTAAACAGCTTCATCATTTCCTTAGGTAATTAAGGAGGCAAGAATCCCAAACACCCACGTTTGTCACCTTTCTGTGTTACAGCAAGTACCGGTTCTCTGGAGCCGAGGACAGCACACGTCCCTCCTGTCCCTTCTTCACTGCCCTGGGATTTTAGACTTCATAGAAGACACAAGACTCGCCTGTAAGAACAGAGCTAGGCAGGATTAGAGCTTATGTATCCCCCTCCTGCCCCTCTTCCATGCCCTGAGACACTTCCAAAGCCATGGAAAGGGCAGGTGGTGTTGGCCTGGACGAGCCACAAGGAGCCCCTGAAGTCGCAGCCTTACAGAAGCAGAGCTGAATCTGCCTAAAGTTAATCTTCACTGCTCCCTGACATCAAACAACTTCTAATTTTAGCTCTGCTGTTCTGTAACCCTACCTAGTTCCCATCCCACCCCCACAACTACATAATAGATCTTTCCCTCAGATAAGTAGGGTGTTGGAACATTGAGAGTTTTTTTCTCACCCACAGGCACTAGCAGAAAAATGAATTACAGATTTATTTTTAGGCAGAGCCTTTGGCCCTTATTTTCTCAGTGGGCTCCACAGAGCAGGTTCTGTGGTTCAGAAATATTCCAGTCAACAAAGCAGCACAAGTAATGCAGAAGGAACCACAAAAGGAGGAAAATCAGATGAGCAGGGTTTTGTTCAGTATCTCATTTATGGGACAACAAGTTTGGTTTTGTCCCTGAAATGCTCTTCTGCCATTTCAGAGAATCAGAATATTCTGAGTTGGGAGGGACCCACAAGGATGTGCATGGCCCATCCAGGGATCAAACCCACAGCCTCAATGTTATTAGCACCATTTAATTCTCATTTTTCACAGAAGATCTCAATTAGTATCCACCTGTGGTGGATTATGAGCTTCCCAAAATTCCCAACGAGGAAGAACAAGGCGAGCAGCACAGCCTGAGATGAGAGGGGAGGGAAAGCTCAGCCTGTCCTGCTGTAGTTTGTGGCTTTCCCAGAGTTAAAGCTCAAGGCCTGGCTGATTGCAATCCCTAAGGATCTCTGAGATAACAGTGATGTCAGCCTGGAAGCAGAAGTTCTCTCTCACAATGCCATGTCACAACATACAGACGTAAGAAAACATTCCTCTGTGCCACAAAAACGTCTTACTAAACCAAGACTTTAGGCCCTGCTAAAACAAACCCGTGTTGTCACACGTCACAGCAGCGTAGTCAGGGACTGCAGCATCATTCCTGATGCTGGAGCACCACAGTGAGATGCTGCACTGGCACATCAGGGCGTTGCATTGTGCCACAGCCACGTTCTGGGGTCACCCCTCGGGGTCCTGCTGTGCTGCAGAGCCCGGCGAGCACCCCGAGCCCGCCCGGCAGCCCGGGAGACCAGATGGTGGGGGGATCACTTGGGGCACAATTAGGTGGCGTTCTGCACAAATGCAGGGCATCCTGAGAGGGATCAGCACGTTGGCCTGGGCCAGGACAAGCCTGCACCCAGCCCAAGGGTGGCCAGAGGGGCCCTGGTCAAACGCTCTGCGTTATTTTGTGCCATCTCACGGCGGCCTAAAAACTGGCAGGAGCAAATCCCACTGCCAAGTGTCAGAGTGGCTGCTCCCGCTGACAGCATTCTGTCCCTGTGCTCCTGCCCTTCCTGCCACACACAGAAATCATGAGCCTTTTTGCCATTTTTTAAGTCCACTGCTTTTAACCCCAGCAGTGCCAGAACGGGAATCACCGCTCCTACACCAAAGGATCTGTCTGCATCCCATGCACTGGATGTGCTTTATGATTTTGGATAAATACTAGATGCTGTAAAACCATTTCATTGCAAATATTAAGGCTGTGCCAGCCCATTAAAGTACCCCAAGCAAGTCTGACAAGCAGCAAAGCCCAGGGAACTCTGCATTCTGTACTTAGAGCTGTGCTCCTCTAGAACCACACAGTCAGTCCAGCAGCGACACACACGTAGATTTGGGTGACACAGAACCTGAAATAACACCTTTAACTCACCCTTCTGTGCCTGGGTGTTGCAGCACAACCAAATAAATAAAAGTGCCTAGAGGGAGAACACAGTAACTACTGCAAAGATCCAAAATGCTGTATAATGAAATAAGGGAAGCAATCAGAGTGTTTGACTTCTCTGTGGGATTCAGAGGAAGACGAAGAGGATGCTGAAGAGGCAAAGCAAGGAGTGGTCAGCACTTTTTAAGTGTTTCTAGGAGAGCCAGGGGAACTGATTATTGAGAACAGAGGGACCCAGGACAGCCCAGGGCCCCCCAGCCCCTGCCTGGAGCTGAGGAACTCAGAGGGAAGAGCGTCACCTACTGAAGCACCACCAGCATTTCCTCCAGCACGGGGTAATCTGCTTATGTCCCCAGCCAGCCCTGGATCCACCTCCCTCCCCTGCTTAGCTGTGACAGAATTCCCAGGCTGCCTCCAACGTGAGCTGAGAGAGGCTGGGACAGAGCTGGGCACACAAAAGCTCTGCAGTCACACGAGGTGGAGGAGAGGGCTGGAGAGGGCCGGGGAGGGACGCAGTGGGTGCCATGTTAGTGCAGATCCACACGATCCCAGCCTCTCCAACACATGCTCTGCTCTCCTGGTAGTACACTCAGCTATTATGCAACTCCTCGGCCCAACTGCACAGCACAGAAAGCAGCAAAGCACTGCAAAATTTGGGCTTTTTTTTTTTTTTTTTTTTTTTAATTTAACATAAAATAAAAAAAAAAAAGGTGTAATGTTTTCAAACGCCAATAGCTGTGTCATTTGTACAGTCTGTGTTACGCACAGCCATGTACACACAGGGAAAATTCAAAGGCTGTCAGTGTAATTAAATAAAAGAATTACAGAAATTAGGAAAAGAGATGACCTATTGAGTCATCCCTGGCTCTAGCCCGTCCCCTGGGGCCCAGTACAAGATGCCTCCTAGTGCTATACTGTAGTGCTTTTATTTTTTTGCACAGCAAAAAAAAAAAAAAACAAAATCAAAATAGCGACAATAAATAAAACAACAAATAAAAAATAACTTCCCTGGTTTCTCACACTTCACAGGCGAGGATCTCAAAGCACCACATTCATACTGATGCAGAGCAGCACACTTGAGAGAGGCTGTTATTTCTGTGATTACTTCCTTTTTCATTACAGAGAAAAAGGATTAAGGAAAAGGAACAGGCCTTCCCGTTGCTCTTGACATCTACTTCTACCCAAATTACAAAGTCACATTCCACTATTAACTATGGAGCCGTTCCCATCTGATAAAGTTCTGATAAGATCAATTTCATCACAATAATTAAAAGATTATTTATTCCAACTAAGTAGTTTTGCCATCCTAGAGATTTAAGCCAGTTTTGATATATGCAAGATTTATATAAGTCTTTGTTGGTTAAGTTTATATTAGATATAATTGCATTCATATCTGTTATATATGTATATGTTTATGTACCCATGTAAAATACAGGCTCGATGAACAAAAATATTTACATGTGAACATTTCAGATATATATACACACAGCTTTGTTAATTGACTTTCACCCACACAATGTTTTCTTTCACTGCCCACTTATCCAAACCTGGAGAGTTTTCCCCCAAAACACCCGGGAACGATCAAAGAATTAACGAGCACTTTGGTACCTTCCTGGAAGCTCTCGGTTCCCAACTCTAATAATGTCCTTACAGCAACACGCCAGGAAGATGCATCCCCAAAAAGCAGCTATTTAAAGGACAAGCCGAGCAGGAGCCATTCCACGCACGCAGGATTCAAAACAAATTTTTTTCCCTCACTTTTCCTCGGGAAAAATTAAAAAAAAAAAACAAACCCGCACACGCTGATTTTCTCTGCGTGCCAACATCCCCCGAGCCCCGGGGGACGAGCAGGGGCTCAGGTGAGCACACACGGATGCGGATTCACGCAAGCGATGCCTTAAACTGATTTTAGGCGACAGCAGAGGAGGGGAAGGGGTGGCGGCAGCGGGGAGGAAGATGCAGCCAGCGCGGAGGGAGGCTCAGGGCATCACGATGCTGGCGCAGAGATGCCCGGACAGCAGCGGCCCATCGTTATTCCCGGAGCCTCTCCCGGCGGCTCCCTCCCTCCTTTCCCAGCCGCATCCCGCGCCGTCCCCCCGGGGTGATGCTGCAGCGGAACTTGGCGGAGCGCGCATCCCTTTCCCCCGCAGCGCGATTTGGGGGACAGGCGTTTTTTGGGGAGGGGAGTGGAGGGGGGGAGCGACGGCACCCAGCGCTTACCAGGCGAGCTTGAACCCTTTCATTAGTACAGCCACGATAATCCGCTGCCCGTGTCCTTGTCTGCCCACTGACAGCTCCAGAGGTCCCAGGACATATTGGAGGAGCCGCGGCCGGCGAGCGTCCCGCGGGGAGCGCCGAGCCCCATGCGCCGAGCCCCCCGCGCCGGGGCACGGCCGCCCCCCGCCCCCGGGGCACCCCCAGCCCCCCGCAGACAGGCTCAGGGCTCCCCGCAGCAGCAGCGCCAGCGGCTGAGCCGCCCCGCTCTCTGCTGAGCATGTGCAGCAGCCGCGGGACCGCAGCATCCCATGGCATCCGCGCTGCCCGCCGCGACACGTCGCGACAGCGCCAGGAGAGGGGGATGCGCCCGCTCCGCCACCCCCCTCCCGGGCCGTCACATCACTGCCTTCCCCCCCGGACCTCTCCCTCCGGAGCGCGCTATGGCAGAATAATCGAGTTTATATCAGTCAAGGGTATGCCAAGGGGTTGGAATGGACCGTAAGGAGCATCTCGTTCCACCCCCCTGCCGTGGGCAGGGACACCTCCCACCGCTCCAGGTTGGGCCAACCTGGTCTTGAGCACTTCCAGGGATGGGGCAGCCACAGCCTCCCTGGGCGACCCACTGCGATGCCTCCCCCCCCTCGTGGTAAAGAACTTCTCTATATCGATATTTATTTACATAGATATTTTATACCTAACCTAAATTTTCCCCTCTTTCCATTTGCACCCCTTCCTCCTTGTCCCATCAGTTCATTTTATACCTAACCTAAATTTTCCCCTCTTTCCATTTGCACCCCTTCCTCCTTGTCCCATCAGTTCCTTTTATACCTAACCTAAACTTTCCCCTTTTTCAAGTTGTACCCCTTCCTCCTTGTCCCATCAGTTCATTTTATACCTAACCTAAATTTTCCCCTTTTTCAAGTTGTACCCCTTCCTCCTTGTCCCATCAGTTCATTTTATACCTAACCTAAATTTTCCTCCTCTTTTCCCTTTACACCCATTACTCCTTGTCCTACCAGTTCCTAACAATCAGTCCCTTCTCCAGCTTCCCTGGAGGGAAGAGAGTTGGTCCCCCCCCAGGGCTCTCTGCACAGGGATGGATTAACCCACCTCTCCTCTGAAAGGGCTGAGGAACAACTGCTACAGAAAGCAAAGGGAACCTGAATTTCCCAATGGAAACTGAAATCTTCAGAGGGGCAGGGGACAAGTCCCTGCCCTGGAGCTGGAGGGGGGGTGTCTTATCTGGTGCCAGCCACTGCTCTTGCACACATGGAACAAGGGAGCCGTTGTTGCCCCATCACTTTATCAGGGAAGAACCAAAACCTCTTCCCCCCCCACCGTTACCAGAGACCTTCTGCACCACAGCACCCACAGGGCCAGGCCTGGCAGAGAGGGGGAAGTGCCAGTTATTGCATTACCACCCACGTTTCCTGCAGCACACTCTGCTTTTTCTGGGAATTCTTCTATTCATCTTGCAGCATCTGAACACAGCTTGCTGCTCCAGCACACAAATTCATAGGGAATGGGGCAGAATATTTCAAATAACCTGTAGCTTAACTATTTCTTAGTAAAGGGTCATTTAAATTACTTCAAAAAGTGAAGTAGTTTGGGAATGCCCAAGATGAACATATACACTCTTACTCCATACAGAGATCTCTGAACATCTTTGGCCTTGGGAGAGGAATTGTCTTGCTTGTAAATCCTACAGGCATTCATGTTTCAGGGGTGGTAAAAAGAGCTATGTATAAATAAAAATATTCTGCTAGCTTGAAGGTATTTTTAAGGTATTTTGTCATTCTTCTGCACCCAGATACCCCCATCCCCATGATTGCAGATGATGGAAAAGTGCACTGATAAAAAACCTGGACCTGTAAAATCACCATGTCCTCTCTGTTCACTGCTCAGGGGACAGAAGGGGGCTTGTAGCACTAATTCAGTGTCTGTGTTCTGGTTTTCAAAGCTTTGTGAAATTTGTCCAAGGAAACACAGACTGCAATGCCCACACCCCCCTTGGAAAGCAACAAACGTGGTTCTTTGCTTTCCTACTTCACCTAATAAATGGCACCAGATCTTTTTTCTGACTCTCCCAAGTCCTGAACAGATGGAGAGCAGCAGAGCTCAGCTCTGAATTCAGCAGCAAGTCACTTCTGAGGGGCTTTGATCATTCCAGGGCAGGAAACGGGATCGTGGCACTGGGGCTGAAGCTTCAGAACCCATGTGAGTAACACTGAAATGGGGAGCTCAGCTGCAACAGGAAAGCTCAGCTCAGTGCCAAGGGCCCCCAAAATGCTTCCCAGACACTTGTGAGATGTTACTGCAGGAGGAAGCAACGAGGGTGAAAGTGCAGCTTGTGCAGCATCATCTTCAACTGCACTTGTGAAGGCAAGTGTGGGCAGTGCCTGCAGGAGAGCCCCAGGGCAGAGGGGAGATCCCAAACACCCCCTCTGTGAGAACTGATCCCAACAGGAACTTGGCAACACACCTTTTGGTTTATTTGTGGACAAAAGTCATGAATTTAGCCATAAAGCTGAACACACACTTTGCCCCATGACAAAACAAACCAAAAAAAAAAAATACATTCAAATCTCCCCCCACATAATCCCAGCCTCAAGCCCTCATCAGGACCAGCCTGTGCTGGCTTGGCCTTGGCTTTTGTCCACGAGATGCTCTGGGGCCTGCAGGTTGTCAAGGAGGGAAGCAAATCACAGTGCTGTAAAATGGGTCAGGAGACCTGCAAGCTTGGCAAATCTAGGACAGACTAATGCTGCAGAGTCACATGTTTGGAAATCAAAGCTCAGGCAAGAAAGGTATTAAGAGATAAGCAGTCATGCACTTCTCTTTTTTTTCTCTTTGCCAAATAACGTGAGGGTTGGGAAGTTATCAAAGGAGAGAGATCACTCAGGAGGTGTTTGTTGGAACACCTGTCTGATGGGTGCAGCCGCCTCTGCCACAACTCCCCTGGGACCTGCTCTCCAAAATCCTCACAGCAGGACCTGCAAGGGGCTGGGGGTCACCCACCCTCTCCAGAGACCCCCAAAGCAGGTGTTGCTGCTCTTTCCAATCCCAATCCCACATTCACTTGGCTAATTGTCCATGCTAATGCTGCATGGACAAGCCCTTTCCTTTCCTCCAGCCTCTGCACGTAACTATTCCAGTGGATTAAAAAAAAAATTACAATTTCAATAAGGTAACAAAAAAAACCTGTGCAGATATCAAGAGAGACAGGCTATGCACAGGCACCCTGTCCACCTCCACAGTGCTAAGAATACTTATAAGTCACATGCAAGTAGAATTCCAGATAAATTATCAACCTACTCCATCCAGAGCACCCAACCCACAAAGCAGGAAAATGGAAGAAAGCACTCAGAACTGTGGATTGACAGATCCTACCCTGCTCTGCTTCACACCTCTGCTTTGCAAAGGGGAAGCCCTAAATCCCTGTCTTCTCACTCATCCATGGATTTACATTTTAAGGAGACACTCAGAAAGTGGTTGTAATAAACATCATTGATGTATTGTTTTGGTCTGTATAAACGTTGATATAAGTGAAAATATCTTTGAGGGTCATGTTTTGCATGAGAAAGAGCTTTCCCCAAGCCATTGTTATTTAGATCAAAATTCTTTTTCCCTTCCAGTCATAAAGTCTGTAAATCAAATAATTTTATTGGAATGTAATTCTAATTATGTTATAACTCTAATTCAAATTATTCTAATTTGGAGAAGGGATCTTTTGTTTTTTTAGGTGCAGCATTTGCTAAAGCACAAACAATAAATAATAACAAGACAAGTTTATGTGGTGTCCTGCCCTGCCTCACCCCCTGTCCCTTCCCCCAGGCAAAATTCTCATAAACTTCAAAAAGAATTAAACGAGATAATTTGGATCCTGGCCTAATGCCAGTAATATTTTTAAGTATTTCTGGTCCAGAGCAAGAATGCCACGACCACAGACAGATCCCTTGTGGCTTCTGGTTGCCTCCAGCACCAGTGAGGATGAGGAAGTCAAGCAGCACACACAGACACTAAAAACAGCAACAAAGTAAAAACTATGCAGAACTTTCTCAAACTGAAGAAAGACTTGGAAATTATGAGTAGCAGGGGAAAAAAAAAAAAAGGGGGGGGGTGTAGAAAAAAAAGACCGGATGTTTTCCTGACCTGCAAGTACAAACTGTCAAAGCCTCATGAATTTTAAAAGTTAAGGCTGGAATACACAAAACCAGAGTTACTTTTTTTCTTTTTTTTCCTCCCTGACCTCCTACTTGGATGAAAGAAACACTAAATGGTCCTGTCCAGATAAAACAGTGCTTTCCATGCCCTCTGCACAGCCAGGAACATCTGTACAGAGTGACAGGCATGAATTAGGTCTCGCTGTTCTCTTGTTTTCCGATCAGATGGGAGAAAGAGGCAATTTTTGTGCAGCATTTCGGCCTGGGTGGGAGCTGGAAGCACAGAGGCAACTCCAGAAATTAAAATTCATACAACAGCGTTCAATATTTAGCACTGTTTTATTCACAGACAGCTATTTTGCACTCCCTATTGTCTTCCTCCCCTCACACACACTTCCCCAGGCAATCCCAGCCAGGTGCTATCTAATAAATCCAAGGAAATCATCTCTAAGTAAAAGCTCTGTGGTGCTGTAAACAGGCACCTTGCCTGCCTTCACTCATCATTCCTGTTACAGCTGAGAACAGAAACATTTCCTTCAAGGTGGAACAAGTAAATCAGGTGCTTAAATACCTCTCCCCACCCCCTAAAAGGTCTATGGACTTTCTAAGTGTGTCCCTGCAGCTCAGAGAGCAGGAACCTTTCAGTGTTGGTGAAATAAAAAGCATCTCTGTGACTGATGTCCCTCACTGCCACTGGTTCATCACTTGGGAAGTGATTCATGTCTTCCCAAGGAGCTTTTCAGCTCCACATTGACCTGGTTTCCCCCCCTCTCCAACAGGTTATCTGCTTCCCCCCTGGCACTCAGCAAGGAGCAGGGATGGAATAATCAGGGATTTTACTTTTAGGAGGAACCCCCTGAAAGCACAGCTGGGAGGTGACAAAGCCCCCAAAGGTGTCACTGTCCCCAAGGTGCCCCAAAGCATAAAAAGGGACGGTTTTTTGAGTCCCCCAACAGGTCTGAAAAGCCTCAAGATGAGGATGGGTGATGGATTACCCTGGGATTAAAACCACGGGCTACTCAGTACTGAAAAGTGCAGTTCTCTTTTTAATGAGCTAAATATGGGCCCATTCTTTGGCGTGTCAGGAAATGCCAGTTCTGGAGACACCCCCAAAGGTGCCTCAGCAGCAAAGGAAGCAACAGTGCAACACAATGGAGAGCAGCAACATCCTGATATCCCATCCCAGGGCTGCTCTGGGATCACTTCAGGCTGAGAAAACAAAGCTCTTAAACGCTCTCAGAAGGTCAGTTCTTCCAGACTGACCCCCAGCAGAAATTAAGTAAAATTAATATCACCCTTTGGAGGCTCCAAACCGACTGTAAAAAGGGGTAACTGACCCCAAGCCAGAAAAGAAAAACAGACCATGGAAGAACAGGTGGGTTTCAACAAAGAATAGGGAGCTAAACATCAGCACTTGCTATGGTTAAGGCCAAATCAACCTGTACACATTCCAGGAATATTTACATAACCAATTTCCAAGATGCATCTGTTTCAGGAGGTTCACACTAAACTCAGTTTTTCACTCAAGCTGCATTTCCCTGAAAAGATAAATAGGTTTTAAGCACATTCGTGCTAAGATGGTGCTTTGACACTGTAGATCATGTTTGCCTTTAGTTAAAGACACGAAACTATAAATAACAGGTACAGACAAAGAGAATTTTCAAGTGGCTTTGTTGTTTCTGTCATTGAAAATGTCTGTTTTTCAACACAATAAAGCTTGAGATCCCCAAAGTGCCACCACAGCTCTCACTGAAGTGGAGTGTCACTCAACTGGCTCCAAGGCCAGAGACCCTCCAGCATCTCAGTGGGAATTGTTTCCAAGCCCTAGAAGTGGGTTTGCAGGGACAAACAGCTGAAGCTTGAACCAACATGACAGTGAGGATGAGTTCACCTTTAGAAAGCAACATTTACCCAGAAGTACCTCCTAAAACTCACTGACAGACATTAAAAACTCAAAACCTGTATTTAACCCAGTCCTGGGGAAAAACAGGGCACCAGCTCCACCCAGGCTTCTGGGATATGGGATTGGAAGTAGTTAGTGCTTAGCAGAAATACATGTGAAAGGCAAAACTCAGCTGGAATTCTGGCTGAGTCATAAGCCCTTCAATCTGTCAGCAGCACCACAGGGGGGGTTCTGAGCACGGACTTCTAAGCCCAGGAAGGAGTTGGTTCCTGGAACACAACACGCCCATGTTCCCATGCTCAAGGACCCAGCCAGAGCAAGCTCAAAAGCAGGGGGTTAAAATCCCTTTGCCTCTCTCCAGCCAGGCTTAACTTCAGGCCCTGCAGAGGAAAAGAGCCCAGGACACGTTTTGCAGGCACATCCCCTGCACTTTAGCCTTGCTCTGATCCCAAGGAGTCACACTGGTGGCCAGCTCGTGCTAGAAACAACCTCTTTGCTGTAAAGACCTCATGAGTGGTCCTTGCCACGATGAACCATCATCCAGTGGCGACAGCCTTGTGCTTCCCAGGTCACCAAACCATCCTCAAGCCATTTCTACCTCACAAAGCCCATCTCAATCCATCCAGCTCCATTCCCAGATTTCCAGGCTGCCAGCCCACAGGAAAAGCAGAACCCACAGCCCGGTAAGAGCAGCAGCACAGGCAACAGAGAAGCCTCACAGAAAAGGGCGGATGCATCCATAAGCTCGAATTACTTTCTCCCTCGACACTCCCCCGAGATCCTTCTCCAAAAAAAAGAGAGGCTGCCAGAAGGAATTTCTCGGTCGCTGGGAGTGGAAAGCTGCCCCTAAAGCACCCTCTAGTGTCACTCTCTCACCCAGCAGGCTCTGCCGGCATCCCTGCTCCCACCTCAGAACGCCCCGGCAGGAACACAAAGCTCCCTTATTTCCCTCCCTCCCGCCCCCGACCTTCACCTACAGCACCGACATTCCACGGTTCTCCCCAACCTTACAGCACTGTGGCCACTGAGTACCATCCTCCCAGAGCCTAAATCCCACGCTCAACCCCAGCACTCCCAGCATCGGGGAGGGTGGTCAGGAGAAAGCAAAAAGGTTGAGGGACAAAGTAAGAAGTTGCCAAGCGAGACCACTTACGCACAGTGAGGACGGCAGCATTTCCATCCTACCTTTGCTGTCGCCATATCAGACGTCTCCATGTTTTCTGCTTGGCCTATCAGTAAACAAAGAGCGTTGGAGGAGGGAGAAGGGAGGGGAGAGAAAGGGAAAGTCAAAAGAGGATGAAGAAGAACGACTTGAAGAAGGGGAACAACTTGACAGCGGGGCGAGAACAATGAAAGAGTCACTTCAGCGCTCGTTCCAAGCGTTCCCTCCTGCCCCCACAGAAGGGCATCTCAGGCAGATAGTCCCAATTTAGATACTTGTTTGGAGTCTGGCACAAGACCTGAGTCATTGCCATCCCCCCCAACTCCTCCCCCCTGCCACCACCCAAAGGTCTAAGCTGAGGAACACAGAGGACCCTCCTCCCAGCTTCCCTTTTACGTGTGAGCTCTTTAGGCTGAGCTCTGCGGGAGCAGGGGAACAACCCATCTCCCTCTGGCTCCACGGGAAGGGGCAATGACACAACCCCCCCCAACCCCGAGTGGGTATTTTAGGAGTCAGGAGAAAGGGAGAAAGCAAGTGGGTTCTGGGCAGTGCACGGGTAAAAAGGAGGAGTGATCAGGCACGAGAAGGACTGAAGTAGGGAAGGCAAAAGTGACGGGGATGAGCCAGCCAGGTGGAGAAGCGATGGTGCAGAACAGGCATACCAGAGCTCATGGAAAGGGAGAGTGGCACGTGCAGAGACAAACGCAAGGTGGAGGCTCCTCAGCTGCATCCTGCTGAGAACACTCACCTCGGAGCAACACTCCCAAACGACTGGGCCTCAACTAGTAACTCTTTGGTGCACGCTCAGCTCGGGCTGCAAAGCGCCAGATCCCCAGCTAAGGTGAGCTCGGTCCCGGCATCAAGAGGCATCCGTAGCTGCGCGGCCCTGCCCGGATTGGCGGAGCAGGGTGACTTCACGCCGCCCCATCCATCACCCAGCTTCTCCCTCCCTGGTCCTCCCAGCCCCTCCTGGCCTACTTTACCCCGGGAAATCAGCCCTGGAGCCTGAGAGCCAGCCAGGGAACGCTGCACGCAGCTCCCCGGAGCGCTCTGGCAGCGCCAGCCAGCCAGACGTGAGCAATCCTGGCTGGGAGGGAGGCAGGGAAAACACTGCGGAGCTCGGGCAAATTAAGAGCCTCCGAGGGCTAGAAAACGTCGCCGCTTGAAAGTGCTTATTCATAGCCCGGTGCAGCACAGCAGGCACCGCGCCGGAGCACACAAAGACCGGGGGCACACAAGGCAGCTTGCACACACGCTGAAGGGCAGCTCCTTCCCTGCAAAACCAGACCCCGCTCCTATTCCCTCGTGCACAGGAGTTCACACGCTCTCCCCCTTCACCCACCCCCCTGCCAGGGGTTTTACTGTATTAAACATTTTACAGAGCTGGCATTAATCTTTTTTTTTCTAAACCAGATGTTGCCCCCCCCCCCCCCCCCCCCCCGTGCCAGATGTGCAGTGCAAAGAGTCCGGGAACAGGCAACGATCCTCAGCGCTCAGCCCACCTCTGAAAAGGGCCATCGGTGGAAAACACAGCGAAAACTCCTGCCAAGTCCTGTCTTGGCACACAGAAAATGTGTATTTTGGTATGTTTCTGCTGCGAGGCATTCGTGCTTGCACAAATCAGAGCTGGCACACTGCACCTTTGTGCTCAGAATATACAAATGCTCTGAAAGAGGGGAGGTTTACAGTAGATATTAGGAAGAAATTCTTCCCTGGGAGGGTGGGGAGGCCCTGGCACAGGTTGCCCAGAGAAGCTGTGGCTGCCCCATCCCTGGAAGTGTCCAAGGCCAGGTTGGACAGGGCTTTGGAGCAACCTGGGCTAGTGGAAGGGGGTTAGAACATAATGATCTTTAACATCCCCTCCAACCCCAATCATCCTGTGATTCCCTAAAATCCACCAACGTCCTGCTCACCAGGGACATAAAGCCCATTTTCTGAACACGTATTTTTAACCTCCATCCCAAGAGTTGCTGTGGGTGTAACACAGCTTCAACACACCCAACCCAATGCCACAGGGGGGAAAAAAAATCCCCACAGCACCCAAGCTGGTTCCACTCACTGGGATAAGGACTGTCATCCTGGTTGCCCACTAAATGAATTCCAAATGCCTCCTGTGCCATAACACTGTAGTGTGAAAAGTAACCATAAAACATCCAGTGCAGACAGAGAGAGAGCCAAACAGCAAGTGGACAATCTGCTCCTCAGTCCCTCTTTTACAGGGCCACTGGTGTCCCTTAAGGACTGTCTACTCATGTGCATTTTGCTGCAAGTATTCACAGCAGCGTGGGGGGGGGGGAAAAAACACCCCACAGCAGCTCCATGAAGGACTTGCAGCAAATCCTAAGCTAAAGAACCAGCAAAGGCTTTGCAATTCAGAAAAAAAAGCTGATTTTCCACGTCAGCCCCTTCACAGCAGAGGCTCTCTGCAGTTCCAGCAGCTCAGGAACTTAAAAGCAAACAGGAAACATCTCCCGAGGAAGTCCACTGTTGGGAAGGGAACAGCCCACTGTGACAGCCTTGAGCTCTGGGTAGGAATTTAAAGCTCTATAAATAGCCCCAGCAACGGTCCTGTTAGCCCGGGGTTTGAGCTCATAATTGCCACCTTAAAAATCAGAAAACATTGCTTTTTATAAGCATTGCTTGCCAGTGTCACTGCCCCTTCAAACAGTCACACTCACAGCCAGCTGGGCATCCCCTGGAGAGAGGTTTTACTGCTGCCCATCACTGCAGTTCTGGCTCCTCACTCACCAGAGCAGACCCACCTCTCCAAGATCCTGAAAAACTCACTTATCAACACCCACACAGTGCAAACAAGGGGCTTAGAAGGCTCAGATAGATTAATTCTCCAGGAAAGGTGCGTGACCTGCAGGCAGAGCGTGTGACGTGCTCCCTGTGAGCCACCACCTCAGCCACACTTTGAGTCTCCCATATGGTAAAAAAAAAAAAAAAAAAGGAAAGGAAAAAAAAAACTCTGCAGGAGTTGGGGAAGCAATTAAAAAAACCCAAACAAACTAACCCTGTGTCTCTGTGAAACACGCACACAAAACAAAACCTGTTAGTGACAGAACCAGTGGGAGGGAAAACTAGAAACGAATTAGGAAATGTTATGGGGAGAAAGAAAGAACTGCTACAAAGGACGCCAGAATGTAAGGGAGAGAGAGCTGAACTGTTAACAGTGCACCTTGGTGGACAGATCCCCAGGAAAATGTGCCAGATGGGTAAAATCCTGAATCCTTCCTGAAGTCAGCAGTGTTCTGCAGCCTTACAGCCCCTGCTGTCAGAGAGAACCACATGGACTCTGGGAGCCAGGGCACACCTCCATTTCCCCGGGAAACAATCTCAGAGGGGACTCCCTCTTTGCTGCAGCAGCTGGGAAGTCACATGAGACTTCGTTTCCAGAGAAAAAAAAAAAAATATGGATTTCACTTCTCTGGGCATCATGGGAGCTGTAGTCGCTGCCCAGGGCAGAAAAGTCTCTGCTTTGAGCTGTGTGACTGCAGTGTTTGTCAGCCTGGGGGTGTGGAAGGGAGAGCAAGGGAGAACAGCATCACAGCACAAAGGCAGTACCACTGGAAGAAGAGACTGGAGAATCAAAAGGAGAAAAATCATACAGAGACTTGGGAATAGGAAGAATGTACCCTTGTGTCAGGAGGGCAGAAAAAACTGGGATGATTCAGACTGTTACTGCTGCTTTCTCGAGCAATATTATAATCAAAGAGCACTGCTGCTTTCTCACAGAGCCTTTTGGCTCTTTCCCCCCCTCATTTTCTTGCCTGTTTGAATTCTTAACCTTCCATTTGCTTGAGGGTGGTGCAATAACCTCTCCCACCCCAGCACGGACTCATGCACTCTGAAAAGCAGGCCAACAGAAAGCTCCATGACTCATGGCATGCCTCAGAGAAAAAAATCCCTCTCTCATTGGAATTCCCGAGAAAATTAAAAGTCATCTTCTCATTTTTACCTTCCTCACCAAGGAACTTGCAGCCACCATGAAAAGGCAGTAATGTGATAGCTGATAAGCTGCTCTTTCATTAAGGGCAGGAGATTCTGGAATAACTCATGGCTTGAAATAAGTCTCATCACATCACAGCCCAACACCTGCACCAAGCAAGCTTTTCACTCAGCTGAACATCTGGTCTCTCAAAATCAATGCCTAAATCCAAGACTCTTTGTAACTTAAATCTTTCAAGTACCTCAACCTAAACCTTTATATGGAGTCCAACAACCTTCAGGCTTTGGGCTGGCACTGTCCAAGGGATCATTCACAGACACACGTGGAGAAACCAAGCCTTCTGTGCTCACCTGGACCTCATGCAATGTCCTCTCCTGGACAAAACATAATCTAATGTTACAGATAAAAGGGTGAAACACTTGCACAGGAACACACACCACAGTATTTTGGGTTTAAGTATATAAAAACCACTGCATGTCCACGAAAGGAAGAGAAAGGTCCTGCATCCTTCATTTCTCAAACCTGAGACAGAAGGAGATAAAACAGGAGCTTGAGACCCAGGGGTTAAACACAAGCTTCCAGTTTGAATGAAGGCATTGCAGCTCAGCAGGGAAAGCCTCCCACAGCCCGAGTCACTCACTACCTCTGGCATGTTTGAGGGCTCTTCCAGTGGCAGTGGCATCAACATCAGGGCAGAACAAAGGCTGGCAGGCTGCAAACAGGAACACAATGCAGAGGATGCCTCTTTTCCTACACTGTCACAACCCACAAATTCCTTGGGGACCCAGACCCAAGACCCCTGGTTTCTGAGGACACTGATGGGTGGTGCACTGAGAAACAGCCTCCTCCTCAAGCTCATGTAAAGAAGCCTGAGCACTCATGTCTAAGCCTGAAGCAAAGATCCTTTTCCAGAGTAAAGGAATAATGAAATCTTACAGTGTTAGAAGCTTTGTCAGACCCATATCCCTCCAACACGCCTGTATTCACGTGGCCTGTCATTTAAACAAGAGGAAGGGGTTCAAGAGAGTGAAATCTTTAGCATTGTCAAAGATTTGGGACAGGGACAGGGAAGGGAAAGCAAGCAGCAGATAAGGCTTAAGGAAAAATATTAGGCCAAACTTGCAGGAAAACAGGGAAAAAAAAGCAGAGGGGCTCAAGGGCAGACCTTGAGCTGGTACCATCACAATGCCTGACCTTGGTGCAGTGGGGGGACACATGCTGCCATGTCATCACCAAAATGCACAACAAACACTCTGCAAAGGCCCAAAAGAAACGGCTGGGGGGGAAAAACAAGGAAAAGGGGGAGAAGGCAGAGAAGAAAGGCAGAGGTCAGCGAGCACTCACACGGTTACAGTCATCTGCAGAAAGGGGGGATCTGTCCAAGTGCCAGCAGGGCTCCCCAACAACCTGGGGCAGCGTCACTTCAGCAGCCAGGGAGCACAGACACTGCTGGAGTCAAGGAGGAGGAAATCCCAGCTGGGTTACACACGCACAGCAGCACCAGGGGGGAAGCAGCACAGAGCCGGGACCTCGGGATCCACCCTGGGAGCAGGGAATGCCATGGAGCTGGGGCAGGGGGGGTTTGACTGGGGTGGGAGTCACTGCAGCCTGGCCCCCGAGGGAAGGAGCAGTGACTGGGCTGATGAGAAGGCAGAGCTGTGGAGAGATCTCCAAAGAGCCTGATCTGGGCTCTCTGCTCTCAGATTTCTTCCATCACAGGCAATTCAATTTTAAAGGAACAGCTGCCTCCAAGCCTCTGCCAGATATGCTGCTACAGGATGAGATGCAAAAACCTGAGAGAATCAGGAATTCTCTGCTGAAACCAAGAGAATTCGAGGTTAATAATGGAATTCTCAAGGCCAGTTAACCAACCACCACTTCTCTTAAGCTGGACTGTCCATCACCAGGGGGAGGCTAACACAGCTTATCCCAAGTCTCCTGAAACAGAGGGAAAAAGCCTTGGGGAAGAGCATGGGTGTTCAGCTGAGAAGGAAGCCAGAGGTTGCCTTGCAGAAGTGAAGTCCATAAAGAGATGTTCCAAGCTCGTTTTGAATGCTTGGTACTCCCCCATTTTGGCAGCTGACCACGAAGTGTAAAGGTGCACCTATTTTCCAAGGTAAGCATTGCAAATACTTGAGTATGCCAAAGATATATAGCATGAAAAGCATGGAATAGGCCATGAGGAAGAGGAGGGGTGCTGACTGTAAATGTAGGAAAGAGATGATTTGTTCAAGGCCTCACATTGAGAACAATCTGTACAACAGAGAGCAGCTATCTCTTAAGAGTAGGAGGATGTTTCACCCAGGAAATGCAGAATAACTTGAATTCCCAGTTCAAACCACTGCCCTTGGATTCCAAGGGAATTTTTCTGTTCCTACAGAGAATTAAGCAGAAATATCCTGCACTGAGCAGCTGCATTCCAGAAACAGCTGATGGCTGTAAACAAAGGCCTGCAAAGGTCTCTGTAAGGGCACAAGCACATGCATTTGAGCTGAAGAAAGCTATTCCCAGATCCCCTTCCACCACTCACATAACCTGCAGAGTCCCAGGGGAAGCTGAGGCAGCACCATCGTGGGGCAGAAGGATCAGCCTCCCTCTGTGCATCCAGCTTCCCTTAAGCCATCAAGCTGCAAAGCCTGTGAACAGCAATTCCAGCTCCAATTTAGGCATATTATTGTGGTCCCAGATTCTCAAAAAAACTGAGGTGGGAGAACAGGCCAAAAAAAAAAAAAAAGGCTGCAAAAAACAAGCCTTCTGTTTCTGCCCTTCAACATATGCCAGCCCTGTCTGCCAATTTATTGGCTCAACAAGTGGGTTTTAGCTTCCTTATCCCTGCACTGTTTCTCCCCACCTAATCACTTGATTATTTACCTTTACATGCCCACTGCTTGTCAAAAAAGTCACTGTAAATTAGGAGATTTTGCTCCACCTCATTCCCAGGATTTTTAGGTGAAGCTTGAAAGCTTTGAGCCCTTATTAACAATCGAGGCACATTAAAGCTGTGGCAACCCCAGTGGCTCCTGCCTTGAGACTCCTTTCTCACTCCACTGGTTGGAATTACAACCCCCTGTAATAAAGGTGGCAGAAGAGGTGCCATTTATTCCTTACAGACACCACAATCAGCAGCTCCATCTGCTCATTTGAATAGTCAACAGGAGCATAAACTGGGGCACTCTGATCCCCTTTTCAGCTGGGACGTCTGTTTGGCATCACCTTTTAGTCTTTTATTGATAAGTGGGTAACACAGGCCCCATTTCCACCTCCCAGGCACTGTTCTGAAATGGGAAACACCCCTTTCAAACTGCATTTTGGCTTCAATGGCCACAGAGACACTAAAGAACACATATGTTAAAATTATTTGTCTTCTCTATCAACTGAGTGTTGGTCAGATTTATAGTTTTGAGTTCTGTGCACTTGAGATCACCTTTTGCTTCCACTTAAATATCACACCAGGTCCCAGAATATGGCCTGGGAATGACTGTATGCAAATAATTACCAAAATATTTCAGTAGCAAACGAGATTTGCAACTATTGGCAAGGAAGAGAGATTAGAAAAGGGGTTCCCAAAGAGCTGTGCCCCGTTTTATTTGAACACCACCTTTGTTTTACTGCATTAATCAGTCACACCACCCAGGATGGGAGCAGGGAACGACGTAATTCCAGAGCTTTTCTTTGCAGTGGGAGCACCAGGCACATTCATGACATGACTCACAGGCACATCTTGCTCTCTGATGACATCTCAGTTAAAATGTTCCCAGCACGAGGAAAGGTGGGTTTTGTCTGACAGGGAGACAAAAGAGGTGTTGCCTACACAGTGCTCTTTTTTGAGGAAACCCTGATTACCACATCCATAGTTCTTATGAGTGGTGCCAAGAGAGAAATTACTAGCACAGCTCAAATTCCCAAATCCTTCAACTTTGGGCACATGCAATAAAATCTGAAGGGCAGTTACAGCCTCTGTGTGTGTCCCAGGGCACATGCCAACTTAAAAAGGCAGCCCCATCAAATGAAGTGTTTTCAGACTCTGATCTAGAGGTTTAAAGCAAAGTCTGAAATGCAAGTTCCATAACAGGCAGTCCCTGCAGGAATCTGGCCACACTCTTGAACAGAATTGAGCAAAACCCTCCCTTCTCTGCATCCCTGAACCCCCCAGCTCTGGTTGTGATACCAGGGAAGTTCCCTGAGACTCTCTGATGGCTGATTTTATGGCAGAACTGAAGTTTTAGTGCTGCAACAGAAGCCCACAATGGCCTTGTCTTTCTTTACTGATCTTGCCCTTCGTTTGGCCAACAACTGGAATATTTTCAGGCAATCTCAAGAGGGCCAAAGCCAGGCTCAGTGCCAACACCCCCCTCTCAGAATGCCCTCCTTCTCCACATTTGGTACCCAAGGGAAGGAGGTGCAAGCAGAACAAACCCAGATTAGTCTCCTGAACAACCAGCCTCGCTCCCAACAGCCAGTTGGCACCTCACAGCAATGCCTGCCTGGAAAAAAGAAAACTCCCGGGTGGAACTTGTGAGCAGGAAAGCAAAGCTGGAGTGTGACACATTCTGCACCACAGCAGGGTGGTTACACCAGGGGAGTATCTCTGGGTAGCTGCCACCAAACTGCAGGTCCCAGGAGGCATCCCAGCCCCTCTCTGCCACAACATTCTGAGAATTCCAGTGTTCCCAGGGGATCCAGAGCTGGCCTGACCATGACTTTCAAGCCTGCAAGTGAAGTGCAGTGACACAACTGAAACTTCTTGGGAGCAGGGAGGGTGAGGAGCCTGCCCAGCACCTCAGACAGGGAGAAGGAAGGACATTAAAACACCTCATTAAAACATTATTACATAATTAAAACATTAAAACACCTCCTCCTGGTGTTCTGAGTGGGTGAGGTCTGTCAGGCCTCCCCTGCACTCAGGGATGGGCAAGGAACAGCAGGGTCTGTCTCATCTTAACCAACACCAGCCCAGCAGAGACAGAAATTCCAGCAGAAAAAACCATGTTGGCACCTGAGGAACAGAGTGTTTCCACTCACAGTCACTCTGACAGTGCCCAGTCCCAGCAGGACAGAGCTGATTTTAAGCTGTTCCTGTCAGCCAGGAGGTGAGAGGAGCAAAAAAAAAAAAAGGACACAAGCTCTGAGTCCAAGCATTAACCATCCCTCCTATGTGACAACAGAGACTTGTACCACTCTGGTTAAACTATTGAAGTCCAACTGACTTGGAGTTTGGAGCTGGATCCAAAAGGAAACTCACCCTGAAGTTATTACAAGAGCATCAGAGTTCTGCTCACGGACCCTCTGAGAGCTCAGCAGCCTCCAAGTCTTCTCCAGAACAAGGACTTCAGCACCACTTTTAAAAAATTCCCTAAAAGTGATACATCAGGCATCCATCTGTGAGGGGAAAAGGCTCCTGAGGGGTTTGACTGGTATTAGGACCCTTCCCCCAAGGATCTTTGCTGTGCCTCCCCTTGCAGGCAAATGGGCTCAGAACGTTGGCACCAACTTCACTGTGCCAAGGGGAAAGGGGCACAGGCAGAAGATGCAGCATAAACAAGCCCTAAGGACACAAATAACATGGACTTTATCCTAACATTTTCAAACTTCAAGCTCTTTTCTGAACTTTACACAACTTGCTGGGAATCCAAGCAGCCAAAGGAATTTCTTCAACCTCTCTCTATCTTAAGCTCTTCCCTGATCTCCTTGCAAGGAATTCTCTTGTGAATTTTGATCCATTATTTGAGAGACCTTTATCAGATTACTCAAAGGAAAAACAAGCCCTGCAGCCCTGGAAGCAGCAGAAAAAGGTACTGAACTAATAAGGAACTAATTAAGCTGCAGCCAAGATTTAGGACGTATCAAACACAGATATCACAAAACTAATTGCACTTCCCATTTCCTCCATTTAGATATGATCTCTAATGTAAATCATTTTGATTTACAGCAGTGTAAATGTAAATCAGTTTGATTTACATTTATCTTTTCATGTAAATCACTTTTATATGAGCTCTTATAAACTGCCACTCACTTCCCTCCTAGATTCCCCCACAGCCTGTTGCTTTCCAGTCTTGTAATTTGCCTCCTCTCTTCACCAGTTTGTCTCCTCCTTAGACTGAGTCTAAGGACTGATTTTTCCTCTGGTTCAATAGCTTAACTTTTAATTAATTTAACTTAAACCTGATGGATGCCTCAGCACCATGACAAAGAACAAGTCCTTGGATCAAACAGGAGCAGGGTCACAAACTTGGAGTTAATCTGGGTGAAAACTCAAGGTAATTCATGCCTAACCTTGTCTCCTTTCAGTGATTATTGGCTCTGTGATGTGCACACATCTCACCCAAATCTGTGGCTGTCTCCATCCCAACCTCACCCACCCTTGGAATTACTTTAAATCAAATGTCATTATTTGGGCACTCAGTAACTCAGCTCTGCTTATCTTGCTATTCCCACAGCTGTGATTTTTCAGCACTTGGGCAATTCAGGCTTAATTCACCACCTCTATCTTCCTGTGAGGTAAAAAAAAGAATTCTCCTTATTTCATAAATAGCACCATGAAGTGACTCACCCAAACTCCCCCAGGCAATCAGAAAACAAGGAACTGAGCCCTAAGTTCACACAAGACCTGACTCTTTCCAGCCTGTCCCACTAAATTCTTCCTTCTGAGCCTCTAAAATCACCCACAAAGCACACAGTTACCCCCCCAAGACAAAGTAAAACCCGTGTAGGATCCCTCTCAGCATAAACCAGGCATGACAGAGACAGCACAACTTACATGGCTTTGCAGAGGGAAAGCTTTTTCCTCAGGGAAGACACACAGGGATGGCAGACCTGCCTCACTGCTGTGCCACAGGACACCTCAGCAGGGCAGGAGTTCTGGACCATGGCAGCACTTCCCAAGGCAGGAGACACAGCAGCACTCACCCCTCAAAAAACAACATTGCTTTCAGTGAAAGCAATCTGGAGCAGGACAGAATGTTCAGTCTCCTCTGAAAACACCTGAGGGTTGGATTGTGGTGCTTGGAAGTCCTTCCCTGAGTTCACACCACCAGCAGCACCCCCGGCAACATCTTTAGTTGAGATCTTGGCTGTGCCTGCCCCAGATTTCAGCCACCCTCAGCTGTGTGTTCTTCATCTTTCTATTTTTTTTAAAACCTCAGAATCAACTTAACAACTCAGCATCCCTTCCCTTTTGGCTGGGGTGGCTTCTTTCAGCACTTTCCCAGCTGCACTGAGGCTGCTGCAGCTTTTTCCCCTGCTCCAGTTGCAGCACAGGCTCCTTCTGCCTGGGATATCAGGGGCAGGATGCCAAGACAGGGTGTACCTTCCAGCATGTAACATGTTGGATTTATGCTCTCCCCTCTGCTCAGCTTTTGTCACAGCTCACAGGGCTGCTGAAACTCTGGGTGGTTGAGGATTTGTTTGGTTTGTTGTTTTTTTTTTTAATTGATCAAGTGAATAGAACTGTCTTACAGGGCTTTGTAACAGAAGCTCAGAGCTCCAAACCTGTGCATGGAAGACCTTTTTTTAGTGGTCAAAAATACCACCACAAGGAGCAGAAAGAAAGACCCTACTCCTTCAATTTTTAAGAGTCTGACAAGTTCAAGATCCCTCAGAAACAACCTTCAACTGTGTTAATAAGAAGTACAACCTTCAACTGTGTTAATAGAAATACAGCCTTCAACTGTGTTAACAGCAATAGTAGATAGCAAGCTCTCAAATGTTCTGCCAGCCTTCTCACTAATTCTTGTCCAGCTTCACACCTCAAACTGTTTTTGAGGTTTGTTTTTTTTTGGTTGAGTTTCATGAGCCCAAACCACTGCTATCCAAAGAAGAATATACCAGAGGAGCTTCATGCAATTATATCAGTAAAAGAGGAAAGAAAGCAGAGCAGCAAAAGGTAATTTATTATCCCTCATATGCATTCTCGTTTTAGGATCAGTGTTCTCCATGAAAACAAAAGCTATTTCTAGTTCAATCCAGGCAGCAGGAACGTTGTAGGTCCCAAATATGAGAGGTCAGGAGGCTCAACATCACCCTGGCTCTGCATAAATAGGTCTGAGATCTGAGTGTGCTGCACCTCAAACATGTCCCTTCCAGCCAGGGAGATACTCTTGGCACCAATCTAAAGGCTCCATTTAGGCTACAACTGGAACAGGCAGCACTTCCAGAGGATACCCAGAAATCCCTGAGTATTAACAAAGGCTAATCCTGATCCTGTTGACACATGAAATTCCAGCTCAAATGGAGTAACAGCACATCACACAGAGGAAGGCCAGCTATGCCCTAAGAACCCACTCTTCCTCCTGGTTCCAAACCCCTTCAGCTGTTAGTCAGTCCAGGCTCCAGGGAGGTGGATAATTGGAGTGAAACATATGGAGGAAGAGGTGAGCTACAAGTGCTAATTCTGAGCCCAGCTCTCTTGGGATATTAATGAGCTCCTCGGGGTCAGGATGTTCTCTCAAGTGAGTCCATTCCTCAGAAGCTACTCAGCTGCTATTCAGTTCTTACTCAACCCATTGCCCTTTGACATCCTAGCAGGGGTTCTGAATTCAGTAAGAATTTGCCCTGCTCCACAGTTAGGAACAAAGAACTTTGACCTCAGAGAGCTGATGTGGGCTGAGCTACAGACCTGGAACAACCCAATCCAAAGGGATCCTTCCTGGATAAAAGCAGTGGGAGTGGAAGGTGCCACACCCAGACGCCTCTGGCAACCAGCACAAGGGAAGCAGTTCCCAAATCTCAGCATTTGCCCTCCTGTGGGCTCACTGGAACCCCCAGCCACAAGCTCAGCTGAGTAAAACCCAGCTTAACCATTTATAAAACAATGGGAATCCCAGAAACCAAAGTCCATCTGCAACACCGGACCCAGGGATGTCAGCAGGTCTCTCCTGCAGGAGCTGGACCAGGAGAGAAAGGCAGGAATAACTCAGGACTCACAGCTCATGCCCAGAGGAAGAAAACCAAGCTGATTCAGGCTCAGAAGTTGAACTACAAGAGACAGCAAAACTCTAAATCATGTGGCTCTGAGCAAAGCAACGATGATAAATCACACACGAAAATAAGCATTTGTTTTCCAACAGTTTTTGTGCCAATGCTGCAGTTTGCAGCAGTCATTAAAGTACAAGAAACTTGAAGTACAAGAAACTTTAGTTCCTTCTGGAGCTTCACAGCAGCTCTGGATACCTCAGGACTGTCACAGCACCCCAGAAGCGAAGCACAACAGCCAAGCTCAACAGTGTCTTGGTGAGGACAAGAACCACATCCAAATTTCAACGTGTATTTTTAAGGACCAGAGCTGCCAATCACCAATAAATACACAGCAAATTTGCTTTCCCCCCACCTCCTGGAGGTGACCCACAGGTTCACTTTGGGATAACTTAGAAGCTTTTAACTCTGTGACTCAGTTTCCCCACAGCTCTCTCTGGCAGGGTCTAATAAACCATGTCCCAGTCAGCACCTAGACTGGGCTTAAAGTCCACAGGCCTAAATAAAAGCATTTTCAAAGTGGTCCAAGCTGATTGCAATCTGCAATTACAGGAGTTATAGGTGCAGGCTACTTGAGTTGGATGCATTGTCCCACAAGCTCTACTTTTCAGTTGATGAAAAACCAACATAAATCACATTCCTTGTCAAGCAAGTCTGGGAAACACAAGGAAAACAAATCAGAAGGTTGACCAGCTCAGCACATGGAATTTCAGTGAGTGTTTCCAGGCATTCCCCCCCAGTTCAGCAGCACTGACTCACCTGTCCTCCCGCAGGAAAGGGCTCAGGAACCGGGCTGAGTCGTCATCGTGGCTGCTCTGCTGGCTGCTCTGCTGGCTGCTGCAACAGGGACAGGGAAACACAGCACTTAGACAGGGCCTAAGTCCCTAGGAAACACTCAGGTTTAAAACCTGGATCAAGCAAATAAAAAAAAAAAAAGACAAGGTTCATACTCCATGTCTGGGGGTGCCAAGAGGAGACGGCAGAGGCGGCCGCGTCGCATCTGATTTACGGCTGGTGTTTGGGGTGTCCATCGGTTCTTCCCCGAGAGCTTCCTGATATACAGAAGTGCTCTTGCACATTGCTTAGGCAGCATTTCCTCGTGCCACCCCACAGCACTTCCTGAACATTCCCACACCATGTTTTGTTTACCCCCCCAGTTCCAGGCAGCGGCACAAAAAAAAAAACCCCAGTTAAAAACCCAACTCCGAGTGGCCAGCGCTGAATTTCTGGTGGGACTTGCACGCCGAGCCCACAAGATGTCACTGTCCCCCCTTGAATGGGTGTTTTGTGGGAGATTTTTTTTTATTTTTTTTCTTTTATTTCCAGCACATTTATTCCATGGATTTGCCCTCACTCCCCTCCAGTTGCTCCAGGGACTCAACAGGGTTCCTGCCTCTCGTTGCTGTGGCTTCGTTTCTCGGCAGGAGCTTTCCTTCTGAGCAGCAGGCAGAGCTGATTCTGCCCCCAGGGAAGACTAAAGGTGTTCCTGGGCTGGGTTTAATCTGCTTTCCCTGGCTACCAGTGGCTCTGGAGTCATGGCAACACCATCAGCACAAACTGCACAGTCCTGCCTTGGGACACTTGTCTGAGCACGCAGAGCGTGATAAAATCCTGTGGTTTTGCTGTTAAATAAAACTAGTTCAGGTATAAATACACTTGCAATCCCAGCTCCTACTGCACTGCACATGGACCTGCACATCCCATTGCCCAGAGGCACACAAATACCAATATGGTATCACAAAACCTCTAAATTATATTTTCATTCTGAAGAGCAGCAATTCTCACTAGTAACATCTATCCTGGGGGGAAACACAGTACCAAAACACTGCAGTGTTTTGCACATTTCTTTGCACATTTCCATGAATTCTGTTTGTTAATTTTTCATTCAAAAAAAAAAAAAAAAAGAGAGAGAGAGAAGGGGAGGGACTTTGTGTTCTCCCCCTACCCCAAGATCAGAGTTTTGGTCCAAGAGATTTGTGGTTTCCTGTGAAGAGAAATTAGCCAGTGATTCTTATTATCATTTAATACTTTCCTCAACCACCTTGACTGTGACCAGCTGCTTCTTCAAGATCTGAAAGAGATTGATCTTATTGAACATGGTCTTTCTCTAAAACACAATAATTGCCCTGAGGACCCATTTAGCATTTGAGAAACATCACCCACTGCTCACTATTTCTGCTGCATGAGACAGAACCCTGTTCCTTACTGTTGTGAGAGAAGGCTGAACCTTTCAGAAAAAACTAATTATTGATCAGTGTAAAAATCCTCAAAAAATAATACACAAATCAGCTTCTGAAGTTGGACCAAAAAAACACACTAAACTGCAATATTTCTGATTTTCAGCTCAGGATTTAAAGCACAGAAGTGCAGTGTGGGCACACAGAGCACACTCAGCTCATTTCCCCACTGCACAGGGGGGAGTTTTGCCACCAGAACCTGGACAGGGAAACATTCCAGCAGAAGGGGACAGATTGAATTTTCCCACACCCACGTGTTTAGTCATTCTGAAGTGCCTCGCTGCAGAGAGGATAATCAGGGAATAAGAATTCTATACTGGCTTCAAAGCTATAAATCAACAGCTGGGTAAGAACAAAATATTCCCAAAAGCAAAGGAACACTTTTCTTGGGCTTCTGAGCTTAATTATGGCCCAGTGAACTGGTTTGGAAAGAGCAGAGAGGGAACCACACTAACCCTGGTTATTTAAATTATCACCCTTTAGATACAAGAAAGCATTGCAGGGACTTCTTCTATAATTACTTGTTTTTTCATAGAAAAATCCTCCCACCAAACTTTGCCATTTCAACTCAGACCAAGCAAATAGAATAAAACTCACCAAAGGAGAATTCCCAACCTCTCACCAGTGCTGGTAACGCCACGTGAAAGTTCCCTTTTGGGGCAGCTATAAAAGATGAACCTTCAACCCCTTCCCTGCTCATCCACCCATTAAAGTTCACAGGCAGAAAAGTCCTTCAAATGAGGGCTTAAAATTTAACAGAATCCAGACACTGCAGCACCTGAGCTCAGGATTGTGAGCAATTAAACAAGGAGAGAAATCAGTTTTTACCCACTGTTCACTCCAACACAAAGCTTGGCAAAAATCTGTGAGCTTTTCACACAAATAAAGTGATTTTAACAGTCTGATTATTAGACAGTGAGGCTGCTAAATTCCCTAAAACGTTCAGAGAGGTTGAAATGCAGAGTTTATTGTGTTTTTTCAGTCCATTTTAAGGTGGCTTGTCATTCAAAACTGTTGCTTTGAGGTGGTATAAAGATGAGTTAGGGTTGTTACACCAGAGATAATACAAGGAGGTAAGAAAGGTGTGATTTATACTGAGGAGTAACACGGGGAGAAGCTTCCAGAGTCATGTCAGTTTGGTATCTACAGAGAAGGTCCAAAGCTGGATAAAATTCCCAGGAAATCAGCAAACCCCAAACTTATCTCATTCCAAAGCTCAGCAATGACAAACCTGAATTTGGACAAGGCTCAAACCTTTGGGTGCACACGCCCAAGGTGCCCCTTCCCTTCCTAGAATTTCTGTATTTTAAGGTTTATGCCTTGTGCTTTTTCCTTAATTCTCATGCAAACGCTCAGACTTATTACCTATTACTTTAGAAACTCAAGAGAAGTCTTAACTACAGATTAACCAGGTCTTTTAACAATTAAAACCTTTGAAGAGTCTGCTCCCATCCCTCCTCCACCTCACTGCTCCCAACCAATTTACCCAGGTAACCCAAGCACAAAAAAAAACCATTTTGCTGACTAAAAACAGTGTTCTGATCACACACAATTAGTTTCAATCTGGAGATCTGAATTTGCTTTTGTGCCTTAAATATTTAAATATTTCCTATTTTTCTCGCACTTGATTTTGGGAAGTTATGAGCTATAAATTAGATTTTGTACTATTATCTGTCTGCCCTTTCTTTTTTTTTTAAAAAGTCTCATTTTCTTCTGAGATTTCACATAAGGGAGAGCCAAAAATCTCTTACTTTAAGCAAGAACAAGCTTTCAAAGCTAAGCAGGTCCCCCAGTCAAAGATATTTGTCAGGATTTCTCAAAGTTCAGACACTCAGTCAATGTTTGCACACTAAGAGCCTTTGGGACTTCTCTACCCTCGAGGTCTGGGTGATAAATCCACTGTACTTTTATATCTGCAGGTGTTTGGGGCAGAATTTTAGCCAGATTTTTTTTTTCCACTGGTGATGGATGAATGGGACAAGGAAAGAAATGGCTGTAACCTGCAAGAGAGAATCAGTTAATGAGCTGGGAGGATAATTCATAAAAACCAGAAGGCTGTTGTTATCCACAGCTATTAGTGAGGATTTCAGGCCTGAACCCAGAGGATTATTTTGTATTCACTTTGCTTAATTAACCCCAGTAATCATAAGGCTTTGAGTTCTGTATTATCTGTTTTAAAAAGGGGAATAATAGACACCTGACAATCAGGTTTACATATTCTTTAACTGCTTTCAGCAACTGTGGCAGCAGTTTTTTGAATTAAAAACTACCACGTATGAAATGCCACAATACACAAATATTTTCACCAGCACATTTGGGAACAAAGATATGCAGGTTACAATCAACAGAATAGGCACATCAAGGCTTCTGTTCAAATTTACAAAGCTTTTTGGTTATTTGAACAACTAGAGAGTTCTTTTCGCTCTCACAGCTGCAAAGCACAAAGACTTGGCTCTACCTGCCTTAAAATATATCACAAAATAATTGGGATGCCTGAAGAAGCACCACCAGAAAGAGAATAACAACACCAATATCTGGTGTGAGTTGTGGTTACTTTCAAACTGGCAAAAAGGTTATCCCCGTGCCTTTTAAAGGGTGTTTTTACACTGTTAAAATTCACATTAATTAAAAGAGAGCTTTGGCTTAAATGAAGTCTAAAAGATTTGCAATGCAAATGGAATATTTTAGCCAGTGATGAGCAAACAGTCTTCATTTGAGAACTCCTCTGGTGAGTGTTCGTGCCCAGCTTTCCTTGACAACACAAACAGGATAATAAAACCAGGTTGAACTTCAAGCCTCAGGTGTGTCAGAAGCAAAGGTTCCTCTGAATGTTTTCCCACAGAGGGCTTTTAGGAGCTTGTCAAACCCAATTTTATCCTTCAATTCCGCCCTCCTGCTCTGCTCCTCCTCCCCAGAATTCAGCCCCCCCCTCCACCGCATATTTCTCATGAAACAGCAGAAACAGAGCTCCCAGTCCCAGCTGCCTTAACAGCACCTCATTGTCCTCGGAAAATTAAATTCCTGTCATCAGGAGCTCCGTGTTTCTATGGTTGCAGGGATCCGGAAATGACTGCGCCAGTGCAAACCCCAAGGAACTGCCAGGTGGAGGAGGGAAAGCAGGATAAGGGACATGAGTGGGCAATCACCGGCCCGAGTTCCAGGGGATAACAGTGTCCCCCATCGAGGGCTGTCCTTTGGTGGACCTCAAGCTTCAGTTTGCAAATTAAAAGCCAAAGCACCTTCAGACACGGTTTTCCCCGCAGGTGCTGTTCCCACGCTCGGGATACAGGAGGAAAGGTGTGAGGGCAAACGCGTCCTTGCTGGAGGCAGCAAGGAAACATCAGGAAGATTTATGGTCAGACTTATTGCTGAACTGATCCCAAGCCCTGGGGGAGGCAGGGAGCACAGCATTTCCAAGGATCACAGCACCTCTCCTGCCTCCACAGCCCTGCTCCATCTCAGGATGGAGTCTGGAGAAACCCCTCCAAAGAAGGAGAACCATAGAATTGTTGGAAGGGACCTTAAAGCCCATCCAGTCCCACCCCCTGCCATGGGCAGGGACACCTTCCGCTAGCCCAGGTTGCTCCAAGCCCTGTCCAACCTGGCCTTGGACACTTCCAGGGATGGGGCAGCCACAGCTTCTCTAGGAATTCCATCCCAGCCCCTCACCACCCTTGCAGGGAAGATTCCTTCCCAATATCCCATCTAACCCTGCCCTCCTTCAGCTTAAAGCCATTCCCCCCTTGTCCCAACATTCCATGCCCTTGTGAAATGTCCCTGTCCAACCTTCTTGTCAGCCCCCTTCAGGTGCTATGAGATCTCCAAGAGCCCAAAGAGATTCCTGAGAACCAAAAGGGCATTTCCTGCTCCAAACCTTCACATCTCCCTAATAACTCAGGTTCATAAATGGGGAGGGTGTAAAGCAATATTTATAGTCTAAACTCATTAGTAATGATCAAAACAAGATAAGGGACAGTTCTATCTGTCATACAGACCATCTTAATTAGCATTAATTGCGTCCTTTGCAGCAGAGTTGGAGAGTCAGAATGTGAATCCGTGGTCATCTCCCTGCTGGAAAAGGTTACAAGGGGCAGGACGGGCAAGTTTTCTCCTCTCACAAAGGAAAACATCAACACCAACCCTCCCAGCTGTCAAGACAAGCCCTTTCATCAACATCTTATTCAACAATCCCCGGGAAAACAATCCCGTGGTAAAGAACACAATGATCAGTTGTTAAAAACCATCCACAGGCACAGCGCTGGGCAATTCCGACGGTCCATTGGTAAATATTTGCTGACTAGATAAGATCAAGAGCATTTAAGTTCCAGGCTGTTTGTAAATCGGTCAGTTTTGATACTCTTGGTCATCCTAAACCACACAAATACTGGAAGGCAAATATTTTAAAAGAAAACCACAAACTACTGCACGAGGGCAATAAGATCCAGCCAAGACAAATAAGAGAGCTGGTGGAATTCACAGTCACTTGGCACAGATTATCCTAAACAAATGGCAAAAAAATCTGCAGTCCCAGCGAACAGCACATCAGCTGTCCTGGGAGGAGACGTTTGCAGCACGTGAAAAAAAAAATCCGCTTTATTGGAAGCACAAGTTGCATTTGAACCGGCAGGTTCGAAAAGAAAAAAGATTACATTATGGCTGAGCTGCTACTGAGCTCTCACATTTCAGATTAGGAGAGATACCACACAGAGGGAAGTTTGTGCTTGTGCACTTCCCAAAGCTACCAAAAGTAGAGAAGATCAGCTGCTTCCCTCAGAGATCAACAACTGATATCTGTCTTCCCAAAACCCTCTATTAACCAGCCCCAGCTACGAGCAGGACGTGGAAAAAAAGATGCCTTTGCCTCTTCCATTATGAAATCCCCGTGGAGCATCAGTTCCTCACACAAAGGAGATTTTAACAAGAATTTCAACGACACCTGAAAAACAAAACTGCCCCAGCAATCCCAGTCCAAACCCCACTTCCACTTGCTGCAGTGCTGATAGCAGAGAAGCCCAACTTCCCCCCTCTGACCCACAACTGAAAATGGAAGTTGATGAAAGCCTGAGAAACTGAGAACTACAACATTTCCTTACTCAATTTGCAGCTTCTCGGAATTTTGTGGAGAGAAGGGAACAAAACCTCACCCCAGCCGAGCCTTCCCAGCGCTCTCGGACCAGCAGCAGCTCCAACAGCTCCCTCTCCATCGAGTGCTTGTTCCCAGCTCAGCAAATCCCTCCACTAACATTCCCCAAAGACAGAAGTCCACTTGGATCACGTTTCCACGATGGGAGAGGCTCAACAGCCTTTAATCTTGAAGCTTTTCAGGGTTTTATTTTTCATAATTAGCAGTTACTTAGGGGGGAAAAAAACCCACATCACTGGCTTTCACATGTTTTCCTCTAGAAAACACAATATTTTTTTTACATGTTCAAGGAAGAAAGAGGTGAATGAAGCATTAATTTATCCCCAGAAACACTGTGGGTTTCAATTTTCTTAAGGAAAGCAAAAGCATTATGAACTAGTTGAAATTAAAGATTCATTTAAATTAAAGATTCAAAATATCTGAGCCACCTCTTTGTAACTAATATTTTTAGCTCATGTTCCAACAAACCAGCAGTTCACTGATGTGTCTCACTAAGGTGACCAAGAGACTTGACAAGTGGAAGTGTTTTTAAGGTAAAAAATAGAAGTTTTGCCTCTTTCCACACCGTGTGAGGAGTGGCAGCCACAAAGCAAACTGCTGAGCAGTCCAGAGAGTCTCCTGGCATTTATTTGATACTGTCAGGTAAGTTAAAGATTTCAGCTGAAAAACTTCTGCAGTTGTCTATCTGGCAGCTCAAAAAACCTCCATCTCCTCAGCACAGCCACTTTTCCAAGATGTGCTTCCAATAATACACTTCATTTTTAACACATTAGAGGCATTTTAGGACTTAGGCAAGTCTTTGCTTTCAGGTGAACCCACGGGGAGTGTCAGAGTTTCCAGCAGAAAACCAACCTGAGTACATCCATCTTTAGGAATGTCAGAGCTACTGCACAGGTATTCCCCTCAAAATCCACAAATTTCACAGTCTTACATTTCATTCTTAACTAGTCTGGATGCTGGGATTGACCAGACAAATTCATCTTTAGGACAAGAAGGCAAAACAAGGGGATCTTGGAGAGCTCAAGGCAAAAGGAGCTCTGGGGAAGGACTGAGCCAGCAGAGATTACAGGCAAGGGTGGCTTTAAGAAGTAAATAATAAATTAAAGCAGATAAACTCCCTTACCCCCACATCAATAATGCATGTTCATTACATGCACAGCAAAATGCTGACAGATTGCATCTCCAGCCTCTGAAGACAGAAACATCATCATGTCTTAATAAAAGACTTGTGCACCTGGGTTCATATTTTACAGAGCTCTATGCAGGTAAATAACTTCATTACCTGGGTGAGGAGTACAGGTAAGAAGCTGTCTGCACCCCTTATCAAAATCAATATATTTATCATCTGTAGGCCCCCAAAACACCAACTTTGTAGCTTGGATCATGCTTTTGCACAAGGACAAGTTGCAGGGAGAGTCCTACCCCTGAGACATGGCACCTTTCTGCTCTTTCACCTCGAACAAAACTGTGTCAGAGGCAAGAGAGGCTCTCAAATGCCATCTCTGCTGTTAAATGGAAGGAAAGGAAGTCTCCCTCCTGCTCCATCAGCCACCCAACACAGCAGGTAAACACACCTTCGAACCACCCAGGCTGTTAAAAACCAACCAGCTGATACAGGAGGTGTTGTGGGCTGGAGTTTCCTGGTGGGAAAAGCAGAGCTGGAGCGTTAGAGACAGCCCTTGGAGTCCTAAAAGCCTTTGTTTATTCACTTGGATGCTCTCTGTGTGCTAATGGTCACCGAGCTCTTGCTCTGGGGCATGTGAGCACAGCACCAGCTTTCCTGGGAAAACCCTGCCACACAAACAGCCACACCACCGGCCACAGGACGGGTGTAAAGGCTGCCAGAGGCCAAAAATGAAATTCAAGCTGATTGATGGCACTTTAACCAGAGAGAGGGAGCCACTGGCAGCAAACTGGATTCCTGCGGTGGGAGCTGCAACCCTTTAGCAGGTGAAATTTGGGAATCCTGCTTAATGGGATCAATACCTAAATTTGGGAATCTGCACGTCCTAATAGGATGCCTGCACTCCTGGCCCCCTTGGGAATCCTTGTTACTACAGTGTAACTAAACTGCTGGACAGGCCAAGCACCACCAACAGCTCAACTCCAAAACAGGGCTTGGTGAATAAACCCCTGGACAAAACACTGAAGGTTGTTGCCCTTAAACAAACAAACAGCACAATAAATTATATTAATATATATCCTATACATTAATGTATATTTATTAATATATATCCTATACATTAATGTATATTTATTAATATATATCCTATACATTATATGTATTCTATATATTAGTATATATTCCATATATTAATAGATTTTATATATTATATAAAATACAAATATGTATTTTATATATTAGTATTTTATATATTAATATATATTCTATATATTAATATCTATTTTATATATTAATATTATTGCATATAATATATTATGTAATATAATTAATTATGTTGCAGAGCATCTGTTACAAACATGAGTGGCCTCGAGAGGCTGATGACAAAGTCTAAAGCAGGGAAGGCAAACAAGCAGTACTTGTTTGATTTATAGGAAACCAGCTTCCTGCCCTGCTATTTTAGAGCAGGGTTTCACAGGCAAAACTCAGGTTTACCCCACAGTTTGAGCTGTTAAGTCTCTCAAATAAATGCCACAAAATCCTTTAGGGTTCATCACACTTTCTGTGGCCAGTTACCCACAGATTCTGCTTCCTCTGTGCCCTTTCAGCACCTGCTGAGTTGTGAAAGCCCAGTGATGATCTCTGCACCCTCCAAGCCCAGAGGATCAGCACAGTGACCAAAAACCCCCCAGATGGGGTTTTTCCATCTGGACTAGAAAGGGAAAAATTCCATCTGAAAACACTGTGTTTCCCATTGCAAAAGGGATCGATTTGGAGCCTGTTGCACGTGAAGAAAAGAGGTGCCATGCTGGCTTTGGAATGCTAATGCCACCTAATCCATCAAACACTTCACCTCTTTTCCAATGACTGCTTCAAAAGCATATCCAGGCAGAAATGTCTGGGAGATGGACGAGCAGAAAGCTGTCAGCACGGCCAGGAAATATGGGCACGAGAACAAACTAAGTTTTCTTACGCATTCACACCAAAAGAAACGTGTCTTGGCCTCTGTCTCAAACACATCCACCATCAATAAATCCAGAATAAATCCTTCAGCTGAAGAGCCATCCTCTGTTGAACTTCAGACCTTAAAGTTGGAGATTCTGACACTTGTCTTACGTCTTATCTTTCCCATTTTGTGTGGTGCCACTGAATCACTACTTAAATCACCACAGCTACGTGAAAATCAGTAATAGTTCCCGACCAGGAGATGTTTTTCAATGTTGAGTTACTGAGAGGGGTTATCAAATCCTCAGTGGCATGCATTTATTGAGGAAACTTCTTTAAAAATTAATACAATGACAGACTGACCTTGCTAAAGGGACCTCGTGCGAGAAGACTTATCACAAAATCAGAGTGGATATTAAAAGCTCTGTCCTGTAAACACTGAAGCAACACAGCAGTGACTCAACCCAGCATGTTGGGTGTAGGAATGGTAAGAGTTGAGTTTCTCTTCTTATGGAAGTGCAGCACATCCTTTCAGGGACAAACCCACAGATCAGCTGCATGGGAGTTGCAAACAACAAAAGAAAACTTGGCCCACACCAAGCCAGTATGAAGATTTATACAGCACTAATTTCTTGGAGAAACCTTTAGAGTTTCTTGTGTATTTGGGGCCTTCAGGAAAGGTAGATTGTTCCACCCCCCTGTTAAAGGTAGGGTTGATTCCACTGCATGTTGTATGGCCTGACTGCACCTGCAGGGGTTACACCAGGTACAGCTTTATCTTTGTGTGGCCACACAATAACTCCCTGGGCATTAATTTCCCTGTGTTGACAAGGTCTTGGAAGCCTTTGTGAATGATTTGTCCCCTTTTGAGCCAAAAGACCAAGTGACTTTTGGGTCTGGAAAGCTGCCAAGAAGGGAACCCAGGCACCTTGATGTGCAGACTCACCTACTTGGTTTCTGTCTCGTCCTCGCTTCCTCCCAACAGCAGCTACAAAGGATGACAGGGAAGGTCTCAGCGGGAGGAACAGGCACCACCAGCATTAACAAAGGTCTGGCATCATCACTCCTGTGCAGGCAATGCCAGCAGGGAGGTCACCTCCTCTCTCGCTCTCAAGGGTCTCTTCAGGTCACCTTTATGAAGTTAAGTCTTATCACCACCCACTCCTTCGGGACAGTCTCCCTCTCTCAGCAGGGAGTTGTTTTCACTGGCTCTGTGTTATCTGTAGGACCATGAGCAAGGACAGACCCCAGCACTGCTGTTTCTAACACACCTCCTGTCCTCACACAAGGATCAGGCCACTTGGTCTGGCACCAGCAAGTCCAACCAACACCACGATGTTCCAGCCAGGGAAAAGCACACCAATGCATCCAGGGGAACACAGCCCCTGCCTGCCTACATGGACAGGGTCACGTTGGGAGCAGGGAAGGGGAAGTGGCCAAAGAACATACCTGCTCTCACTGCACTCCTTCTTCTCTCTGACGCGCAGCCACTTCCGAAGGAGGAAGCGCTTGCGCCGCGGGGAAGCACTGGGTGTGGAGCAGTTGGACCAGGGGGTGTCCTCGTCACTGGAGGGGGTGATCTCAATGGATGGGAGCTGCAGGTATTCCTTGCTGGAGGAAGGAGAATCCTGGTACCTGCCGGCCTCCAGGCTCTGCTCCTGCACGTTCTTCATCCGCCTCATCTTGAAGCGCTTCCTGCGCAGGGTCGGGGTGGACGAGCTGGACCAGGCACAGCCCTCCAGCCCCTGCTGCTCGGGCACTTGCAGGGCTGGGAGCTGCAGGGTTTCTGTCATGTTGGCAGCTGGCATCAGACGCCCTTGCTCTCCTTCTGCTCCCACCCCCAGGCGCTCTCGCTCTGATCTCGGTGTAAACCACACCACAAAGCCACAACTCGCCTTCCTCCTCCTCCTCCTCCTCCTCCTCCTCCCTCGCCCGGTCCAGCACTGCCCGCCCTGCTCAAGCAGGAAACCTCATGTTCTTCACGTGCTCTCATTTAACAGCCGGCGGGGTGGGGAGGGGATGTTCGGGGCACAGACATGCCACAGGGGGAAGCCAGGCTCAAGTTTCTTTTTCCTCCTCCTCTGTCTCTACAAAACAAAGTCCCTCCCCTGCCTGGTCTGGCTCAGAGCAGGTTTAGCACCGAGACGAGGGTTTGCCAGCAAAGGGCTTGGCTCGGGTTCAGCTTCCCCCCTCTTCTGTCCTCTGCCTAATGTTGGCTCGGGAAAGAAAAATCTCCTGGGGCTGCTCTAGGAAAGTCAGCTGAGTCTTCTCAAGAGACGGAGCGGCCGGAGCTGTGAGGAGGTCAGAGAGAAACAGAGGGAAGGGGAGGGAACAACACTCGATAAAATCGGGAGAAGGAGCAGCAGGAGCAGCCCGTTCCCTTCCCGCAGCGGGTCAGACACACGCAGGCAGCTGTTGCGAGTGGAACCGCGCTCTTAATCCCGAGAGAGACAGGGTTTTTATTAGCAAATATGCTGCTGCTACAAATCACGGGGTAAGGAGGGCTAACAGCCTTCCTGGAGAAGCCAATTGGACAGGGGTTGCTCTCCTTGTCCCACCTTCCTGCTCAGAAATCCCACCCTGTGCAGGGAGGGAGGGAGCGAACTCGGAATTTCTGCCTCCTTTCACAACTGGCTGGGGTGTTTTTTTGTCCTCATTGACTGCTCACAGAGAAGGCGAAGGAGGAGAAGGGTTGAGGAGCAGCTAAAAAAACACCAGCACTGGGCAGCTGGTTGGGTTTTTAGCTCCGTTTCACACCAGTGAAAGCCGATAAAAAAAGAGTTCTCTGGAGGGCAGTGATGCTGCTTCCAAAATGACAGTGGGTGATGGGTGCTCTCAGGTCCAGGAACCAACAAAGACACCACACGAAGACAATTACACATGCAGAACAGATGTCACAGCAGGAGGAAGACACAGAGCACATTTCTCAGGCATTAATACACTAAGGAAGCTCTGCCAAGGGTCCAGCACTTGGAACAGCAGCCACAGGACAAGGCAAAATCCTGGTGGTGATGAAACCACATCAGGAAAAACAGTGTGACAGATTCTCCATCGGGATCCTCTGAATTTCACTGAATGCTCCTGCACAAAGCTGTGTTTTCAGCTGAGAAAAGGGACATAGAATTTAAAACTCCAAGGCAGTGACTGGAATTCAGCTGTGTGCTGTCAGGAAAAAAAAAAAAATAAAAAAATCTCTAAATCAACCTGAGACAGCTTTAGTTTTCATTGTTCAACAGCCTGAACCTTTTAAAAATATTAGCTTCAGGTTAGAAAATATTTGTCAGCCCAAATGAAAATAGTTATTCTTGCACGGGCTGCCTCAGTTTTGTTTGAAAATAAACTTCGCAAGAGCTCTGAACATCAGAAACTGCTGTGAAACGTGTCAGAAAGGGAAGATTGATAACAGCAGGAGGAAGGGGGAAGGAAATATTTCACTGAAATGACAGGGCGGGTGTTAAATCCTCAATTGCTGTATTTAATTCCTGTGCTGTCCTTTCTGCTCTGCTCATTCTGGAAGTTAAGAGCTTGAGCAACTCTCCAGGTTTGGAGAGCCCTTTGGAGACTATCAAAGTTTCTCTCTGTGTATTAATGAGTTTGATCTCCTGAGGAATCTTTTATCAGCTACACAAGATTCTTAATCACAGAAATAAGTATAAATAAGGGTCAAAGTTTGCAAACTTTGGCATGGTTCCCTTGGTCAGGAATTGCACAGGACGCTGCAAACCCTCAATCCCCCTGGATATTATTTTATTAATCAACAAGAGACTCATCCTGTGTTGCTCTGGGCCGGAGGAACATTTGGAAATCACTGTTTTATGCAAGGAAAAGGTTGCATAAAACCACAAATCTGTGTCACAAATCTGCTTTTAGTTGCCAGCACGAATTCCTCACCCTCGTCCTCACTGAACACTAATTGAATTCACTTAAAACAGGGATCCTTTCCCACCCCTTTCATATATACAACTGAAATAATTCTCTCAAGCACCATTTCTGTACAAATCACTGCTTCCATGAGAACTGTGTGTTGCCAGAGCCTTTTTTAATGACTGCCCCTGTGGTTTAATGATCCATCTAATGATGGATTTATTCCAGCAACAAATGGTTGTCAATGCTTTATGCTGATCAACAACCTCTCTGCCTTTCTCCTCATCAAATATTCTGGGTTTTCCAGTGTTCTCTGAAGAGGGTTCACAAATTAAACCATGAAGAAAGAAAAATCCTATTAAAAAAAATAAAAATCCCTTCCCTGAATGAAGCACATGAGCTAATGCCAGCCCAGATTCTCTGGCAGTCCTTTCCAGAAGAGCTTTTCCCACCTTTTTAAGGGACAGCAAAATGCCATCCCTGCTGGATGGACACAGAGGAGTAGCAGGCACTGAGATTACACTGTAAGAAAGCAGTTTGATCAGTTAAAAGCTATTCTTTTTAAACACAGGAATCACATCCAGCTTATGCAGAAGGCAAACCAAGTCACTCACATGCACATCAGGCTACAGCAGCTCTGCCAGGTCAGGCAGGGAGATCACTGCACTTACAGACTTGGGAGAATTCAAGCAGAATTCCCCTTTTCCTACAATTCCACCTCATTTTCCTTCCTGTGCACACAGTTGCAAGTGGCAGTTTCTGCATGAGAGCCCTGCCATGCCCACAACACAGGCCAGAACCTTGATTTTCAAATTCCAAAACACACCTTTTTCCTCTTTTTTTTCTTTTTTTGGTGAAAATTCTGGAGTAACTTTATGATTTTTAAATAAATTTTTTAAAAAAATATGTATACTTATCAGCATTTACTTTCACATTCTAACAGCCTCCTGCAAGACCAGTCATGTTATCTCTGGAACTGGAACTTGCACGAGGTCTTCAGCCACCTTTTGGTCTTTGCATGTTCAGTGAGATGAGTTTTATTACAATTTAACTTGTGGATACATCCAAGCAGCAAGTATTGACTAACAATTCCTGTCTGGGGGCCCTGCAGCTCTGTCCCTTTAAATCCTGCCCTCCCAGCCAGCAGCTGAACAGTCCAGCCCGTTTTATTTTGGCTGTGTGACACCAGACACCTGCATGTGTTGTTTTATGGAACCCAAGGACTGTGTTACAAGGCAGATGACAAATTTCACAGCCTGCAGGGCAAGAAATACCAGCCACACTGTGTTATAAAGCAAGAGGGAAGCTCATGCTCTCCCCAGTTCTTCCCTGCTCGGTGCAATATTTCAATTAAAACTCCACTCAGTGGGAAATCAGTGCTTGGATAAATTGCATCAAGTGCTCTCTGGCACAGGAATTGAATATGTCTGTTATTTGGCCAATATTGAATTAAAATAAGGTGTGTGCATACCTGTACTCACAGGGCAAAGCACAGCCCAGACACCTGAGAAGTGAATTCCAGGTCACCCATCCCAAAAACTAGGAGCAGTGATTCTCAGTTCCTCCTGGAATCTCAGCACTGCCATCACCAGCCTCGTGGACAGCAATGTGGGACATGTACCCAAGCTCTGCTATGGGATATTATTCCACAAAACTTGTGGAAGATATGTTTTGTCACATGTCCAGTATTTACATATTTATATGTTTTATCACATGTCCAGTATTTACATATTTATAGATTTTACCACATATCCAATATTTATATATCTGTATATATTTTATCACGAGTTGCTCCCCATTTTAACAATATTTTGAGAGGTAGAAAAGAGGCTGATTCCAACAGGGCTTTCTGCTTAGAGGCTAATCTATATAGATATTCTATTTATATTTATACATAGAATATATAGGTAGATATATTTATGTAGATATTTTTAGAAGATACCAGCTATAGATTAATGCCTATTTTGTGCCTTCCCTTTCAAAAGAAATAACTCTCATGTCAGCAATAACCATTAAAGACTTGAGCCCATGAATTATTACGAGGCATCTCAGTCCTGACCTCATACACAGCAGCAGTCCCCAGATGCTTCAGATACCATCCAGAATTCCAGAAATTGTCAAATATGATTCCAACAGCACAGCACATGGTGTATCTTTCCAGCATTAGGTCAGTGCTTTCACAGTTAATTTGTCCAGGCACTGTTCTGTCTCCAAATTCCAGGGGACAGCGGAGCCAGAGACAGCAAACAATACAAATTAAATCAATGTCAGGGCTTGGCAATGAGATCCATCAGAAGACAGCAACAGGGCAAAGGTTCCAGGACCTGCCTCTCAGCTGGAGTTCTCTTGAAAATGGAGATCTGGAGTGAATTATTTGGCACTGCCTGTTCACACTGAGCAAGACCTCTCCTTGAGCATCAGGAAGAGCAGCTCCTTTCTTCTCCTAAAACTAGTGAAGGGGAAATAGGATCAATTAAATTCCCTCCCAAAACGCAGGGGGATCCATTAGACTCGGTTTCCATAGGAGCCTGGGATTAGGTTTGCAGTACATACACTGGATATGAAGGAATTCCTTGGAATACAGCACCTCCCCCCGTGGGCCACGGCTCACAGCACACCATTAACCACAGAACAAACCTCTAAGCACAAAAGGTCTCTGAACAATACATTCTTCTCTCTCCAGCCAAAACACCTCCTTCACTGGCTCAGCCCAGCCAGGTTTGCTGTGTGGAACCCAAGAGCAGCCAGGTTGTGGTGTTTGCTTCCATTCAAGCCCAAAAGCCTTTAAAGTTAAAAAAAAAAAAACAAAAAGAGGAAGGGTTTGTTGGAGAACACCCTGCAGCCCAGGGATTGAGGCTCTCACAGGTCATTGCTCACTCAAGGAAGATGCAGCCCAAAAGCTCTCAGCTCGAGGAGGGGTGGCTTGACCTCAGCAAAATTTCAGTTCCTGCAGCACCTACATCCTGTAAATCAGGATTATCCTGTAAATCAGGATTATGTGGATCTGCTCCCACCTGGGCCTTTGTTTCAGCTCAGAGAGGAAACACCAACTGCTTCAGCAAGTGCTGTGTTGTCCTTTTAGGATGGCCTGGCTCCAACTAACATTGCTGTCTGGTAAGAACAGTGATTGCCAGCTGTCAATATTCCTATTTCAGGCAATATTGGATATAGAAAACACGGGACTCTACTCCCTATAAATTATAGTTTTACCTGTAGGTCATGATTTTCCACCCCCAGCATAGGTGGAAGTGGAATGTTTTTAAGTGCTTCTTCTTTCTGTCTTATATTTAAGACAACTAAAAACAGTCCTGGAATTGCTGTCATCTTCCTTTTTTCTTTATGGAATGACAAGAGAAAGAACATTTCTTTGCCCTACAAAAATACTGAGGGAATGGATGCTTGCCAAAAAAAGACTCTCAAACCTTATTCTGCAAAAGGCCAAATGGAAATCACCAAAACTGTCTCCCAAGAGCCACTGAAAACAAAGAGAGACAGAAAAGGTTCTTTCCTATGATTGGTAAAGTCGTTTCACAATAAGCATATAAAGATTGCTCTATAAATACCACTCTTGTCCATCACCTCAGCTATCCAGCAAAACTGCTGGAGCCTGTTCCTCCAATTTAGGCAAATGCCTGAAGACAACTGTCAGTTTTCCTCATGATCTCTCAAAGAGCCTTTTGAAAAATACTCCGTGGCCAACTGAGAAACGTCTCCTCCAGCTGCCTTTGCCATTCATTCCCACTTGTAATCCCGCCCTTGCCGGGATGGAAACGCAGCCAAGTGCAGCTCTCCACCCCCAGCACACAGCCAGCATGCACATGCAGACAAATCTCTCTCCATCAGTGTTTATGACGTGCCATAAATGTGTTTGTTTGAGGCATAAAATATGCACAGACTATAAACTCAGCCCGTGTTTCTGGTTTGCAGAACAGAGCATGTGTAAGGCAGTGCATGTACAGCACCTGCAGCATCTCTCTGGAGGTAAATTAATAATCTCTAGCTAGTTAGAGGTGACAGCAAATGAGTTTGGAAGAGCTCTATACACTGAGAACACCAAGCACTGTCCCAGGAACACCACATTCAGCATGGAAAATCAGAATGCACTGAACGTGCCCCTCAGGCAGCACTTTGCACCTGAGTGTGCACCTGCAGGTGTGAAACAAGAGAGAAACTCCTCTGCAAAGCACCCAGGAATGCAGCAGATCCTGTACATCTCAAAAACAGTCACAGCTGGTGCCCAAACACCACAAACTCCACCCTCCTGGTTACACCTCCCCAGCAGCAGTTGGTTTCTTCATTTATTCACGTTGCTTCATTTTTGTTTGCTGAGGCTGCTGATGCCTCTGCTGCAGCAGGAAGGGTAACACTGCTAATGCAGGGTGTAAAAAAGCTAAATATACACACAATTTCTACTGCCCCAGATCCAAACAGTTGCTGAGGACATCAGATTAATGGCCATCATTTAATGAAATACCTTAGAAATGTCAGGGTATGTCACAGTCACCAGAAATCTTCTTCTCATATTTTCCCTCCAAATTATCATTATGATGTTCCAGTGAGGAAAAGGTCAGAGCCCAGTGCTCTGGGGAGACCTTACACTGATAGTGCCAGCAGGGCTCTACTTCATGTGTCCCCAGAGCTACAAACACCACTAATGACCATCAAATAAAAGGCCTTTTCCCCCTCCTTTTCTTCCCTTTTATAAGTAGCAACAGGTGACACTTCTTCAGCTGTTTGGGTTTTCAAGCAGTGTTGAACAACCATAATTCCTGTTTTTATACACCCAGATTTGCACCCAGCAATCATGTTAGATTGGAGCAGAGCTAAGAGGTTTTATCTGTCATCACACAGGGGGAGGTCTGCACACACATCACCTCTTCTGCCTTAAACAATCTCTCAGCAGTTCACACAGGTTTGCAACCAGTGGAAGCAGAACTACCAAAAAAGAGCCTTATTTTTCCTCCAGGAGGGAGCCCTGAGCTGCTCCCACTGCTGCTGAGGGTGGATATCAGGGCTCCTGCACTGCCATCGAGCTCATTCGTCCTTCACACGAATAAAGCCAGCTCACATTTTTGTCTCAGTTTTCTTCCAGATAGCACCGAGATTAAGAGAGCTGCCTGATGGATTAGAAGTGGGGAAGTTTAATTTAAGAAAGTGCGTAAGTCACATGGTCATCCCAAAAGACTGTCAGGAGACTTCAGGAGTTCAGCTGAGCCCTGAGAGCTGAAAACTCTGTGTCTTGTCACCCCCAAGAGCAACTGCAGCACAAAACAAGCACCCACTTCAAGGTGGAAAACAGAAAATCAGTAATTAGTGGTTACTTCTGCTTCCTCATCACAGCTAAAGCAGGCATTGGAATCGAGCTGCCTGTGAACCAGAACATCAGCTTTGTTAAAAACAAACAATTCCTAAGGATGACAACCTTAAGGTCCTTCTTTTTCTTTATTAAACTTGGGCAGGGGCTGCCAGCACTGTTTGCTGAGCTTTAATTCTCAGTCAACACCTCCAATTCTATCACTGGAGTGATGCCAACTGCTCTCCTGCCACGTCTGAACTGTGACCCAAGTTGTGAACTACAGGAAAACATTTTCAAGTTAAGCATAAAACTGACTTTTCCAACGACTCACCTCTGCTGTGTCTCTACTTTGTTTACAGCTCCTGCCAAATTTCACTGCTGCATTCCTGCTGCCATCTCCAGTCAAGGAGGAGCTCCAAAATCAAGGACAGGAATTTATGCTCAAAGTCCTTCTGTAAACCAAGGGCCAGGGTGAGTGCAATGTGACACTGCTGCCTGCAGTGCTGTCTGGGTGAAAAGAACGGTTCATCCTAAAAATAATCAAAATGAGCCAGGTGTAGCAGCACCAAAAGGTAGAGGTTACCTGGTGCAGAGGTTGATGTGCTTTCTCCTTCGTCCAGCTGAATAGGGCTTTCATTTGGAACCTCTTTTTTTTAAAAATATGGCATCTTAAAATCATATTATGAGCCTGTTTCACCATCTGAGTTGTGATTTAAGTGGAGGATCCCTGGGAATGATTTTACCCCTGGCTCAGGTTCCCATTCCTGCCTTTTTTACACTTGGTCCAGGTTCCCATTCCTACATTCCCAAGCTCCAATTCCCAGAGATCTCTGCAGGGAGAGCCTGGAGCAGCAAGACCTGCTGCTCTCTAGTGGCACAGCAGCCACAGACAGGAAAACACCTTCCCTTGGGCTACACATTTTGCTTTGAAGGTGGTTCCTTGCCTCAAACATCCCGTTAAATACAAGTACACAGGATTTACTTCCAACATTTTAAGTGCCTGAACTTGTGTAGGAAACACTGCCAGGTGCTTTCATGCTGAACAGGGTTATTTTCTCCCATAAATTCCCAAGCCATACACAAAAAGCATCTCTTTTAACCCCAAGAAACCTGTCAAGCAGCTGCCTAAATCCTAAATCCTCTGGGGCCAATCACTAACTGATTCAGAGCTTTCAGAACTGTTCACATCTCCCCTTTGGTCCAGGTCATGGACTATCAAAATTAAGGGTTCCTTCCTCAGAGCAGACTGTTTCTGGGTGTTAAAATATTAACCACTGCTAATTTTAGAAGGGTGTATAAAGTAGGAGGCACAGAGGACACAGGGAAGGTGTGTGGATGCATGTGTGGAAATAGGATCCTTCTGGGAGATGCCTCTAATTTGAAGTTATTTGGCCGATTTTAAAATCTGTTGCTCGGTTTTTTTGCCTTTTGAATTCCTCCATAAGGCTGTGGGGTAGATTTTGAAAATGAACTAATAATTCACAAGCAGAACATCTTATTCTCAGGGTCAAATTCCAGCTCCAGTGAAGGGTGGGAGGGGAAAAAGCCAATTCCAGCAAGTGATGTCACTACCTTTGGAACGGAGTTGGAAGGCGGGTGGAGATGAAATCTTTGAACCATGAATTTAGTGCCCAAAGTTCTGACTCTCTTAGTTACAAAATTATTCAGCCCAGGCTCAGCATCTGAGTCAATAACCTCTGCAGGAATGAACACTGAGCCCCTTGCAGCAGCTTTTCATTTGTTATAAATACACCTGCCATTCTTTCCTGCCTGCCTGCAATTCTGCTCCCACTTCTTCCCAGTTAGGTTGGAGCAAACAATGACACTTACTAGATTATTTAAAAAAAAAAAAAACACCTTATATTTCTGGGCCTCTCAGTAGTTTGCCTCGGGCCTAACTGCACAATGACACCTTTGTAAAGTTATAATAAAAAAAGCACATATTAAGTGTATGGGGGGGAAAAAAGCCCCAGTAAGCGGAAGCTCAGTGAAATATAAGATAAATGTCTTTTTTAATACATTGGAATCTGGCAATTACCTCACACATGAGTGTTCCTGATGTGAATAACATCTAATAATTACATTGAAGGCACAGAGCTTATTTAAGGGGTTGACTTGGATCTAAAATAACCAATGGGGTTTATAATTAGGCACAGTTACAGTGGCACTGAGAGCAGTGGGATGACTTCCAGTTGCTCAGTGCAATGCTTAAAGAGTAAAAACTTTTTATTTAAATTGTACCAAGAAGGCAGGAAACCTCTTTCCATCTTTTTAGGACAGAGCCTGAGGACCTGTTGATCCTCCTGTTCATTCACTACAACTTAAACTGCCTCCAAAGAGAGTGATCCTGAGTTTCATCCCCGACCTAAGAGATGCAGCTGGACCTGTTGCATCTCTGATCTTTCCACAAGGATGTGGAATTGTCTCCAGAGTCCCCTCAGTGTGTTTATGGGTCATCCCTTTAAGCAGCTCAAGAGCTTCAAGCCTTTGCTTAGACCACTACAGAAATTACCATTTCAATCCCAGTGAGAGTTTGCAGATGGTGAATTGAAATTTCACCTCTAGTCCACCACAGGTAATTAACACTTTTACCAGCTTTTTCCTAGTTAAACTGGGGTGCAGAGGGGAGAGAGATTTATTTGTACCCAGGCTTGGTTTCTGCACAATTACAGCTCAAAAGTGTTTTCAGATAATCCTTGAATGCTGCAAAACTTCCACCAACTTTCAGTGAAGTTTTCACTTCCACACCAAGCAGCTTTTTGGGATTGTCCTGGTTTTGCCAACAAACTTTATCCCAGCTAAAAGCAAGACAGGAATAAGACTTACTGCTAATGCACCTTTTACAAGGTGCTTGTGCTCTGTGGAATAAAGTGTTTTGCAAGAGTTATTATTCCATTTGCCGAGCTTAGATGGACAGAGAAATCAAATATACAAAGAGAATACACCCAAGACATGAAAATACATCTTCTAACAGCTCAGCTCCAAATGATCTGCCCATTTAGCCTCAATACAAAGCACCTAATAAGGAGCCAGGAGCCCAGACAGATGGATGAACAGGCTGAGTCTCTCCCCCTCAAGAAGTGAGGATTCAACAGCATCTGCTCCAGACATCCAGAAGGTTCCTGTCACACAAATAAAAATAATCATCATCTGTCAGTCTCAAACACTTGAGCAAGAATTCATGAAGAGTGGAGGTTGTCAGCTCGGGGAAAGCCAGTCCTGCTCCAGAGGAGTGAACACACCAGCAGTTTGTGAATTCAGCACTGCCCTGAGCAGGGGATCCCCACCCCTGTCACTGCTGGCTGGGCTTTCCAACACCCAACTCCAAGGCAAGGGCAGGAATTAGATGTTTACTGAACTGAGCACGGCAGGGACACACTTTCTCAGCAGGTGCTCACACAAGCCATTTTCTCAAATGACCCTAAGCCAAAAATTTAAGAACAAAACTGAAGAAACGCACAAATTTCCTTCCTCAGAAGACTTTAAAAAAAACAAACATGCCACTTCTAACAAGAGAATCAACAGAAAGGGAAAACAAATGAAGAGGTAAAATTAGATCCCAACATTGCAGTGTTCCCTCTGGGTGGAACAAAGTGCCCAGAGAGGGCATGGCAGCTGGTTTGAGGTGACCAGGGGCTGAGTCAGTGCTTCCTTCCCAGCACCAAGCTGACCTCGGCGTTCTCAAGGACCTGGAAGCAGCACAGGCTCCATTTCAGAGGGAGCTGAACTGTCCCAGCAGCGGATGTGACACTGATCTGCCTCATCCTCCGGGCACAGGGTGGGGATCTCAAATTTAAGTGGGTTATTCAAGTGTGACCTGCTTGTTTGGGGCCAACACTGAGAGCACAGGTTGGATGCACAGCTCTCTGAATAAATCTTTGCCATAGGTCTCTGTGCAGTGGAGGAAATTACATTTATCTCCCAGGTAAAGAACTTCAGGGATCCAGAACAAAACTAAACCTAAGTTAGACAGAGTAGAAAAGGGACCAAGATCCATTATTCCACTCGTGAGCTAAAAGATGTGAACTTCAAATTTAATTAATGACCAAAGGCTCTTATGAACTCACATTCTTGAGATCCCTTCAGTTTTCTGACCAATTCCATCTATCTCAAGGAATACTGACCACTCGGCTTATTTTTGAGGATAATAGAGCAACTAACATTCATATAAATCAAATTCCACTATAAACTAATATTTATGGTATGCACAGCCTTATTTCACCTCTATATCACTGTCCAAAAATGAGTATTTTATATAATTGACCCACATAACGTAATAATGCTTTTTCTGTATAGCACTGACACCAACTCCAATAGGAAAATCCTCCACATTTACTGCAGTTTCCTTCACAAAGACAAAGAAGTTGCTATTGTTCCATACACCCTCACATAAAAGAAACCCCAATTACAATTAAAGCTGTTTGATACCCACTGTTGCACACCCTCTACTCACACTTTTCTCCCTTCTGGTAGCTGATACTTTCCTTTTGAACTAAAACTGCCAAAGTTCATGCAGGTAAAAGGCTCAGCAAAATTTACATTTCAAAACAGCCAGGATGGAATGGTGGTGCAGCACTTACAGGGTTAAACACACAGCAGAGAACAGGGACAGTCTTCCTTGGCTCTCTTCCTCAGGGAAGCCTCTGACACAGAGCACTGGATTCATCTCCTCACCTCTGGGAGCTGTGCTGGTGCTGCAGGGAAGGCACACCCTGTGTGGACTGTGTGTGTGGACAGAAGAGAGGGAGGAGGGAAGTGGAACAGGGAGGATCAGCAGATCAGGGGAAATCCTGCTGAACAGAGGATGGGAATCCGGCAGGAGATTCCATGACTCTCTTCCCCTCCCTTCCCAGCAGTATCCCAAGAGTGGTTTCGAAGCCAGAGGCAGCAAAGAACAGGACTGACTGACCCAATTCACATTTATAACAGTGGCCCTGATCTGTCCGAGGCTGCAGCACATCCAGAGCTTGCCCCCGTGCTTCAGCAGGCACAGAAAGCAGCTGGAAGCACCAACTGCTCCTGCAGCAGCTGCCACGAGGAGCAGAAGGACCCAGCAGCTGGTCAGGAGGGTCTCAGACCCCCGGGAATATCCTGGTGATGGGACTGTTCCCCACCTGGTGCTGCCTCTGAGATGCCACTTCTCTCCAGCAACTGTTTTTAGGGCAGAAAACAAAGGGGACTTGAAAGAAGATCATCTTACACGGAGAACATTAAAGACACAACTTTTCAGGAGTCACTGCTAATTCCACACATCCTTTTCCGCTCTGGAAAGGATCAGCAGTCTTGAGTGGATGTGTAAAAACTGGGATATGTCTGAAGGGGTTTCTCCCAAGAATTACCAGGAGGAATTTGGCTTATACACGAGTTTCTGCACATGAAAACACACACAAGGAGTGGACTGAACTCCGTGTGGAACAGCAGCTGTCAGTGATCCAAGGAGCAAAGCTGCACGTGAGAGTTGAACTGATCCTCCCCAGGACTGTGTTAGTCACTCCCTGCTCAAGGAAAGGCAAATGACAAGAACACAAAGAGCTTTAGTTTTCCAGCAGAACACTCAAGGCTCACATTTTTCCAAGGTTCATATCATTTCTTTAAAGCAGGAGTTGATGATCCACCTCCAGACACTTGAGTGAGTTCAGCACTTCAGCCAAACTCGCCCAACTTGACACAGGTTACCCTTGATTTCTGAGTCACTGGCAGAGCCTTCCCAATTTCCTCTCACTTAAACCCACTGAGATACAATTCCGAGTGGCTGAACTGACACCCACACAGGGATGAGCTCCTCAGCAGGGTTTGCAGCACCTTTTCCTTCTCTAGGATCCTTCAGAGGGTCTCTCAAGACTGAAGTCACAGGATGTGATTCAGAAATCACTGCAAGCACAACCAAACCTGCCAGGGACTGGATGGGAACAAGTGAAACGTCTCTGGAAGTGCAGGGGGAGGCAGGAACATGAACACAGCTATTCTTGACTATAGTCTGAAGTAAAAGGGATCAGTAGTTATTGTTCCAATCAGTTGAAATTCAAGTTCAGGTAGCTGGCTGGGGAGTGGGGATCTCATAGGAAATAATGTGGCAAACCTCTGTTTCAGGTAGTTTACAATTACTGCAATATCCAGTATCTTTTTCTAACCAGCTCAGTCTAGATTTTTTTATATCAAACCCACCACTCAGCTTAGACTCTGCCATTTCCACTACAGTCATTTCCTGATCTCTGCTCTGCTTCCAACACAAACCAATCCCACTTCCTGATTCTCCTGAAATTACACAGTTCTGTTGGTGTTGGCCTTTGCATAATTTACAGTCAATATTTTACTTTCTTCCTCCCCCCTTCCCCCAAAAAAATATTGGAAATTTAAAGGAAAAGTTATCTTTCTCTGGATATACCATCCGTTCATTTTTAAATAATTAACGTTTCGTATATTGCTTTAAAAGTTCTTTAAATATTAAAAACAAAAACTTGTGGGTTTACAGGACTTATTATCCTTCTAGAAGATTCCCTGGCATTGAATGAAGTCCTATTACACCGTTCATTTTTCACCTCAGATATCTTCACAGCCACATGCAGCACGACACAGTTAAGCTTAAATGCTCGAAATTCCCTTATTTTTTTTCTTTTTGAACTGTAGCTCTCCGAGTTTGAGCTTTATTAAGTCAGGCAGTCCCTCAGGCTTTTTTCCACCATATTAGACATGAGCTGGAATAGCTGATAGGGCAGTGAACGCTGCCATCATGTGTGGCAGGAGCACACAGTCATACATGGCCTTTACCAGGGATCAGCTCAGACTTGTTTAAGACATCACGGGCCTTCCCTCCTCAGATGTTGCCATAGAAACCTCAAATTATGTCTATAGGGGAACAAAAAAAGGTTTCCTAAAGGTATGGATGAAGCAGCTCCATGGAAACGAGCCCTGACTGTCAGAGGAGATGAAGGAAGGGGGTTTGTGTGGGAAGACACATCATCTAAATATGCAAAGCAGGAGCCAGGCAAGCTGTCCTTCAGTATCTGCCTAATCCATGGCATTGGCACCTTCTGGAGTAATAATTCCTGGCACGCTGGAGATGAGGTGGTGGTCAGTGATTCCACAGGCCCTGGAGATGCACAACCATGTGCCCACATGGCTGTGACACCTTATCCTGCCACTGAGCCCTGAGCCAGCCCAGCCCGGCTCAAAGTAAACGGGAGCCAAGCTGAGAAAGGTTAGGAGAACTCTGTGAATTCACACACACACCCCCCTCTGTTTTCAGCCTTACCAACCCACCAGCCTGCCCTGAAAACAATATGGGAGATTTGTGGTAAATTTTCACCCCATTTATCCACAAATAACCCCCTCCTGTGAAAAAGATGCTGTTTGTTCTTCGAGGCAGCGTTGGGAGTGCAGGCTCTGGAACAGCCACCATCTAATGAAAGCAACAGCAAGAAACCTTCTGGAAATTCCCCTTTGCTGCGTAAAACAGGAGATTAAACCATAGCAATGCATATTATTGTTGGACTGTGCTGCAGTCACTGAGCCACTCTCAGCATCTCAGGCTGATGCTGTTACCCCTGAGCTCCCCCAATAGTTCTCCGAGGTAAACATATGCTGCTATCTCATGATGAAAGAAGCATTTAAATGCATCGGGAGCCTAAAGCAAATTAGTCAAATCTAATCCTTAATCAGCACACGCTAGTTCACCGAGCTCAGACAAATTATTTAATGCTGTTTATTGAAACTATCGGAGCAGCTGGTTGTCTGCACCTCCACTGCCTGGCTGCAAACAGGAGCATTATCTCAGCCAGTATCTGCTTCATTCATTAAAGCACTGAGGAGGGTAAGTGAAGCGTAGGAAACATTGAAACGGAGATGGGAGTGCCTCAAAAATTCTTCCAGAAACGAAAAAAAAAAAAAAAAAAAGACGAGCTTTTGCAGCTCTTTATCGCAGGTTGAAGAAAGGGCTGCTTTACCACAGGTTTGAGGAGCATTTTGTGTGGTTATAAAAGGTACAGAGTTACAGATGTGCTGCAGTCCTGGCCTTTTCCATTCTGTTTCCCTTTTCCGTTTTCTCTCTCTTAGGTTTTATTTACCCGAAAAGAATTTTGTATCCAAACACCGTGTTGGAAATTCCCATTAATCTGCCCGGCTGTGATACACAACCCTGGACTTGGGAAACGCTGTGAGCCCCCCACACGGCCACGTCTGGCACCAGACAGGCGTCACACAGCACTCCCAGGAGCTGGTCCTATTTTTCATCAAGTTAACGTGAGGCAAGACTTCTAACGAGCCCAGAATTCCAAGGCACACGCGATTTCCTGCCCTGCCCCCAGCTTTCCAGCCCCTGCTATTTCGTGTTTTTGCAACCTTACGCCACAACTCTCCAACCTCTTCCTGCCCGGCTTGATTTCACATTCCCTCCATCGCCTGCCAAAACCTAACTCGCACAACACTTTATTTATAAAATTCCCCTCTCTCCCAGCCTCAGGAGTAGCCTTGCCTCTCAGCAAATCCAGTTTCCCAGACCATCTCTCCAGGTTTGCTGGAAAATACTCTGCTTTTTCCGTTGTAGAAGGTTAAAACAAACCTGTGGGGAGGGGAAAAAAAAAAGGCATCACAAACTCGGAAGGGAAATTTCAGTCCACTGGAACAAAGGCACCGAATTTCCAGTGTTACGTGCATTGGGTGTCTTTGGAACTCAGGATTGGTTTTCAGCACGTGGAGGGAATCAAAGTTGAGCTTTAGGTGAAAGATTGGTATTCTTACAGTAAGAACTAAACTGAGAGGTTTGCAATTCCAAGTCGTTAATTTCTAGAGCCTTTGGTTTCATCCAGACACACGGTTTTAATGAAGATTTGGGGAAATCAACAGGAACACATCAAGCCAAGTAAACACCTTCCAAACAAACCCGTGCTGTGCAGAGCTTCAATAGGTACCTGTGCTCCTCTAATAACCACTCTCTCGTCTCAAAAGCACAAACAAGGCTTGCTTATCTTGGATTGCCAATCACGGGCTACAAGGATTGTATAAACAGGCACCAGAGGTGTCAGCGTCACACAGAACGAGCCTGAAAAACACTCCGGGCTCTTGGGCTTATTGTGCTTCTCTCCTCGACACAATTAACAGCAGTTAAAGAAACATTTTCCCTGGTGAAATGTTTCAGATTCTTCAACTTGTCTGAACTTTGCTCACCAATTCTGTTCCATTTACACCCCCAGGACTTGTGAAACTCAAGCCATGGAGTGGCTTTAAGCAGAAAAGTATTTAAGACAACAGCTAAAGCACTGCTTGTTCTGCCCCAGTCCTCAGCAGAGGCTATTCCTCTCTCAAGTATTTATGCCAGCCTACTTCTGAAAATTTAAGATACTGGAGGATGTTTATCGTGTCAGGGTAAGTGCAGATCTTCACAAACAAAATTCAGTGTGTAGTGCAAACTCCAGGCTAAGCACTGGAGGGACCTCTTCACTTAACACCTTCCAGTGTTTCCTCTGGAAAGGAGCACACACAAAAAAACTCTTTTTCCCTCCCAGTCTCAGAAGTCCAGAATTCATCTGCCATAACTTCACCTCCCAGCCAATGCTGTGACAGCTCAGGCACACCCAAGCACCTGATGGCAAACTCCTTATTTTGTTCCAAATTCATCATTTTGTGGCCATAATTCCGTGCCAGCACTGCAATTCCAAGTATTCCCATGATGGGAGAACTTGACAGCACCTTAATCACAGAATTCCACACCATGACCCCCATGAAGGTGGCAGTTCAGACCTGCAGGCAGTGGGACATTGTCCACAGGTTTGCTGTAATAACAAAAATTCAAACCCAAGGAGAGCAGCCATCCTTCAGGGATGCATTTTCCAACATGACCACTGAATTACCTGGACATACTGCTTGAGTATTTTTATTTGTTCTAATCTAAAGCAGTCTCCTCCAAGCTGCCTCCATTACATTATCTCCTCATTTCTCTCCATTACTTCAGTTTCTGTCTGATCCCAACACCTGAACTTGCATCTCTTGTTGCTCAGAACACAGAACACGATTTCTCCCCCTTCTGGCAGGGACCATTTGCTTTTTTAATGGGATCACTCCTTAATCCAAAACACTTGAGTAGGTGTAGGAGTTCCTGACTCCATTTCCTCCTCAGATAAGAGTTCCAGTAAAGCAGAATAATCAGCTGAATTAACCCCCTAAGAATAAAAAAACCCCATTATCTCAGGAATTCTGTTTATGATCCGAGGGTGCTAAAGAAAGGAACAACACACAGTAATGATTAGCAAGTTATTCAGAGCTTCCCTAGAAAACACACAGATGGCACACAGACAGTCAAATGCTACACATACATTTCATGACATTTTGGAAGCAGCACATTTGGATTTGAATATCCCAAGCTGTTACTCAGAGCAGCTTCTTTTTTTGCCATCAACAAAACTCTGCCTCATTTATTTTCGTGTTCAAACACACACACACACAGAGCACAAGTCTTTGAGCAGGCTCATAGTAAAACTATTAACATGGATTTGGATGCTGCTGTGATTTGTTTTCTTCTCCCTCTTGAGTCTGGAGGGAGCCAGAAGCCAATGGAAAAAGAAAAGCAATATGTAAACCCATGAAAAGGAGAGCTAAAGGAACAGACCCCTTCAGAAACACTCCTTATTCCCATCTCATGGGATTCCCAGCTCATTGAAGTGACCTTCAGATGCCTCTGCCAACTTGTTAAAGTTCTGCAAGAACAGATCCAACACCCTTGGACTTTTTTTGTCCACCACAAAGGTTAAAAGTGAGATGTTCTTCACCACCCTCGTGCTTCCCAACCCACGTGGCAAATGAAAATGCCCAGTTCCCATCTTAAAACCAGATTCCAATCCTGCCTGGCAGCTTTGCACTTCAGCAGAATCCTGCTCCATTGCACTAACACACCACCAGATTTATGAGCACTAAAATATGCTTATTAAATGAAAGCCAGTTCAGAGGTTTTATAAATAGTGGGCTTTTTTCCTGAGAAAGCAGACCTGGCAGTCCAACAGCTGCCACAGCAGCAAGGGACAGGACACAAATAGATGAATTTCTGAATTTTATCAAGCAGTTGTGTTGCAAAAACAACCCCAGCAGCATCTGCTCTGAACCCACAGTGCAGGATTGTGCAAAATCAGCCAGCCAGTCACCAATATTCATCTTCAGAAGGGCATAACCCAGGAGATGCTGAGCCCCAGGTTGCTGCTGTGAACCTTGGGCTACTCTGAGCTCACCTGAGCCCTCTTATGCCAGAGACTCAGTTACTCCTCTACTCCTGACAGTCTGCAGTCATGAATCATTGAGCCATTCTCCTGTAAAAGTTTCAGCACATCACAAGGAAGGTGAGAGAAATCACTCTCTTGGGGGCAGAGTTTACAGGTCTGAGCCTCAAACCATCTCATCTCCATTTCTGTTCCCCCTTGCAGGATGAGGACTTGTCTCCAGAGAGTGAAGAGCACTGGTGAGCAGATGATTTCAGCAATAATTACACTTGGCATTTAAATTATAACCCGGAATAATTTCGTTTAGGCCTTCGCTGTCTAGCAGGGGAAAAAACAATATTAATGAACATCACGGAATAATGACAGGCAGACACCAGAGGAGCACTGAACTCCTTTCATTCCTACACTTCATGGAAGACTCGGGAATGGGGGGGGAAGGGAAGCCACAAAACCCCTTAAAAACCAGCAGATTGAAGCACCACTGCCAGGATCTCACAGAAACCAACGTGCAAACTGAGCTGATTTCAAAATAAACACTCATTGTGCCCTGTGTGGGGTAGGAGTGGTGTTCAAGGGCCTGGAATTTGAGCCACAGGACTTAATGACATCAACTTCAGCAAAAATGACTCCACCAGGTGTTTTAACCATCCCATCCTGTGTTGCCCACACAGTGCTGGGATCCACATTCCCTCTAAACCCTTCTACTCCACCGTGTTTAAGCTGAGAGCACTCAGTAGTGTTTAAACAGACATTTTGACCCATCTCCCTTGTCACATCCACATTTAAGAAGCTTTGTTTGGTATTAGTTAACGTTTCAACAAGTCTAAGATGATAATCAACTTAGGAACAGCACTACACCTGTCTAAAAAAAAATATTTTTGCCTTCAATTGCAATGCAAAACAAAAACAGAGCTCAGGATTCCTTATCTGGAAGGTTCTTGCACACATTTTGTTCTTCACACCCAATGAAATAAGGTCTCTACTCTGTTCAGTCTCAATTTGGGCAATTGCCAGCCAGAGGGAGACAATGAATGGGAAGATGGAGCCACATAAAAGCAGAGCCCTGCAGTGACAGACAAACCCCGCAGGAGCACATTAAAAAGCACATTAAAAAGCAAATCACTCCGAGCACGAAGTGGAGCAGCTCCACTGACTTCGGCAGAGCTGCCTCAGCTGGTGGGGAGCAGTGGGGAGCTCTTGTGTTCCCCAGCTGCAGTCCAGGTCATCTGTGCTCTGCTACAAGTGTACTCCTCCAGAAAAAGATAACAGTTTGGCACATAAACCACTGCAGAGACAATAATTTCCAGTTTCCCCCAAAAATTCCTGGCGTCCGTCTCCCCCATCCCATATCCAGGGATGTCACCTACACCTCCAGTGACACACTGGGGAGACCAAGAGCCCAACAATCTCCCAGCTTCATCTGATTTGAGCTGCAGAGATGGTGGGAGGGCCCAGGACCCCCCAGAGCCAAAGCTGGGTGACCATCTCTGATGTTCTTGGGTCATTTCTTGCGTGAACATCGAGGGGCTGAAGGGAAGCAGGAAAGAGAAAGGTCTGTTGGGGGTCTGTGTGTGGTGCCTCGTGTGTGCCTTTCTGCCACAAGGTGTTTGCAGAAGGCAATTAAGCAAAATGTTTATCCAGATGAACATGGCCAAAAAGGGGCTTAAAAAGGGGCACAGGAGAACAGGGTTATTTGTGCAGCCAAGGAGCTCCCGGCACCAGGGGCTCGAGCTTTCAAAATCTTTACTGCTCCTGAAAGAGGGGCCCTTCCCCAAAGGCACATTAAGAGCTGAAAGGCTTATCTACACAAATAGTAAACACACAATTAGTAAACACACGGCCCCTGAGCTGCTTTACTCCGGCCACGGGATTGCGAGGGCTCGCAGAGGGAGGATTCGCAGGTGCTGGATGCTCAGGTAGCACGGACAGCTCCGAGTGCCGAGCGATCCCCGGCAGGGCAGGGGCTGGAGCGTTCCCAGCCCCGACCATTCCACTGCCGCACAAAAACCTGAACTTAAAAGCTTTGGGGACGCGGCCCCGTTTTGCTCCCTCCCAGCTTTGCTAAGTGAGAGATCAGCTCCAGTTCTCTTTGTACCCCAAGGTCTCATTAAAATAAAATTAGAAGCTTCTCTCAGACTACCAAGGTAGCCCAGAGCCTCTGTACACCGTGGTGATTTTTTTTTTCCTTTCCCTTCTTTGTGGCACAAGGGAGAATTCTTTCAACAGTTCGACTGTTCTAATACTAAGTAATTAGATTTCCCCCTCTCTATCTTGCCTAGATCCCCAAAGCTTTCCCTGGCAAAGGCAAGGAAGAGCAGATGTTCAGTTCAGATGAGATTAAAGAGAAATGTTACATATTGGTTTCCCTGTAAAAGAAAAAGGTAGAGATTAAAATCAAAGCGAAAAAAAGATCTCAGATTTGGTAACTGATTCTGCAGTTTAAGAGTCAAAGGAAACTGGCCAGATTTGCCACCAAGTGGAAAATGTGGCAGAACCAGGGAACTTGGCTTCAGAAATTCCCTTGGCCTGAGGAAGTTTGTTCCAGTCTTCTGATTTTATCTTGCCAACCACTCATAAGACTCCAAAACCAAAGTGTGAAATATTGGTTAATTATTGGGTACCCCAGGGCCAGGAAAAGTTAAATATTAGAAGGGAGAAGAACAGTGGCAGAAGAAAGAAAAAAAAAATAATCAAGATGAGTAAAGGAGAAATTGATAAATGAGGCTGGAATAAGAAGTTTATATGTGTACATCTTGGCTGGGTGACAGCTGCAGTGACTCATGTGATAAAACATCACACAGCCAATGGAGTTGTTTGAAGAGGTCTCCAGAGTGTGAAGCAAGGAAGAACGGAATAAAAGCAAGGAATAACAGAATAAAAATGAACCGAGACAATTATGTGGATGTTTCCTTCAGTCATAACACAGCTCAAATTGAGGGTGAAGAGGTGGGTGAGGTGTGTGGGTTGAGACACAAATAAGGATTAAAGCCATTTTCTCAAACTTGTATCCACGTACAGTTTGCAACTCCCAGCCCAGTGATCAGAAACAGATTATCCTGTAACCATTTCCCAGCACAAAGGGTGGAACCCACTGTGGAAAGATGCCATTTTCCCCCATGCTTTCATCAGGGCTGGACTAGTCCTGTCATAACCATGGAAAACAGCACAGCAAACACTCACATGGGCGGAATGAAGGAGCTGCTGGGGTTCTCCATCCTGCTTTTCCAGGTGTCCTGATTCAAGAGCTTTTTTTCTAGCCCAGGGTCTCCAAGTCCTGAGTGTGATCACTGCCCTGCCAGGGTCATGAAGCCACGTCCTACAACCTTCTCTACAGCACCACTGGGGTGGGGAATCTGGGTTTTGAGCACACTGCTGTCATCAGGCTTTTCATTCTTATCTCTGCTAATCCCATTAATCTCTTGCTCTTTAGTCCAGTTAGGCCCTGGTAGTTATCAGTATTTATGCTCTGAAGACTCAGGATGGGGTTGTAACAAGTCCAATTTCTGTTCCCACTTGACTGAAATCTCAGAACTCACAATAAGAGAGGAGAGAATTACTAAATTCACTTTTTTTTTTTGTGAGCATGTGTGGTAAGAACCCGACAGGGGAGGCAGCTCAAGAGAGTCCTCAAAAAGAAGAATTTAGCTCTGGACACTTTAACATGAAGTTACACAAGTGACTTGCTCTCTCTCTCTCCACCACTTTCCTCACCTGGAGAGGAGGGAAAGCATAAAAAGCATTGAGACCATAAGGTGTAAGAAGCACTAGGGCAAAGAATCATCACTGAAAGGCAGCACCTGATCCAGGCCAAGCCTAACAGAGCTGTCATTCCCCTCCCTGGAATTTCAGATTTTAAGACTAAAAGCAGTAACACAAAGCAGGTTTGCATCCAGCAGGCAAAGGCTGACCAAACACAGTGAAAGTGTGAGGAAAGGTGTGCTGGACTTCAAAGAAAGGAGATCTGAGGGGACAGGAACTAAAGCTGAGCACAGGAAATGAACTGGCAGCAGACAGAGGGGGGCCAGGTGATTAAAAATAGCTTTGGCAGGTTTCTGATTTTGTTGGCCATAAATACATTACTGAACTCTCTCAGCACATGAGGAACAACCCCCCTTGATGGATGTGCCAGTGTTTCCTGTTCCCTTGGAGCTGCCCTCAGCTGAAGTTTTCAGAGGGCTCCAGCCTGGTTGTTTCTGTGCTTGCAGTATTTCCTGGGCACAGAGCTCCTATTTTTAGCATCACAGATCCCCTCGTGCCTCTCACCACCAGCTCCACAGTGCCAGGGCTTGGCCTGCCCGAGCTCTACTGAAAACACAGAGGTGTCTTTTCAAGTCTCCCAGTCACTGCTCCAAGGCCACAATCCCTGAAACACGTCTTCATGTAGCCCAGGCATCACAGACAGCATCATAAAACCTGCCTGGGTGCAATTTTCCCGGATTCATACCACCCAAAATGTCATGAAAACTTGGCATGCAAGGCACTGGTACTCAAAGAACACGTCTAAGTGTATCCTTAATAGCACCATGGGAGTCAAAAGGGGGATTGGTACCCTATGATGTGGTCATGGCAATGTCAGACTTGGACAAGCTGCTTCCACAGACAAACCTTTGCACAGTGGTGCATCCACAGGTGCCACAGGAACAGCACACACTTGGTGTGCCTTGAAATGCAGATCCCCCTTTTACAAAAAGTCACCTTTTTTGCCACACCATTGATTTGAACCTGTACTGGTCGGGCTGTGGAAGTTTCCAGAAGCTGCAATCCGAGGTCCCAGTTGGTCCCTTGTAATTGCAGGTACAGAAACAAGTGCTCTGAGGAACTGGAGATGGGATAAGTTTGCTCTGCTCATCTCCCCCACCCCCCAAAACCCCCCTTTCTGGTACTTACAAATACTCTGCCAGCAAATAACTGCAAAGCTGAAAGATCATTCATCATTTGGGTACAAAAAGAATATTAACCCAACAGTGCTCTCTCGTGGGACTCTGCCCTCAGGCAACTGGTAAGTCATTAGCTGGACTCTGCAGCCTCCCCTCAATCACAGCAGTGCACCAGAGCTGATCCTTGATTAATCTTTTATTTCAACACAGATCATCCGTTAACGTTTGAGGTTATTTGTCCTTTCCCCCTGTGGCTGAGTTAATTAAAAGTGTAACAAAGTCTAACTCCAGAGTGAGTTTTGCCTGTGGTATCATCAAATAACCCAATGTATGTGTTATACCCAGTTCCTCCTTCCTGACCCCTCCCCAACAGCAGATTTTCACAAGGGCTGCTTAAAGTAAATACCTTATTCATTAACCAAGAATTAGAATGAAGAAAAACGTGTTTCTACTGCAGTCCCAGGCATGGTTACTGTAAATGACCTAGTTAGAGATGGAAATGGGAGTGAGAAAGCTGCAGAAATCTCACACTCAATCAGCAGGACAGCCCACACCAGCTCCCTGAGCCATGGCTTTGGTTTCCCTGCCCAGCTGCCCTGTCCTACCCAAGGCAAAGATCTCTCCAGTTGGAGCAGTTTTGGGTTCTGAGCCACCTGCTGAGTTTAGGGTTAGAAAAACAACACTAAAATTAAGATGTATCTTAATTCCTTGTGTTTGCTCTACTCCACATTAACTAGGAAACCAAGGCTGTCAGATCAGGCAAACTGTTCCTTTTTGGATGGGTTCCCTCCTTGCCTTAGGGGGCAGGAGGGCAGAAAGGTTCTCCAGCTGGAGGGTCTGTGCCCTTTCTCCTGCCTCGTGTGTCACATTGATGAGTGTCACACCACAGGCACACACGGCAGCTTGTTCTTCTGCATCAGCTTCTCCTGGGAGACAGAAGGGCTGGAGATGGTCATAACTACCTCCAAACAGCACCTCCAATCCCTCTCCTTCCAAAATAGGGCCCAGGCAGCACTATATGAGCTTTTTGTTTCACAGGGGAGAGGTGGTGGAAAAAAATGCAGGGCACCAGTTCTGAGTTTGGGGGTCTGTTGTAGAAGAGCCCAGCACACCCCAAAACCAGAACACAGCAGGGTCATTCCATCACTGCTGCCCTGTCTGTGAACAGGGCAAGATGTTCTACAGCCAGATCTGAGACTTCCACCTCCACCCCCAAACCTTCCCTTGTCATCAGCAGACACGGAGCCCAAAGTGTGACATTTTCCATCCCTTACAATTGTCACTCCAATCTGGTTTAGACAGCCAAGTATCATCAGCTTTATGAAAGCTCAATTCCTTCGTGTCCCTCCTGCCAAACATCCAAGGGAGGAGGGGAGGGTGGAAAAAGGATGCAGAAAGACGTGGGCATGTGTGAGAAGTGCTGGAAATAGCCCAGGGCTGATAACAGAAATAAAACTGTGCATCAACAGGAACTGGCTGGGCTGGGGAACAGCAGGGCTGAAAGGCACAACACCTCTTCTTGGGTTGCAGACAGAGGACACTGCCCAGGACACCACCCCCACTGTGACACCCTGGAGGGGTGGGATGGCACAGTTTGATCACAGAGCACTTCAGTGGCTCAAGGACACCCCACAGAAGGAAGGAGGGAAACCTTCACAAACCCACAGCACTGCTGGGCAAGGCTGGTGAGAGCCAGACTAACAGAATAATTCTCTGAAAGGGAACAACATCAGCAGGCACTCCACGGGCAGCAGGACCCCCGTGTTGGTTCACACCAAGCTTCCAAGCCAAACCCCCTAACCAGGCATGGGAATGGCATGAAAAGCAGTCTCAAAGTATTCCAAGCTAAGGAAAAAGGTCCAGGATATGTGAGGTCTTGTAGAGTCACTGGTTCAGCTACAAGTAAGAGGAGGGACTGACTGAAACAGGCAAATTTAAGAAGTTTGGAGGAGAACAGGAGGCAGGAAAAAGAAGTGCAATGATAACTATAAATGAAGACATTCATCTGGTTCCCATCACAGCTACAGAGCATTTCTCTTTGCTCTGTTCATTTATCTGTTCATTTATCATCACCACATCCTGCAGGGCGGTGCTGGCAACCCCCCTGCCAGGGGCTGAGGGCCAGCACAGCTCACATTCATTCAGTTTAGACCCTGAGATACCACCAAAATCAACACCAGCACAATCACAAGGTGCCTGACCTTAAACGACCCTCTTCCTGCCACTCCAGACCTCTACAGTGGAGCAGGGACACAACTCAAGTGGCCCAGGGTAGCTCTCTAATCAGTCATTGCATCTTTAAATAGAAGCTTAAAATATAGGTCTCATTGGTCATGCACCACCCAGGAGCAGCAGGCTCAGTCCTGCCCTTCCTGAACAGGCAGAGTGCAGACAAACCCAGGGCTTTTGGGATCAAGGACGTCATTGGTTTCGAACAAACAGTTTAAATAGTTACAAACAAACACTTGCTGATTGAAACACGTGAAGTGCAGTGAAATTCCCCACCCAGTGACAGCACACCTGACCCACTTCAGCTTGGGCATTGTTTGACTCTCTCCTCGAAGGAAATAATTTGTCTCTGGGACTACAGGACTAAACCAAAATGTCTTTTACTTCCCCCTGCACCTGCAGCCCCAATAAAGACTTCCCAGAGCATGGAAGCACAGGAGAGTTACTGATTTGCATCTCATTAGCACAGATGCTCGTTGCACTGTGCAGCTCTGCCCTGAAACCCAGAGCAGATCACTTAAAAACTTGCTCCCACAGCCCCTCACGTTCCATACCTGGGCACAGACATGAGGCTCATGGGGCAAGTGAGCACCAAAATGCAGCATCAGGGCAATATATGCACAGGCCACGAGCTGGTGTGGCTGCAGGACATGTGACAGTGGCTCCAAGTGGGGTGACACCTTGTTCTGCAGCACAGGAGCAATGGATATCCATATCCATTTATTAAGCTTGGTGCAGTAAAAGGGGATGCCAAGCACAGGCATGCCAGACAAAAGCATGTTGCAAAAAAAATAGTGCTATAATCAGCATTTTACTTTTTGGATTAAAAAAAAAAAAACCACAAAACCAAACTTGACACAAAAGCTCTGAAAACATGACTGTGTTCCCTAGGTCAGGGTGGTTATGCTTTCTCCTTCTTCTTCTCCTACACTGCATTTTACTACTGATGCTTCATATTACTGCTCATCCTCAAGCCAATTAAACTTCTTTAACCAAGAGCCCAGAACTCCAGCACCTCAGCCTTTATGGCATAAATCAGATTTGGTCTGAGAGAAAAAGCCTCAGAAATACCTTTGCAAAAAAAATAAAATTATAAAAAAACCTCAATGGAGTGTGAATATGTTAAGCAAGACTTTTATAAGTCACTCATGTTATTAAAGAGCAACAAAAGGTTTAGTTCTGTGTGAAGCAGAACAAGTTCAAACTCACTGCTTAAATTCCCCTCTGATATCAGCACATGACAGCCCAGCTACAACCACAGTGTTCACAGGCAACTCAACTCTGAGTTCTTTGTCTTTTATAAAGGGACCATTTATGGAAAGTTTAGAAAATACACAAATAAATTATTCCCTGTTAGCACTCGCACTTGACTTGTTTCATTGTCTTCCTGAGGGTGACAGTCTCCTGCAAGACAGGCTTTTTTGAAGACCTGAAGCAATTAGAACCATGAATGTTCTGCCCATGGACAGCAGGCACAGCCTTTCCAAAGCATCTCCTCACTCTGGAAACCACTTGTTAGTTATACGGTACTGATCAGAGGTCCAAATACACTCCTGCTGCTCAGCTAAATGAGCAGAATGCTCTTTTCTCTGTGAAATTAAAGTGAGTGAAGGCACTGGAAGGCAGCAGTGACTCCTGGTGTTTGCAGGGTGTGCAGGGCTGTGATGCAAAGCCCATATATTGCAAGGAATCTCAATATTTTTCATCTCCTCGAGGTTCTCGTCCCCTCTGCTGCCACATCCACACATTTTTATGTCAGTCCTCCTGTTTCCTCTCTGCCTGATGATTTCCAACACCCTTTCTCCCCAGACTTCACTCACACCCACTGTCCTGCTGGGACACAGGCTGGGGCCATGGACAGATCCAATTCACTGCTGTTGCTCCAAGAAAACCCCATTAATGACTAACAGGGGGATTTTTCCTTTTTCCTTAATGAGGGAAAACATGTCAAAAATGGAGAAACTCAGCCTGCATGGATTATTCCAAGGTGAACATGGAATGTTAACTGCAGCAAATTCCATTCTAACAGACACCCCAGCCACACCTGAGGGGTGATTTTTGCACACATCATCCAAGGAACATCCCTGGCCCTATTTATGCTCCTTCCCAACATTCTTTTGTCTAAGAGTCTTTGATCTCTGATTTCCCAGCGAGAAAATGATTAATTGGCAGATGAATTTTAATGATCAACATCTCCATTCACAAAAGAAAACTGATGCTATGAAGTGTTGAGATCCTGTTCTCTTCAGGAAAGGCCAAAAAATGGAATTATTCACTCTGCTGCTTCAGTGCTTAGGGAAGAAAGAGGCAACAGGAGCTTCAAGGCTTAAACTTTTGGTTTTCCAAGACCAATCTCCAGCCTTGTTATTAATATTCACTAAATATAGGCTGTAAAGGGAAAGAAACAATAACTATTCAGAGGTCACCTTATCCAGATAAAGCAAGATGCAAATCATGGTCATTCTTTAATACATGAGAACTCTGTAACAAGTCTCTTGTTTAACATTTACTCAGTTGTTTTTATATGGGAAAGGTCAGAGGAAGATGATGGTAACAGCACCTGATATCTCCATATTGACCTTAAATTCCTTTTTCCCTGTTTGCTTCAGCATGTTTTCGTCAAATATGCACGGAGGCACAATGGATTGTACATAAAATAATACAAAACTTTGTTATTAGGTGAAGGAAAGACAAGCACATCAGCCCTGGTCACCAATCCCACTGTTCTTGCATTCCATTTAAATGCCTGCAATTCCTACCAGCAACGGGACACTGAGCTGTGGAAAAGACTGAAGAAAAACCAGAGGGAATGTTTCCTAGACCTCAAGTCTTGCTTTCACCTGTTTTTTTCCCTTCAGTTTGACATTTGCAGCTGAATTTCAGTGGCTTAGGAAGTCTGCAGTCTCTGTGTTCACTCTCTACATTCACGACACAGGGCTAATATTTTAGAGATGTTTTTGTCAAACATCCAGAGAATCAGAACCAGCTAAACCCCCAGATTAGCAGTGTCATCTTTTATTTAAGGCCTAATGCTGCTTCTGAGGAGGATCACTCTTAATAAGATTAGGTGGGTACAAATTTTGAGCCGAGTGTGCTCACAGAATAATCAGTGAGTGGCCAAAATCCTTGTCTAGCTCAGCCCACACTCCAGCCAAGGATTTTTGGCAAGTGGTGCCTCCTGTCAAACATATATATGTATGAATTATATAAGATATTCAGGAGCCTAAAGTTCATTCTAAAAGCACACAGACAGCCAGCTATAAAAAGTGTGGTCCCACGGATACTGATTTGTTGCAATAGCTGCTCTGACAACTCAGATGGGAAGCCTGGACTAACCTGCTGGGTTCCACAGCCTCATAACTCACATTTAGGGTGCTATTTCCAAGGCAATCACTTAAATGGGAAAGCTGGGAATACTTGTTGACTGAGATAAAAGAGGGAGGGGAAAAAAATAGAGAAAACCCCCGCATAATTAAGAGATATGAGAGCAGAGCAAAAGGCTGGTTTTTAAAATTGAGGTTACAGCTGCACAAGTGTTTTGCCATATCCAGGAGGTCCACAAAAAAATACTGTGTTATTAAGTATACATTGGTTTGAACACAGAGAGAGGACACATGGTTTTGTGTGGAGTATTTTAATACTCCAAGACACTGAAATCTCGTGGAATGAAGCAAGTGAAAAGTAACAGAATTTCTTATCCCTCCCAAAATAAACGGGTATTTCCCATCACAGCCTTTCCAGCAGTCCATGTTAATAGCTTTACTATCCACTTGCAGCAACTTCAATGCCCCCAACGAGCTGATAAAACAACGCAAGCCACCTCCGGAGCGGACAGCGCGTACTTTTAATTCCATGCTGGGAGAGCAGCACGGTCAGGGATGTGCCCCGGGTTCCCACCCAGCACCAAATCCCGGCTCCGGCAGCGCTGCTGCCGCATCCCGGGAGGATCGGGAATGGAAGAACGCTCTTACCTGGCTCTGCTGGCGGGGACACTCATTCACCAGGCAGCGCTGCCAGCAGCATTCCCGGCCGTGGGGAGCGGGGATCCCGTGCCGGAGGGGCGGGATGCGGGGATGGAGGGAGGCGGGGAGCGCTGAGCGCGGGGTGATGGGAGGGGGGGACCCGGCACGGAGCGGCCCCGAAACCCTCGTGCCGCGGCTCATCTCCCTGCCAGCAGCTCCCACCGCCCCCCCGGGAGCTCTGCGCCTCCTTAACCCCCTCCTGCCCGCGGGCATGGGAGCGGGAGCTCCCTTTTCCTCAAAGAATCATCTCTGCTCTTCCCAACCCATCCCTTCGGAGCTGGAGGAACACGTCTCCCAACACCAAGTGGGATTTGGCGGGGTGGTCTGAAAGGGATTTTAAAGCAGTGGCAAGAGGCTGCCAAACCAACAAAACCCACAAAGAAACCAGAGCTGCAGATGTGGAGGGTACAACCAAAACCCATCACAGCAGGACAAGGGTCTGCTGTGGGAAGGGAGTGTCTGACTGACCGGATCCCACAGGGCTGGAGGTGGAAAGGTGGTCTGAAGATTGATACTTTATTTACTCCCATATAGCCCAGTTTTGTGCTGGGACACAGCCTGGGGCCAAGGACAGATGAAATTTGCTGTTGTTGCCCCCAGAAAATAGTGCTGATGGCTAACAAGGGGATTCCCCCTTTCCCTCAGCATGGACCATTTTAATAATGGGAGAACTCCACCAGTCATTTCAGCCTTCATGGATTAAATACCCCAATATACCTGGTATATAGAGTATACTGGACATACTTTCAGGCTTTAGAGAGGGTCAGAGGTTTGGATAATCTATTCCCACCATCTGCAGCAAGAACACAGTTCTTTGGGAGTTGAAGGATTTGTTTGTTCCCAGAATCAATGAGGTTAAGGCAATGCCTGACAAACACAACGTGCAGAAGGCAGACACTGAACCAGAGTAGGTTACTGGGGAATCAGGTTTGTTCCAGCATTAAACCACTTGGAGCAGAACGTTACCACTCCTCTCTGCAACAAGCTCAGAGCTTTGATGTGATCCTCTCTTCCTCATCCTGATTACTTGGCTTTTGTACATTCTCTTAATTCAGTGACCACAGACCAAATGATCCTTCCTTGAAAGCATGCCCAAGGGATTTGGACACCAAGTTCTCATTGACTGTAACCAAGTCCAAATCCATCGTGTAGCCTGAAGCTCAGATGTCTGAGCCTCCTTTTTACCACAGCACCTGAATTCCAGCCCTGACAGAAACACCAGAGCCCATCCTGTGGCTGACAGCTCTCAGGGAACTTGCACAATGCCTGTCAGAGAAAGCTGGGGGACTGGTTTTTTAGGAGGCTGACACGCCCCACACTGAAAGAACAAATTAAAATAAAAAAAGAGCTTATTTCCTCAAAGACAGTTACTCACACAAAGGGACTAAGGTCAGAATATATAAAGCTTTGCTTCAAGCACACGGTGTGGACAGAAAACCTTCCCAAAACGAACCCCAGCCACCTCCAACATCCTTCCCCTCCCAAGACAGTCTAATTCAGGGCTTCCTCTCTCCTGTTTGCTCTCAAAGCAAACCTCAGCCTTCCCACCAGCCAGACATTGGCAAACTCCAGTGTTTGCTCTTTAATACCTGTGAGGGCACCTGGCTGGGTGCAACCACATTTTGCAAGGATGTGAACAGATTGGAGCCAAAGAGCAAGAAGTCCTCTAGAAAACAACCTTATCCAGCACAGAGGAGCATTTCAGCAGCCAGACAAAGCTGCAGGAAGGTGCAATTCATGCCAAGATGCACCACTGCTGTCACTACCACGGGGGTGTAGCAGCCTTTACACACAAGGCAACAGTTAAAAAGCAACACAGACTCATCCCAACAACCTTCAAGGAGCTGCTGTTAAGCAAGAAAATTTGCTCAATGAACTTTTTTTTCCTGTAAAATTGTCTTCTTTTGGAAGCACAGCCAGCATTTAAGCCCATCACGACACAAAGTACTGGGAGGGCCCAGAATAAGGCCCCATCCCTTGATCTTTTATTAAGGAATTTTTTTTTTTTTTACCTACACTCATTAAATACAAGCAAGGACAAAAACAGAGCCACAGCTCTTCAACTGACTGGGTGTATAAAGCACTTTTCACTGTGGGCAAGATGAGCACTGGTCTGGCTGCAAGAGGCCATCCAGACACTGCAAACTTCACATTCTAATCAGAGCCTTGGGTTAGTCCACCCAGACCTGGAGAAAAAAAATTCTGTGCTTAGAAGCCAAAATTTATCTTGGCTTATCTTATTCAAACACAGCCTGTTTGTTATGTTAAGGTTATCTCTGTCTCTCTTGTCTGAGTGCTCCTCTATAAAAAGCAAAGCTGACCCCTCTCCTTCATGCATGGCCTGATAGCTCAGGAAAACATCCTGGAGGAGAGCTTCAAATATTCTGAGGATGGCAGAGTTTCCTGGGGATTCCCACAGGAGCAGAGGTGGTGACTTTGAAGGGTAAAACCCCACCAAAGAACACACTCCCTGTGCTCACAGTCATTACACAGCTGGACATCAGGTTTCCACCTGCCTGTTTTCAGATCTAAGTCTGGGAAGAAGAAAAATCTGGGCCCCTACAGCCACCTCTATACCAATTTTGCCTCCCACGGGCTCTAATCTCCCTCCTGCAAGCACAGGGAGTCAGCACAAAGCTCAGCCAGTGTCTCCAAGGAAGGAATTTGACCTCAAAGACTTATGTGGATGTTGATAAGCTGCAAAAGCAGCTTTACAAACAAGAAAAAAAAAAATCAACCCCAAACATTTAACTTAGCCCACCTAGACAAGGGATTAAGTCTGGCTGCAACAACAGTTTCCTGCTTATTCCCTCCAAATATCAAGTTTTCTGCTCAGACTCAATTCAAGAGGAAAACTAGTTTTTTTTTGTCAAGCATTTGTTTTCTGACAAAATAAAAATCAATTAAATGCTGCCTTATTTCTACACGAGCACAGCATTTTTATTCTCTGAGCAGGCACAGACTTAGCACTTACATAGCTTGCAAAATGTTACAGCAGTGGCCCTTCAAGGCAGAAGCAAAACATCATTTAAAGGAAGAAAAGAAAGATTGGCAGAGATGGGATCAGAGTTTAGGACCAAACCCCCACTCCTGCTAAAGAACTCTTTGAATTATCCCATTGCTTTGCTTTTCAGACATCATTAGTCCAGGAGAACACGTTAGTTTGGGTCCTGAACCAAGCAGAGGAAGCAGCTGGAAGCTCAGCACTGCAAGTACAACTCCTAAATCATTCCCAGCTCCAATTGGCTCCATCCAGTTGGGAACTGCTGTGATTAGCCTTCACTTTTTCAGCTGCCAATTAGGGAGAAAAGCCAAAAAAAAAAAATACCTCATTCTTCATTTGCAAGCCCTTAGGGGAGACCTGGAGCAAAGTGAAACTTGGCCCTTTCATTCCAACAGAAAATGGAGCAGTGGAATTTATGTCCCCTCCCACCACCCATAAATTTGAATGTAAGAATTGGAGCAGGGAGAAAGGAAAGCAACTACTTAGAGACAGGAAATTCAGGAAGAAATGGAGCAGCTTCTGGTGTTGCATAAGGTAGTTGGAACATGGGACCCACATGATTTAAGGGGTGACCAAACATCTCCTCAGTCCCCTTGGGCACTGGGCAGGATTGTTCCCCGCTGGAGAAGGATAAAATATGTAATTCAGTGTTCAGGAGAGTCTGGTTGTGTCATTTCACATTAAAGAGGGATTTACCTTCCCTCTTGGGAATCAGTAGTACTGCTCTTAGAAAATGTATCCACAAAAAGCTTATTGTTTGCCCATATTACAGAAGTTTAAACTGCTGGAACACCTGTACTAGAAAAAATAGTGGTCTGCTGATCACAAGGTTAATTTACAATCTGTCAGCTAATAATTACGATACAAACATAAAAGAAGTTCCTCAGGAAATGAGGATTTTTTTTTTTGAGACACTGTGCTTCTATTAAAGAAGCAGGTCCTAGGCTTTGTTCCAATTTCCTTCTGTATTCTTTACCATATAACCAATAGTTTCAAATAAAGGCATCAAGTAGATCAGAAGATAAAAGCCATCTCAGTACCTGTGAGTGCTCAAGCAGAGAAATTAAAGCACGTGTAGACTGTGGAAAGCTTGAACATACAAATATTGTTACTCTGTCAACCATTTCCATGAAGAATTCTTAGTTTAGATGCCTTTCTTACAGAAGAAATAAACATTCCTCGATTACAGAGGTCAGGACAGATTTGGAGAATATTTCTAACAGATATATAGTGTCTCCTATTCAGTACCATTGGGAGAAATACACTGAATTTCTTCAGTAAAACCATTGCATCCCACTCAACTCATATTTACTTCAGACTACCCACTTAAAATAAGAAAAAAGGCACAGATGAGTAATTGGATGCGAAAAAGGCACAGTCTGAAAAGCCCTGGTGCTCTGACAACAGGGCTGGGCAAAACAGACTCGGCAGCAAGGAATGTGATAGCTTTGAGCTTTTCTTTTCTCAGGAAACAAATCTATTATCTCAGCCTCGCACGCTGAAGAATTATTCTATCTGTCTTTGGCAGAATTCTAAACTCAACTGCAGGTCAGTGAAACTTCTCAAGTATCGGTTCCCTTCCCGATCCACAGCACTTCGACAAGGAGGATAAACAAAGATATTAAAGGCAATCAAGCCCTTGAGAGGTTGTCTGACACGGCCCTTTTTGAAGCGATAAGATGCCTAAATTACCCGCTTCCAACCTCCGATACCTCTCATGGGCAGCGAAGGACCTGAAATCCCATTTTCACGTTTCAAATAGACGCTCAAATGCTCTGCCGGTTCAGGTGTGGCTGCGACAGTCTCAGCTCGCTGGGGTTATCAAGCCAAATACCTTTCCTCCACATGCCTCTGAAAAGCTTTTTTTCCCCCCCTCTTTGCATTAACGCTGAGGGTTTTAAGTGAATTACCTCATACACCGCTGAGGAAGCTTTTCACTCTCTCCCATTTCCTGAGAAACTGGGCTGTGCCAGACTCGGAGATGAAGCACATTGTATAATCTGGCCAGAGCCTTCCAACACCTACAGCAATAAAAAGACTCGCAGCTAACACACCTCAGGAAAAAAAAAAAAAAGGCCCAGTCTCCCCCCGAGGATTTCGCTGCCTGGATCTATGCAGGTGGATGACAAAAGCCTCTTCTCTAACAACACCACCACAATACCACCTTCAAACACACGGCAGAATTTGGCAGGTTCAGAGCTGAAGCTCCGGCCCTTCGACTTGGAATTTTACTTTTTTTTTTGTAAGAAGCAGAAATTTCTACCAAGTTCTGCACAAATAAAAGCCTCGTGCAAGTCCAAGGTTTTGGATATAAACTTGGTGCAGAAATTCAGAGCAAAAAGTTTATTCTACTTATGTGTGCATTGAGGAGGGCATATAAATACCAGCTCGGGGCAGAGTTGTGCCCTCTTGGGATGGAATCCAAGTCTTTTGCCAGAGTAATGGCCACAATTAGGGACTTTTGTTTTAAATTCCAGCGCCCAGACACGGAGGAGAGTCACGACATCTCCCCTGTGCTCCTTCCCCTCCCACCCCTGTAGTCATTGCCATGGAGGCCAAAAAAAAAAGAGCATAAAGTGGATAGATTAGAGACAGACAGGCAGCAGTAAACAATAAATACCAGAGATATAAAAGTTCACGGGCAAAACTGTGGCCTCGAGGCTTCTTTCAAGGACAGGGTGTTTAATAATAAATGGGAGATTAATACAGCTCTCCATCAGCAGGGGAGGCCTTGGGGGGGGGGAAGGACAGGGACTGAGCCTGGTTTATTAGAGTCATTTAGCATATTCCCAGTGTTTGCTCCACACAAACAAACACATCGGCCAAATTTAGCTCTCGGAGCGCTTTTCACAAACAAAACAGTCGTCGGGAAGAGCTTCACAGCAGCGAAGAGAACAAAGCGAGCGGAGGATCGCCGGGATATCGAGGGCACCGTTCCTGCTAAAACACTAAAAGGGCTCCTCTCCGAAAGGAGCTAATGAGGAGCTTCCAGTGCGAGAGCAGAAATCGCGCCGAGCATATGGGGAGAGCATCTGCCTTCGGAGCTGCGACTTTCCTAGACTTTCTGGGATGGAAGGAACATTCCATAAACGTTCCCCAGCCCGACCTTGGGAGCACGGGCTGTCTCTGGTTTGCACGGAGGTGCCAAACCCCGAACCCCCCCACTGAAAAACTCTTTATTCCCGAAATTCCAAGAGTTTAGGAATAAACTCTTGGGGGTTTAATAAATTAGCACAGGCAGCGAGGACTGCCAGGTGGCTGGAACTTCTGCAGAACCACTCTGAAATTTGGGAGGTTTTGTGTCTATGCAAAGCAAGGCAGTTTCTGAGCCCTGCACAAAACACAGTGAAGTTGAAAAATGCAGCAATAAAGTCACAGCTGCTCCTATCTCTTCAATCAAGTCACTGAAACAGCTGAAAAATATTATAATCAACTCTTGTGGCTTCTGCCAGGGGGTTATTGACTCATGTCTGCTCTGCCCCACATAAATATTCACAAATCCAACTTAATTTTTGGTTTTTTGCACCTTAAAATAGTTAGGGACCAAAGGGCTCTTCGGATTTGCTAAATTTGGCATCTATTTTTCTTGCCCAAATCATCAACCAAGAACCCCAAGTAAGGTATTACAACAGAGATTGACAGCCACCAGAAGATTCATTACTCGAGCACCAGGAAGATTTGGGGATTTGCAGTTTTATAAGAGCAGTTCATCACTTTCTTGTCCCTCTAGTATATGGTTTCAGTAAAAAAAAAAAAAATTAATCATGCAAATATGAACAGAGCATGTCATAAAGGGGGAAAAAAAAAAAGCTTCAAAATCAATCCATTCTTCCTTCCTGAAAACCTGTTTGAGTCCCACACCCCAAGTGCTGGCCTTTAGCAACCCTGCAGCTGTGAAATAAGTACAAGTTCCAGAGATTACACAAAGAAACCCGTTATTTAATGCTGTTAATAACATAATAATATTTAATGCATTAATAACCACGAGCTGAGGGAAGGAGGAGAAGAACCTTGTAGCAAATTAATACAGATCAAAAACCTGGAGTGAAATATTTGGCTCCAAGGCTGTAACGTTTCTAACCAGAACATTTCAACTCACTTCTACAGCAGCAGCTCGAGGGGTTCAATCAGCAACTGGGAAGCTCCCAGAATCTTGGGGGGGGGGGAAAAGAAGTCCACCTGAAATGTGACACCAGGATTGAGACAAAAACTCTATTTTTACACTACTAGTCAAGACTAAGCTTAATCATAAAGCAAGTCCTTTCTTCCAGTCTCTCCCCCCCAAGCAGAGACTTGTGGCCAAATACATCCCCAACCTGAGGCAAAGGGATCAACAGGTGAGTCAAACACTCAATTAATTCTCATTTTTTTAAGGTTCTACCTCTTGCCAAAAACCTACAGGTTGTGCTTCACCTCAACCCTGCTTTTTTGGGCAGGAGAAAGCCAGTCACCACCACCAAATGCTATTTACAGCAGCACAGACAGGTGGGAGGTCACTGTGACACCACACAAGTGAGAATTGTAGCAATAAGAACTTATTTACTGGTCAGAACAAATAAAACCGGGCACCTGAACTCAGGCTCCCTCAGCCCCTAAAGCAAGGGTCCTAAAAACCTCCTTCTTCCCCTTATTTATTGTTTTAAGCACTGCAGCCCCAGCCAGCCCTCCAACACCCCACAGGCTGGGGGCTTTCACTCCTCAGGTGCCATTGCACACACAGGGTGGGAATAGTAAATGAGAATAGTAAATGAGAATAGTAAATGAGAATAGTAAATGAGAATAGTAAATGAGAATAGTAAATGAGAATAGTAAATGAGAATAGTAAATGAGAATAGTAAATGAGAATAGTAAATGAGAATAGTAAATGAGAATAGTAAATGAGAATAGTAAATGAGAATAGTAAATGAGAATAGTAAATGAGAATAGTAAATGAGAATAGTAAATGAGAATAAGAATAATAAATAACAATAGTAAATAAGAATAATAAATAAGACTAATAAATAAGAATCTGTTTATAAGGTAGTGCAGCCTATAACTACCCCTAAAAGTGGAGGTGACTCCAGCCATGGGGAGGCTCCTCTTTCCCCCCCACACCTGAGGGTCACCTCACACAGGCAGAACCTTCCAGAGCACAGCCCACCTGCCCCAGCCCTCCCATCTTTATCCTATAAAAAGTTACCTGGGGGGCTCTGCCACACAGATCTTCCTTCCACACCCACTGGTCCCACCCCAGCCCTCGTTACCTGCCCAGGGGAGCCCCCCCAGCCCATCCCAGTGCCCCCTGGGAGGGCAGAGCAAGGGAGACCTTCAGAACCACCCCCCTTCCAGCCTTTTGTCCCCCCCACAGCCAAGTTTTCCCTCGGGCAGTGCCAGGACATCCCACAGAGGCAAGGGGAGCATCCCTGCCACCCTCTGCTCAGTGCCAGGCTGGGCACCTGCTACCCTTGTTTGCCTTCTTCCAGAAAAACCCTCCTGAGGAGCATTTTGGGGGGAGATTTCCTTGACTGCAAGCCCTGGAGCCTCTGCTCAGTCACTCTGATGGTCCTTTTCAGCAGCTGAGTCCCTTTTGTTTGGTTTCATTGTTTGTTTTCCCGTGCAGACGTTTACCAAACAAAATCTTCCTGCGATTTTGGTCGTTTTATTTATTTTTTTTTTAACCTTTGCTGCCACGTTGCATCCCCAGATACTAAAATTGAGGTGCTGCCCCGGGTATAAGTGAGGAATTAGGCTGGTTTACACCATTTTCCCTCCTATCCTGCCCTTCCCAAAGCCCTCAGAGTTCCTGCAGAGGAGACTGGAAGCCTTGCAAGATTAGCAAACACGGGTATTCCTACAAGACCTTGTTCCTTATTAAAGTCAGAGCTGCTGGTGCCACGGGAAAGGGTCCAGAGAGGAATCTTTTTTAGATGTAAGTGGAGTGATTTTTCTTTGTGCCACCTGGGGAGCCCTGACAGAGCCAGAAACAGAGTCCAGCTGAATTCCTGATACCTTCTTTGAACTGCCTGATCATGTTGCTTTCAACTTTTCACTTCTTGCAATTCATTTGAGACCTGTGTCCAGCCAGGGAATAAATTAGGACTAATAGCCCACTGTTCCTTTTTCTTCCCCTATGGAAAACACCAAGGGAAAAAGCATCTGCTTAAAAAAAAAAACCAAAAAACCCCAGTTCCTTCTCTGTTACTTCCTCCCATTGATGCAGAGAGAATTAAGAATAAACCAAAAGGCAGAAGGCTGGACAAATAGAGGTGATTTTAGTCATGGAAACCAAACCCTCACCAAGCACCTGCCAGTTATCAAGGGATAATTAATTATCAAGGCTGCAGGCAATGAGTTTCTCATGTCTTGTGTGCAAGTGAACTCAGGCAGAACAACCTGCAGCACTGATGCATTTTATCCCAGCAAGAAACTCTCCTGTCATACCTCTCCTGTCACCCCATGTTGTTGTGGTGACAGCAAGAGCTTTCTAATTTTACCAGGAGACTCCAACCAGCAGTGAAATTCAGCCTGTTTCCATTAGGGAAAGGCAATTCCTTGTTTCACAGCCAGATGCAGATTCAGGATGCTGCTACCTGAAGCAACCACCAGTCCCACTGGTGTTTCTCAGTAGCACCAGTTAAGTGTAGACAAGCTAAAATACAGGCTGACATCTTCCTTTCTGACCCTTATTCCTTCTGGCTTGGTTTTTCCTTTTACACACATGTGAGAGCTGCTTTGGTAGAAAACGAGGAAAAAAAAAAAATCACCATTCTTAGACTTAACTTTTCAATTTCTTAATTGGAAAAAAAAAAGAAAAGAGTTGGAGGCACGCCAGCCTTAGTTATGGGAAGCCAAAAAGGTCCATTTCTTACCACAAACAGTGCAGTGGAACAGCAAATTTGCTTCTTCCAGGGGGAAAGATTAGATTATTTCAGTACCAGTCAGAGAAAAGCTGATGTGACATTTGAGAGGTCTACTAATCCACAGTACAAGAGACAAGCCCTTACATGCAGGAATTGAGAGAGGGAAACCACTTGCCTGTCTGAACACAAAAGCTGGGGAAGTCTGGCAGACACTTCCCTCCAGTTGCTCCAGGATCTGAATTTTCAATTTTGAGTTTTCAGCTTTCCAAGAGAAGACAGTTACATGTAAATCCTTTATTTCATTACCTAGATCCAGATTACCCGAGCACCTCTGATCCGAGGCTGAGGTTATTTATTCATTGTTCACCACACATAAAGTATTAATATTCCACAGCTTCCTGGGCTAACATGTTTTAGTCTGTTGAACAGCAAAGTAAAATATTCATGGCAATCATTCTGTGAGGATCTATCAGAAACAGCCAAGGGGAAGGGAAAAAAAGGTGTGGTGGCATTTGCCAATATTCCCCTTCAGCGTGAGAAATTCACTCCTCAAAAATAAAACCCCCAAAACCACGGAGGCAATGCTAACTTTTTATTTACCCCCCATTCCTACTGTGGTTTTAGGCTCCACTAAGGTTACTTGTATGTATTTTGGGTCACAGTGATCTATTACCAAGGCCATTTTCTGAGGTGAAATGCTCCAAAGGACGCAAGTGTGGGCTGTCTGTAGAGACAGAGAGTAAGGACAGAGTCAAGAGAGAGAGCAAATAATAGATGTAAGATTATAATGGAGATAAAGAGTAAAGATAGAGATAGATAATAATAATAAATATAATATTATAATAAAGAGAGAGTAAATAATAAATACGGTATTATAATAAAGAGAGTAAATAATAAATATGGTATTATAAGAAAGAGAATAAATAATAAATACAGTATTATAATAGAGAGTAAATAATAAATATATTATAATAAAGATAGAAAGTAAATAATAAATACAGTATTATAATAGAGAGTAAATAATAAATATAATAAAGATAGAAAGTAAATAATAAATACAATATTATAATAGAGAGCAAATAATAAATATAATAAAGATAGAAAGTAAATAATAAATATAATAAAGATAGAAAGTAAATAATAAATATAGTATTATAATAAAGAGAGAGTAAATAATAAATACAATATTATAATAGAGAGTAAATAATAAATATATTATAATAAAGATAGAAAGTAAATAATAAATATTATAATAAAGATAGAAAGTAAATAATAAATATTATAATAAAGATAGAAAGTAAATAATAAATATTATAATAAAGATAGAAAGTAAATAATAAATATTATAATAAAGATAGAAAGTAAATAATAAATATTATAATAAAGATAGAAAGTAAATAATAAATATTATAATAAAGATAGAAAGTAAATAATAAATATTATAATAAAGATAGAGATAGAGAGTAAATGATAAATATAATATTATAATAAAGATAGGGAGTAAAGATTCCTTGCTGTGATTTACTTCTTAGCCCATCCTTCCTTCAGGGTTTGTACTTTGTGAGATGCAGAACAGCTTCTTGGCTGACAAGAGCTTCTCAGACAGCAATAAGCATAAAAATGTGTCTCCTAGAATCAAAAAGCAGTTGTGTTCAGCCAAAATGTAGAAGGAAAACCAGGAGGAGATTGGGAGCCTTGGGGGGGTCCCCACTTGTGGCAGCCAGGCCAGCAGCACATCCCTGGCTGGGACTGCTGAAGGTTGTGGCAGCAGCAGCTCTGCCAGGCTGGAACAATCAGAATTATTTCCAGCACTACAGCAGATTATGGACCATCACATGAAGAATTCATGTCAAACCGGGTTTTTTGGTTGGTTTGGTTTTTTTTTTTTCCCCCATAGCTACAGGGCTTGCATCAAATACAGAAAGATGAGTTCTTTTTGCTGGTATTAGCCAGGCTCGTGTTCCTGCTGCAGCCTCTCCCTGCTGGGCTTCATTACACAGGCACATCCAGTGCCTTCCCAGGGGCTGAGCTTCCCAGTTTATCTAAGATGCATTTCCCCAGGGTGAGTGGGGGGAAAAGAGCTCCTGTCACATCTGTGGAGTGAGAACCTGCATTGCCTTGGCAATTTTCTCTCACAGGCTTCAGCCTCCTTGAGTAAATCCATGCCTGATCCAGGTTGGTTTGTGCTGGAAAAGGCACGAGCTTTGCTGCATGAGCCACAAAACTGGGAGGCAAGACAGGCTTTGCCTAGAAAAGGATGTTGGAGGGAACAGCTGATCTTTGCATATCAAGATGTTGACATTAAAGCTGAACCTGAGCCAGAGATCCCCACCAGGACACAGACTTGCCACCCATTTTGTGTTATTTCCCAGGGGAACACAAGGAATTCCCACCCTGAACTGCCAGGTGTCACATCACCCTGCATCCAGAAGCTACCACTGTTATTAAACTTCAAAAGATGCTTCCACAAAGTATTCTGGGGTTGCATTTGGGTGACAAGGTCGGTACAAATCCAAGTTTATCATCGCCTACAAATCCCTCCTGTGTTTTCAGACCATCTGGCTGTGGTTCTGTCTTTGCTCAAACCTCACCCCACATCAGAGGGGTACCCCAATTCCTCTCAGCTGAGCTCAAGCCTCTGGTTTCCCAGCCTAAGGAATGGTTCCTCACATGTCCTTGGGTGTTTTTAACACACTAACCTAACAAAACACTGAATTTCAGAGCAAGCCTTTGACTTCCTCATTTCCATCAAGAACATCCAAGGTCTTCCACATTCAATCAACATATTCCAAGTGCAGCTTGAATTGTTCACCACTTGAAAGGCAGACTGAGTGCTACTGAGAGCACTGATTCCTGTAAATCATCTGCTCTCTAGGGATGCCAGCAGGACACTGCTGACAACTGGGAAGTCACATTTCAGGCCTGAACACCAGAAGGTAGAAGGCAGCAAAGGCAGTAATAAAGAACAGAGGCAGCAGAGCACTTAACTCAAGGGCACAAAGCTATAAATACAAGCTCACCCCATCCTGCAGGCACGCACACATCCCTCCAGGGAAAATCTGCTTCACTTCTTAACTCACACTACCTAAAGCACCTTCCTAAAGATTACAGAACGTGCTGAGCTGGGAGGGATCCACAAGGATCACTGATTCCAGCTCCTGGCCCTGCACAGACACCCCAACAACCCCACCCTGTCCCTGAGACCATTGTCTGAACCCTCCTGGAGCTCTGGCAGCCTTGGGGCTGTGCCCACTGCCCTGGGGAGCCTGGGCAGTGCCCAACCAGCCTCTGGGGGAAGAACCTTTCCCTGAGATCCAACCTGACCCTGCCCTGACACAGCTCCAGCCATTCCCTGGGGGCTGTCCCTGCTCACAGTGGATTGGAGCTGCCCCTCATGACAAGCTGCAGACCCCGAGGAGTCTCCCCTCAGTCTCCTCTTGTGGCCCCTCCAGACCCTTCACCATCTTCATGTCCCTCCTTTGGACACTCTAATAATTTTTCCTCTTTCTCATATTGTGGCACCCAAAACCGTCCTCCCCCATCCCCCCCAGACTGCTCTCCCAGCCTCACCCTTCACAAGTTTGGGCTTTATTTAACAAAAGTTCCATCTTTTTGTGCCACAGTTCATCCCTGCAGGAGAAGAGACCCCAGCACCAGCAGCACATCCTCATCACTAAGGGGTATTCCAGCACCCTGAGGTTTTTAAGCAGGCTGACCACCCTTCCCACAGGTCCTTCGGGAAAAACTAAAAGCTCTAAATGGGAAGCATAATTTTACTCCCTTTTTAAAGGAGCAGAAAAACTTTCCCTTTTCAGACAGAAAGCGCTGCCCTCGAAAAGAGGAACTCCAGCATTTTTATTTTTTTTTTGCTGAGCTCTCTGCTCTTTCAGCCTGGAGAAGCTGCTCAGATGTCAACCACAAAACTCCAGTGAGCAGGATGTGGCAGGGCCTACCCTCTGTGCAGCGTGCCAGCAGTGCTGGAGTTATTTTTAAGCTTTCTGTAATTGATTTAATTTGCATGCAGCAAAGACTCCGATAGGGCAGCAACTATGTTTTGCTCAGTGTTTATACAGCACCTGGCAAAACAGACTCCTTGTCCATGTTTAAGGCTCTTAAATGCTAAATAACAGGAATAGATTAATGTACCTTACTGTTGAACTATCTCTGGGCTGGGGGATTAATACAGAACCTCAGGAGAGTTGGAAGTCGGGTGTTCCAAGGTCTTCTGAGTGACAAGTGTCAACCAGACACCATTTTCCAAGGCCTTTCTTGAGGTCAAGTGGTAAATTGTGGTTCTGGTGCCCTTCAAACAGGTCTGTGTTGGTTTTTTAGTGATACAAAGCCTTTTTCTGACTCTCAGTGTCAGAACCTGACATTCTGACACTTAGGACGGTGAGGAAAGTAGATTTACTCAGTGTTTCTTAGAAAACCCCTGCCAGTGTTCCTTTAACAGCATCCCACTCTTCCCTGAACACCCTGCACCACCAGGGCACTCTCCACCACATCCCTCCTTTTACACATCCCTGCTCCAAGTTCTCCACTGTGTTTGTCACATGGGAGAACCCACAGTCCTCACCCACCCTCTCACACCTTATTATGTAGCCTAGAGCACAGACTTGAATCCTTCTCATGTTCAGCAACTCCCAGGACGTGTTTGCATTCATTTGCTGGCACAAAGTGCCTTTCCACTGGAAAATGTCCTTTCCCCACCAGCAACACACACATCCCGACCAGCCCTCCATCACCAGTGCCTGATAAGCACCTTCCAGCTCAAATTTGCCTTCCTCTAATGCCAAAGAGCAGCCTTCCCAGCCAGTCTTACCCCAAAAACCAAAGGACTGCATGAAATCTCATTAAATGCCCAAGTCCTGGCTCCTCATTTTGCCTTCAGGGGGTTTTGTTTGCAGCCAGGAACAGATCAAAGCACATTTGCAGGTATTTGCAGAGCATTGCTGGGACGTTGCTGTGACATCTGGGAGCAGCTGAAGGAGCCATCTGTTTTCTATACCATCTGTTTCCCCATATTCCTGTTTTCCCCCCCCTCCCAGAAGTGCACATGGAGGAAATTCCCATTCCAGGGGCACACACCCCCCCGGGTTTGCAGGGCACACGCCCCAGTAATTTGCTTCAGAGAGCAAACCCTGACATTTGGCACCAAAATAACACTTGTTCCCTGGAGCATTTATCATTCAATGAAGGGCACATTTTAAATATACATCTCTCCTAAGCAGCTGTGGAAAGCAGCCACAAACACTGCAGAACTAAGAGCAACCAGGCAATATTTCCTTTTAATGAAACAGCCAAGCTGACAAGTTAAATACCTTTGAAATAAAGCCAAAAAGAACTTCATTCAGAAGCACCAACAAGCATCAGGACCTCAACTCTTTCACACCACAAACGCTTCTCGTTGTCCACCAAAGTAAAGCAGAAGAAATCCAGCATAAATAAACCCTGCTCAGACTTTACAGGGTTCATTTCAAACTCTTTATTCAATGGTTAACTTAGGCTAGTCTTGCTCAACTTCCTTTGCCAGATAAAAATCGTGACCTAGAAAAAAAAATTTTTGCTGTGGAAAGCAGCAGTGTTGGTAATTGAAGTGCAAGGAGAGGAAAGATAAAAGCACTGGGGAAAGGCTTTAAGTTTCTGTGGAGGCCTGGGGAGAAACATATTTAAGCTTTAATGTGGTATGACATGAGCAGACTTAATAAACCGCTGTTAGATCATGATCCAGCTTCTTCCTGTATCCTCTTCCCTAAATTCCTAGAGCAGGGATGAAGCACCAGGCTCTGGTCAAAACAGCTCCAGTTTTCTCAAGGTTTTAAGTGCAGTGGGTTTAACCAGGGCAATTCCTTTTATCTCTGCTTGCCCTGGTGTAGCAATTTCTTTATCTTCTGGATCAGCTCATGCAAAGAAATAAGTTTCAACTCTTGCTCTTTCCTCCTTGCCCCCCTAAACCCCTGCCTGGCATCTCTTCCTGGGCTTTTTGTGCGTGTTCAGCAGATGCAGCAGCTGCTGGGAATGGAAAGGCTCAGCACGGGCTCCATCTGCTGGGACACGGGACAAACCTCGGGATCTGCTGGCACTTCATCCCAAAACGGGGATGAAGAGCTCAGGAGAAGGTTTGGGAGCCTCTGGCAGTCACGGCATCGATGCAAGATGTGCTTTGTGCCCACAGAGCTGCAAATCCAGGAGGCAGACACCCGGATAAGGCAACAACTAGGTGGCCTGTGCTTATTCAGGCTCTGCTGAAACTCATTTTTCATCTTTTTTTCCTATTGGATTGATTTGTGCTTCCCAGAGCATCCATGAGAGCTGAGAACAATCCCCTGCTCCAAACCAGAGCAAACCCCTCCCAGGCAGCGAGTTCCTCTGATTTGTGACCTCGAGCCTTCACACCCCTTTAGCACTTGTAATTTCAGTGCTAAATGAATTTTCCAAGGAACCCAAGCTCCTTGCCAGGCTGAGCTTATCCTGTACATCAGGATGATCACAGCTAACATGGAAAAGGCTGCTGGCAGCTTCCCTGGGGAATGCTGGTTGTGAAACGGAAGCAGGAGGGATGTCTGTGCTCTGCAGGCATCCCACGAGCTCCCTTCACATGCACTTGTTCCTCCTGACAGGCAAAGCTGGGATTTCAATGGCAGCAGGAACTAATAAGCAGGCTTTTCTATTTTTTTTTCCTCCCACCCTTCTACATTTAAGGGGATTCTCTGTGAGATTCTACAAGCATATAGTTAAAAACGCGGTGTTTTAGCATCCATTTTTCCCTGCAGAACCAGGTTGTGCTGCAGTGAAATGAAGAAAAAAAGAAACCAACAACACAGGATCCTAAAGAAAATATCAATAATTGGGATGTGCACAGAGTTTTTCAGGCCACAAACTCTTTTGCTTATCTTTTACAAGGAGAACATCAGTGGCACAAAGACACTTCCTGTTAATGCTGACATTTTGCAGGAGAACCACATAGACCCAGCTTCCAAAAAGCTGTATAAATATATCCCCACACCCAGCACACAAGAGGCTCATCCCTGGTGAGGCACTGGTGGATTCCCAACAAACCAAAGATAAGGAATAGAGGTGGAAAGATGAAGTATTGCCCATATTACCACCACTGTGTTGAGGTTTATCAGTGCTGAGGGGCTTTGGGTAGATGGTGAGTTACTCAGTGACTGAAAATGTGCCAGATATTTTCACTAGGATGAAGAAAGATACATTAATCCTTTGCACAAATTGATATTTTATCATTTTTGTTCTTTTAGGACTGGAGGACAGCACAGAAAAAAAATCAAATTATCTCCTTTTTCAAAGGCATCCCCTCACTCCTGGTAAGTGGAAGGGTTACAAGACAGACCCAGATATTAGAAATACCAACAAGCTGCTTCTCCACACCTCCTCTGTCTCAGAGGGATGTGGGATTTAACTACACTGATTCCTGGAGTTAAAAAGCCCTTTGCAATCTTCAGTCAAGACACAGGGTTCAGGAAGTGCACGTTATTAACATTTCCAGCTAACAAGCTGCTGTTGTCACTGTATTTCTTTGATATGTATTTGACAGGGCTGTCCAGAAACTGCTTTTTAAACTGCAATTTAAACTCTGCCAAACAGACCTGCTCTTAGTACAGCAGCAAGGAGTTGGAACCGATCTAATAATCAGAGAGCAATTAAGAGTAAAAAGTGATTGTTAACAAGAACACTGTTGCAAGGTAAGGCTGTATAATGGTAATTAAACGTGTTCTGCTCCTTGTTTTCAGCCTCATCTGGCCCCACTGTCCTTCCTCCCCTCCGAGCCCACGAGGTGGCACCGTTACTAAAAGAATGAGTTTAGGAATTAATTATTTCATAACCCATTAACCAACGGTCAAATACAACCCCCGAGCTCCTGCTGAAGTTGGAGAGTGCATTTTCGTGGCTTTTAAATGCCCTTTTTTCCCCCCCTTAAACCAACAGAGAAAGAAATAAGAAGTCAGATCATCTTTTCTGCCTTTGTAGAGCACCTACTGCCAAGACAGAGTTCAGAGAGGCTCTTCAATGCTTCTGTAAATCAAATAACATCCATCCACCCCCTCTGAGGGACAGGATGAGACACAGAGCCTTACTTCTGGAGATATATATATATTTATATATTTTTTTTAACAACAGCTACTGGCTGGACTGCAGTTTTAATAAACCTGTGTCTCTATGCCCCAGAGCTCTCATCCTGTTGTGCATCTCCTCCCCAGCCCTCATTTTCTTAACAATGACATCAAACAGAAGCACCATCACTTTCATTGGGTTTGACATATGCCTCAATATTTAATGACTTCAAGAGACCACTGCCTTCCATCTTCATGGCCCTTGTTAGAAGTCTGAGGTTTTTTTTCCCCTCCCTATTTCACCTCCAAATGATAAATATGCTCCGATTTTCTGTTAAAATGCCCTGGCCAGCAATTGCTGAGAAATGTTGCATTTCCATTTAGCTCAGGGAGACACGTATTTCTCCTTAGCAAAATAACCATAAGAGCATTTTTCCCCCCCTCTCTCAGAGCAGCAGTTTAACAATGTCAGTACCCACAACCCATAACACTGCAGATATCTGATGTAAGTAAAATTATACCCAGCACAAACCACTAAAAAAGGAACAAAGTTAGAAGCCTGAGTTCTCCATGGAGGATATAGAATAAAGTAGCACATCTAATTATGGTGGAAAATTCACTCCCATTCACTTCCTGAACAGTCCAACCACCTTTGGATCAACCACATCTTCAAAACCCTCAGGTGCTACAAAGCTGAGACCAAATTTGGTTAAAATCAGTCCTTGTCTTCACCTCTGAGCACAAAGAACAAGTGACACCTATTTAGGTGACTCCTTCATCAATACTACACATACTCAGGGTGTAACCCTAATTAACAAAGATAAGTGGAAATAATAAATTGCCTTGCTTTGTTTCAGCTCCAGTGGACATTCAGAGCCAGGCTGAACAATTCCCAGTGTTTTCCTACTCAACAATCGTGAGCTTCTGCTGCTAAAGATCATTCTGCCCTTCTCTGAGCCCACTGTAATCAATGTGACAGAGGAGAATCCGAAACAAGGTGACATTTTCTACTTCACTGTGCAAAACACAAAGTGGGAGTAGGTTGCATTCCCAAACTACCAGCAATCACAAGCACCTTAACAAGTGAAGGGAAAAGTGGACAGAGAAATCCCACGCACTGTCTGTGGGGTGTGTGCACATGCACGGAGGGCAGGAGCCCTCTGGAATCTCTGGAAGGTGGTGGATGTGCCTTCCTGCCAGAGGAATTACCAAAACAGGCCCCAAATTGACTCATTTCCCCCCATATATATCAAGTTTCTATTCTTCAAACACTAAAATCACAGAGCACGTGAAAGGCTTCCCTCATCTCATGCCCTGAAAAACAAGGCAGGCTGGGAACGCCCTCATTCCCATTTCTCATCCCCATCATTTTCCAGTTAGGGAGTAGAAAAGAGTCCCCTGTTCCAAATGTGGGCTTATCCCTTCTCCCAGGAATTCCCTGTCCTTTCTTACCCACCACCTGGATGTACACTCAGAGCAAAAGTGAGTTAATGCCAGGACACACGAACTGGAATTCTGCTCTCCTGCCAAACTGAGGGCAGTAAAACAAAGTGGGAGAAGACCTTCCCCTCTGGACTAAGTTAGAGGATTAACTGGTAAAAACTGGGAATTCTAATTTATACAAGGAACAGAACCAAACAATGTTCTCAGGTGATTCTGGGCAGCATGAAATCTATGCCACATTAATGGGGGGCTTTCACTGCAATGCTCAAATTCATGGTCTGTTTGTTCTGCAAGAATTCTGGAAGGTAAAGCAATTCCACCACTTTTACCTTTCACTAGGACAACCCAGCTCCTTTAAAAACAAAGGCAGAGGTGTTTGGTTCCAGCAACACATCCCGATTTTTCTTGCAGTGTTCCTCCCTCTGACCCTGCAACTTATAAAAATTTACATCCACTAACCAAGATTCCAACCCTGAGCTGCAGCAAACAGCAATGTTGACAGGCATTTGCCCAGTTAGAGGCACTAATCCTAACAGAGCACGACCTATGAATTATTCATTGCGCAGCATTTTTCTTTCCTTTTTGCAGTTAGACACTGAAAAACCCCCAGTTTCTTCTCAGATGATCTGTAACAATCTGCATATCTGGCTGAAACATTTTTTTCCTTTTAACAGGCTTTTAGTCATGCTCGGTGGAGTGTGGAACTTCTTTATTCAGACACCAAGGGACACTTCCCAACAAGTCCACGCAGCCAGAAGGCTCAGGGAGCACCGTGGAACCCAATTCCTGAGGTGAACACACAGCCTTTAAGTTCTTGTGGCAACTCTGACATCACACTTTTGAGCAGCAGATGAGGAATTTGAGTTAATCCCCTGCCTTCCCCCTCTGTTACACAACTGCTTCAGCCCTTCAGACATCCAGTCATCCCACTGGAGCGGGGTCAGGGCAGATCTGCTGCCAAATTATTCTGATCAACTGAGGGCTGCAGAGCTGTCAGTCTGGAGCTTTAAATGAACATCCACCTTCAAGACAGAGCATCAGGCAACAGGACAAGAAACAACTCACTTGACCTTGAGAGAGAGAGAGAGGACTATTTTTTAGCCTCTGATCCTCCAAGATGAGGAATATTTACTGCTCCAGCCCTGCATCCTCCATCTCAACACTTCAGCTCCAGCAAAGCCTTCACTTAAAAGTAACTCAGTAAAATACACAACAGGGAAAGGACCTGCACGAGCAGAGGGGATACCATGACATTCATTGTTGTTTGCACAGGAAAAAGTTGCCTCAGCACAGGACCACATTTCCCAGCAGATGTTAACAAGCACAGCAGCTTTTCTGCCACTTTTCTCTGCCCACCCAGCCCAGCAGAGGAGCTGTGGGTGGAACTCAGAGTAACACTCCTGCTCCAGCTCTCCCTCCCTTCTGAAACTCAGAGGATTAATAACTCCAGTTATGCAGGCAAGTGATCAAAATCCACCTGCTAAAGAGGAGGTGGTGGTGCAGGAAAAGTTAATCACAGAAATACCGAGGTTGGAAAAGACCTCTGGGATCATCAAGTCCAAACTTTGGCCAAACACCACCTTGTCAGGTCGAGCAGAGCAATGAGTGCCATGTCCAGTCATTACTGCCACATCCAGTCTGAGTCAGAACTGCCAACTAACTACATGGAATAGTAAAAGTGGTGCCAAAACCAAAAGGAAATATCCTTTATTCTCTGAAAGGCCAAGTTCACTTCCATTTAAACCCCCTGCTCGTGTCAGGCAAAGGCCAGAACACAGCCTGGTCCATCTGTCAGCAAAACCAGAAATCCATAGTAATATTAATGATATAGTAATATTAGTGACTAAGTGTCCCCCTTTTCCCAGAAAATGAACTTTTTAAGTGAATTATCTCCCTGTTTTTCTTCTTGCTATGAAGAAGGGATACAGCATCAGAGAAAAGCTACATCTGCACACTGTCCAATGCCAGAACTTGCTTCCCCTGGGTGACAGACCACCCAGCATCCCCTGGCAGAGACAGCAGGGCACAAGTTCCTACAATTTATCTTCCCAAGGGCTTTTTTTTTTCCTTGTCTCCCAGACATGTTATTTTGTCTTCAGCTCCAAACAGACACACAGTGTACTTAGCAAAGATATTTACATTTTGAAAGCATTTCCATTAACTGGCTTTACTTCCCCCCCCCCACTTGCTTTTTGAAGGTCACTCATAAATTATTCAGAGCCACATACTGAAGGAACATGCAAAGCTCAACTTTTTACATACTCTGGAGTTAAAGGACCAATTTCCATCAATAGAGAATCACAGATGTGGCAACCTGTGGGCTGTTACATCCAGCGTGTAAATCTATTTAAGCACAGCAGTGATGCAGCACCAAGCACAAAAACACACAAGGTGCTTCAAGGAGTTCAGTAATGCAGAGAATACTTAATCCTGGAACACAAGCAGAGGTTGATAACCCATCTGATCTCTATATAGATATATAGAGCCATAACTAAGCACACAGTGACTCATTTCAAAGCCCAGAACTGTTTATTCTTTCTGAAGTTCCACAAGAGCCCTGGCATGGGGTTCCAGATAAAACATTGAGCCATCTACTTGTGTGAAACAGCACCAAGTCAGGAATAGACTAGTTTGGGTTTATCTTCTTCTCCTCATTTCCCTTGATTGAGTAAAAATAGTTTATTTTTTGCAGTCAAACATATAGTTCCTAAGGTACAGATTAATCCCCTAAATAAAACTGGTTATTAAGCAGTTTCCTCCAAGTAATCAATACACAGGAGCTCTCCTACCTCTGCAGCCAGACAGACTCTACATTGGATGTCTGGCTAAATTATATACCTAAATTATATCTAAATTACCTCTTAAGCCAAAGGTTTAATGTTTGGATTGACTCTGTTCCTCGAGGAAAGCACTGGTGGGAGTGGCAGAGGGAAGAGCTCTCCCTCCCAGGGGGAATTCCCACCCTCCTCCACAGTGGCTGTGTGAAAGCTGCCCTTGAGCCTGACCTGCTTTGAGCACCAGTTCAAACAGAGGTTCCCCCAGCACTGGGTGTCTCCCATTCACAATCCAAACCAAGCTTCAAACCCTTCAAATCACAGCAGCCTGGGAGGATGAATCCCCCCCCAGTAACTGGTTAAAATGTGTCATCCTCATCACACGCCTCAAGTCCTAAAAGGCTTCATCTCATCCAAGTCATACTTTGCAGGGCTGATTAATTCCACGAAATCTATTGCCATGACAAAAGACACAAGTGTTGCCCAAGACAGCTCTGTCATGTATCTGTGAGGAGCAGGAAATGAGTCACCTAAATTCGGGATCTACTTTCCTGCAGCATCTGTTCCTCATCTGGTGGCAGAGGGCTGGAGAGCATGATACTGAGCATCAGCTTACACCCAGGGTACACACCTTGGAACCCAACAGACACAAGAAGGTGCAGCTGGTAACCCAGGAGGGGTTAGCCAAAGGACCTGACTGCTGAGCAGTTCTCTCCACGTGCACTTTAAATGACAAGAGAAGGAAAATCCTGCTCCCAGTCCAGTGTTTCTGGCAAAGGCACAGTGTTCTGAGTGACTGCACCAGCCACAGAACCTCTGCAGCTGCCTGGCAGTGTATAAATGAGATTTCTCCCCTATGCTGAACCATTTCCATTTCTAACTTTGACCTCCCTGTCCTTTCCCCTCCCCTCCACCTTTTAAAAATATTTTGTATTTTAAGTCCGCCGCGGAAAAAAAAAATTCGCAGTTTGGAGCTTTTCCAGGTTGGAGCCTTCAAGTCCCTGTCAGCAGAAGCCTCTGAGTTAAAAGAAAGAAATCTGCAAAAATCTGACACCTGCCACTTTCCATTGAGCTTTGGGTGGAAAATGTCCCTGGCCTCTTCCATTTTTAATGTCAGGCTCAGCCTGGCGGAAGAGATTACCTCCAGGTAAAGTCATTCAGAACAGGAGCTGAGTGCCAGGCCCCTCCTCATCCCCTGCTCCACGAGTGCCACCACAGCCCTGGGTGCTCAGCATCACTTCTGCAGTGATAACCCTCCCACGGTGTGTTTGGGAGCCCAAAGATATCCTGATGGGATTCCCCTCTGCAATTCCCTCACAGGGACCACCAGCTCCTTTCAGAGCTTATTTCGGACATGTGGGCACCTCCAGCTCCACAGGTATTTAACAGCCCCCCAAATTAGTCATCAAGGGGGGAATCTCAGCTGGGAAAAGCCAGTTTTTTTCCAAAACCTATAGGATTATACATTTTAGCTCCTCCCAGCCTAGGATGGCTGGGTATATATATATATATGTATGCAGTATCCTGCACATATACCAAGGGAACAGCCTCCTCCTCTGCCATAAATCAGCACTTCTGTGCTGCAAACAGGAAAGAAACAATAATATAAATAGTTATGAGAGTTTGCTTGGGCCAGAAAATTGTTTGGTATGTTCCACATTTGTATGGAGGCTTTAGGTTTAAATACATTTGGATTAGAAGTGAATCCCATTGAAACACTTGGATTCCCTCCCCAGTTCCCTCTCAGAGATTAAGATCTCCAACCTAGCAGAGGAGGCACTGCCTGGAAAACCTTCCAGACCAGAATTCCCCTCCAGAAGGGGACCTCAGGATCAACAAGGTGGGACCACCAACCTACAGTTCTTCTTACAAGAAAAGCAAACAATTCCAAATTAAAATAAAGCTGCCTCATAGGTGATGCATTTCTGACCAGGACTCAAGCCTGTAGGCTGCCTAAATCCTAACAGACAATGAGCAGATCACCTGAACAGGGAAATCTGGAAGGGGAAAGGAATTCCTGAAGGAAAATTAGTAACAGAAGAGCTGAAAAATGGTTTCCCTCTATGTGGAAAAGTTGTGATGTGATGAGAGCAAGATTTCACTAGATAGGGTTCATATCTTAATTAATACCACACTAATTACTTTGAAAAACAAAATCTTTAACCTTCTGAAAAAACAGGATTTAAGTTCTGCCATGGTGACCATCCCTGACAGTGCATGGAGAATCCACCAGCTGGCTCTGCTTCCTTCCCTACGTACACTTTTTGGGGAACCTGCATCCCTCACATCCCTCCAGGAGCTCTCCAGCCCGGGGTCAGGGCATTCAGGCACAGAGGTGCCCATGGACAGGGTTTAGGGAAGGTTTCCACAGCTGCTCATCCCCCTCCCAGCTTAATGGATTCCTTTAGCTCAACACAAAGTACCTTTTTCTTTTTTTTTAATCAAGTCCTCAGAAATTTGCTTCGAGTGCCATTTTGAGCTGAATATTATAACTTGAATGTTCCAAAATAGAAGGAAATAAAAGCAAAAGGGATGTCATTTCCCCCTCACTGATGTCATGAGATACTGATGCTCTTTATTTATTGATGGAGTGCTCTCACTCCAGTCTAGCAATCTCAACATCTTCATGAATATTTCTATGCACAGGGGAAGGAGATCCTTCTGCTTCTGTCCTTACTGCTGGGACCAGGAAAATTGGTTTTCCTTAGACATGCTGGGCTGCTCTAACTTGGCTATCAAGAAACAGGAACAAACTCATCTTGTCCGTGTGCTCTCCTAAAACTAAAACTTGTAACGAACAGAAATCCAGTTTCAAACAGCCAGGAATCCCTTGGAGAAAGATTATTCATTTAATAACATGATTAATTCACAGCATGGTGGCAAGGCTTGTCCAAATCCTCAAACCCATCTCCCAGGAATGGTCACAGGAGGTGGAAGGAAGCAGAAGAGCAGAACAGTAACTCTTGAGGGAGATTTTATCAGACCCACATGAACAAGAAAAGATGGAATAAAATCCCTTCAAAACATGATGGAGAGTCCAACACACCAGTCTATACAGAATATTCCAACAGGGACCAGGCTAGAATTTCATCCAGTCACCTCCTGAAACAAATGCAGAGCTGGAAGGGGAACTTTTAAGAACATTTACCCACATTAGAATCACAGGTTCCCATGTCCCTCGAGTGCACTCAGGATTTCCCTCCACTTCTCAAGTGTCCTTTGGGTTTAAGTGGCTTTGACTGGTGCCACTGGGACTGCCAGAAAAGCTTTAGGAACTGAGCAGGAAGCCTTTCCAAGGGTTTTTTTATCCATCCAAAGTCAGTGTCACAGCCCCAGTGACCACTCTGGCGCTTTAATAGGAGCTGAAAGAGCAGGTCTTGGAACCTTCACTCCTTGCACTTCACATTAAATTAGTTATATACATTAAATGATTATCTTAGATGGCATTATTTAAACATAACCTCAGAGGACACTTGCCTGGAGCAAAGCTGCAGCAGAGGAGCTGAGCCATTGTGTAGCTCATCTATAAATGAGTGTACAACAACATGTTTGCTCGTGTAGGTGTGGCCAGGCAAGTCCAGAAGCTCCAACAATTTTTGGAACATATGGACACACAGGGAACAAACCCAAACCCGTTAAAACCACACTGAGAAATCAGTATTTTATAACGATACAGCACTTTTTGAACAGGCAGTCAGCACGTGGCTGCCTTCCTTAAAAATCAACACTGTCGGCTTCACCCAAAAATCTCAGGGATTTCATGAAATCCTAAGAGAAGGAGAAAGTAAATCCTAGCTTGCAATAATTAAATTTGGCAGTTCCATACAGCATCAAGCAGCAAGAGAGGAGTAATGCTACATATGGCATTAAGGTGCCAGAGAGAAGACCAGAAGTGAAGACAGGAGGGATGTGGAAATCCTACAGTGACCATTTCCACCTGGAAATGAGCTCCTGGATCCTCCTCTCCCCTTTTCTAAGGCTGAATAAATGAGAAGGACAAGAGAACCAGTGTGGCAGCAACTTCACTGAACGTCCATTAAACAGTCAGGAACATATTTATAACAAAACACATAAATTCCTTTCCCTTGATTTATTTTTTTCCAAGGGAATTCTTTTTGAAATCAGCATTTCTTATAAAAAAAATTAAAAATCTCTCCTAATATTGAGGGGTTTTGCTAACCCAGGTGTGCTACATTCTGGTAACCAAAGCAAATAATTTGCTTTTCTATGGGCAGCTGGCAAAACTTTGTCACACAAAGTGCATCCTGTGATGGGAGTGGGCAGGAATAGAAACTCCAGTCTGGTTGTTTATTAGGAGAGAGTTTAGAAGTCCTTGGACAGCAGTTACCTGAAAGCAACTCAGAGGCACATCATGGTTTGCTATTCTAGAGCACATCGTTATGAGTTTGTGCACAAGCAACACTAATATTTACATTTAAAGTACCAAAATATTTGTTTAAGCAGGAGCAGAATAGAAAACTGAAACACGATGTTTACCTTTCACATAGAACATTTCATTTCAAAAGGCTTTTGGGGTAAAAAAGAAAACCTCCTTAAGTTTTTCTGCAGGTCAGACTTTACTAAACTTTGAGGTTTTTTTTTTTAAGAAATAAGTTTCTATAGAGACAGTGCTCAGGATGAGCCTTTTTACCTCTGCTGCACTTGAGGGCACAGATATTTCAATATAAAAATGAGCTGTGAGAGGTTTTAAAGTAGATTTTATACTCATAGTTGCTGTGTTAACAATGACTGTGCTGTGTAAAAGGAATAGAGAAGAAAAACTGAGGAAGAAAAAGTGCTGAGTTTCACAAAACAGGTCAGTGACAGGGCCAGCAGCAAGGCTTGAGGGCATCTCCAACTCCCACATGCCAAGTTACTAAGCCACTCCTAAATTATTAAGCCATTCCTAACTCAGAGGAACAACTACACGCTGGGAAAAGTAATTTTAAAAGTTCAATTTACATTTGACATTAAGATATTCAATTAATTCAATACTGAGCTATATTTAATAATTTACATTCAGCATTATTCCTGCATTAAGAGCTTCAAAAGCCTCAAAGCTTCTCTAAAATAAATCCACACCAAGACAAGAAGCACCACCAGAGCTAAACTATTGATGTTCAGAGGTAACAGACACTTAAAATAAAAACCCCCACAAACCCCCAAGCCTTCCCAAGCTCAGGTTTAGGCACAGTAATTCTTAAGCAAACTCACTCAATCCTCCTCCAGCATATCTCTGTATTTTCCTGTATTTCACTTGTGATAAAATTAACTTCATGTGCTCAAACCCTTCATAAAAGTGCATAAAAACCGTACTTGTTTTCAAATAAAGTTATTCTGAAGCATTAAAAACCCCAAGGTTCTTGCTTACCTTACAGTAAAAGCAGCAAACAGTCATTTCCCCAGCCATAATTTTCACATAAATACTTCTTTCTTTACTTAAGTTCTTCACAGCCAATTTATTCAGCTTTTCCTGCCACATTTTCAATCGCTATTGTTAAAATCACATTATCATTAAAAAGATAAAATTAAAAAAAAAAATTAAAACCTTTAAAACTACAAGCCATTAGTTTTTTTTCTGCTGTTTTCTACCACGACTTTGCCACCTAAAAAACCAGCCCTGCTTCTGCCCTGCTTTTTAAGTTGTGTTCTGACCCTCCCTCTTTAATCCCAGGTACTGCCCACCTGTGTCCCCGTGATTTCTCTTATTCTCCCCACCTGGGAGACACAGGAAAGCTTGATTTGCCAATTTTCCAATCTCACAGCTGGGAAATCAAAGCCCGGAGTTTCATTGGCAGGTTTTTCTGAGGGAACAGGATAAAACTCAGCATTGGGGGCCCCTTGGGTCCTGATTTTGTGTTTTTCCTGTTAGTAGAGCCCTGGATTCTGAAGGTAAAGGGACATTACTGTTTGGTTATAATGTCTTTGTGCATTTTTTACAATTGTTAGTGATTTTTTTTTTTCCTCAGGCATTTTTGTATTAGAGCTGAGGTTGAAAACAAAGCCCTTGTATTGTAAAAATATTTAAACTTTTTTATAGTAATGGAAACTAAACCTTATAGGTTTTGACCTGGTTTGCCTTCTGGTATAAAATCAATAATATATTGTAAGTAGCTTGGGCTCAGTTCTTTGTTTTTGTAGCATCAGCATAAAGTTGGTGGATTAAAAATTCTGTTGCTGTGTATGAAGAACTGTTTATATTTAACGTCCTGAGTTGAGTTACAGGTTCACATATTAAATAAAGCTATAGAAAAAGGCAGCAGCAAGGGTGTTTTCCCATAAAACAAATAAAAACTGGAGTAAAGAGCTGCGTGGACTGAAGTTTTAAGGAGCTTTTTAGTTGTTGGTTTCCCCCTCAAATACATTTACTGACACTACAAGTGCTGAGCCTCTCTGAAGTGAGATTTTTTTAGTGATACTAAATGACTAATAGTGCTTTTGTGATCAATTATTGAAGCCTCCTGGAGAAATGAGAGCTCCTTAAACAACAACTGCTTTACCAGGCAGTGTCTGGGTCCCAATACAGAACAAAGCAGCCTTTCCTCCAGTGGCTTATGGTGAAAAGAAATCCATGGGAAGGGTTTGATTTTCTAATTTGATTTTTTTGTTGAGAGACTGGTTTATTTGTGTTGTTTGTTTTTCCCCTTGTATTTTTGCGCCTCTCTCTCTCAGTTATAAATCCAAAAACAGAACAGCAAGTGGTTTTGCTCGAGAGATTCCTAATTCAAAGTGTTCCTTGAGCCCTCCTGAGGAATGAACTGTGGTTTTTTTCTACTTATTATATCAATAATCTGCTTAAATCACTTAAACTGTGTGAGATAAGTTTATGTAGGGAGTCCTGGAGAACAGGATTGATAAAGAGCCAGCACAAGGCTGTGTTTCTGCTGGGTCATAACAATTCTGGAACAAAAGAGAGCTTCTGGATGTGTTTTGGGTGGTGGGGAGTGGGTTTGCAGCACTGGGGGGAAGCTCCAACTCCAGGGGGAAGAGAGAGGTGAAAGGAATAACCTGATACATGAAAAAAACCCAGTAGAAAGTAGTTAAAGGGTCCCTCTGTGTGCTTCTACTAGTTGAGGTACAAGAACAAGCCACTGGGTGCTGGGCACTGTCGGGTTTATTAAGATTTAATGTTTAAAAGAGTGTGCTTTCTGGAAGGATTTATCATCCAAATGTCTGATAGTGGGACAGCACCAGGGAAGACACCCCAAAAGTGGTTGCTCTGTGGCCCGTGAGGGTCTCTGCAGATGTTTGAATACAGGAGTTGTAGTTTGAACCTGCTCCAGACTTAAAACTTGGGGTCTGCCAGGACCAGTGCAGGAACTCTGAAAAATGCAGTTTTTAAAGGGTTTTCATGGGATGTTTTTATTTGATGTTGATCACCTGCTGCTGTTTCAGTGCTCTGCCTGCTGGGAAGTGCACGATGCACCTCCCGTGCTTGGGCAGTCAAAGTGTTCCCAAACCCACCTGGAAGAATTTACCCCTTCTGGAAAAATGCTGTGCTGTGGAGAGGAGCTGTTGCCCCAAAAACACACCAGCAAAGGCCTGCAGAGGATGTGCTGGGGTGTCCCTGTTTTCCTGCCTGGGAACTGTCACCCAAACCAGTGAGGTGCCCCTGCCACAGCCAAACACCCAAGGGAGAACCCCCCGTGCCCCCCCCAGCTCTGAGGAGCTTCCTGAAGGGGCTGGAGGTGAAGTGAGGGCTGTGGAATGACTTGTCTGAGGTGATGGAGAGGAGATTTTTGCGTGTATGGCCTCCTCTTGCATCCTCCACATCCCCCTCCTCCTCCTCTTGCATCCTCCACATCCCTCCTCCTCCTCCTCTTGCATCCTCCACATCCCTCCTCCTCCTCCCTGTGCATCCCAGCTCCCGGAATTCCCACGGAGGGTGACAACTGGAGGGTGACAACCCTTCTCCCTCTCCTGGTTCCTGATGTATTGATTCTGTTAAAGCTGAGCAGGGTGCTGGGAATTTTGCAGCAGAGCTTGGGACATCCTCTGTCAGGCTCCTAATGCAGGGAGACAGGCTCGGTGCCATCGGCTCCTGGAGGGATCCAAGGCATGGATCTCCATCAATCCATGTCCTGCACTGGGAATCCACGGGGTCTGCAGACCTTCCCCCAGCTGGGAAACCAGCAGCAGGTTTGACCAAGAGTGTGGGGGAAAAGTTCTGAGGGAATCTGCTCTTAAATGATGGATTAGTGGAGCTGCTCTGTGGGAACTGTTCCATTCCCTAATAATGACTGATCCTGTATCACCCACCCACGTTGGGTGAAAAAAAACCTCACCTCAGAGAGGCTCAGCACTCGTAGTGTCAGGAAATGTATCTGAGGGGGAAACCAACAACTAAAAAGCTCCTTAAATTTGCTGCTTAACAACTAAACGTGAGCAGGGATTTAGTTGGGTGAACAACTAAAGAGCTCCTTGAATTTGCTGCTTAAAACATTGTGTTTTAAGAGAGAACAGCTGTTCTGGAGAGGAGGAGCCAAATGCTGCTCTTGTTCCCATCTGAGCCTGGGAGGGGCAAATAAAACTTTCATGCAACTGGATGCAGAAGGGTGATTTTTATCCACGTTATTGTCTTTGGTATCAGTTTGAATCTGAGGTTTGATCTTTGTGCAGTGTTTGTTGTCTTTCTGTAAGTGCTTGCAAAGCTCTGTCATGGACAGGTAAGGTGCTAAATTCCTATGCAGCTTCCAAGTGTTGTGCCCCTCATTAAGGACTTCATAAAAATTGCTGTATTTCATAAAAAAGCAGAATATTCTGAGTTGGAGGGGACCACAAAGATCATTGAGTCCACTTCCTGGCTCTGCACAGGGTTTATTTCCATCCCTGGAGAGAGAAAGAACATCAGTCCCTGATTTTATGGTGAAGTCTGTAGGAATTATGTGTAGGTGGGATTACAGAGAGGGGGAGAGAGAGCTTGAAACTGGAGTCTGATGTCCCAAAGCACAGTCTGGCAGCTCCTTCTCTTAGGATTTAGAAACACTTTCATAATTGCTCCTAAGGGGAAGAATTTTTGTCCTGTATTCCAGAGCTTCCCTTTGGCACCACGATGGGTGAAGATGTTTGATTTGCCACCCCCTGTGTTCGATGGAGAGGAATATCTGAGGTGATTTTTAAAACTTGCCCCCCTTTGTGACTGCACTGAGGTGAAGCTGAAGATGGGCTGTAAAAGTCTCTCAGGCTGCCTAAAAAATGCCCTTTGGGAGTGAGTTATAAGTTGCACCCACTACATGTAGACAACCAATTTGTGCTTGATTTGGCTTTTCGCTCATCAGTGTAAAATTAAATCCCTTTTTAGGAATTTTTTTTCTTCTCTCCTAGAAACTCCAAAAGAAAACCACAGAGCAAGTATTTCCAGCAAGACTAAAAGCTTTAATCCTGCAATTTATTATCTAGGAAAGAGAACAAAGCTAATGTATCTGTGTGTTTATGATCCGAGGAGTGTGTGTGATTCTTCCAAGAGTGTCTTTCTAACCCTTGAGTGACGAATCTGATTTTTTTTTTTTAATTTTTTTTTTTTCCAGGCTGGATTTTTACTGCCTCCAAACTTAACTGTTTTAACACTTCAAAAAAAAAACCCCAAACATATATTTTGCTGCTAGAAAGGAGCTGCACCTCACCCACATGACTGGTCTTGGCTATTAATCCCAGCTGATGGCAGGGAGGGGCTCTTGGGGGAGGCAGCCATGTGGTGAACATTGAGCACAGTGGTTTTTTTTCTCCTGCTTCTCTCCTTTCCACACGAGCCAAACTGTTCTGTGCCGCCGTGGATGTGAAGTCCCTGCACTGCCTCTGCCTCTTCTCCTCCCCAAACTCCCCGGGCCTCAGTCGGCAGCTGCAGAGCCCTGAAAGCTCTGCCCGGCCCCCGGTGGAACATGGACAAGGAGATGGATAGCAGGAGGGAAGAAGGAGTGAAGTTGGTTATTTTTCTGGCACATGGATGCAATTACACTCAGTGCATTCCAGAGGCGTTCCTTTGAATCCTGTGCAGGTCTGCCTGCTGTTCCTGGGAGAAAGGAAGGAAGAAAAAGGGAGGAAAAGTCCCTCTTGCTTGGAGACGGAATGTCTGCACTTCCAATCCTCTTCCTAGGTAGGTTTTGTTTAGTTTTTTTAATCAAACTTCCACGGGTCTCCTCTGTATGAGTGAAATTCGTTTCTGGTGAGCTGGAGAGAGGGGTTTGTGAGGCAAAAACTTTCATGGAAAACTGTAATTTCAGCAGTGTTCGGGTCCTGATGCTTTCCTCGTCGCTTTATTAGCAGGTTGATCACCAGAGATCTCTTAATATCCGGATTAATTTTAAAATTGCTGGTTAAATGGGCTCATTTGGGAATGTGTGTCTCTTGTTTTTGCTTTTCAGTGATAAACTAATGAGGGGCTTGAGCCTCTCTGGCAGAAAAAGGTGAACAAAATGTCTTTGTTTCAGGCGTAGTGTCAAATTTGTGTAACTGTTTTGATTTGCTTGGGCACTCAGCTTTCAGTTGTTTGGGTTTTGGGTTTTTTTTTTAAATAAAAAGGGGTTATTGTTTCCAATGGATGGTTAAGATTAGAAACAGATGTGTTGAAGTGCAAGAGGGAGGAGTTGGGGGAGAAAAGGATGGGAGAAGGGACACAAAGAGGGAAGGGAAGAGAGAGGGCTGCTGAAAGAAGGGAAAGGAAAGAGGTGGAGGCTGATTGAGTAGGAGAGGAGTGGAAAATGGAACAGGAGACCTTAGAGGAGAGGGAAGCAGAAGAGCTGCCTGTTAAAGCTGCAGCCTGCGGAGAGAAGAGTTTGCAGAGCCGAGGTCTGGGAGGGGGTTTGTCCCCCGGTCTGGCTCGGGAGCAGCCTGGGTTTGTGCCCCTCTGGGATGTGAGGAGTGAGCCCCTGTCTCTGCTCTGCTCCCCACACCCTGCCGACAGCCCCTCAGCTCCCACCTCCGCCCTGCCCGGGCAAAGACCGGGAATTCCGCGTCTTCCCGGGCACCTGGATACAGGTGTGGAAAAGTGGGCTGGTCCTTGCTTCCCTGGGAGGAGCTGAGCCCCACAGGATGCTGCATTTCTGTGGCTGGGCACGGGCAGAACAGGGGTTTTGAGCAGCCAGAATGAAATGTTTCAGGGGCAGCCCAGTCCTTCAGTCTCAGGTGTGGAATGTGGACCAGAGAGATTTTAATTTTTTTTTAGCCATCTGAAACACAATAAAATTTGTAGAGCTGCCGAATAAATTGGAAAAAAGCTGTTTGCTCTAGAGATTGCTGTCAGCAAAGGTTTTGTCTGTGGGAATGGGATGGGTCTTGGATGTGCTGGAGAACCTTCAGGCAGCAGTTTGTCCCCCCTGCACATCTACTTTGGCCAGTTGTGTGTCCCTGTGGTGGGCAAGGCATTTAAAGAGCACCCCAGGAGGTGAGACAGCAAGTTTAGGGACAGCTGAGCTTCTGCCAGAGGTGTCTGGGCTGCTCAGGAAAGTGGATCTGTGGAAATCAGGGAGGCAGAAGGGCAGGTTGCTGATGGAGAACTGCAGTCTCTGATCCTATTCAGCTGCTGAATATTCCCATATGTTGAATGCTTGGAGCAAAAGGAATAAACTGCTGCCACAGAAAAGGTGTGGGTTTGGCTGTGATGTAATGACAACTTGCCTTTGCTGCTTTTATTTATGAAACACGATGGGCTTTATCATTTTATCTTAATGGCCTTTATCATTTTATCTTTTATCTTTGCCATCTGAGCATCTCCCCCATGGCAGGAACACAGGGGTGCAGAACAAAAGGCCTCACCTGAGTCAGGTTTCTCAGCCTCTCTGTGGGAGTTGTCCAAGCACTGGGTGCAGCAAAACCTGGAATATTCTGTTTCCTGGTCATTGAATTGCCCTTTTCTTTCCTCTGCTTTACCTGCCTCGTCAACAGGTGACTTGGTCTTTGTGCTCTGTGTGCAGCTTCATTCCCCAGCATCAGAAGCGTGCTCCAGGGAAAAGGAGGGAAGCACAGTGGTTCCCTGTTCCCAGATCACCCCGAGTACAAGGAGGCTGGGGGAACTCATTTCCTGGCTAGAGAAAGTCTATCAGCACCAAAAAACCAAAGTCACCATTGGCACTTCTATACCTTTTTAACTGCAGAAAATCCGTAAAAGTGAAAGGTTAGAGCAGAAAAGAAGTTTTTAGAGGAGCCTTGAAAGGAGGGTTGCCTGGTTTGGGGTTTCATTATTAAACATACCAGGAGCATGGCTAATATATAGAGTCCTTTACACTGTTTACCTCTCTGGGGCACGTGTGGGGAGACAGGAAACAGGAGGCAATTTGTTTGAAGGAGACTTTTAAAACAAGACAAGATTAAAGACTCTTCTAAGTGTTGATAAGATGCTCACTTTGCCAGTAAAGGCTGGGGGAATGAGGCAGCAGGGGAAGGTGGTGCATGTTGTTATGTGTGTTACCTGTGTGTGACAACTGATTCTCATCCCGGGTCAAAATTGTTTCAGACACCACTGCAAATCAAAATTGATTTGATTTTGCACATCAAAATGGAAATTTCTGAGGGAAATATCTGTGGTTCTTCACTTCTGAGTGGAAAAACTTCATAATAGAAGGTTGTGTAAAAAAAAAAAAGTAACAAATGCTTTCATTTAAAAGTTTTAGCGAACTGCTTTAAATTTTCAGGGGTGGCAAATCTGCTCTGCTTTCTTTTACCTCCTTCAATTCCATCATGAATATTTTTAACGAGCCTTCCACTCAAGTAAAAAGCTGATTTTTGTAATCAAAGATGGGTGATGGTTTTGACACTGGGTTTGTGCTTTTCCTTCACTTGCTGGCTGGTGTGTGTGCTCTGCCCTCCAGAAACCCATGGATTTAGGATTCAGAGCAGCAGATGTGCCAAACTAAATCAGTCCTCCAGCTTTCTGGTGTCCTGCTGTTGGCAGTGAACCTTCAGTGGTGTCGAGGGTCCCTCACCCCAGTGCATGTGAGGGTTGCCTGACCCAGATGTGCTGAACTGGGGGGTTAGACTGGTCTTCTCCTGCAGTGTGCCCTGTCACATCTCCCTGAGATCCCTCTCCCTAAATCCTTGCTGTCCTGTGCCCCAGCAAAGCCAAGAAACGCTGCAATGTTGGGGATTTTTAACAAAAAAACCCCACATTCCTGCTCTCAGTGAGGTCCCTGGGACCAAACCCATCACTGTTTTTTCTGCTGTCCTGCTGTTGGCAGTGAACCCTCACATTGGTGTTAAGGGTTGGCTGAGCCACATGTGCTGAACTGGGGGGTTATCCTGGTGTTACTGGGGTGGGAGCAGCTGGAAGAGCAGGAATCCCTGGTGTGCATTTGGAGCTTCACTTGGCCCTGTGAGCCCCGAGGTCGGGGAGTGTCTGACAGCCCTGCCCGGGGGCTGCACTGAGCCCCCACACTCAGATTGTCTCACTGCACTGGGAGAAAGGTCAATGTGCAGATCCCTCCCAGTGCCTGCTGGAGTGAGGAATCGGCTCTGACAGCCCAGGTATCCACCAGACCTGGAGCTGGAGGATCCGCTCGGATCCGGGAGCTGTCGGCAGGTCAGCCCGGGGCTGTGCTCTGCTGCAGGAGACTGCTTTCTCTCCCCTTCCAGGAGACAGTGTGCCTGTCACATCCTCCTGAGATCCCTCTCCCTGAATCCTTGCTGTCCTGTGCCCCAGAAAGCCAAGAGACACTGCAATATTGAGCTTTTCTAAAAAAAAAAAAACCCGAACCACTCGTGCTCTCAGTGGGGGAATTTTCTGATGGAAGGCTCTGTCTGGAAGTAGTAACAGACAGACAGTTTTCAGGTTGCTTAAAACAAAGCTTTATGGGTCTTTATTTCTGCTGATTGTCCAGGTATTTTCAAAATTTCTCAGTGGTAACTAATATATAATATATAGTAGAGTGTATATATAGAATAGTATATAATCTTGCTGCTTTCTAGTTTTCTCTGACCCCTTCTCTTGCCTTTGACTATTTGTTTTATGGTGTACTTAAAAGCTTGGTGGGGCAAGGGATTTGTCCCATTTATCAGCAATAAGAGCATTTAATACACTTGCTGTTTTCTAGTTTTCCCTGGCTCCTTCTCCTGCCTTTCACCTTGTTTCCTGGTGTACTTAAAAGCTTACTGGGACGAGGGTTTTGCCCTGTGTTTTTACAGCACTTTGCCAAAACAAAGCCTTGGCTCAGGAGTGGAGCACAAAACCAAAATATTCGTGCTGTGAAAAGGATTTTGTTGTTTGGGTTTTTTTTGGAATTTCACGTCCTCTTTGTGTGGTTGGATTCTGAAGGAATGCAGGTAACTTCCTGTTGTATTTAGCTCAAAAAGCTTTTCACAAGGGCAGCATCATGTAAGTGATAGCTGGTGAAAGTTTATGACATAAAACCCAAAAAAACAGTCAACAAAACACCAACTTTATTCAAGATTCAGGCTGTTACAATAGTGTGAATTTAATTCTAAGACAGGGCAAAAAGCTCTTGATTGTAACACTGCTCTGGGAATACCTAAGGAAAGGAATTAAGGGAAGCAATGTATCTATTTGGGGGGATTCAAAGGAGATAGACAAAATTGAGTTGCTCCCTGGCACAACATCAGGGTTAACACTCCTTGTGAGACACTCAAATTCTTCTAAAGCCAGGGGTGGTTTGCATCAAATATTTTCTGTCAAGACACTCAATGAAAAATGCTCTGTTTTGCTCCAGTGGTGCTTTGTTTTATATGGAATAGTTTGGATTTTTAACGTTGGAAAAAGTTTATTTTGGGGGTTATTTTTATCCTTTCTGCTTTTTTCCATTTTACCCCGTGGAAGAAGAAGAGGAGGGGAGGAAAAAAAAAAAAAGTAACCTGCCAGAGTGAGGAAAAGCAGGATGCCAAAATGGAGCTGGAATTGGGAAGACGAATTTATTTTACGGGAAATAGTTCGGGGGAGGGCAACTTCTCTGAACTTCCCACGGAAAACAAGTGGTGTTTTGCCTCGTGGGTCTGTTTTGGGGGGTGCTCTGGGCCACTTCAGGAGGACACTTTGTGCAAGAGCAGCACGAGCTTCCCAGGAATGGCACTGCACAGCTGGCTCGGGGATATCCCGGGGTTTTATCCTCGGGATCACAACCAACGCTCCCTGTTTTCCTCAAGGCAGACCCGGGGCTTTGCAGGGAACTGAGCAGGTTTGCAGCGTGGGATTGGGTTGGAAAAGGAATGTGAACAGTCACTCTGAGAGTCTTGAGCGCGTTCGGAACATCTTCTGTGTCTGAGTCTTTGCTACACTGGGCTAAGTGATTGTGAGTGTGTAAAGGAGCACTAAAATGGGCTGCTGAAAGCTGCTTTTTGTGCCTCTCCCCCACAGCTTGAGTCAAACTATTCCTTTTATTTCTAACTCCTTCCATTTCTGTGTGATGTATTTATTTAACACACTGGAGGGAAAGCTTGGCTGAGGTGCACACACAATATTGTGAATATCTCGTGCACTGATGTGTTAAGAGGAGGCTGCTCTGGGTGCAGAGGGAAGTTGGTGGTGTCCTGTGGAAAAGATGAATGGAGCTCTCCTTTTTTTTCTTCTTTTTTTTTTTTTTCCTTCCCCCCCAAAGCTGTTTCTTCACCTGTTTTTAGAAATGGTTGGTTTGCAGAAGCAGCCCAGCAAAAAGTCAAGGGTGAAGTCGGGTCAGTGAGGTCTGGGAATAGATACTCAGATGACGGGAAGGTGGAGGATGCAGGAAGCACAACAATGGAAAATGTGTGAAGTGATGGTGGGAAGTCAACAGAAGTGAGGGTGAACTTCCAGCTTCTCCCTTCAGTGCTGGGTGGAACCACTGCCCACTTCTGCCAGCCAGGGGTTCAAACCTTGCCCAAAACATGCATTTCCCTGGTCAGAACCCAGAGGAGGTGCATGTAACACAAACTGGGAGTTCTAGACTGGGTTTGCAACCCAGACTCAAGCTTGTCCTTCTTCCCAGAAATGCCTCAGTCCTAGGAAAAGCAGCTGGGCAATGTGAGGAGGGATGGGCACTGCCCTGCTCAGCCAAGCACCGTGGCCAGGCTTTCCTCAGCCACACTTTGGTATTTGGTTTATTCTTCACTCATTCAACAGCTCTGACTTTCCTTTGCAACAAGCTGCAAAGAGGACTGAGTGTAAGATGCATCAAAGGTGGTGCATGGGATGAAGCAAGCCCTGTCCTCATCTGCTCCTTCACCTCCAGAAAAGCATTTTGGCAGCTCCAAAAGGCAAATGTAACTCAGCCCTTTCCCTCATGGGGCAGACCCCGATTCAGGGCATCACATTTGCTGTCCTAGAGCAATCCATGGACATCACAGCCCTCTTTGAGCCTGTCCCTCCTCCCCTGGAGCTGCCACTCCACTTTTGGGGCTGGAGAGCGAGTCTGAAGCCTTTGGTGGGTGTGTGTGTGACTGACTGGGTGGAAAGGTTGGAGTTCAGCTTAGTGCCTGCAGTTTAATTGCCTTTGGAAGGAAAAGGTCAGTGCAGATCCTGCTGTGTTGGTAACATGCCCTGGCAGGGGGGAGGCTGCTCTCCTGGAAAGGCTTCTCAACTGGAGCGTGCAGGGTTAGAGGCAAGGGATGACCATGGCCAGGCTGGGTTTGCAGCTCCCTGGGAAGGGTCACACTTGGAGAAAGCTCTGGGTGATTCAGTCCAGCAGGGCCATACTGGGTAGAGAATATTTAAAGCCCATCTAGCAGGAGAAAGCCAAGATGAGGTGGGTACACACAGCCTAAAGGTGATGCAGCAGTTGCTCCCTGTCTAAAACCTTTGCAGCCCTGATTCAAAGCCATTTTCCTCCTGATACAGCCTCAAATGTGGGTGGAAGTAGTGATGGGCAGATCACTGACAAACAGCTGCATCTGGTCGAGCTGGAGGGACTTATCCTTATTTTCTAATAAGATACCTGCTCAAGTATTAATGGATTTTCAGTGCCAACATGCTGAGAAACTCCACTCCTGGTGTGAAGGGCTGCTGTGTTACCAGAAAAACCTCACAGGAAGGAAACTCTGGGCTGTGTGTGCTGAGTCTGAGTTACTTTGTGCTGCATATGAAAAAGAAAAATCTCGTTTTTCTATCCAGCATATACCTGTGGAGTCTATGTTGGCTGTAAGGTTTTTTTTGAGCAGAGACTCTTTCCCTAAGTGTCTGGATGGTATTAAGTACAAAGTGAGAGGCCTTTTCAGAATGAGAGCATGAAAAAAGAGTGACTCCATTCCATTCCCTTTGTGCTTCATCAAAATTATTGGAATTAGGTGGTTTTCCAGTATTTGGGATATTTGAGATGGGTGGTGGCTGAGTCTCATAGCTCAGACTGCTCAATCTATTTCTTTCCCTGAAGGATTGATAAAATTTTAAAGGCCATGGAAATGTTTAATATCAATATGGACCTTTTTCTGTCCTGTAGGGCTGCAGAGAGCCAGGAAATCCTGAGGTGTCTTTGTATGTGCAGGGGGTTGTCTTTAATATAACACAGCAAGCCTTGAATATTGAACTAAACCAGAGCCAAGCCCTTTTTATTTTTTTTTTATTTTTTTTTTGTTTAAAAAAAAATATTGCAGGGTTTTCAACCTTGAAGGCAAATCACTTTATGACTTCATTGTTTAAATTTAGGTTTTGTTTTGCGGGGGGATCGTTAGACTTGAAGCAAAAGCCTCGTAGCCCAGGGACTGTCACTTCTGATTACTTCCAGTGACACTTCCAATTATTTCCAATCACAATTCCAGGGACAAGAGGAAAAAAGGAGCCACGTTCTCCAACATCAGGGCTTTTTTTTTTTTCCCCCTTTTTTTTTCCTGAACAAAGGACAATTTATCAAAGCTCTGCAGGAAAAAAAAGGTACCCAGAGCCAGATTTGGAAGTCTGCTGTGGTGGGGTAATTCCAGACTAAATCTGCTGGAGTGAGACTCGAGGCTGGTGCTGGGAAAATCCTGCTGCTGATCCTGCCTTGTTGAGTAATATTAAGGAAATTGCTTCATTTTCCCCAGGCATTAACTGGCACTAGCACTCATTTCAGAGCAGCAGCATGAGGCTGCAGTGCATGTCTGCTAAATGCTCTCTGGGTCTTGGAAGACATGAGCAGGCAGAAGTGCTGCTCGTGGAAAGCCAACAGCTTAGTGTGCTCAAAAATGGGAAATAAGGGACCTTGCCTGACTTCCAGGGACATGGAATACAGGGTTTGGTGCTTCCAAAAAAAAAAAAATAATGAAGTAGCACACGATTGCCAATGGAAGCTGCAGCAGCACCTCATTTTCAGATGTCTCTGGTAGCATTACTTGAAATTCCTGGAGCGTGAAACCAGTCTTAAAACGGTGTGAGAGCTTTCAATCACACTTAGTGAACCGTTTCACTGGGCTCTGAGGGGAGCTGGACCTGCTGAGTGAGGGGTTATTGGTGACTGTGTGCTTTATTTGCTTTATTTGCTTTATGGTGGTTCAGGGCCCCACTGAGAGCAGGGCTCTGCAAACCCTGGGGAGACTCTTGGATATTGTACTTCGAGATGAGCAGCAAACCTGACCTGGTGTTTGGAGCCAGATATTTTAGAACCTGAGTTAATTTGCAATGCTGAATAGATTCCAAAAGAAACATCAAGTGAAATTCAGCTTCATGTGGTGACTGAGGGTGCTCTACCTCTAAAGGGGGAATGATATTTATCATTAATCTACTTTTAAAGTGGGAATGAAGTTCTAGAGATTGCTTCTTACTGCCATGAACCCCCTGCTGCAGTTCCTAAAGTGCTGGTAGTGTTCCTTCTGGGTGTTTATTCCGATGTGCCAGGGGTTGGATGCCCCTGGGAGCCACCTGTGCCAGCTCCATCCCTTCCTGGGAGGGAGATCTGGTGTGTCCTTGTAGAATCAATGCTGCTGTGACATGGCAAACACTGGGTGTTTGTCACCTGAGCACATCCATTTGTCAGTGAAGCTCAGCAGCTCCGTTCCAGATGAGCAGTTTGGCACTGGGCTTGTTCTGAGACCTTCAAAGTGTTCCTGGCCTTCAGCTCTGCTGCTCTCCTGGCATTCTGTGTTTTGGTGCCTGCAGCAGGTGTGGATTCCATTGCAGGCTTCCATCCCAGAGTGTCACTGAGGTGGCACTTTGGGAGAGCTCCTGATCCCCAGGAGCATCAGCATCTCCCAGGAGGAGCTGCTTGACTGAGCCCACAGAAGGGATGGATGTTTCCACAGTGCAGCTTTGTCTAGTCCTCATGTGGTCTGTGCTGTGGGCAAAACCTCTCTTCCCTTCCATTGTTTCAAGCTCTTGCTTGGAGACAAAGGGAATTTTAACCAGACAAAGCATAGCTTTTGTGTTGACAAATGCTGGGATTTTTTTTTTTTTAATTTATTATTTCTTTTCAAAGGGGATTTTTAAGCAATTGTGAGTGTCTTCTGGTCAAAGAGGCATTCAGGATGTCTAAATTCCAGCCTTGATTTGGCCAGTGACTCAGTAATTTAGCAATTCAGGCCCCATTTTTAAGTGCTTGTTAGTTTGGAGTGTCTCCATTTCACGGATTGGTACTTTGGAAGATGTGAGTGTTAAGGACACAGGATTTGGTCACACCAACTCTGTGCTGTGAGGGGTCCTTTAACCACTCCAAGTTTTGGGGGTGCACTTGAAAATGCTTTCTGCTGCTTTGTGCCTCTGCTGCTGTTCTGAGCACTCACAAGGTAACAACCTTTCCCTCCTGAGCTGTAAAAGGTTCTGAAATCACTGTAGAAATGGAGCTGAAGAATTCCAGAGCCTGTGGTTTAATGGGGGGAAAGTCTTCCCATCGGTGTCACTCGCTGTGCCAAATGGATCCCAGCTTGTCTGGCTTTGTCAGCTCCTTCCATTTAGCCTGAGGCTGCCCCTGGAGCCAAAAAAAAAAGGACAATTCTGCAGCTGTCAGTGAATTTCAGACCCAACATGACCTGGGACAGGAGGAGCTCAGAACTCTGCTGCTCCCAAGATAACGATCCTGCATTACACAATGCTCTTTCCTCTAATTACTTGAGCTTTTTCCCATTTAGTAATGCCCTGGGCACTGTTGCTTCCATTGTGGGACAGCAATGGGCACATTCCCATCAGGAAAAGGCTCTGAGGGACAGCAATGGGCACATTCCCATCAGGAAAAGGCACTGAATGCAGTGGAGCCTGGAGTGTATCAGGCACCTTCCCCTCTCCACATCCTCCTCTGTGAAGCACCAGGAAACAGGAGGAAAGACAAAACCAGGACATGGATGGAATAAACTGGGTCTTATTGCAGGAACCAGATGATATTTTCCTGGATTTTAAGTGCTCTGAGACCAGGACTGCTCCTTTCCCTACAGCTCTGCAGATTCAAAAGCTTGCACAGCAACCCAAAACATCTTAAACTTGGTTTTCCTCCTGCCTCCTGTCTAAACGAGCCAGGCAGCAGATTAACCTCTATTTGTGTAATTCTAGAGCATAAATTCATGCAGGGACAAGGCAGAAAACTTGGGGACTGAAGATACTCAGATTAATTCTTTCCTTATTCGCCCTCTTCTTTAGAAACACCTTTAAGCAAAAAGATGGGGGGAAGGAAAAGCTGATTATTCATGCATGTGGAATGATTTTAACTAGCCACTTAGACAATATTGACATTTAATTTTTCTCCCTTGTTAGTGGTTTTCTGAGCACTGCTGAGGACTGTTCACTGTTACATTCTTTGTTTCCAGAAGCCAATGCACAGATAATTGACACATGCTTGATTTTATAGATTATAATGCTGGTGTACGACATGTCCTAGCCCAGCTCAGGAATATTAAGTGACTATTAAATTAAGTGAGGGGTAAAAAGCCTAATTTTTTGCTGTAAGTGATTTACTACAGCTGGAACATTTATCCTGTATTACCATCACTTCATGGAGGCTGTGCTGGGCAGAGGAATGTCCTTTATCTTGACAAAGGCTCCCTTCCCTGAGGAGAATCCTTTGAATGCAAATACTTTCTATCACTTTGCAATGGCATGTGACATATGGAAGAACCTCTCCCCTTCCAGTGCCACTCCTGCCTGTCTTCCCTGCTCCCAGAGCAGACTTGGAGCCTCTCCCCCATGACAAACCCAGCCTTGCTCCTGGCTGTAGCTTTCCTAGTTCCTGTCCTGGGGGTTGTCCTCTCAATATTTCCTTTTCTGCAGCCCTGTGCGTGGAAAACCCAGAAAAACAGCAGCTCCAATAGCTCCTGGCATCTTTTGTGCTGATGAGACATGCTTGGAGTATGCTGGAGCTCTTTTAACTCTATGTGCACATCTTCTCTGGTGGTTTTGGGGCTTTATATGGGATTTGGGGTGTTTGCTGTAAATCTCCAGGTCCTGGCAGTGTCAGAGTGGGGTGGAACATCTCCCCACACTGCAAGCACCTGATAGAGCAAGTCTGGCACCAGAACAGCTTCAGCCCATGGGAGGCAAATTAATTTCAAGGAGCTTCTTCTGGGAGGGATTAGCACTGCTTTTCCAGCCCTGCTGCTGATTCAAATGCTTCTTCACTTTTTTATGATTGTCTTGTATAAGCAGGGAGGGGAAAAAAGCCACTAAAAAGTAGATAAATTCTGTTTCTCTAAAGCATCTGCGTGAAGCAAATTGGAACTGAGCTCACTCTTTTATTGGAAAGAAATTTTGTAGCACCCTTCCAGTGTGGATCTGCCTGGCAGAGTGATCTAATTCCCTGGATTTAGGAGGTTTGTGTTGTCCTTTCTCTTTTGAGTATATCCAAGTCCCTTCATCCCTTTATGTCTTATTGTCCCAGCTTCAGTCTCACTTCTGCTGTGACCCTGGGCCATAAATGCTTTAGTTCATGGTGGGGAGAGACAGTGTGTGGTCTCCTTGTTACTTTGATGATAATAAATTTATAGCAAAAATAGTAAAATATTAGATAATTCTAATAGAACAATCAAAATCGGTAATGAAATAGATAATAACATAAATTACAATGAAAATAAATTTGATAATCCTATCAGCAAGTGAGGAGAGCTGGGTGGGGGGAGGCTGTCAAAGGGTCTGTGGTTGCTCTCTGGTTTAAGTAGCTGGGTTTAGGCTGGGTTTGAGTTATAAGAGGAAAGGGCAGTAGGAGCTATATATCCCTGATCTGGAGGAAACAACCCTGCTCATGGCTTTAAATCATTCTGGGGTTTTATTTTTCTGTGTCAGCACTGTCAGAGCCTATAATCCTCAGCCAAAAGAGGCCATCCTACCCTACCAAGAGAAGGACTTCAAGTGAGGAATCCCCTTCAGCAAGGATGTGACAAGCAGACTGACAATGTAAGAGGAAGGAAAAAAAAATATCCTGAGCCAATATGCATAAAATTAGGGCCTGATTATGATGCAGAATTAAAAATAAACCAGGAAGAATTCCCCTAGCAGAGGGAGCTGGTGGAGAGCAGCACGAGGGGCAGCACTTGGTGCCAGCCATGCATTCTAACAGCACTAATTGAGCAGGTAATGATTATTATGCATGATGTATAAACACCCTCCATCCCCCAGCTCAGGCAGGGAAGACTCCATGTAGCAGATAAGTGTTATTCCTGCAGACACTTTAAATAGCAGTCACTGTTCATATTCTCCTGTCCCTCTCTGATGCAGGAGTGGTACATAATAGATGAACTTTCAGAGCAGATGCCAGGGAAAATGTCCTGGGCAGCTGTGAGGGATTAAAGATACCAGAACATGAGACTTGTTTGGGTCCTGAGCAGGGCTGGGGATGCTCAGACAGGTTGGCCTGATGGGCAGGGCAGCTCTGCTCATGGTCTGGCTTTCAGGTCTCCTGGAACACTGAGCAAGACACTGCCCTGGTGCTGCAGGTGGAGGTGGAGAATTCCTGCATGGAAAATGGCATCTAAACCATGGCAGGGGCTTCACAGCAGAAGAGTCAGAACTGTTGGTAAGGAGACAAGATAAGAATCTCTGGCTTTGCTTCCAGTTCCAGTGGTGACTTTGTAGTCTACTGGAATGAAAATTTTCCCTCTTAAAACTCAATTCTGCTGCTCATTAACTCGTCTCATCTCAACTCTAATCCCAGGAGGTGGTTTTATGACTCCTTTGGGAGCCTGGGCTTCCCCAGCTGTAAAAAGGGAAATATCTCATTATATAACGTAGTTTATGGTGTTCAGAGCAAATGTGGAGTGTTGCTCAATAGTTTGATCGTGTTTTTTATCATCCTGCCCTTTGCAGAGAGCTTATAGCTGCTGTCTGTTTGCATTTGTATTCCATGTCACTGGGATGTAACTGTGCTCTGACAGAGCCAGCTCTTTCAGCATTTAGGGAGGAAGAGTTTGAAGTCTTAAGGAGCCACACAAGTCCTTGCTTGAATTCTTTATAAATCTTGTAGGAAGCACACTCAGCCATACTTCCTAAAAGAGGAAATGCTTGAGTCCTGTCTCCTGTGTTTAGAATAAACAGAATCCAGATAATTTAATCTAAAAGGAAAATGTTCTTTTGAGGATAAACAGCTTGAATAAAACATTTCTGAGCAAACCCATGACAATGTCCCCCCCCTTGAACCGGCAGCTTGTATCCTGCAGGATGCCAGGAGCAGCTGGATGGTCAAGGGAATTGGCCTCACCACAAACCAGGCTGTGAATCTTGCTCAGAAATACCCTGTTCTGCCTTCCCCAGTCAGCCTGGTACCTGCAACCATCCCAAAAAATCCTTCAGGATCAACCAGGACCCTGCAAGTGGGCACATCCTGTGTAAATGTCAAATAAGCCCCATTGCCTGGCAGATATTGGGTTTATTTCTAGATGTTAATGAGGTCCAGATGGACCCTGCTGTAGTCTGGGCTGATGAGCTGCTGTCATCTCTGGAGCCACTGGATGTTTCTTTTCCCCCCTTGTTTACTAAGCAAAAATAACAAACAATTTCCAGTGTTATGAAGCTGCTGCAACTTTTTGCTGAGCTTGCTGGGCTCGAGGAAGGCAGGGAGCAGCCTGGGAGGGTGAATTCAGGCTCGGAACAGGGACATGAGGGGTGTCTATTCCTGTCATTCCACACGGAGCCAATGGGCTCATTAATTGGCAGTGCAAAATTCACACATTAAAGCTGTGTCCTGGACTGAGTGCCAGCTCTTAATGAGCATGTGTCACAGAATAACAGGTACAATAAGGGCTGGGATACCCACTTAGCCTGTTAGCTTGTTTCCAGTTATTAACAGGAGCTGGTTTGAGGGCAAAAATACAGCAATAGGGTAAAAAAAAACCCACCAAAACTTCCTCAGCCATTTTTTTCCCCTCAGCAAACATAATGCACTCATTTATCCATAGCTCCTCCTGCCCATAGGTTTTGCCACAGTTATTCATGACACAGTTGCATCAGGCTCTGACAGATGCCTTGGAAACTCTCGGGTAACCCTAAGAAGGGTTTGATTTCTCTCGCAGAGATTCAGCCTGTGTGAGTCAGACTCTCCTGCCCGAGAGCAAACATGGAAATAAGGAGCTGGGAACTACGGGATCAGAGGGGATAGCAGTTGATCTGAGGGAGTGTTTCACTCCAGAAGGGCCCAGTGTTGGGTGGAGGTGGAAAAAAACCCAAGTGACAGGATGTGAAATCACAGGGTTACGTGGGGAACTTATGGCTGAATATTAGGCAGAAAATGATGCATTTGGATACTTGAAGAAATAAATTTAACTTGTCACTGAGCCTTCAAAGTTACTTCTATTCAGGAAAATAAGCCCTTTGAATCTGTTTTCTAGTAGTTGGATGTTCTATTTCAATGTGCATTTGTGAGGAAAATGGGTCCAGTTGTACCTCTGCTAGTCTGTAATACTGCAACACTGGGTATTTAGCATCATGTCTTTTCACTGAGGGTGAGTAGCCACTGATGAGGTAGATTTTGGAAATTACCTGTGGGCCTAGACCTTTCCAAAGGGCAAGGTGGAAGTCTGTTTAAAAGACTGCAAAGTCAAGTTTTGCTTCTGCTGTTCTCAGGTGGTTGGGAAAGAACAATGTGTCGGGTTTTGCTGGTACTGTTTTATCACAAACCCAGTGTGATCCAAGTCTGTCTTCCCATGGATTTTAAGTGCTGTGTGCATTAAGAAAAGGTGTGGATGCTATTTAGCACATCCACAGCCCTGATGGGGTGTACCCAGCTTGCCATGGGGAAAAGGGGAACCAAGCTAGGAGAGGGAACTTGAGCTTACTGAGATTTTCTTGGAGAACGTGTTTCATGGCAAACATCTGAGTGTAAATAAAGAGCATGGACACTGGCTGAGTTTATCAGCCTGAAGTGCTGAACTGCAGTGGGTCTGATGAGCTGGCTGGAATAGAGAAGACAGGATTTCTCAGGCTGATGGAGGAGTTCAAACAAAACTAGGCTGGGGAACCTGCTGAGGGCTGTGAGCTTTGGCTCTGTAGCCTCAGGTAAAGGGCTGGCCTGGCAGATGTCCCTGCAGCCCCCCAGCCACTCTCGTTGTCTCTGGCTGGTTCAGGATGGAAGGGATGAGTAAATAATTGCAATGTGGAGCTTTGTTTAGGAGCTGGTGCCTGGAGAGCCTTTGCTTAGTCTGGGTCAGGGGAAAGGTCCCTGCAGCAAAGCCCAGGCACGAGGCTGATTTCAGCTTGGTGAAACAAGGCAGCTGAGCTGGGTTTAGCTCAGGGAATGGGAACTGTGGGAGGCTGGGAAGTGACTCCAGGCTGTGCTCCCTGTCAGACACCCAGAGCTCTGGCAGGATGTGCTGTCTGGCACCTCCTGTTCTACCTGCTCACCTTTATATTAATATTTTTTAGACAAGCACCAAAGTGTCCAGGTGAACAAACACCAGGATGTGAGAGACACTCTGGGTCTGACACCCAGGGACGGTGCTGGGATGGATTCCCTGAGAAGAGGGAGAATTAAACTCATGGAGTCAAGGAAATTCCTCGGTTCTTAATGAGCCCTGGATCCCAAAATCAGGATGCTTTGTGCTAAACCTCCTCCTGCCTGGATGGAGCCCAGGATCAGTCCCTGCTCTCTTTGCAGAGCCCTCTGAGAGCAGTTACCTAATAATGTAAATATGTGGGTCTTTAGGAGCTGGTAGCTGGAAGTTGGACCTTGACAAATACAGGATAGAAACCAAGTTTCAAGGAATTATCAGGCAGTTTAATTTGTCCCTGAACCAGTCCATCAGTGGAGCAAGAAGGGCTGTTTCTCAGGAAGAGATGCTGATAGAATAGCCAGCTGTCCAACTGCAAACATCACGCTGATGTTCTGTGACCTCTGCGCTGAAACTCAACCCAAACTCATCTGTTCTGCTTTGGAAACTCTCTTAATAAATGGTGCATTTCATTTTTACAGTTTTACTGTTGGGTGAGACTGAACTTGGTGGAACTATGCACTTAAAAGTTCCCACTGAATTGTTATGGGCTTAAAACCTGCATTCTGAGGCAAAGCTGCAGCAGTTGGGCACTCAAAAGTATTTCAGTGAGTGGAACAAGTCAGTTCTTAGACTAAAAAAGACCATGCAGGTGTCTGACTTAATTTCCTGTTTGTTTTCTTTAGTTAGCTTGTCTGTTCAAATATCTTTTGTTGTCCATCTAAGTTTCACATCAGAATAGAGGCCTGACTTATCCTCAGTCTTATAATTTGTTCTAAAGTTACCCACAGGGCTGCTTTTGTTCTTTTGAGAAACCTCGTGGGGTTTGAGGCTTTGTCAACCTCTCCAGCTATTTAAAATAACACTTAACAAACAAAAGTTCATAAAAATATAAAACCAGAGGAATTTGACTCAAAGTAAAGGCTTTTAAACAGGCAGCACTTGAATGGCTTGGAAACATCCCTGTTGCTTTGCAAAAAACCTTTGGCTGTCTGGTTTTTTTCCCCGGATTTTAAGTCTCAAATCCTCTTCTACGAGTTTCTTCATCAGTCTCAACTTGCTGTGGTCTCTTTTTGTACATAGATTTTAAGATCACGCTGTCTTTGTTATTCTCTTTGCAGCATCTAAACAAAATATGTCCTTGTGTGAATAATATCAAGCCACAATTAGCAAAATTGTGTAGTTAGGGAAAAAAAGGAGCAGAAGACAATTTTTCTAAGCAGTAATTTGGCCCCAAACATGAAAACCTCAGATGCTCTATTTCTCAATCCTTGGCCTTTGGAATAGATTCCCCCTCACCAAGAGCCTTCCAAAAGCAGGGAGGCACTGGGCTGGTGCTTGTTTGCTACAGTTATTCTGAATTGTTTATTTATTTGATCTTAAAAGTTCTTTTGGGGGGAATCTCCTCATCAGGCTCGAAAACACGGCTGCACCAGTAAATAGGAAGCTGTGACATTAAAAGTAATTGACATTAAAATGTTGTGACATTAAAATTAATCATGTTTGATGGATGCTGGAGACTGAACCCACAAGGCTCCCGGGTCCCTGTTCCAGCAGGCTTTGACATTCATTCTCCCCCTCAAGTTTCCTGCAGCACTTATGTAACTGCCTGATCCCAAAACCTCCTGTAACTGCCTGGTCCCAAAACCTCCTGCATGGGGAGAAATCCTGGAGGGAGGGGGTGGCTCCTTCGGGAAGGAGAAGGGGAATTTTTCTTGGAATTCACCACTTAGAATGGGGTGAAATAGCTGGTTTATTCTCCACCCAGTAAAACAGTACCAGATATTCAAAACTGGCACAGAACTGGTCACGTTGGTCTCCTGATCAGCACCAGGAGATGATGAAAGGGATGTTGGAGCAGAGCTGGTGGAGTTGGTGTGGAACCTTTGCTCCCTGTGCTGGGGCAGTTCCAGGCAGAAAAAACCTTGGAAAAAAAGGAAAAAAAAAACCAAACAAACCAAACCCTGGCCCTTGCAGTGAAAAAAGGGATATTTTTTGTTGCCATTTTTAGTAATAATGGGAAAATACTTAGGTTTTGTAACAGCTGTGCCAGGTTGGGGAGGAAACGCCGTCAGCTGCCAGTTCTGCTCTCACGTGGCACCAGCACATGGAGTGCAAAAGAAACTGGAGTGTTTTTCCTCAGGGCCTGCAGTTGCTCAGAGCTTGGGGGATGTGGGAGAACCTGACACCTGTATTTTACAGCCAAGCCCTGGAGCAGCAGCCAGGGGTATGGAGGGTGTCAGGAACGGCTGGTCCTTATTTCCCTGCTCGCTTCGTGAAGCAGGATTTGGGTGAAATCCCAAATCCCAGCACTTTGCTCTTCCTTTGGGTGCCCAGAGCTCACCTAGAGCTGCTCCCTCCAGGCAGACAGGGAGAGATGCAGCACTTCTTGCTTCCAGCACAACCGTTTTCCAACTTCCTTTTTTAGCCATGTGGAGCTGGAGGGGCCTCAGAAAAATGAATGTATCGGGCAAGAAGCCAGTTACCTCCTCACAGCCTGAGCTCTGGGCTGGCTTCACTTTCTGTCCGATTTGGAAACAAGGAATAAATTGATTTTTTTTTTTAATAATTTTTTTTTTCTATTCTGTGGTCTGTGGAGGGTTCCAGTCTCTGGAAGTCAGCACAGTGTGGGCATATGGCCTTTTTTCCATGGTCTCCCCTTGGCACTGAGTGGTCCCTCGCATGACATTCCACAAACCTCAATTTTTTCAGGAAACAAAAGGACTGTGCCTTCAGTTTAGCTGGAGTTAAGCTTGGCCTTATGGTGAGGGGCACTGAGAATTCCTGCCTTCTGCAGGTGAGAGGTTTCCTGTGCTCCCTCTGATTTGGGTGGAATTAAGAATTATAAATCTGATTCCCAACTTGGTCAGCCTGGTTGTATCCCTAGTTATCCATGGGCAGGTTGTGCTTTCAAACCTGTTTTCTTTTTCCTTTGCAAACTGAAAACAGTGTTAATTGGGAGCTTCAGCAAAGGGCTGTGAGGAGAACATGGAGATTTTAGCAGAGGGAAGCTGGAATTTTTTGTCTGGTTCATTGTGCACCGTGCACAGGGTCATGTTAAAGATGTCTTTGCTTATGGAAGAAAAAAAAGTTAATTAACTGCCAGTGGATGAAATCTGGAAGGTTTAAATAAGTAAATAAATGACTCTTTATTGAATGCACTGTTTCATTTTCTTTGCACTTTTCTGTTTCTCTGATATCCAAGTCCCTGAGAAATAACAGGCTTGAGTATCCCAAATTCCTGGATTTGCAGAGGTGCTCAGGGCCTGCAGCTGTGGATGCCCTGGGTGAAGGGGATGAGGGTGAACAGCAGCTTGGGCAGGCAGAGAGAGAGCAGAGGGCTCAGTGGATTTATCAGGTCTTTGTTCTCACTGAAAATGCCTTTTTTTAAGCAGGGGGGGAGAAGCTGTGTCAGCTCCTATTACAGAAAATGGCTTTTCCTGGAGAAGTCAAGCCAGCAAAACCTCATGAGTGCTGCAGAGAGTAGCCAAAGATTTTTGGTGGCTTTTCGTGGCAATTCTGGGCTGGAGAACCCTGGGAATTTTTGAAGAGAAAATTAACCCATTGGAACACTAAATTGGGATAATTCAAATTCCTTGCAGGAAAGTGTATTTTGTGGCTTTTGCAGAGAGGGTAAACCCTGTAAACCTGGGGTGATGTTCGTTTCCAGGATCACAACAGGGAATGGAGCCAAAGGAAGCAAACTGGAGTGTTTGAGCTCCCCAGTTCTTGCCTCACCTCCCCAAATTAGAGAATTGTTGGATAATGTCAAGTACTCTGCTAAGGTAAAACATTTGCTTTGTCCCTTTCTGTGCTGCTTTCTGTGGTCAGTTGTTTATTTAGATGTTTTTCTGCTACTATGAAATTCCAGTGTTGCCCAAACAAATCTTGGGAAACCCCAAACGTTCAGTAGTTATGCTTTTACTTGCAAACTCAGACAACCAAGAAACATCATCAGGTGATGTGTAGCTGATGTTTAGTTTTCTTGTTTTATTGTCCTTGTTTAGTTTTGGAGATGGAGAAAAGCTGGTACTGGAGTGAAACTGGAGACAGCTGTGACCTTCTCAGAGATACTGTCAGCAGGAAAAGAGGCTGAATTCATCCAATAAATTGGGAATTTTCCCCACAGACCACCCATGCTGGGGGAGCTGGGAGGGGTGGATGTGGCTGACAGATGGCTGGAGTTTAGAGAGTGAGACTTGGAGTCACAGAATCACAGAATATCCTGAGTTGGATGGGACTCATCAGGATAAAGTTCAACTCGTGGCCCTGCAGAGAACACCCCAAAAATCCCATCCTGTGCCTGAGGGTGTTGTCCAAACACTCCTTGAGCTCTGGCAGGTTTGGTGCTGTGACCACTGCCCTGGGGAGCCTGGTCAGTGTCTGTTTGACCTGCTGGAAAACTCAGAGGAGGATATAAATGAAAAGGGATTTCTGGAGGGCTCAAAGCAGGGTCAGGTTATGTCAGGCTGCTCAGGAGCTGAGTTTGGAATAGTTCCAAGGGTGCTGGTTCCATGAGCTATGAGCCCCAATCCTGGAATATGCTGAGTGGGATTGACCGTTCCCATAACGAATAATAACCACAATAACCCTTTTTAGGACTTGTCTCTCATCCAGCTTTGCCCCTCTGAGAAGTCTGGCTCTGACTCCTTCATCGTTTCCTTGTTCCCTCTGTAAGCTTTACATATGCATCCCCCAGGCAGGCAGGTTTGCTTACACAAATTGGAAAGGACAGGAGTGAGGAGCAGAGAAGCTGCAGCTTGTCCAGGAAACCTGACGTGTGCAGCAGGGCTGGAGGTCCTCTTCTACCTTGAGCTGTCCTCCCAGGAACTGCTGTGCCCTCTTTGGGGTCCCCAGGGAGATAAATGTACTGGGATGAGTCCAGCTAAGGGCCATAAGGATGATGAAGGGACTGAGTTCTGCTTGGAGCAGGGAATTGGACTGGATTTTCCTGGGAGGTTCCTTCTGTCCTCCTCTATTCTGTGGTTCTAAAGCACTTCAGGTAAAACTGAGATATCAGGAGTTTATGGCAGGTACCACAGGCATTTTATTGTCCTCAACAGCAGTGGCTCTGATAGATTCTATTATGATCACAGCAGAATCTAAAATACTTTTTCCCAAGATAGACTATACTTTACTACACTATTCCTATTTTTTGTTATCCTTCCAACTTTTCTCTGCGTTTTCCAATATTTATTCAACATCAGCTTTATGCTAAGTCAGGGCTGCTGATAAAACCACTTCTTGATGCTGAGGAACTCCATTGCCCAACTTGTGGTGGGGACCCTGAGCCTGAATAAGGACACGGGAGAGGTTCAGTGATGCTTTCAGGCTGGTCAGAGCTCTGAGGAGAGCTGAGAAGGAGGGTGGAGATGGAGCCCCAGCAGTGGAGCTGGGCCATGTGTGCTCCATTCCTCCCAGGCCTCTTCCCTCTGCTCCCCCTGACCTTTCCAGCGTGTTTCCCGATCGGATGCCTGACCTTTTCACATCCAATTAGCAGACTGGTTCAGCCATTGCCCGAATCCCATTTCTACCCTCCTCCTCCCCCCTCCAAGCCCCTCTTCATTTCAGCAGCTTGGAAACCCTCTGCTTGCTCACCAGGGCTCTGTGGCTCTCAGACAGGGCTTTTTTTTGCCTTCAGAAGGCTGATCCCCAAGCTCTGCTCTCCAGAAGGGCTCTGCCTCTGCAGCCTCCCTCGGAGCATCCCTCTCTCCAGGGAGGGATGTGTGCCAGGAGCTGGGCTGCTCTTTCCAGCAAAGGTCACAGGAATATTTGGCAGGAGTGCTGCTGCATCTTCTCACTCAGGGTCCCCCCCAGCAATGGCCCTGGGCTCTGACAGATCCTGGTTGCTTTGCAGAACCCTTGGTATTTGCAAACATGCAAAATAGATGTAACATGCAGTTCAGCTGCTGGCAGTGCAGCCCGTGGTGGGCACGGGAACATCTGCTTCCCTCCCAACCTCATTCCCACTGCAGAGACACTTGGATATGACCATTGGAAACTCCTTTGTGTGGTTCAGCTTTGGTAGATTCGGAGCTGTCTGACCCTGGAATAGCATCCCTCTGTCCCCCCAACAGTTTGCAGGTTATACTTATTTATTTAACTCAATAATAAGTATATTTATCTATTTATTATATATAAATATATTATATAAAATATATATTATATATAAATAAATATAATATTTATTTTATATATTAAAAATATATAAAATATATTATATATAAATAAATATAATATTTATTTATTTTATATATAAAATATATTATATAATATATATTATCTATAAATAAATATAACATTTCTTATATATAAAATATATATTATATATTAATATATTATGTATAAATAAATATAATACTTATTTTATATATTAAAATATATTACATAAAAATAAATATAACATTTCTTATATATAAAATATATATTATATATTAATATATTATACATAAATAAATATAAAATTTATTAATTTTATATATAAAAATACATTATATATAAGTACACATTATAAAAATAAATATTTATTTATTATTTTATATATAGAATTATATCATATATAAATATATATTATATAAAGAAATATAATATTTCTTTAACTCAAGGAATTCTGAAGCTTTGTTTTGGTCTTTCCACCTGCATGTACGAAAGCCCATTAAAACTGGATTTGAAAAGTCTTATTTTGAACATGTTTCTGTTGGAAGTGAAATGGAGCTGCTTTCTGGTTTAGTCCTTATGCCTTTTCCAAGCATCCTACATGGCAACTTAATTCATGCTTTGAACTTTTAAAGGTCGGGGGGTTGATAAGTCTACACTGAGATCGAAGAAGAAACAAATTTTATAATTAAATAAGTTGAAAAACCAATGAACACATTTTTCCAGATGTTCTTAAATGTTCCAAAGCTTTCACAGAAGCAGAAAAAAATTAATATTTGTTCATTTTCTTATGCTGTTTCTTAGGCTGCAGCACTGCTGCAGTTAAACAAGTTTATTGTTATAGTCATGTCCTTTTTAGGTTTGTAGGCTGTTGTGAAGTGGAAGGGATCCAGGAGCTGGAATTTGGCCCTGAGCTCCCACCCTGCAGTCCTGGGGGGAGCAGGATCCTCCTCACCCTGTTCCCTCAGCCCTGTGGCAGTGCAGGAGAACACCTGAGGTGTTCTATACATATATATATACATGCAGGGATCTGTTATACTCTGTACTAAAGAACATTTCCATTTCCCATGTCAGACTTTGGAGTGTTTTCCTGGATTTCAGGATCCCTTGCAGCAGCTGTGCAGCGTTGTCAGCTCAAGTAGCTGCTGTGCTCCCCTCTGGAAAGCTTTCCCTGCAAAGGGAGAATGCTTCCCAAATTGGGCTTGTCTCTCTGAAGTCCGTGCAAGTTCTCAGGAGTGCAGTCTCCAGGCTTTTCCTTGGCTTGTAAATATTACTGGGAAGAGGCTGGGGATCGTTTGGAGCACGGGGCCTCTCCCAGTGCTCCCAGGCTGCTCAGCACAGCGTGAGCTCACACACAGCGTGGAGAGCTTCAGTGGATTGCTTCCTAAAGTGCAGTTGGGTGTCTCTTCCAGCGTTTGCAGAGGGATTTACATTCCTCAGCAAATCCCAGTTGCTCCATTTGCAGCTCTGATTCAGAAAGTGGGATTTAGGGCTCCGCCTCCACTCGTCTGAGACCTCGGTGTCGTGTCCAGATGCCAGAAGTCCTGGTAACTGTGGAAAAAGTGAGGGAGAAGATGCAAATGTCCTCAGAGTCTGCTTGCAGCTGGTACAGGGATGTGCCAGACTCGGGGGGAGACATAGGGAGGGAACTGAACCACGGTGACAACATCATTAAGAACTTGATCCCCCTTTTTTAGTTCCATCTCGTTCACAGTGAAGCCAGTGAAAGATGAGGATTAAGAGAAGGTGTCTCTTTAGTTTTCTTACCTCTGGAGTCAGCAAATAAGAAGTCATTGATGCAAACCACACCAGCACTGGTGAGAAATAAAGAGCTGCATTGCCAGTGCCTGTGACCACAACTCTCCTGGAGTTCTGAGCTGCTGCTGTTCCTGGTCCTGTGCTCAGAGCTCAGGGACTGAACCTCAGGTTCAGCTCTGAAGTGTTTAAGTTGAATGTCTCATTCACAAGACTTCTGGGGGTGATGGGGAGGAGCTGCTGCTGTTCATCTCCTGCCTCAGGGCAGGCTGTGGCCCAGGCTTTGAGGCTGAGTGGATATGAAAAGTGACAGAGTGCTAATACATTAGGCATTCATTTTGTATCACATTAGTGGGGCTTGTCGTGGATAAGTGAGATGTCAGCCCCTGTTATGTGCAATTAGGAGCCCACAACTGAACATCTCAGGGAGGTAACAGGGATGTGCTGAGCAGGGACTGGAGGCTGTACCTTAAAACTACATCAAACTTTGTTGGAAATGAGATCTGAGAGGAAGCTGCAGGAAGGGATGAAGCTCACCTGTGAATACCCCGGGTTTCCTGATACCTTTTTTTGGCAAGTTTAAAAAAAGCTGGATTTCCACGACAAAAAGTAGCAGAAAAGCACAGTTAATTCAGTGCTTTCTAGTTAACATCTTACACTGGGCTAAGGGATATAAAAAAAGAGAGGGAATCCTCAGTACAACTGGTTTTATTGGCAATCTCTATCAATCTCTCAAGTCTCTTCTTCTCTCCCCAATTTTCGGAGTTACCTCAGCTGATGCAACCCACTCCTTGGATTTCAAAATGGGTGAGGAGAGATCTGATGGACAAAAACTATTTTGAAAACAGTTTTGTTGCTGTCTCTTTTGGTTTGTATTCTGGATTCTGCTTGGTGTCTGCCTTGGGCAGATAACTTCATTTCTGTGTGCCTTCATTTGTGTGTCCCTGAACTGACAGCAACAATAGGCTCCCTGGGAGACAGAGGCCTCATTTCTCAGACAAAAGACATCCTAGAAATTATTATTGAAACCACATTCCTCCTCACACTTTCAAGCCTGGTTTGAAACCAGGCAAAAGGAGTGAAATTCCTGATGTTCAGGGCTGGAATGTGCAGTTTTCTTGCTTCCCTCAATACAAAGCTTTAAGGTGCATGAAGTACTGTATTTATCTCACAGGCTTGAAGAGAAAGGGAATATCAGGCAGCCAGAGGTGCTTCATCCCTCAAGGAACCTGAGATCTGCACTGACAAGGTCTCTGCACACATCTAGTCCTCACAGCTTGAAATCAGCAGCTGCATTTCTGAAAGGCTTGGCTGAGCTGTGTTGCTGTAAACAGGAGACACCTGGACCATTTCACTGATAAAACTGCCTGGACTAAAGGCAAAGGGATTTCACACGTTCCCCTGCCCAAGCACTCCGTGAACCATTAAATTGGAAGATGCAGTTCTGGTGCCTTGTTTTCTGTTCTTGGGTCTCCGGGGATGTAAACCCACAATCTCCTACATGCACTTGGTTTCTGAAGTGCAACGAGGAAAAAAAGGAAAGCCACAGCACACCCAGAGCTGCCTGGGAAGGCCCTCAGCTAATGGAATGCTTCAATGGGCTTTTTCCCAATATTCCCAAGTCTCCCTAGACTTTGGATTCAGTTGTGTGGGTTGGTGTTGAAGGCAAACTTTCTGTTGGCACTTTCAGGGATAGAATTTTACCTCTTGACTGTATGAATGTATAGGTAAGATCCTTAGTTGCATGTGGTTTCTGGGTGCTGCAGGACCACTTTCACCTCTCTTAAATTCAGGGGTTCCTTAGTGGATTGTCCTCGGGGAATTTGCATCCTTGCTGCTGGGGGCATTTGTGAGACCCAGACTTGCCCTGACTGGACCATCTCATGTAGACATTTGTAGTACATTTAGACACACATTGTGACACTGTGCTGGTACCAATCATTCCTCAAGTCCCTTCCCTGGGTCCTCCAAGGATGCCCAGGGAAGGATTGGTGGGTGACTGCTCGTGATTTTCTGTTCACAGGACCCGTGTATCACCAGCCAAGTTCCAGCCCCCTCCTGCACTGCTGCTTAGTTGTTGCAAACCTCTAAAATTCAGAGCCTTTGCTTTGTGAAATGTGTTTTTTTTTCTGTTCTCCTCGGGCCTTCCTCACTCCTCTGCAGTTCCAATTCCAAACGTTTCACGTCACCACTTGGAAACTCTGCCACATGCAGGGCTCTTCCCTTTCTTTCTGTCTGAACAGGCTCCTCCAGCACATGTGGTTCCACTTACAGAGCCCCTGCAGGGCTGTGTGGATTGGGCTGGGGCTGGGCTGACCTCTCTGTTCCACCACAGCCAGCCCGTTCCGGGGGGAGCTGACTCTTATCTCCCTTTTTTTTGGTATTTGGGATGCTTTCACTTCCCAAGGAAATTCCTGCCATCAAAGGGGAGCCGGCTGCAGGCAGCACGCACTGGGGCCAGGGCTTGGGCACTGGGAGCACTGGGGCTCTCGGGAGAAGGCAACCCTTGGCCTCTGTGTGTCTGCCAGCCAAGGAATACACAAAGCAGATGTCCCAGAGCACAGCCTTGGCTCGGGTAATTATCCTTAGGAGACTTGGCCCGCCCCCACTTGTGCAAAGAATGCAGAAGAGCTGTCTGTCTGTAGGAGGACACCATTCCATGTTTATTTTGGCCCCAGATGCTGTCAGGGTAACTATTAGGGCTGTGTGGTCTGAGGATGAGTGGGGTGTCGACCTTCTTGAGTCTGGAATAAACCAACATATTCACTGTCCTTTCTCCACAGCAGAAACTGGGGGAAGAAGGAAGAGTCCCAGGGGAGATCAAAGCTCTGATGTGCCCGTGTCTGTCATTATAGAACAGCACTGGGAGGGGGAAGATGCTTGGCTTCTCAACAGAGTTTAATTTTAAGGCCCACTGAGCCTCAAATACTTGACTGTCAAACCAGTCCGGGGTGTCCTCAGCACTGAGCTGATTTAGCTCCCAAGTCACGCAAGCAGCTCTCGAAGTTTCGCTCGGGATGGGACTCTTTGGCCATAAAAGTACTTGTCAGCCTCCTACTCAGGCATGGAAAATTCTGAATTTGCTTATTGCAAAACGCTCAGGTTTTGCTGGTTAGCACTGGGTGGGGGAGAGGGGGAAGAGGCTTTTGCTTCTTCCTGAGGAAAGGTAGTAAATCATTTCCTACAGGGCTCTAGCAGGACTGAACTCTAACAGATGTGAAATGTCTTAAATTCCTGGAATGAAGGGGTGGTTCGGAGCTTCAACTGTCCTGGGCTTTTTGTTTTTTATTCCACAAGATGTTATTTCTGTATAGACATGATTTAGACCTCTTCTGTTTTCAGATATTCCACAAGATGTTGTTTCTGTATAGACATGATTTAGACCTCTTCTGTTTTCAGATGCTTTGATTTTAGCACAAGAACAGCGAGGCAAAAGTGCAGGATTATTCACCCAGAGGAACACTCCGGTGTAGTTCTGTGGATATTTATTCCCCCTGGGCTAATTTAAACTTTAAGTAGGCAGTTCTTGCTGATTTGGATTATTTTTACTGAAATGAGGTACTTAAATGAGTACCTTAAATGAGTTCAGCCTGAAGGTCTAGCTGAGACCAGCTCTAACATGGGACTGTTGGATGCCCTGAGGTGTCCTGGCTTTTCAGTGTGTCATTCAGAGGACTACAGGGCCAAAAGCTCCTTCTCAGAAGGATCCCATTTTCAGACAGTGCAATGACAGACGTGGAAATGACTTTTAAGAGTATCCCAGGAAAGCCTCTAAATAAATCAGAGCAGGGAATTATTGGTTGCACTTGAGAACTTGTCTGTAGGGCAACTGTTCTTGTTTCAGAGGGGATGTGATGAGCCTTGACATCAGTGGTTATTCACTGTTCCTGTCACACTCTCACCCAGGAAACATTCTGATATTAATGAACAAAAGCAGGCAGAGCACCTATCTCAGGTGGAGTGGAAATTGTTCAGACAGTGGATAAACTGTGTGTGTGGATACCAGTGGAATTCCTGCCCTTGCTGGTGCAGGGAAGATTTGAGTCTCTTCCTGAGTCTCTTCCCTCTCTCTGGTGCTGGGACAGGACGTCTCAAGTTGCAGCAAAATTACAGGTTTTATTTCTACTCCTCCTGGGACATCAGTGTCTTGGAATAGCCTGCTGCAAATGTCATCCTTGATAAAAAGCCAAGGTAAATTATAGTAAGTGTAGCTGAAGAATAAACTTCGCTGGAGCAGCTGAAACTTTTCAAGGCCCATTTTGGATATTCATACCCTAAATGTAGGTATGGTTTGGGCCAAGTTTACAAAGGATGATTATGCATTTCTTGTATCTTGATTCTCTGACTCTTCCCCAGGCTGTTCCTCCTGATTCCAGCAGTTAAGTGATACAGCACTACTTATTACTTTTTAAAAAGCATAATCTATTTTTAGCATTGCTCCCTAATCCAAACCTTCTGAACTTAATGAAAGATTTAAATCTGGAAGCTCTTTAGCTTTTAGGATGTGAATTTGCCTACAAATAAAAATGTCAGCAAAACATTCATTTCCACTTTGATTCTGCTTGTCTGTTAATGTATATTTGATGTTGGTATATATGTGTGTTTGTGTATAGACATGTACTTGTTATTGGATGGGCATGAAAATCAAGTGAGCCTCATGTACAGGAAAGTAAGTGTGAGCAGGGTATGGATTCAGGCATGAAAACACTACTTTGGATGATGATAATCTGTGATAAGGCCAAATACACAGTCCCAATTTACTCAGTGTTGTACAGGACGTGGCTCCTTCCCTCCACATCCATGTCAAAGGGCTGACTCTGCTGAAATTCAAACTCCTTTAAAACACAGTTTTGAAATCAGTGGTCCTTGCAAAATGCTGAAATGAGTTCTGGGAAATACTTTAAGGCTGACATCTTTCCACGAGAGAGACGCAGGCTGTTGCCCACATCTTTTTTTTACTCTAAAATCTGCCGTGCACGTGAGGCAGAAGGGGCTGAGAGGGCTGAAATCCCTTTTTGTGTGTCCTCCCCCTGCCAAACCCGGGTGGGCGCTGCCTGCGGTGCCTTTGGGCTTGTTTAAAATCTTTGTGGCTCTGTGTTCCTTGGAGATTTAAGCATCGGTGAGGGCTGAGACAGCCTTTGTCCTTGTCTGCAGGGTGTCGGTGAGTTATTGTGCTCTGAACAATAGAGGGAACAGTCAAACAAGGCAAAGTCTCCCCCCCGAATGCTGAACATGCTCTCCTGTGGTGTGGCACCAAGCCTGGCACTGCACCCAAGGCTTGGGGTTTTTTTCTAAGGCTCCCCAAATGCTGCGGTTGGAAAACAAGCAGGAAAAACAATCCCACCTCTTTCTGAAGTCGTGGGACGGGGGCTGAGTAAAAACCTGAGCAAAGCTGGAAGAAGCGCTTCCCAAATTGCTGCTCCCAGCACAAAGAGCTGCCCACAGGAAGGGGAAGAGGGTTTTTCGGGTAAGAACAGCGGAGCCTGCATACATGTGGCGTTACTCCTGGATCGGATTTCTGGGAAAATCATCCATTGTCTCATCTCTCGCGAGCCAGATCCAGCCCTTCAGGCTCCGGGCGGGCTCTGCCCTCGCGTGGCTGCGGAGCTTTGGAAAGAAAGGGTTTGGAGCCGCTTGGGCACCATCCAGCACAGAAAGGGGCTCCCAGGGGCAAATTCCTCTGCAATCCATGTGTGTCCCGGCCACTGCTGCTGGAAGGGGCTGTCCATAAGCAGACACCCTCCTCTGGCAGCCGTTTAAATAAAACTTAAACTGGGGAGGAGGGAGGCTTAGTTAAAAGCATCCCATTTCTCCGACCTGCTTGCATGGTCTCATCTACACAAATATAACTTCAGACGGCCTTTATTCTTCTTTGAATAATAAACCACTTTTAATAACCTAGAAGGGACCTGCATATGTTTCTAGCTGCTTTTTCTATTTGAGGTATATAAGGGAAATTCCAGCACGTGTCTAAAGTTAAAATTTCCATTTCATCCCTGCTTGTTACCGCAAGACCCTCCCCAAACTGTGGAAAACATCAGGATTGTTCACGTTGAGCTCTCTCTGGATTTTTCACGAGTAATTTCTGTAACTGGCACCTCTCTGGGTACTTTTATGCAGCTGTTCTGAGCTTCCTTTTAATTCTGTACAGTTACAGCTGCCTGGCAAGAAAATAAAGTGAGTGTCTTGTTTAAAACACCAGCAAAACTTAAACTTCTTTGGGAGCTTGTGGGCATTGTTACACCACTAGTAAGGATTAAAGAGACAAGACAAGGGGGTTTTAATAAGACTTTTAAAAATGATGTTATAGAAAAGTATGCACAGTGTACAGTGTGTGAGGATCTGGTTATTGGTTTAATGGTGAATCGGCTCCAAATTATTTCTGATTGCAGGCACCTTTGAAAAATAGAAAAAGGGAGGCTTTAGAAATTTGTAGTCATTATTTCTCTTCTCTTACTCCCATTTAGAAGATGAGTTCTGAGGTAGAAGGCCCTTCCTCAGGGATGTTTGCTGGGAGCAGTACCAGACTGTGAGCTCCCCTAAAACCGGTGTGTCCAAGCTAGAAAGGAATGGAAATGATACTTCTTACACCCTCTCGAGCGGCGATTTTTAATGCTAACCGAGACTTTTAATGTAAAGTCAAGTTTTAAACCGCAGTGTGCCCAAACCCGCAGCGCTCCGCTGGCACCGGGCTTTGACAGCGCCGCAAATGGGATGCGAACGGTCCCTATTGTGGTGGTTAAATTAAGGTTATTGATCACCATCTAACAAGGGCCGGCGTTAATGAGGGCGCTAATGAGGGCAGCCCGCAGCAATGGGAGCTGAGGGGAGAGCAGGGCTCGTCCTGGGCACGACGTGTAATTGTATTTGGCAGATGGAGCTTTGAGAGCGGCGAATCCAGTGATAAACTGGATTACTCTTCCCTTTAAAGAAAGCAGCTAATGTGGCTGAAAAGGAGCTTTCACTGTCATTAATTCATGCCGGGATCAATGCAGGGGAGGAGGGATTAATCCTTTGCAAGGCTCCACCTGTCTTGTAATTCTGGGTGTTCTATAAAGGTGCATGAGTGTAGTAGATGAAACCTTTTTATAAAGTGTTTGGGAAGCATAAATTAGGAGCTGGGGGATGCTCATGGTAACAACTCAGAGGTAGGTCTGAGAGTAAAAGGAATTTTCTAAAAGCCAAATTCTACGTTTTCTAATTTCCAAAAGGAATTTTCCAAATTGCTCCTGAAGGAGCAGAGCTGAACAAGTGTCGTCTTGGATGTAATTTTTCTCTCTGTCTTTCACTTCAAGGTAAAGGGAAGGCTGAGGATCCACTCTTTAAATACAAGTATAGGAACAAATTCAGCCTGTGTAACAGGAACAGCTTATGCTCCTGCTGTGGGCTGTGTGTTCAGTCACAATGTGACTTCCCAGGGCTGTGAACTCTCCCAGTTTCACAATATTTGGCCCAAGAAGCAAAATATTTAATCTCTCTTTTCGCAGGGAAAAAACCCCATGTTTTTAGGATTTTCTCTTGAACAACAAAACTGAAGAACAACCCAACTGCCCTCTGAGGATTCATACCCAGGAGGCAGATGGCATTTGTGCCCTAGAAATCCCCGTGGAAACCTGGTTGGAAAATATTTGGTGCCAGGGCAGACCTGGGGGATCCCTGCCCCCAAATGCCTGTAATTTTCCACACCTCTGATCTTTTGGGTCAGTTTTTAACTGAGTTTGAACTTACCATGGCGTGTCCACGTTCAGAAGTTGGAGATGGGCAAATCCAACCATTGATCCCTGATTTTTATTCAGTTTTAGTGTGGATGCAGTGTCAAAACTCGAACAGACAGTGCTGGCCGAACATCCTATTTTTCTGCGGTGTATCATCTCCTGGGCCAGGTTTTAGGGCGTTAACACACATTTTGGGTTTTTTGGCTGACATTTCAAGGGCTCTGCTTCCCTCTAGTGGGTCCACTTGGCACTTTCCTCCCGTTTTTCTTTCTGTTTAAAATCCTGACAAACGCTTTTTGGCAATTTATATTTTTTCCTGACGTTGCTGTTCAAAGACACTTCCCTGTCCTACTTGTACCACGCTTTTCTGAAGTTTAACCCTCTTCCTCCCAGGCCGGTCTTTTATTTCCAGTGCTGAAATAAAAGAGCATCACCACGGAAGAGACTCCAAGCCTTGTCAGAGTGACACAGGGATAAAGTGATGGGCTCTGAAGGATATCTGGGTGGAATTACTGCTTTTAAATTAAGGTGATAAGAGGTGAAGGCAAAACTGAGGGGTTTATCTGGAGTGCACAGAGGGTGTGGGTGTGAGTTCAGTATTGACAGCTCTGCAGTGTGAAGCCATCTGCTCTCCCTGCTCCAATATGGGTGTGAAAATGCCTGTGTTTGTAGCAATGTCCCCTTTCATCAGCTGCAATCTGCCCAGGAAGCCAAGCTGGTGGGTTTTCTTTGATGCTGGAAGCAAAGGAGGAGGAATCCAGCCGAGACCTGGCTGGTGAGACCCCCCAGGGCAGAGATGCCCCCCTGAACTGTGACCACTGGCATCTGTTTTCCAGCTTCCTGTTCTGTTTGGATGTGCAAGGCTCAGACTGAGTTTAAGAGGGTGGCTGAGGAAAACGTGACCCTGCCCTGTCACCACAGCCTGGGCCTCCTGGAGCAGGGCAGCCTGGACATCGAGTGGCTGCTGCACATCTCGGAAACCGTGCAGAAAGCGGTAGGTTGGCTGAGAAAATCCTCTTCTTTCTGCCTTCACACCACCAGCCACTGATTTAACAAAACTCCTGTGATGATCCCTGCAAGTTACTCTGCTGACCTTCAGAAAACACGGCTGATTTAGAGAGATTTATCACGCATAAAGGTTATTTGATAGCCACACGTGCTGTGTTGGAGCAGGTTCTGTTACAATCACGTTTCCTTTATCCCAGGGTGACTGATAATATTTCAAGTTCAGAACTGCCCTTCAGGTTTTCCAAAACGACCTTGGGTTTTGCAGGCCCGGTTTTTGAATCCCTGGTTTCAGGAAAAACATACAGGAGTTCAGTACTTATAAAAATGAGGTCTGCAGTAACTTAAATTAGCTCAGCCAAGCCTACAGACTGCTTGGATATATTGTGACATGAGCTGATGTCTATTTTGACAGTTGTATAAATGCTCCAATCTCTAGCATAAATACACTTTATGTGCCATTCTCAGACTAGAAATCCAGGTTTAATTTTCCACCCTGCCACAGGTTTCCTGTGTGACCCTTGGCAAGTCACTTAACCAGGCAGAACCTTGGGCTGGAGTTCCTGGAAAGGCTTTATTTGTTGTTCTGTGTGAAAGTACAATCCCAGCTGGCTGTCAGTGCCTGTCTGTGCCCCTCAGGTGATCACCTACTCCGGGGGCCGTGTCTATGACGACCTGAATGAGGAGCAGAAAGGCCGTGTTTCCTTCACATCCAACTTCCTGGCTGGAGATGCCTCCTTACAGATCATCTCCCTGCAGTCCAGCGACGCAGGGAAGTACATCTGCAAGGTGAAAAATGCTGGGCGGTACGAATGGTCTCGAATCACCCTCAAGGTGGTAGGTAAGGACACTTTATTGCTAAAAAAAAAAAAAAAAATAATTCCAGACTCGCTTCCTGGAGAGAGATTTATTTCAGCAGGGTATAAATGCACAGAGACATCTCACAGTCAGGTTTCCCTGTCCAACTCCATGTCTGCCTTTGTGTTTTTTTGGCAAAGGACAGGCCACAGGAAGAGCCTAAAGAGTGGGTTTGAGGTAAGTGATTATCCACAACAACATATGAACTGTTCTTTAAATTATCCCGATGATCTCATCACCCAAACTGGGCTGATCACCCTGTCCATATCTCCTGCTATGTGCTGTGAGTTCATGTCCCAGGACCCCAGCCTGGTCCCAAGTCAGTGGAGGTGACAAATAGGCTGCCATAATTAGTATTTCCTTTCCCTGAGTTCAGCTCATAGGTTGGCTTTTCCATGTACACTGTGATCCCGTGGAAGAAGTGCTGTGTCCTGACAGGTGCTGTGGGGAAAAGGAAGAAATGGGGAAGTAGGGGGAGGGAAAGGATGTTCTCTAAATAGTGCCCAGAAGAGGAATGTGGTGGTACAGCTCCACAGAGTATCATAAACACACTGAGAAGTTGCACACAATTGCAGCTCAATCCCCTAAAATCCATCACTGGTGTGATTCCTGAACACGTTCCAGGGAAGGCAGCTCTTGGAAGCTGCTTCAATGACTGTACCTTGCCAAAGAAAGGGTTTGCTGTGTTTGCATGACCTGTCTTCTGCTCCCCCTAGAGAAACCTTCCAAGCCCAAGTGCTGGCTGGAGGGGGAGATGCTGGAAGGGAAGGAGCTGTCCCTGCAGTGCCGCTCTGCCTCTGGCACCGTGCCCATCTCCTACCGCTGGCAGCGCATCGACGAGGAGGACAGAGCTGAGCACCTCCCACCCAACTCCAGAGTCAGTAAGTCCGGGCATTGCCTCGATTCCACAGGGACAGTTCCTCAATTCCAGAGAGGCAGTTCCTGAATTCCAGAGGGGCAGTTCCTCAATTCCAGAGGGGCAGTTCATAGAATCATAGAATCACAGAATCAGCTGGGTTGGAAGGGACCTCCAAGATCATCAAGTCCAACCCTTGATCCAACCCCGCCGTGGTTCCCAGCCCATGGCACTGATGCCACATCCAGTCTCTGCTTAAAAACCTCCAGGGATGGAGAATCCCCCCCTTCCCTGGGCAGCCCATTCCAATGGCTGAGCACCCTCTCTGCAAAGAAATTCTTCCTGATCTCCAACCTAACCCTCCCCTGGCACAGCTGCAGACCCAGCCCTCTTGTCTTGCTGATGGTTGCCTGGGAAAAGAGACCAACCCCCCCCTGGCTCCCCCCTCCTGTCAGGGAGTTGCAGAGAGTGAGGAGGTCTCCCCTGAGCCTCCTCTTCTCCAGGCTGAGCCCCCCCAGCTCCCTCAGCCTCTCCTCATAGGACTTGTGCTCCAGTCCCTTCCCCAGCCTTGTTCCTCAATTCCAGGGTCAGTGAGTCGGGGCAGTTCCCAGAGCTCTGGGAACGTTGATTAATCCCAGTGGTGTTTTCTCCCGTTTCAGACATTTCTAATCCTGGGCAAGTCCTGCTGAAGAACCTCACCCAGATGAGCACGGGGTTGTACCAGTGTGTGGCCACCAACGAGGCTGGGCAGGAGAGCTGTGCTGTGCAGGTGACAGTGCAGCGTAAGTACTGCTGCAAACTGGGGTTCACACACGTGGGGCCACACCTTTGCCCTTTTGTACTTTAATCCCATAAAACAGTTCTTATTTATACTTATTTATTGCAGTTAGGGTTTGCACAGCAGCCCTCTGTATAACCTAGAGTGATAAAAACATCACAACCTAAAGTGACAAAAAACATCACAACCTAAAGTGACTAAAACATCATTTGGGCTCAGATTTTTCGGTCTGTTAGAAATGTTGATTTTCAGAATGACTAATGGCATAAAAGGAGGGAAAACTGTGAGTTAAAGGTTCCAGAGCCTGCAGCTTTTGAGGTACTTCTGGCTGGAGTGGCTGCATATTGTTCTCAGGTATAAACTCCTTCTGTGGATGTTCCATCAGTTCAATTCCAAATTATTTATCTGTTGCACTCGGGACACTGAACTATCTAAAGACAGCTGGAAGGGCTGATTGTGACACACAGTAACGTGGAGCAACTGTTGACATTTTGGTTTTAATCCAAATTTAATAAATTCTGTCCGGAGCACCAGAAGTTAAAATCTGTGTTCTAGCTGATAAAACCCATAAAGGGTGGAGCGTCCTTTGCATATTCATGCCAGGAAAAGGGTGGAGTTTAGCACCTAAAAATCCCAACAATAGAGTTTAGCAGCTCTCAAAGGAGATCAGCAGGAGCTCGAACTGCTGTGATAAAAGACTGCTAATGGCGAGGTCTCTTCTTGGAGATTCCACAGCTTTTGGAACTTTTTCTGCCCGACCGAGCCTGAAATAACTGGAATACGGTCACGCAGCAAGGAAAACCGGTTTGCCTCAGGCATCTGAAGTAAAAGCGTCCGGGCAGCTTTTATGCCAATTGAACCGAATTGGTTTAAAACCTCACTCGGGTTTGCTAAACCCTCCGTAGGGACGAGCCTTAAGGAAACAACTTTTAGCCAAGCCCAGCCCAACCGACCAGAAGTTGTCATAAAGTATCAACCAAGGGCCCGTAATCGCTGGGAAATGTCTCATCTTTTCTGTTTTGGAGGAAAAAATGCCACGCACAGGATGCTCTTTTCTTTCTACCTCTTTCTTCCTCTCTCTACCCCAGCTCGGGTCACTTTTTCCCCCACGATTAAATAATTCTTTCTGGAAAAGGGGTTGTAATCACTGCAGGGTAAGTTGAAGGGGGGGAAAAAAAAATCCTCCCGGGGAAACATTCGCAGTTCAAACACTCTCGTGCCTCCAGGAACCTGCTCGGTGCCGTGTTCCACATGTCTGTGCTTTCGGTGGCTCTGTGCTCAGAGGGGAGGGTTTTTCCTCCTCGTTTCACTCTGACCCACAGCTGAAGGCACAGCACTTGTGATCCCACCCTTCCAGAGCTCTTCTCACCCTCAGCTCAGCTTCAGCGACAGTGCCTGGAGATAAACTGGTTCAACTTCTGTGTGGAGACACACCTAAATAAACAAACTGGCACTGATTTATACCCGGTGCTGTAAGTTGTAGTGGCGACTAGAACCCGACCGCGCAACTCCAGTGAGAATTTATCAACTAATCCATCTGTTTTCCGGACAACAGATGCCCAAAATATCGGCATGATCGCCGGGGCAGCGTGTGGGGTGGTGGTGGGACTCTCCCTCCTCCTCCTGGTGGTGAGGCTGACGATAAGGAGGAAAGAAAAGAAGAGATATGAGGAAGAGGAGGCACCAAATGAAATCAGGTAACGCCTTGCACTTAATCCCCCACCTCCCACGCTCCCTCCTCGCAGTTTCACACATCTTTTCAGTAAGGATTTAAGTCCCTGTAAGTAGGGATAAGTGTTGCCAAAGTTTGTTCTAAATAGCTTTTAAAGTCTCTGTGAAATAGCACTGACTAATTTCTTCACTTGTGAGAATCTCTGTGAAGACTTTCCAGAAAATCAGATTAAACTTCCCCCCCACACCCCCGGGGCAAATCAGCATAAAACTCTCTCTCACATTTGCAATTTCAGCATTTTAAAGCATTTGCATAATCTTTTACGCTGTTAAATCCAACCCACTTGCCCATTGTGGCTCTGAGAGGGTTTGGGGGGTTTTAGTTCTCCTTCTTTCTTTCTCCTTCTCCTTTCTCCTTTCTCTTTCTCCTTTATCCTTCTCTTTCTCCTTCTTTCTTTTTCTCCTCCTTTCTCTTTCTTTCTTTCTCCTTCTTTCTCCTTCTCCTTCTTTCTCTTTCTTTCTTTCTTTTTCTCTCTCCTTCTCCTTCACCTTCTTTTTCCTCCTTTTCTGTCTCCTTCTTTCTCCTTCTCCTTTCTCCTTCTCAATCGCAGTTTTTATTGGGAATGCTCCAAGACTGGCAGGTTCTCTCAGTCCTCCTTGAGCCTTCTGAACAACTGTGCTCTGGATTTAGCCTGGGTGAGCAATCCTTGAGCTGTCTGTGAGGGGAGCAGTCTCACCCCGGCAATGCTGACACATGTCTTGGAGCTCATCTGTTCCAGGCCTGCCCCTTAACTCCCCTAAGCAGAGATTGGTCTCCAGCCAACCCAGCCTAAACCCCTCAGGAAGGAAAGCACTGGAAAGATCTATTTCCAGGAAGGAGTTTTAGCTGCTCCCGCCCTGGAAGAAACAACCCCCGTGCCTTGATCCATCTTTGTGTCTATTTGTATGACTGCCCTCATATGACATCTCTGTAATCCCTTCAGCAGCTGATTCCTCTGCCTCACACTCAGGTTGCCAGCCTGAAAGCAGCCTCTGCTGATTCCTTCCCTTCCCTTTTTCCTGCTTTCTTTGCTTTCTCACCTTGCATGAATTTTCAGTTGGAGCCTCACCCTCTTGTATCACCTTTTCACGCCTGACTGTTACATCCTCTCTCTCTTTCTCTCAGGACCCAGTTCTTGCACTTCTTTCTCTACCCACAGGTTATTTTAAGTGGAAGAACTGGTTTCAGCTAGTCTTGCCCAGGCCATTTCTCATTATGAGTCAGGATTACAGAGCAGACAGTTCTATCTGAGCTGTTTGCAGTGACACTTGGTATTTGTTATTTGTTCCACACACAGAGCTGTGTGTGTGTTTATTCCAAACCTGTTTGACCAGCAGCTCTGCAGGGCAATAGGGGGTTCAGTCCACCAAGTTACAGAGCACAGAATTCAGAAAGCAGATAACAGAAATTATTCCTGGACAGATACTCCCTGGTGATTTGCAGCTTCAGGGAGCAACTGCTTATGGCAGTGGTGAAATGAGGAAGTGGTGTTTGAGCCCCTGCCATCTGTTTGGTTGCAGAGAAGATGCAGAGGCACCCAAGGCCCATCTGGTCAAGCCCAGCTCCTCCTCCTCTGGCTCCAGGAGCTCCCGCTCAGGTTCCTCCTCCACCAGGTCCACAGCCAACAGTGCCTCCCGCAGCCAGCGGACTTTGTCCACGGAAGCCACCCCTCACCTCACCCCTCCCCAGTACAGCCAGAGGGCGATGGAAGGGAAGGAGACGGAGCCAAAGAAGGTCGACTACAACAACCTGATGAAAATGGGAGCCACGCTGGTGATGGTGCCTGCCCAGAGCCGGGCCTTCCAGACCGTGTGACCCTCGGGAGGCTCCTGCCGCCCAGAAACACTTCACACACCACCAGCCACATAGGAGTTGTTAGATTAGCTAATTATCTTCCTGGTCAGCTTCATTTTAATCACTCGTGATTATTCACACCACAAGAAGCCCTCCCACTTAACTCTCGTACATCTTCCAGCACTGAGGTTATGATACAGGATTTTCTTTTATTGAAGTTCCGATACGGGATTTTCTTTTATTGAAGAAAGATACATTTGAGGGAAAAAGGAGCCATTTGAGGAAAAAGGAAGCCATTTGAGGGAAAAGGGAGCTTCTTTTTAAATTATCTGTTATTGGTTTTTTTTTTTTTTTTGGAAATGGAACACTGAGCATTTAAAAACTGCAACAGCAAAGCGCTGTGCAGGTGAAAAGAAACCAAACCTCAGGATTTTTTAAAAGGGATCAACAGAGACATAAAGATGCATAATGTGCCAGAGAGAGGTTTTGTGGGGAGGGAGAAGTCTCTTGTACTGGTTTTGGAGAACTTTCTCAAAGATGCATGGTCTCACCTGAAGATTTTGAGGGCAGGCTGGTGTCCAGCCTCAAAGGGGACTGAAGGTGCTTCACGTTTTCTCCATTCAGTCTTCTAGTGAAATGCTTTTGGAGGCTAGAACTGAAGTGGAAATGAAAGGATCACTCCAACAGGTCGGGAGATGCAGTATTAAGGCAAGTGTCTGAACTGAACTCTGTATTAAAGAGAAAGGACCTTTTATGTCAAGAAAACAGAGGTGCTTTAATTGCCAGAATAAACTTACTGGTGCACCCAGAGACACGGCCTGGAGCCTGCTCTGCTTTCATGGCCAGCACTGCAAAGCCACAGAAACCCCTCTGGAGTGGGGTCTGTGGCAAATGAGCCTTAGTGACATGAGAACTGGGCCCTGAATCCAGGAGGGAGGCAGTTCCTCAGAAGGGAAGGGTCACCAATCTACCAAAAAGCCTGGATGAAGCATTTGGAAGATATTTGTCCTTGGCAGGTGGCGAGTTCCCCAGTTTTGGGGTGAGCTGTGCTGCAGAAGCCTTATGGAGAGCTCTTCCCAAGACTGAACCAACAGCACTCTTGAGGTGGCCTCCAGGTAAGACTGAAGGACATGAGGAAAACACACCTGGGACAGGTAAACCAGCACAATGCTGCTTCCACTAGGAGATATTTGTGTGCATTGTCCCATTCCTACACCAAATGCTGGGCCACGTGCTATAGCTGAGGCTTAGACCTTTAGCAAGGTTCTTTAAAAACTGCAAGAATTGTAAAGAATATTTTTTGTGATTAACCAGACTAAACATTTGCAAGGAACATAAAGTCTTACACTTCAAGTTGAAGGCCAATAGGAAAGGATGGGAGACAGATGCAGAGTTCTGTCATTTGTATTTTCCTCTGAAGGACTTGGCTCTGACCACTGCTACACACAAGACACTGAGCTTGTAGGTTTTAGATTCCTGTATTCCTGGACTGATGATTTTCTGTTAAAAAAAAAGAGGGTGGACTTTTTTTTTCCATTTGAGGGGAGGGAAGGTTTTCTTCAATTTGTGGGATGAGTCTATAGAAGATGGACCTGCACAGAAAAACCACAGATCTATAATTCTTTCACTCTAGGACTGTAATTTATCTCCTTTTTTGACTGAGGGTTGGAATTATAACTTCCTCACTTGAGATCTTAAACAACCTGATCAAAGCCAAGCCCTGCTTGGGCTGCTTTCATATGGGAAATAGATTTCAAACTTGCCCTCTACTATGTGAGAACTGCTTTTCCTAGGAGCAGTCACCCATTTTCATCAGATGTACCAAAATTTCACTCGCTTTCTCTACCCCAGAGTCAACCCTTGGCAGGACAAAGTGCTGATGTTGTGCAGGGAAGACAATCCTGAGTCACAGGTTGAAGCAAAGGAGATCTGGTGTGAGGTGTTTGATAAGCTGCTGCTTCCATGGTGTTGGATCCTGGTGTTGGATCCTCTGTCATTTTACCCAGAGAGCTTCCCTGGGTGCTCCAGGAGCACATTCCTGATCAGCTGTTCGTTGCAGCAGCTGTAAGTGCCTGTGATTCCTCTGCAGTTGCTCTTTTCCTGAGCCCTGGGGGAATCCCAAGAGCAGGAATAGGATGGCTGAAGCAGTTTGGGGCTTCTCCTGTGGCTGCCTATTGTGCTTCATGTCACCTGTGCTGCAGCTGAGGATCCTCACTCCGTGCACACAAACCCCCGAGTGCTTCTGTCCTGCCTGGGCAAGCAGGAGCTCCTCACCACAAACTGAGGGTGACAATTCCAACAGCTCAGCTGGTCCCAGCCTGAGAACCAAAGGCTGGCTTTGAGTCACTTGTAATTATTAGGGAGGAGGATCCTCTGTCTGCAGCCTGGAGGCTCGGAGAATGCACCAGCCTGCTCCTGGCGGAGTTTCTGGAGGCCTTTGGGAATTAGCTGCAGGACAGATCAGCTGTGGCAACCCTCTCCTGGTGTCCCAACCCTTCTGGAGCAGAGAAGTCACTCCTTGCCCTATGAGGCATCGGTGTGACTGCAGGGGCTGAGAGGTTTATGAGCCTTTTGGTGAAGGTCAGTTGGAGGAATGGCTGAAGCCTGGAGTGTGTGATCATTCCTGGCTGTTCCAAGCCCTGTTGGGAAGCAGTTCAGGTACCTGCTTTCCAGGTATCTGCATAGAAACCCTGCCAGAAAAAGCACCTCTCCTGCCATGCAACAAAGGTGTGTGGCCCTGCTTAGGGAACGTGGGCACCACAATGATTTAAAATCACTAACTCTGAGACACTGAGGTGCTTTCCAGCCCCCACATCAGAGATCTCCCAGGGGAACACAAAGTCAGTGCTGCACTTCTGCTGCCAGCAGGAAACCCAGAGGGAAAATTCATTACTCAAAGGGAACAGGAGAAAGAGATCATTCCAAAGGTATTCTACTTTCAGGAGTTGCACAAGGGAAGCAAATGAACCATAAGCCAAACTCTTTGTAAAATAGTGTATTAAAGCATTTACTGTCATATACCAGTTATTACTTGTGTGATTAAATGCAGACCATGTTATGTAGCTTTCTTTTTGTTTCTCAGCAGCTGAACTAAGCTTCCATCTCTTCTACCTGCTATAATTGGTGTACTTGTACTGTGTCCGAACAGCTCAGAGGAAAGCAAATATTTATTATTGATTCCTTTGAATCAATGATTTCATAATTTTTTTTTTGGTTGGTTGTTTTATAAATAAAGGTGCTGCAGTAAAGTGCTGCAGCTCAACTCAACTTGCACAGTGCTCCATCTTCTGTGGTGTGATGTATTACATGTTGTCAAGCTGAATCCAAGGGAAAAAATACAGAGTTAAAAATACCATTTTTAAGCCAATGAGGACTATTTGCATATTTGCATGGAAACATGGAGAAGCTGGTTTTTTTTCCTGGGTATTTTTCAGTCTAAATTACAGGCCACGGTATGAAATGTGTGAGACCTTGGGTGTACAGAGTGAATGGTGTTTTGTCTTCCATGGAGCTCTTCCACCTGAGATATTCTGGCTGAGGACTGAGGTGGGAAATAGTGCCAGCACAGATATAAACCCCTGGTGACATTATCCTCCCACTCCTGTGACCTTACTGCTGAACCAGCCGGTGTTTCACTGATCTCATGGGCTGTGAGGTGACAAGGAAACCTGGAACAGCCACCTGACCCATGCTCAGACAGTTCAGATCTTCTCTGCAGCTGAACAGTTTGAGGCAGCCAACAGGAATCTCCAGTGTGGGAGCTGGAGGTGGGATTTTAAGGGTAACTAAACGTCATTGTGCTTGATTTCTCTCAGCCTCCTCTCCCCGAGGGTGTTTTGCAGAGGTCTCCCCACATCAGCAGTGCTCCTTTCTGAAATCTGGGAGTAAAAATTGCAACATAACCAGACAGGATTTAAAACAGAACGCAGTGGTCTCATAGGTGTGTCCTGGCTGTCCCTGATTCATGAGAAAATGCTGTCACTGGCTCCCACTGGAGTTGGTGACATTAAAAATCCTGATTAGGGATTTTCAGAGGAGTGGAGCAGTTGCATACTTTTGTACAGTATCAGGAATCTGGGGTTATTTTTAACCTGGATCCGTTTGTACTGACACGCTGGAGGGGGAGAATGTGGTGGGAGAGGGAAGGGATGGCCTTGCAAATGTGTGATTTTCAAACTTCAGCCAGGGAGTGTAGATGCAAGTGTTGTATAAATAAATGTTGCTGCTGTGAGCAGGAGGAATGTCTTTGATAATCTCTATTCTCCTCCCAATTCTGTTTTAAACTCTTAAAGGAGAAGCAGTGCTTGATCCCTAACGTACTAAATTCACGTCCAGAAATAACTGGAATCAGTAATTTGAAGAAACTCCACACAAAATACTTAACAGTGTCCAGCCTGCCAAGCCTTAATTTTTCTGATACACAGTAAATGAGCTACTTTGGTCCAGTTGGTTAACAGCCTTTAATTCCTAATGTAATGAGTCATTTGCCCTCCTCCCTGCACTGACTCACTGCTGTTCCGGGCTCCCTTCACTTGCTATCACTCTGCTCTGCCAAGTGTGGTTGCACATCTAAATGTCACTGTGGAATTTCGAGGTGCAGGTGCTGCTATTCTTAGGTCCTGCTGGAATTCTGCTCATGATTTACAAACAAAAAAAAACTCCAAAGGCTAACAGCACTGCACCTGTGTGTGGTGTGTTGAGTGTGAGTTACACCGAGGAGCATCTCTGGTGTAATATGGGAGCAGGGTGTACTCTGGACAGGGTGTACCTGGTCAGGGGTCACGCTGAGAGCTCTTATCTTGTGTTCCCTCCTCCTGGTGACTCCCTGACTTTTCCACTTGCCCTTCACGCCGTGTAAACACTGGATGGAGTCCTCAGCCCGACCTCAGGTGATTCCTGACCTCTGCTCCAGCCTCAGGTGCTGGGACCATCCCAGTGTTTGTGTGGTGTCCACGTGCTCCCCTGATCCCAAGGGATGTGACACAGCCTGCTTTCCACATTATTTCCATTATTTCCACAGAAATAATCCCTGCTGGGAACTGCAAGTGAGCAGCAGGGACGTGCCAATGTGGGGGAACACCCTGTGCCTTGGCTTACTTTGGAGCTGCTGATGGATAAGGACAGTTGGGACGGATTATGGAGCAGGGAGACGCTGAGGTGGATTTTGCTCTGTGGAAAAACCCCGTGTCTCCCTAAAACACCACAAACGTGGTTTCCTGGGAGAGAAAGAGGGCGCGGGGACAAATCCGGGAGCCTTGTTGAAGGGAACATGGAGGACGGTGATTATTGTACCGGGGAGATCAGTGAGCACACGCTGCGGGGAAGGCTGTGGGGAGGGGCTGCGAGCACAGCAACGGGAAATGCCGCCATTCCCGGGGGGGGGGGGCAGGAGGGAATTCTGAGGGCACAGCGGGATCCCGGGGGCACAGGATCTCTTAATTATTAACGCTCATTAACCCCACAGGACCTCTGCGGTCCCTGCCCCTCATGGCGCCGCCATCTTCTCGTTCCCCCCCTTCCGCTCTCCCTCTATGCAAATCACCCTCCATGCCCGCGCTCTCATTGGTCCCATTGCGAAATATGCAAACGAAACCCGGGCGCGCCGCGCGCCGATTGGCTGCCGCCCCTTCCCTGTCCCCGCCCCTGGGGGTCGTCACCCGCGCGCGGCCGGAGACGGGGGCTCTGATTGGCCGCGGCGCACGGGAAGCCCCGCCCCGCTCGTAGCGGGCGGGGGGTGCGCGGGGAAAGCGCATGAAGGTTCCAGAACACGGGGCCGGCCGGCGCGCCACGCCCCTTTCCGGTGCGCGTCACGCAGGACGACGACCAATCACCGGCGGGCAAGGGGGTGGAACCCGCGCGTTGATTGGCCCGGGCAGCGCTCGAGGGGCGTGTCCTTCTGGAAGGTTCTGGGCGGGTATAAAAAGCCAGCTCGGCGGGCGCGGGGCATTGGGCGAACAGGAGCTGAGCGGAGCGTCTGATCCCGTGTGAGAAACAGACCGGGCCGGACTGCGGGTAATGGCGCTGGGGGAGCTACTGTGCGGCACGCGGGGGGTGCGGGGGGATGTGGCTGCGTGGGGGGAGGCGCGGAAAGAGGGAGCTTTGGAGCTTTGGGCCGGCTTCGGGAGGGCGCGGGTGGTTTTGTGTCTTGAGAGGGCTTTTCGCTGCGGGGATCGGGCTGGAATGGCGCGTGCAGACGCGTTTTTTGCCGCTGCAGTGCTTTTTTTTACCCCCGGTTTACTCCTGATCTGTGAGCGGTTTTTCCGCTCCTTCCCCGCCGAACCCCCCCCACCCCCCCGTGAAAGGGCGGGAGGGGGAGGACTGCAGAAGACGCAGCGCCCAAGTTGAATCCCTAAGGGGCCGCCCCGGGGCATGTAGTGCCCGAAGCCGGGGAGGAAGGAGGGGAGAGTGGAGAAGCGGCCCGGTGCGGGGTGTTGCGGGAGGATGGATCGCAGTGGGGTCGGTGCCGCACGGGGCTGGGGCTGTGCCAGCACACGCGGCCCGCCCGGCGGGGACTCCATTTCCCGGCAGCCCCCGGGCCCGCCCCGCTGTGCTCGTCACGCGGCGCGGGCGGCGCGGGGCACGCCGGGACTTGGAGTCGCGCACCACGTGGTGGGGGGCGCAAAGGACGCCAAGCGGTGGAAAGTGGGAATGTACCCGGTGTGCTCCCGGTGCCACGTGGGATAACGGGAATGGGATTGCAGGGGTCATCCTGCAGTAGCAGGGTAATTTAGATTGGAAGGAATGTTAAAGATCGACCGCTTCCAACCTCCGGCTGCGAGCAGGAGCACCTTTAACTGAAACAGGTTGCTCCAACCCGGCCTTGAAGTCTTCAGGGATGAGGCAGCCACAGCTTCTCTGGGCAACCTTCAGCAGTTCTGCCCTTTTAATTAAACTTTTTTTATTTTTATTTTCCAGACAAGATGTCGAAGGGACCAGCTGTCGGGATCGATCTTGGCACCACCTATTCCTGTGTTGGCGTGTTCCAGCACGGGAAGGTGGAAATCATTGCCAATGACCAGGGCAACAGGACCACACCGAGCTACGTGGCCTTCACAGACACAGAGAGGCTGATTGGAGATGCTGCCAAGAACCAGGTGGCCATGAACCCAACCAACACAGTGTTTGGTAAGGCTGCAGGACTGCCAGACTTGGTGTAAAGAAGCTGAGCAAAGGGATAAATGTTACCTGATTACAGTAATTACTAATAGCAGGCTTAGAGCTTCCTCTTGCAAATTAAAATCCCTAATTTGTTTTTAGCCTGATTAATACAGTTAGATTACTGCTAATTAATTTTATATTATATGCAAGGAAGGTAATTGCCTTAGGGCTAAAACCTTGCCTTGCTGCAGGTTTTCTTAGCACTTTGTTTTAAGTGGCCTTGACTAACTGTCTCATGCTGGTTTATGGTCCAGCTGCAGCATTTCTGAGATGGTACCACTGAGTTTGTGCATATCCAGGAGATGAAAGTCAGCAATGCCTGCACACAGGCAGTAATAATTCCAGATTAAGCATAATGTTCCATGGTTTTCTGCATTTTTAGGAAGAACTTAAAGATTTTAATTGTGGATAAACATAATATTCATGTTCAAATGGTGTTTTCCAGATGCAAAGCGGTTGATTGGGCGCAGATTTGACGACTCTGTGGTCCAGTCTGACATGAAGCACTGGCCCTTCACTGTGGTGAACGATGCTGGCAGGCCCAAAGTGCAGGTGGAGTACAAGGGCGAGACAAAGAGTTTCTACCCAGAAGAGATTTCTTCCATGGTTTTAACCAAAATGAAGGAAATTGCAGAGGCTTATCTTGGAAAGGTGAGGTTTAGGACTCGAGTGGAGTGTCGTGAGTAATTCTCTGAGCAGTTGATGTGGATAACTGAGCTGTTGGTTGCTGTTTTTCAGACTGTTACTAATGCAGTGGTGACTGTCCCAGCCTATTTCAACGACTCCCAGCGCCAGGCTACGAAAGATGCTGGAACCATTGCAGGGCTCAACGTCCTGAGAATTATCAATGAGCCCACAGCAGCTGCCATTGCCTATGGGCTGGACAAAAAGGTATGGTGTGGTGTTAAATCAGGTCTGAATTAGGAGAAATAGTTCTGGACAGTTTTGAGTAGAGAAGAGTAGAAAGCAGTTCTTACATCACAGCACTTCAGGTGCACTTGCACACACCACAGTGTAGGCCTTAATATTTGTGTAACTATATCTAATTAATATTTGAATATTAAATCATCGGTTGTACCCAGCCCAAAATTGTCTGTCCCATCAGACTTCCCTCAGACACCCCTCTCCTGACTGATAAGCAGTCACAAAGACCTCTCCTTCCTCTTCATCCTCCTCTTTACCATCTTCTGTCCTCCTTGGAACAGCTTCAAGGTTTCTGAGTCCTCTGAGCAGCTTTGACTCAGTTATCTCAAGCAATGTGCCTGTTAATGTCTTTTTTTAAGTATGTTTTCTATAGATAAAATGTTCTACAAGTCTTTATCTGTTGGAATCCCTGACCAGAAATATTAAAACATTTCAGGAATGTAGTGCAAAAGGTGCTTAGCTAAGGATTCTACTCTAAAACTGCTAAAAGCTGTACTACAATCTATAATATGTATTTTAAATGTTCTAAAAGTCTTTATCCATTGGAATCGTTGACAAGAAATATTAATATTTCTGGAAGTCAGTAGAAAAGGTGCTTAGGTAAAAGTTCTGTAATTGTTTAAAGCTATGATGAAACCTGTTTAACTGTCTGATGGCCAAATAGAAAAGTTGTTGACCCCCCAGCAGGAGGTGAATTAAAAACATTGGTCTGTCTCCTCCAGGTGGGTGCTGAGAGGAACGTCCTCATCTTCGACCTGGGCGGCGGCACCTTCGACGTGTCCATCCTGACCATCGAAGATGGGATCTTTGAGGTGAAATCCACTGCTGGGGACACCCACCTGGGCGGGGAGGACTTCGACAACCGCATGGTGAACCACTTCATCGCCGAGTTCAAGCGCAAGCACAAGAAGGACATCAGCGAGAACAAGCGCGCCGTGCGCCGCCTGCGCACCGCCTGCGAGCGCGCCAAGCGCACCCTGTCCTCCTCCACCCAGGCCAGCATCGAGATCGACTCCCTCTACGAGGGCATCGACTTCTACACCTCCATCACCAGGGCTCGCTTCGAGGAGCTCAATGCCGACCTGTTCCGGGGCACCCTGGACCCCGTGGAGAAGGCCCTGAGGGACGCCAAGCTCGACAAGTCCCAGATCCACGACATCGTGCTGGTGGGCGGCTCCACGCGCATCCCCAAGATCCAGAAGCTGCTGCAGGACTTCTTCAATGGCAAAGAGCTCAACAAGAGCATCAACCCTGATGAGGCCGTGGCCTACGGTGCAGGTAACTATGTTAATATAACTCACAGCTGTGGGAGGTGGTGGTACAAGCTGCTACCTGAGTTCAGGTCTCAGAGCAGTACAGGTGTAGGCCCTTTGTTTACCACCTGGATGACTAAAGCTCTTCAAATCAGTAAATCTCCTTGGACTTGCAATGATGAATCAGATTCCAAAGCCATTCGTAGTTTCCACCAGAAGTCTGCTAATGATGGCCAAAGTCTTCCTTGGATGTCTGAGCGAGCCATGTGCCTGACTGTAGTGTTCAGTTTATCTGTAGCATTATCTGGCTCCTAACGCTTCCCCTTTCTCTCCCCAGCTGTGCAAGCTGCTATTCTGTCTGGAGACAAGTCTGAGAACGTGCAGGACCTGCTGCTGCTGGATGTGACCCCGCTGTCCCTGGGTATTGAGACAGCCGGAGGCGTCATGACAGTGCTGATCAAGCGCAACACCACCATCCCCACCAAGCAGACCCAGACCTTCACCACTTACTCTGACAACCAGCCCGGGGTGCTGATCCAGGTGAGCACAGAGCTCTGGGCTGAGGTGATAAGATGCTTGCAGTAACTCTTAGGCCAGAGGTGGTGTGTCCTTGCAGTCTGTAAATCCCTGGTTGCTGTGATGAAAGTGATTCCAAAGCCATTCGTAGTTTCCACCAGAAGTCGAAAGACTTGTGTTGGTCCAAGTTCCTTCCTTGGATGTCTGAGCGACCATGTCCCCTCAGGATAATTAATAGCTCATTATGGTTTAATAATGTCAACCTTAATCATAATTGGATGGTTTTGCTCACTAGGTGTACGAAGGAGAACGTGCTATGACTAAGGACAACAACTTGCTGGGCAAGTTCGAGCTGACTGGCATTCCCCCTGCTCCCAGAGGTGTCCCTCAGATTGAAGTAACCTTTGATATTGATGCCAATGGCATCCTGAACGTGTCTGCTGTGGACAAGAGCACTGGCAAGGAGAACAAGATCACCATCACAAATGACAAGGGTAAGGACCCGCATGTTCCTGAGGGTGGGAGGCTGAAGAGCTCTGAAGTGTGCTTTTTATTTTAATCACAATTTGGCTGTAATTGGCACTTTCACACTGATTATAGCTGTGAGCCTTGCTTTGCTGCTGGTGCAGTAGTTCACGAGTTCCTAAGAAAGCACATTCTGGGCCTCTTCTGCCTGCCCAAACTAACTAGAAATGTGTGATTTTTAACTCCTGGGAATTTGTGACTGAGCACAAACCATGCCCTGTATTCTGCAGGCCGGCTGAGCAAGGAGGACATCGAGAGGATGGTGCAGGAGGCAGAGAAGTACAAGGCAGAGGATGAGAAGCAAAGGGATAAGGTGTCCTCCAAGAACTCCCTGGAGTCCTATGCCTTCAACATGAAAGCAACTGTGGAGGATGAGAAGCTCCAGGGCAAGATCTCTGACGAGGACAAGCAGAAAATCCTGGACAAATGCAATGAGATCATCAACTGGCTGGACAAGAATCAGGTAGGTCACATTCCATGGTCCTGGTGTCGGGCTGGGCTGGTCCAGGAGGCTGGAGAAGCTTTGGTTGCTGTGATGAAAGTGACTCCAAAGCCATTCGTAGTTTCCACCAGAAGTCGAAAGACTTGTGTTGGTCCAAGTTCCTTCCTTGGATGTCTGAGCGACCACAGCTTCCAAAAACCCTCCTTTTTCCAACTGGGATTCTCCCATGAGTGATCTGACCTCATGTGTTGCTCCTGAAGCAGCAGGACCTTAAGATTAAAGAGTGATAAAAGTACTAGGTAGTGTTGAAACTAGACCGAGCAGAAGTTATCTTACATCTGTCCAATGCAAGTCTGACTTGGTGGGGCTGAGCATAAGCAAAAATAATAATAACAATGATCTGGACTAAAAATAAGCCTAGATTCTTAGAATATATAATCCTGCTTTGTTTCTGGGCTGTGTCCATGAGTGAGAGCAACGTTAACTGAGCTTTGTGTTTTCCAGACGGCCGAGAAGGAGGAGTTTGAGCACCAGCAGAAGGAGCTGGAGAAGGTTTGCAACCCCATCATCACCAAGCTGTACCAGAGCGCTGGAGGGATGCCCGGTGGGATGCCTGGAGGATTCCCAGGTGGTGGAGCTCCTCCCTCTGGTGGAGCCTCTTCTGGACCAACCATCGAGGAGGTGGATTAAGGACACTGGGAAATGCATTCCACTAGCAGTTAGTGTTGGAGGACCCCCAGGTGGGGGGTAGAGTGAAGGACCCAAACCTGTAGGCACATCTGGGTTGGTTTTGCCAGATTAAAACTCCATAACTCAGCTGCTGTAAAAAGAAAACAAAAATTCAAGAGAAAAAAAGAAACATTTTCTGGGCATTTTAAATACTTGAAAGTGTGCACAGGAGGGAGATGAAACCATTGCACTTTACAGTACTGTAATGAGTGGAAATGCAGTTCATGTCCTAAAGAATAAAAACTATTTAATGGGCATCACACTGTCTCTGTCTTCACTTCTTTGTATTTGTACATTAAGGGAAAGGAAAGTAAACTTCAGGGTAAATAAAGATATTAATGATACCTAAACATGATCCAAGTGGATGCTGGAGTGGATGCATTTTTGGGGAAGAACTTAAAAGCTGATAATCATAGATGTTGACCAATAAGTGGCATTTTTAAAGTAGACACAGATAATGATTTGGTCTTTAAAAGCATTTAGGAGCTGAAGCATCTGACTTGCAGGAAGTTGGGGGTTCAGAGGTGGCTTGAAGTTTGGAGAAGCCATTGCTGGGTGGGGAGGTGGTTTTGGGTGGCCTTTTCAGCAACAATGAGCAGTAATGGCACGTATTTTGTGGAAACTGCTGGTATATTAATGTTGAATATCAATTTATATAGCAGCAATCTGCTCCCAGTGAAGCCTGGAGCAGAGGAGTGGCAGTTCTCAGTTGCAGGTGCAGTCCATGAAAACCTCTAGGCCAGGATCAGTTGGAAGGAAGTTGGAGAGATCATCCAGTCCAGCTGCCTGCAGGGCTGAAAGACCCAGTGTTAAAGGCAAAGGACTGACCTGGGACATCACCTCTGGAATTCTTTCCAGTGTTTGCCCACCTCAGGAAGGATTTCCCCCTCCAGTCTAACCCTGCAGCAGAGCTTGGAGCTGTTCCTGTGCATCCTGCCACTGGATCCCAGGCAGGGATCATGTTCCCTCCACGAGGTCGCCTCCAAATGCAAACCCAGCTCCCTCAGCTGCCTGTGGCATTCAAATTCCTACATTTTTGGGTTGCAGTGCCAGAGCTGTGAGTGGTACTTGGGGGCACAGCAATGCTGAGAGAGCCCAGGGGGTGACACGGAGCTTAACTGGTGATGGGAAAGCAAAACAAGGGATTTATTCTTCCATCACACCTGAGGGTGACCAGGGAGGAAAAATCCCATCCCTGTGTCCCCTTCTTCCTCCTTCCCCTACCTCTTTATGGTGATGACCCCACAGGGTCTGGGGGGTCCCTTGGGGTCACCTGGCTGTGTCCCCTTGTGCCCCCCCAGCCTCCCCTGGTGGGGTGAGGAGCAGAAGAGGCCTCTGTGCCAACCTTGCTCAGCAGGAACTGAACCATCCCCGTGTGCTCATCCCTGTTTTCATCACAAACCCCAATCACAGCCCTGGGCAAACCACTGAACAAATAAACCTGTCCCAGGTGACCTTGGCATAGGACAGACTGTCCCTCAGTGTCCCCTCAGCCTGTGCCTGCTGATTGCAACATCCCCTGCACTGCCAGCTGTTAATAGTCCCCTGATAATAATTAGGGGAATAACCACAACATTAATTAATCCCACGTAATTGAGTGGGAAATAAATGTTGCACTGCAGGGTTTAAATTCCTTTCAGTTTGGGGGGGCTGGGGGCCCTGCTGGCACTGCTGGTGCTGGGCCACCAGATAGCAGCACCTGACCATGGAATGGCACAGAGGCACCTTTTTTGGTTGCCCCTCTAATGTTTTGAATGATGTCACCCAAAAAATATTTATGGCATTGAATTGGATCCGTGGCAGCACCTCTCATGAATGGTGTGTGATGCCTTTGTTGCCCTAAGGGATACTAAGTGGAAATGGGGGTGGGAAAGTGGTATTTTAGGGTATTTTAGGACCAGTGGGTTAAGCCAGCACAGGGCTCACAGGAGGGTGTTGGTGGGGGCTGTCAGAGCTCTGGTTCAAATCCACCAGCCTGGTCAGGCTCAGGGAGGAGGTTCCTAAATCCTAAACAAGCACAGGTACAGGCTGAGGGTCTGGCCAGAGGGATGTGAGACCCAGAGTGGGACAGAAGGGGCTGCTGCAGAGTTCTGCAGGTTTTGTGAATAAATGAGTGAAAACAATGTCAAATTTATGAGATTTTCCATTAATAATGGCACAGAAACCTAAAGAGTTGTCTGCAAAACAGGGGAGCAAAATAAGGGACACCCACCAAAACAAAGCATTTCTTGAAGTCCATCCACCTGCATTTCACGTGTCAGGGGGAACACTTTGACATTTAAAAGCAGCAACAGGGCACCTAAACCTGTGCCTGGCAGCAAGTGCAGGTACTGTGTGAGGGTACAGGAACGAGTGAGTATCTGGACAAGTGAATTCCTGGATGAGTGAATTCCTGAACAAGTGAGTACCTGGACAGGTGAGTACCTTGTATTATTTTTGCAGTACAGGTGCAGGTACTTGTATTGTTTTTCTCATCACCTCTGCCCCATCACTGCATTTATTTGATTTATTTGCCCCACTGCCTTTACCCAGCAGACACGGGGACACACCAGCCCTCCTTCTGCCCTCACACCTTCCCTGCTCTTCTTCCCCTCTCCCACATCATCACCCTCATCACCCCTTTCCTGTTGATTTTCCACCAAGGCCCAGCTCTCCTGCCTGGAATGATTTCCCACCGGGCAGTGGTTTATTTCAGTCGTCAAATCTCGCCTGAAATCTTTAGCCATGAAATATTTAGCCCGGCACCAGCAAACCACACATAGTGTTAACGTGTCACAGGCTGCCTGGAGACAACATTAGGCTGTAATTTGAAAGTGAGTGAAGTGATAATGCCACGAGCCCTGCTTTTGTGAGCCTGCATTAATGCAGCTTCTGCCAGCACCAGGCATCGACAGCACATCGACTCCCACTAATAGTGGGAGGGAAGGTGGCAAAATTGGGGCTGATGCGGAAAATAAAGCGTATTGACCAGCCCACTGCAGCGCCACAGCGGCCCTTAATCCATGAGTGCCCTTGATGGGGGGGTTTTAATGCAACTTTCCAGTCAATCTCATTTGTGGTCTCACACTCTGCCTGCTGGGGAGCACTGGGAAAATGGCAGGACTTGGGTCATGCTGTTGCTCAGAGCTCATAGTTATTGATCCCGGCCGGGCTCAGGAGTCTGGGTTATAATTATTTCATTAAACCACTTAATGGTTATCAAATATGAACCCTTTCCACTGTTCCATTTCGGGAGTGTGGCGAGCTTTAAGTTTTATTGCTAATCCATGTGGAGCTTATTCTTCTTAAATTGGCTGATGCTCCCAAGTGGGTGCTGTTCCACTCCCAAAGCTCCCTGGGCAGTGATCCCAGGAGAGCCCCTCTCATGTGGCACAGGGAGCTGGGGTTTTGTGTGATTGTCATCCCAAATTAAAACTGGACACCCTGGTCCCCTCTCTGACCCGTTTTTGCCATGGTGGGGTCACTCTCAGGCTGCCACAGTGAAGACACTGAGTCTTTTCCCTTACACCAGGATCTGAGGGAATGGCTGGAGTTCTGTCAGGAGAGGGTTAGGTTGGATATTAGGAAAAGATTTCTCCCCTAGAGGGTGGTTGGGCACCGACCAGGCTCCCCAGGGCAGTGGGCACGGCCCCAAGGCTGCCAGAGCTCCAGGAGGGTTTGGACAACGCTCTGAGGGACAGGTGGGATTGTTGGGGTGTCTGTGCTGGACTGGATGACCCTTGAGGGTCCCTTCCAGCTCAGGATTCTCTGATTCTATAATTCTTATGGAAGACATTTTGTGCCTCAGTTTCCCCATGTCTCAGTTTCCCCATCTCAGTTTCCCTCTTCACCAGTGGAGTTATTTGATTTTTTTCACTCATTTGGACCAAAATCCTCCCCTTATTCAAAGACAGGCTTCTTATCCCTGTAAAGGAGGGGGAAAACCCCCCTTCCAAAGCATTCTTGGTTTCTTTCTGAGAATGAAAACAATTCTGTTGTTTTCCTCATCTAACCACACTATGGCTGCATCCCAGTTGGTCCCAAATGTTTGAGGTAGCCTTTAGAGCATGGCAAGAAAAACACAGGCTGTTGCTGCAGCCCTGGCATGGAGCATTTCCCTCTTCCCTGGGTATATTGTCCTCCATCTGGCAGCTCAGAGCACCTTGTACTGGAGTGATTTTGGGAGGCTCCTCAACCTCTAGAGGTGCTCCAGGCACTGCCAGGCACCACCTCTGTGGGCTTTGGGGTTGGTTTGTTCTATTACAGTGACCCAAGTTATCCAAAATCCTCTTCCTTTCACTTTTCCTCCTTGTGAGTGGCGGATCAGGTCAGGGGTTAATTCCTGTAACTGGAAAACCCCAGAGGAACCCTAGGAATCCCAGGGACTCTCATCAGCTGCCCCGGGGCACCTCCTGCCCTCTCTGACACCCCAGTGCCTTTCAAAAATCCCACAGAACTCATGGAGAGACCGGGGTGTGCCCAGGCCTGGAGGGACAGGGAGGAAACACCTGGGAAGGCATTTGTATTCCAGATCCATTGAAAGCCTGTATTCGTCGGCACCTTTCCATTAAAACCTTGGATGCTCTGGAAAAGCTCTATCTTAATTTGAACAAACTGATTCCTGTTTCTGTGGGCAGGCAGCACTGTTCCTGCAGAGTCCTTTATCAGTATTCTGTGCTGCCTTCTGGCAGCTGCTCATTTGCTGTTGCCTCAACCTGTGCTGACCTCATTTTCTGTCACAGAGCAGTGAAGGATTTGGTAAAAATTAGTTATATTAGTAGCTCCCCATACAGCCAGTTTATTTGTGATATGACAAATATTTCAGCCATTAGGATCTTTCCATCTCTTAGCAGCTTAAATGCACTCACTTATATTCCAAATCACTGCTTAATTTAAAAGCCTATTTGTGTAGATTGTTGCAGGCATGAAAAAAAAAAAAAAACAACTGTGGAACACTTACCCTTTCAAATAGGCCTGTGCAGAGCTGGAGTTGTGGCTGTGATTGGATCTCCCACTCCATAACTTCACACTCTCACTAATCACTGGGTGCACAGCAGCAGCACAGCAATTCCAGGCAGGAAGGGAGGGTGTGATGCCCAGGAGGAGGGGTTGGATTGCTGCTGGCTCCTGCCCTGCTGGGGTTCACTGTGCCTCAGTTTCCCCACCTGCCCTGCTGGGATTTTGGTGGGTCTCTGGAGCCACACAGGAACCCACCAGTTTGGGAATGCCCTGTGTGTGAGGGCAAGGGAGTCACTGCAGGGGTAGGGAAGGGCAGGAGGGATCCAAACCACCTCCTGTAGTGCAGAATTCCAGAATGATTTGGCTTGGAAAGGACCTTAAAGCTCATCTAGTCCACCCTCTGTCATGGGCAGGGACACCTCCCGCTATCCCAGGTTGCTCCAGCCTGGCCCTGGACACCTCCAGGGAATATGTGCTGTTTATACTTAGAGGGGTTTCATGTTTCCCATGACCCTAAAATAAAGATACTCATGTCTTCAACCTTGCTGGCCTCAATCCTCCACTTCAGGGAGGGAAGATGTTGGGATGCCCCTTCCTTGGTGCTGCCCCTCCTTGAATTCCTCCTGTCAGTCAGCTGAGATATTTCTCCAGCCTTTCTTTTTTTGTCCACACCCAGGAGGCTTCAATGCTTCTTTCAGAGGCTTCAATGCTTCTTTTAGAGGCTCTGTACCTTTTTATTTGTTGGAGGTAACATCAGGATGTAACTCCAGGGTTGCTTTAAGGAAGGTGCACCGTCTCTTGCAAAGATCATGTTTATTCCCCTGGGAACTTCTCAGTGGCCCTTTGAGGGTTTTTTTCACCCAAAATGCAGGTTGTGTGATGCGGTTTTTTGCCTCTTCTGCCACCCCACTCCCCCTGGATCTCAGCTGTCCCTGTTGGGATGAGACACACCGGACATTTCCCTCTGACTTTTAGGAGATGAGATTGAAATTTGGAGTTGATCTTTGAGGAATAAAAGATCCACAGGTTATCCCAGTGAATTCTGCCTCCAGGGCTCTGCAGAGGAACCAGTTCCAAGCCTTTTCCTGAGTGTTATTCCTGCCCCTGGTTTTCCCTCTCCTCCTCCCAGGTAGGCAGCTGCTGTTCCTGGATCTCACCTCGCTGGATTTGATGGATTGCAGAGCACTGGGAAGAGCAGGGATTCACCAGCTCTAAAAGGCAATGGCCCAAAGTGTCATTTGCTTTAGAGGGAAGGTTTTGTGCTCGTGGCATTTGTCCCTCAGGTTCACAGGCATTGCCTGCTGCTGATAATTCTTCAGAGGGCTGAGAAGGGGTAAAAAAAGGGAATTTAAAAGTTAAATGCTGCAATTACTGCATTTGATTATGTCAAAAATATCTATTAAAAGAAGTTTTATAGTGGGTGATGGCAGAGGATTCTGGCTAAAAAAAATTATCCTCAGCAACCAAGTCTTGACAAATTCTCCTGCACCTTTCACAATGAAGGAGTTGTGATGGAGGCACATTTAATTGCTGGAAAAAGCCTCACGAACCCAGAGCAAACTGTAATTCTTGCTTGCCTTCACTATTCAACTTGCAGGACTCTGGGAGTTCAGATGCTGATGGAAGTGTATCGATTTTGCCCTATATTGAATGCTTCCAAAAAAAAAAGAAAACCTCAACAAAAAAACCCACCCAGCCTCCCGTGATGCAAGTCCCATGGTTCCAATTAAAATCACCTGTTAACTTAAAAAGGTCTCTTTTTAAAAAGGCTTTAAAAGATTTTCATTTAATTGATTCAATGTAAAATGCCCTTTACAATTACCACTATAAACTACTTGTTTCCCACTGAGTAAGACCCAATTTGAGATGTTTATCAAGACTTTGCACTCTTTCCACTCTTCATACTGAGTTCTTAAATTCCTTATTGACAGCTTGCATCTGTCAGCAATGGATATTTTTAGTTGGTTGCAAGAAAGCTTTTAAAAAGGTTGTAATGGCTTGATTTTGTCTCTGTGGTCTCAGGGAATAAATCAGCCCTGAATGGCCTCATAAGTGTGGCCAGTGCTGGGCTCCCCTGATTTCAGAGCACTAAATTGACTTGATTTAACAAATTTCTCCTTTCCTTGCTCCAAGTTTGTCCATAAGGACAGTGGGTTTAGTGCAAATATCACACCCCTTGTTCTACTTTAATTTTTGTCTCTTACATGAACTAATAAATGTTGTGGCACTGGTTGGGTTCTGCTGAAGTCTGTGGGGCTTATTTAGAACTTTAGGGGTGTTCCTGTGCAGGGTCAGAATGTTCCTTGTGGGTCCTTCCAAGTCAGGATATTCTCTGATTTGTCCTCAAAAGACTGATGACCCCTCCCCCCCAAATTTAATTGAGACGACTTTGCTTTATTAGAAGACAATTTATTCCAACAATTTGCTCTCTCACTGTGCATATTTAATCCAATTTTTTCAGTTTGCTTTATTAGAAGACAATTCATTGCACCACATTTTCTCTCTCACTGTGCATATTTAATCTCATTTTTTCAGTTTGCTTTATTAGCAGACAATTCATTGGGACCACATTTTCTCTCTCACGAAATTCTCTTTGTTTTCAGTTTTTCAGCTGGGGAAGGTGGATGCAGAACACCACTGGTTTCCCAGTGCACAAAGTACATCCCTGTCTCCTCGTTGTGTTTTAGCTCCCAAAATCTATCAGGGGAGAGAGCTGATCCATCCAGAAAGCCACAAACTTTTTTGTGTGCCCATGAGCTGGATGGTTTTACCATCACCAGACCCCAAAGCACATCCCTTAATAGAAAGGCACAGAAATTATCCAACCACCCAGGGAGGAAAAGCAGGAGAAATAGAAGGGTCCTAATAAAGGATCCAGAAATCAAAGCCCACCTTGTTGGGTGTTTAGAGGAGCCAAGGGAGCCTCAGTGGTTTAATCTGGGAGGTTTCCCTATATAAATATAAAGGCAGCTCTCCTTTCCTTTCTCTCTCCCCTCCCCTTCTCCTGGGAAAGCTCTTCAACCAAAGGGGGTTCAAGTCTTGCAGTGCCTTGAGAAATCAAGTCATTCCTGTAACCCCAGCTCTCTGGGCATGTGAAATAGGAGCATTTTAGCAGCAAAAAAACCCCTTATTTTGCAGTTTTACACCACGGGACCCACAGGTTCCCTGCAAGGGCAGGCACCAGGGAAGGGCCTTTCTGCAGAGGGGACTCCAGGGAGCTGCTGGAAAAGGGGTTTTCCTCAGGAAAGCCAGCAGCTCCTCTGGATCTGTGAGTCCTTCAGTCCTTCCTCCCTGGCAGTCAGCACGGATAGAATTTAGCAACTACCAGCCTAGGAGAGGCGTTTTCCCCTGCAAACCCATTTTTGTGTCCATTAAAGGAGGTGCTCTGGGAGGAAGGAAAGCACTTCCACTGCAACACGTGCACCTTCCCCCAGCACGGAGCAGTAAAACACAACCCCTGAAAGCAGGGGCTGGCATCTCATGCAGTTTGCTCTGGCTGCATTTCAGCCTTTCTCCACATCTTCTTTTTTTTGGAGGGGAGGGAAAAAAAGGCCAAGTTTGTGCTGCTCAGCAGCGACGCTGCAATTTGTCTTTATTAAAATCCACTCAGACTCACCCAAGTGTGCTTAAACCTAGCCCAGCTTTCTGACCTGGGCTTGCTGCTCGTGAAAACCCTCCTAAATTACCCCAATTACAGGTTCACAAACAGAGAGTTTGTTTCCACACTTTCAATTCAAACCCCACCTATACTGGGGGGGGGGCAGGTATAAAAAAAATTAAAGCCCCCAACGCTAATTACAAACCACAACAGGTTAAAGTGCCCAGCACAAAGGTGATAAATACGGGCATAATTATGGGTTATTGCAGGAGCTTAATTAGGATAGCTGTAATTAGCCTATTTTTCCCAATTTTCAATGAGTAGCAAACAAAAATCAAATGGAAAATATTTTAATTTAAAAGGCAGTCTCAGCACGGGGTTACTAGGAGAGACTTAATTATTCATTGATAACAATAAGGGGGAGAAATCAACTCTTTTGTGCCAGGAGTGATAAAAAACGAGGCTCTCAGCCAAAAAAATAATCCCCAGCAGGTTTAACCCTGGAATTTAGGTTCTAGTCCTAGTCTGGGAGTCCTCAGCTTCACTTTAGTCAGGCTTAACTTGCAAACTGGCACCAACACCTTCCTGGAAAGGTCTCTCTTGTCTTTTTTGGGGTGAGGGGGTGCTGAGCAGTGCCAAGGGGGTCCCAGAGGCCCCCAAATTTCCTGCCTGCTGGTACCTCCAGCTGCTTGGCTGCATCAGGGACATCTGAGTGGGTTTAAACACCAAAGCCTTGGGGCTGAGCTTCCCTCTTCCCAACACCCTTAGAAAGGAAAGAGGGAAAGAAGGGGCAGGTTTAAGAGGCAGGTTCTAGATGTGGGTTTAGCAGTAAAGGGGCAGGAGAAGAGTAGGTTTAAATTCAGGTGCCCAGGGGTTAATTAAGTCCTTCTTTGAAACATTTGTGCTGTCAGAGCCTCCTTGAAGCTGCCTTGGAAGCAGCCTGGAAAACCTTCCTGCTGCCTCACGTTGGATCTCCAGCCTCTGGGCAAGGAAAAACTGCAGAAACCCTCAGTTTCCTTAAGATTAAACAAAATAACCAAGTCCCTGAGCCCTGCTGCTGTGGAGGGAACAGGGCACAACCCACACTCACCCTCTCGGGGTTTTGGGGTGTTGCTTTCTGCTAAGGAGCCCCTCCTGCCAAACATCCCCGTGGATTAAGTTGCTCATTTTGCTGGCCTTGAAAACATTTCCCTGCCCACGAGCTGAACAGATGAGACTGCAAGGTTCCTCTCTTTCTTGTTCATTTAGGGGTGAAAAATTGCCAGCAAGAGTTCAATTAGCATCATATCTGCTCAGCCTGGGCTGTGCTGGGGGCCTTCCTGCACCCACACTTGGTGCCCACAATAGCAGCATCTGCTTTATTAGCAGTTGCCTAATTGAGGCTGACGTGCCCAGTTATTCTGTGCTCACAATGTGCTCTGGGGTGAATGGTTAGAGGGGAAGGGATGGGGCAGTCACAAAGATGGGTTTCCCTCTGCTCCTTGGAGCTCCTTTCAGCACAGAAAGCCTGGGCTGACCTGGTGCATTGCTTTGTCCACAGAAAGGTCCTTAACTTCTGGCCCCGGCTCACGTGGCTGATTTTCCTCTGGGAGTTTGGGTTTGTCCGTAGATTTATTTATTTGGGTTTTTTTAAACCAGAAAATGCACAGTCAACGCTGTCAGGAAGGCTTCTCAGCTGTGTGGAATGGACTCCTCTTACATGAAAATTAAATTATTGTTTTTGCTGCTGATGATTGAGGTGATCTTGGCCAGGCTGGGATCCAAGGGCAACACCTTCCAAGAGCTCAGCAGATACACTTAGAAAAAACCTGGAAACACCTTTTGAAGGTCACAAACTCTTCTCAAAGAATTCTGCACAAACCTCAAGGCCGTCAGTGCTTTGGTGGGGGGATGAGATGAGCAGCACCAAACCCAAACTCCCAGAGGAACTGAAGCACAGACTATAGATCAGGTATATAAATATATATATAAGTGCTTCATATGTAAGGGATGGAAGCACAGACTATTTGTAATATATATAAATCTATAAAAATGCTTTATTACAAGGAACTGAAGCACAGACTATCAATAATATATATAAATATATATATAAGTGCTTCATATGTAAGGGATGGAAGCACAGACTATTTGTAATATATATAAATCTATAAAAATGCTTTATTACAAGGAACTGAAGCACAGACTATCAATAATATATATAAATATATACAAATGCTTCATATATAAGGAATTGAAGCACAGACTTTATATAATGTATGAAAATATATATATGCTTCATATACAAGGAACTGAAGCACAGAGACTATATATAATACTTACACTTTATATATATATATGCTTCTATATAAAGAACTGAAGCCCAGACTATATATATATATATATATATATATATAAATACTTGATATATAAGGAACTGAAGCCCAGAGACTATATATAACACTTACATTTTATATATATATATATATACATATATATATATGCTTCTATATAAAGAACTTCTATATATGGAACTTCTTCTATATGAAGAACTGAATATATATATGAATTTATATATATATAAAATATATATAAATGCTTGATATATAAGGAACTGAAGCCCAAAGACTATATACAATATATACGTTATACATATATATATATATATATGTATATGCTTCCTATGTAAGGAACTGAAGCCCAGACTGTATATAATATATATAAATGTATAATATGTATAAGGAATTGAAGCACAGACTATAGATAATATATATAAATATATATATTATATATATAAATAAATATAAATATGAGAACGTGAAGCCCAAAATTAAACCCTGTTACCCAGAGTTAACCCGTCCCTGAGCAGACCCAAACATCCCGTGCAGGGTCAGTCCCTCCACAGCCCAAAAGTGAAAACAGATCCCAGAATTTGTGGAATTCTGGGAGCTTTCCCTCCCACCCCAGGGATGCTGCACATCCAGGGGAAGAGTCCTGAATTTGGTGGGAGCAACTTATTAGTTAATAAAATCAGTTAATCAAACTTGTGAAACAAACCCTTTCCCTAAAAATCCCGGCTCCAGGAATTGATGGATGTGTGTGTGTGTGTGGAAAGGGAGCAGCACAGGAGGAACCAGCTTTCCTGTCCTTTTAGGGTTGGATGGCAATAACCTCCCAACGCTGACAGCTAAATTAGCCAAGATGGCTTTCCATAATTTCTCCAAACAATCACTTAATGGGAGCGGTGTAATTCCACGAAATAGGTGAATGGAGTAGTGATCCATTTTATGGAACCATCAATAAACTAAACCTTGCCTGCTTTTAAGATTAAACTGGAAAAAAAAAAAAAAAAAAGCCAAAAAAAAACAAAACCAAAACAACCCCCAAACCCTACAGCCAGTGAGAAAAAAAAAAAAAAGAGTATTTATCTTTACACAGAAAATTTGTGTGCTAGTAAAGTGCAGGCAGTGACAGGAATTTCAATTATTTAATCAAAAAGAAAATGAAAGTGGCTTTAAGTGTTGTGATTTGAGCCAGTGAAATCTAATGTGGGCTCACATTGAATATGAGGAAAATGGGAAGAAAATTAAAGCTGCTCCTACTTAAATCATGTGGTTACAAATGGTAAATTAGTTTCTCGATGTTTTCATTTAAGTGTTTAAGTGGAAGGTTTTATTCTTAATGTAGTGTTGTGACACAGAATAAAAACCTTATCTGTCTCTATGGCTTTTTTTCTTCCCCCCTCCGTGTTGCTGCCTTAGAAGGCAAAAGGGGAAAAAGCTGCAGCAGTATTAGACTGCTTTTGTTAAAATTGGGAGGCAATATGCTTTCACCACAAGCTCATTAAGGTAATAGATGAATAATGCCTATTAAAAATGCACTAGGCTAAATGAATTTAATGTGTGTTGCATTTGCCAGAGGATACAAACTGGAAAATTCTCTTTTTTTTTTTTTTTTTTTTTTTTTTTTTGTACTTATTTGGAGGCTCAAGGACTGATCTCGGCCGGGCAGAAATGCACCGACAAGCAGACACACACATTTTATGTCATTTTATGGTTATTATTTATGTTCTATATATATTATAGACACCTCTTTTATATAGGAAAATGCACAGGCTTATAAAATTCTAAAATCCCCCCTATTTTGAGGACATTTTCTATGATCTGTTTGTTTCCCACTCTCTCCAAGCTTATTTTACTTGACCTGTTGGACTTGCAGGTTGAATTTTCCACCTACCACAACAAATGGCAAACTCATTTGCCAAGACTCCTTTGGGCTGCTGAATTCCAAGTCTTGATCCCCTCCAAAGTCAAAAAAACACCTAAAGTTTGGGCAGAAAACTAATATTTTCTTTACACTGGTGAATCTGGCGATTACATTGAATTGAGTGTTTCTAATACCAGCTTTGAAGAGCAGAAAATGAATTTATGGACTAAGAAGCCCCATAACTCATTATGAAAAATAACAGACGGGTGGAAGCTAAATCAACACCTAAAAATATCAAATTTGTGTATTTCCTCAGCAAGAAATCAGCGTGTTTTTAAGTCTGGGCAGTTTTCCATCACCTTTCTGGTCTAAAAAACAAATGCCAAAGTCACCACAGTGATTTTCAGGCTCACACTGAAACAATGGAGTTGCTGCCTTCTCTCCAGCCACTTAATTATGAAATATTTGGGGCAAAATGTATGTTTGAGGCTGCTAATTGTCCAACTAATTTGACTGGATTTGATTGCTCTGTTAAAACCACGGTAAGGGGGAAAAGGAGAGTTGGAGAGGGATGTACAAGGCTCACTTTTGTTTGAGCAGGAAATCATGTTAAAATAAAATACCAGAAAGAGCAAGGAATAGCTGGGCTGAATCAAACATTGCAGAACTAAATAAATGGGGTTTATTTTTTAAGCATGGCCAAATCATGGAAATGTTACCTCACTGATTTGTAACCCACCTGCATCACCACTTGTTTCAGATGACTCAGAGCATTTTAATACTTCCCTTTAAAAATTATACTGACAAATGTGAGGGAGTGTTCTTAACATTAAGTAATATTCCCTTCCATTTGAATACCTCACCCTTGGAAAGGGACAAAATCCCATTTCAGAAGGTAATTTCCAGTTTTAAAGCGTTATTTGAAGATGCATTTGCGAGATGCTGACTGGATTCTGTCCTTATTTTTCTTTTTCTTTTCCTCCCTCCCCTCCCAGACCTGTCATCCACTTCTGGAGTGCTTAAAATAAAGTGCACAGATACAGAGTAAGCTGAAACAGTCAAGAAGCCATATAATACAAAAATGTTTCGAGTAAAGTGTGTTACTCAGATCTTTCTAAAGTACATTTCTGCCTTTATTCTGAAGGCCACAGCGCAGGCAACTCTGACTAATGCAAGTAATGGAACCAATCTCTCCCTTTGATCATCAAAAAAGGTTATCTTTTTCTTTTTTTTTTTTGTAAACTAGGTCCGACTAGTTTTGCAATCTGTTCGGAGTAAACATGAAAGGGAAAAGGTTTAATTATCTTTCAACCAAGAACAACTCCTTTTCTTTGGACAAAGTGCCTGGGTTTGGGCCCATCCCTGTGACACACACCTGAGTCGTGACATTCGTGTGCCTCAGGTGATACAACCATTTGTGTGTTTAAAGCAGGGGGTTTAAAAACCAGTCCTAAGTGATTTATAAAATCCACTCTCCAGTAGAAATGACCTTTTAACTGGAGGCTGAATCGTGTTTACAGGGGCTGAGTGTGGTTTGGAGATAATTTTCAGGGGAGCTGCTCAAAATACAAAATATAAACACGGAGCTGAGGGCCTTGATAGAGATCTAGGAATGAGAGAAAGCTGCTCTTTCACCCTGTTTATAAACACTTATTTCCTCTGCATACACTGTGATTCAAACTATAAATTTAAAGACTTAGAAAACTGGGGTTTTTGTTCCACAGGCTGCCAAGGTTGGATGTTTTCTCCGTGTCTGATACAGGAGGTCAGCCTGGATGGTCATAACAGCTCCCTCTGACCTCAGAGTGCATCATTTGCCTGCTTTTTTGGTTTTAAGGCTTCAAAACGAGACACTTTAAGGTTGGAAAGCGAAGAGCGGAATTGGAAAGAAAATCAAAGTATTTGAGTCATTTTGGTTTCTGTGCTCTGCTGGTTTTTACTTCAGTTACTTCTCACTTACTCCAGCCTGAGCTCACGCTTGGGGGTTGTATATTCAGTGTTCCTCCAAGTGGAAAAGGGATATGAGGTTTTCACAAGGAAAACCACAAAGAAAAGTAGGGAGACAATGGGAATAAAATCAAGGTTGAATGGATAAGAAAGGGAAAAGGAGGATTATCCTGCCCCAAAGGTTAAAAGCAAGGACATACACGGTTCAGACATCACGAAACTGGGGAAACAAGGGAGGTCCTGAGCCATTAATGCAGAAAAGTGACTCAAAATGTTGGGTTATGCAGATGCTTGTTACACAGCTGGAATGAAAGAACACCAATGAGCATTAATGTACTAAAGGCAACAACAAAGCAGGGACTAGAGGAGCAAGAATGGATTTTTCAGAGAGCAGAGGATTAGCCCAGATCCCAAAGTACAGATGGTGTTGGGTGAAATAATCACCTCGGCCTCGAGGGAGCCAGCAGTGCCCATGGGTTGGTCACACCATGAGGAGGAATTGAGATGCAACCAAATGAAGAGGAGACTAATTGAAAGCAGGTCCCAGGGAAACTTCTAAGCCTCCCTCCCAATTTCTGACTCATCCCCCCCCCCCAAAAAAAAAAAAAAAAACAAAAAAAAAAAAGAAAAGAAAGAAAGAAACAAAGAAGAAGGAATAATCTTGCTTAATAAGAATCACTATTTTATGGAAGTGTTTAGGCCAAACCTGCCAATGCTAACACCCTCATTCTCTTTCTGCAAGTTCCCTGCCTTCAGAAAATGCTCAGGATTTCCAGCTAATGAGGTCAATTTTTGGCACAGAGATAAAATTTTGGGTCTAGGAATAGAACCCCTGAGCTCGTGCACACACAGTTGGGTTTGGGAGGTGTGTAAGGAAGCTGCAGTCTGGTTTTACACTTTAAGTTTCATTTTGCCCCTCAGTGATGCCAAACCTCCTTTTATCCCCGAGATTCTTGCAGTTATTGGTAGTGATACAAACCTCAAAAATGCCTTCCTGTCTCAACACCTTCTTAATGTGGCATCAGCCACCCTTCCATCCCCTGTGCTTTTCACCTGGAACTACAGCCCTGAAATTATTGTGCTGTTCATGGGGAGATTCAGTGATTCTGTGAGAATAACACAGACCCAGCTTTTGACCTGAGTGTTTCTTGTCAGGGGATAAAACAACAGGCTGATTTCTTCTCTGTTTCTCACTCTGCCTCCTCTTCCTCTCAGCACAGACGAAGGACAGGGCCAGTCCATGGGATGACACATTTCTGAGGCAGCAAAAGCCAAGGGGGAGTTCTGATTCTTGGAAAACTCTGAATATTCTCCTGGTTAGGAGTTAAACCCCTCTTTGATGCTTCTTTCTCCTCCCACCCTCTCTCAGCCCTGGCACAACCTCCCAGGCCCTGTGCTTTCAGGCAGCACTTCACCTCAAAGCCCATCCACCACACTGTCCTCTGGCTGGTGCCAAGGCACAGCAGAGGATTTCCAATAAACACTAAAATATTCATGGAATCACCGAATATTCCAAGCTGGACCCACAGAGAGCCCAGCTCCTGATTCTCTGTGGCAATGCTGACATGCCAGGAGAAGCCTCTGGTGCAGACCCAACCTGGTACTCAGGGGGTTCCCACCACTGCCTTTGTCTCGTGCCAGCTGAGCTGAATTTTATAAAATCACAGCATCCCTGCTCCTGGATGGATTTTCCACAGCCTGCAGGGCGGTGGGAAGCAGGGTTGGGTGCCAGGTGTAGGCACAGGTAGGTGGGGTGTGGAAGGGCAGAGGGGCTGGAGCAAGACAGGAGTGTTTTTGCCTCTCCCCAGCAGCACCACAGGTCAGGGGCACCTGCTCCTGCAGGGTGGGAAGTGGTTTTGCCTGAAGCACCAGGATGGAACATTCTCCATTAAGCCATGCTTTGTGTTCAAAAGACCTCTCTCTATGTTACGTGTGTGGCTACTCAACCTGAGCTCTTCAGACCTCTTTCCTGCAGCCAGGCTCCCATTTTGAGCATATCAGGGCTGCCTGGTTTTAATTTAACCCTTCCTTTTGGAGTGGATTTGTCTTGAAAGGCATGAAAAGGCCGGGCTCCCAAGCTACCTCACCTCTTCAAGAGCCACAGGAAGGTAAGTGCATGTATTTTTAAACTGCACCAAACTTATCCCTAATGCAGCACACTGAAATAAAGCTGCCAACATCAGTGTGGCTGCACCGACCTTTTAAATGACCCCCGAGGTTTTGAGTCAAATAAATTTCTGTTTTCCTGGGCAAAATTCTCCCTGTGATACCTTGAAATGATCTTAAGCGTGCAAGTAATGATGGCTGGGGTTTATCTAAGCAAAGCACACGTGTTATGTGTGTTATTAAATCATGAAAGGGAGAGGTGTGTGCATACACGGGGAGGATGTGTTTGTAAAAGTTAATAAAGCTCTTTGAGCCTGTAAGAATCATTTTGTTTTATTGAAGAAACAACAAACAAACTCCACAGCAGTGTGGCTGCCTGGGTTAGGTATCAACCATGAGGTTTGGGGGTCCAGCCCCCCAAGGTGTAAAAGTGCAGCTCCGAGGGGCGATTCTGCTCCTCCCAAACGGGGAGGGAAACACACAGGGAGTAAAACAGCCAAACCTGCAGCTTCTCCCTGCCTTGCCCTCTTGTTTTCCCTCCTAGATGTGTCCCTCAGCCCAGCAGAACCTCAGCTTCTGCCCAGCTTTGGGGCAGCTGCTGCTGAATTTGGTGAAAAGCCGTGGGAGCCCCTCCCCAGGAGCCCCTGCCCTGCTCACCCAGGAGGTTTGGCAGCAAAAGGGATGATGTGTGCTTGCAAAAACCCCCAGGAATACCTGCTGTGGGCATGTCTGGCAGGCAAAAAGGGCCAGCCTGGGATCTGGGGGCTGCTCCTTGGGGAGGGCACGTTTGGGGGTCCCTGGGTGAGATCCATCCTGCTGGGCCCCCCCACCCCAGGGACCTGCAGGAGAGGGGCAAAAGGAGAAAACAGGTAAGAGACTTCTGGGGCAAAGAGGGTGGGAAGCCCCTGGCACCCCATTTCTGTCCCAAAAAGCCACGAAATGTTAAATTTAAAACATCCCTGGGTGTGAGGGCTGCAGGGCAGAGGTCCCTCCTTCCTGGAGCCTTTCCCTTCTTGCCCTGAACTGGCACCAGCAGCTGAAGTGCCACTGCCTGGTTTGGGGATGGGTTTTGCTGCTGTTGTTGCAAGAAAACATCAAAAGAGGACCCCAACCCCCCCTCTCCTTTATTTCTCTGTACCCTAAACAAAGAGGGACCCCAAAAAGCAGCCCCTCTCAATGTGGTTTCAGGCAAGAAGCTCTTGCCTGAGTCCCAGAGCTGTCACCCAATCTGGCTGAAGAAACACAACTTTAATCTTTCAGATCTGCTTTAAATAAATATATTTATGGGCTGAGTAAAGCCCCAGTTCTCCCAGAGAAGAAATCTCAGCTGATGAAATGGCCAGTCAAGCAGCTTATACACTCCATGTTGGGCTTTAGACCCTTTTAATCACTGTTAATTCACTTACTCATTTGCTCCTCAGAGAAAGTTGTTGGCATGTTTTTAAACCCCCAGCCAAAACCCCGTGGTGATGCTGAAATGGGCATTTGAGGAGGGGACACCGCGACAGATTTGTTACATTTATCTATTTATTTATCTGTTCATACGTCTATCAATTTATTTATTTATTCTTCCCAGAGAAAAAGAGGGAGTTTTGTGGGTAGCACAGGGAGGGGAGAGATTTTTCCCCCAGTTCTGAGGGGCTGCTTCTGCTTCTCTGAATTAGTGCACCTGCATCCATACTCTGCAGGCAAGAGTTTATATCTATATATCTATATACCTATATACCTATATACCTATATACCTATATACCTATATATCTATATATCTATATACCTATGTATCTATATATCTATATACCTATATATCTATATATCTATATACCTATATATCGATATACCGAGCTATAATATATACAAGAATACAATATAATATAGAATAGAAATATAATAATTGGCATAATATATAAATATACAAAATATACAGTATGAGAACAGAATGTAATATATAAATATAATAAGTAAAATAGATTTAAAAATATATATTAAATACGTATATATGTTGTTTAAGTGAGTGCTGACTGCCTGCATGTGGACACTACAGGGGTAAAACAAGGGGGGTGTGTGGCTCTAACACATACAGGGTGAAAAACGCCCGCGTGGGTTTTCCCGGTGGGATGGGGAGCTCTCTGCTCCCCCCCGAGTTTTGGCACTGCTGCAGGAGCCACATCTTCATCCCACCCCCGCGTGTCCGTGCCCGGCGGTGGCGGAGAATCGACGGCGTCGCACATTCATTAAAGCCCGACGGTTGCCATTTCTATTCTTTTAAAGCTTTTTCCTCATCTATTTACCGTTTACCAGCTCATCCATATGGAAGACATGGCTTACACTTCCCTGAGAACTGTACTTTTAGGACTAATTGATTCGGGTAATTAATTTGTTCTACCTGCTGGATCAGATGGAAGCGCTGTCCGTGTGCCCAAGGATTAGCACTTGCCTTTCTAACATCTTTCTTAATTATCTAATAGCATGGGTTGTGCGAATTCTGGCTCTATTAGAACACTTTTACTATTAACGGTAGTGATTGGAATTGTGATGACAACTCGATTTCAACAAATTAGAGCTTAAAATCAGGAGATGAAGGAGAAGCGCCTTCTTTTAATTTCCCTGAGTTTAACATCAATAATTAGAGCAATTTTCCGAGATGCGAACCGAAATTACCTCGGCTATGATGTGGTGTATCACCCTCATTTTAGCAAATTGACTCCGGGGAAATGAATGTTACAGATTAGAGGGGAAAAAAAAAAAAAAGACAAACAGAGGAAAGAACCCCCCAAAAAAGTCTTGGCTCAACAGAGAGCGGGGAAGGGACGGGAACAAAACCCCAACGGGGGTGAGAAGCTGAGCGGGAAGGGAGAACCTGCGTGCGCGGGGACAGGTCAGGGGAGCTTTAGGAGCGGTTTTAACCGCTAATTTATTTCCCCCGAAGTTTTCTCTTTTTAAAAATAAGGGGGGGAAAAGGAGGTAACCCTGAGATTTGGGAAAACGCTCCAAGGGGGCTGAGCGGGCTGGTGCGGTGCGGGCTGCGGGGTGCGGATGATGCTGCGGGGGGTGCTGCGAGGCACCGGAGCTGCTCCAAAGCGGCTCCTCGCCCCCGGGGTGGTTTGGGTGGCCCGGCAGGCCCGTCCCCCCCCTGCTCGCCATTGGCTCGCAGCGCAGCCCCCTTCCCACCGCGCCTCAAAGGCGCGCAGCGCCCCGCGCATCCCCGACCCGCCCGCCTCGCCTCCCCCGGCTCCGCCAGGTTATTTCTGGCCGGGGGATATTGTATTTATTTTATTTTATTTTATTTCTTAAATTATTATCGTTATTTATTTTTACTCCGTCTCTTTTTAAAAACTGCTGTTTTATTTATTTTTGTCGTCGTTATTTTTGTTTATTCCCTTTTCCGCCCCCGGGGGTGCAGCCGCCCGCCCCCCTCTCCCCCTCCTCCGGCAGCTCAGCCCGGCTCGTTCCCTTCCGCGCTGCCCTAGGGGGACACAAGCGACATGAACCTCAACTTCACGTCGCCCGTGCACCCCGTGTCGGCGCCCAGGCCCACCTCCTTCTTCATCGAGGACATCCTGCTGCACAAGCCCAAACCCCTGCGGGAGGTGCCCCCCGAGCACTTCCCGGGCTCCTTGGCCTCCCGCGTGCCCCTCTTGGACTATGGGTACCCCCTGATGCCAACGCCGACCCTGCTGGCGCCTCACCCTCACCCTGCCCTGCACAAGCCGGAGCATCACCACCACCACCCCTATTTCCTCACCACCTCGGGTAAGCGCGGGAGGGACTCGGGGAGTTTGGGAAGGTGAGGTGGGGACTCGGGTGGGGACAGGAGTGAAAGACGAGCCCCTCCGGGGTGGGTGGGCATCTTCTACACCCCTCACCGGCGCGCTGGCTGCATCCCCCGGGGCAGGAGCGCCGGGGAGCCCCGGGCAGCACCGGCTTCGTTAGTGGGGAGAAGGGAGAGTAGCCGACCGCGCTGCGGCTCATCCTTCACTCGGCTGCCCGAAATCTTGAGGGTTTCCCTGTCTGTGCCTTTAATTTTATTTTTTTTAGAATCACTTTTATTTTGAGACTGATAGCCTCTCCTTTTCCTTGCGCTGTCCAAACGGGCTTCGCTTTCCCACCACCGGGGCTCTGCCGCTCCTCTCCCGCATCCCGGAGCTCCGTCTGCTCTTCCCCGGGCCCGTTTCTTGCTCTGGAAGAAGAAAACCTCAAAAGTTTCCCACTGGGCACCCAAAATGTGCACCAGCGGTGACGCGGAGGACCGCTCTCCTCCTCCCAGCTTTTTCCAGGGCTCCCTTGTGTTTTTCCATGCCCGTTTCGTTGTGGTTTCGTTGCCGGGAGGGCGCAGTCTCGACTCCCCTCCGGTGGCAGCGCTGCGGGCACTGCCCGCGCTGCCTTCGCCTTCCCTGGGTGAGCTCGAAGCGCTTGGAAAAGCCAACAGGATCCCCCAAATCAAACGAATAAATGGACCTCAGAAACGAAATAAACGAAAAAACAACAAAAATTTAAAAGAGGCAGGGGGAGATCCCGCCCCGAGCCGCCGCAGCCTCTCTGCGGGTTCCTCCCGGCCCCGGGTCCCTTCCCGACCGCAGCCCGGGGTCTCCGCCGTGTGTCCCCCCAGGAATGCCGGTGCCAGCCCTTTTCCAGCACCACGCTCACGCCGAGCTGCCCGGGAAGCACTGCCGGCGCCGCAAAGCCCGCACCGTGTTCTCCGACTCGCAGCTCTCCGGGCTGGAGAAGAGGTTTGAGATCCAGCGGTACCTCTCCACGCCCGAGCGGGTGGAGCTGGCCACGGCCCTCAGCCTCTCCGAGACCCAGGTACGGGGCGGCGGGGACAGGCATCACCCTGCCGGGAAGGGCTCTGGCACCTGTGCCCACCCCTAATCCCGTCCAGCATCCCCTGTATCACACTGAGCATCCCCACATCCCGTCCATCCCGAATCCCCGATACCCCATCCAGCATCCCCAAATTCCATCCAGCATCACCACATCCCCTCCGACATCCTTCTCCCTTTCATTTTTATTACTTTTTTTCCCCCCTCCCTTCTCCTTCTTTCCCCGCTCTCCCCAGGTGAAAACCTGGTTCCAGAACCGCCGCATGAAGCACAAAAAGCAGCTGAGGAAAACCCAGGACGACCCGAAGCAGGCGGGCGGCGAGGAGAGCCGGGAGCCGAGCTCCCCCGAGCCCGAGCTGCCCGAGCCGGCCGGCGCCGAGCCCCGCAAGGGTCCCCCCGGCCCTTTCCTGCTCCAGGACCCCGAGGACGAGGTGGACATCCTGGAGGAGGGGGATCTCTGCCCCCACCGCCTCTAGCCCGGCCTGGGCTCTCCTGCGCTCCGGGGAGGCTCTGCCCCAGCCCCGACCCCGCAGGTCGCTCCCTCCTCCCCAGCCTTGAGGAACGCGCACAGGGAAGGGGGGCACAGGTTTTGTTGGTGCGGGAGGAGCCCCCTCCCCTCCCCGGGGTGAAGGCAGTACCGCCGGTTCCCTCCCGCATCACCCCAAGCCTGAGGTTTGCTTGGAAATCTGATGTTGGGGTGGAGGGGGGAGTAAACTAAGCCGAGTTTCCTTTAGGTTTCCCCTTCCCCTCGAGATGTCGGACTTTTCCCCGTTCCCCGAACTTTCCCGGAGTTTCAAATAAATGTATACTCGTGGCAGCATGTTGTCGTTCCTGGGAGCGGCAGGCAGGGTAAGCCCTAACCCCATTCCCCGAATCCCTAAATCCTCGCCGCTCTTTCCACGCACTGGGCTCGCCGCCTCCATCCCTAACGCTGAGCCCGGGCAGAGCTTCCAGGACGTGCACACACTCAAACAAAAAAGAATTGCAGAAAAGCCCTCCAAAGAAACAGGTAAGAGCGGAATTACGGTTTATTTAATTCCGATGCGGACAAGGGAGAGGGGGAGCATCGCCAAGAACTCGATCCTGCCGGGGATGCTCGGAGCAAACGCGCTCCCACCGAGCAAAAGGGATTTTCTACAGCTTGGAGAAACACCTGCGCTGGCAGCCTGATGCCTTCACGGCTTCCAGGTGGGAATCAGCTCCCGGATATTCCCTTTTCCCCTCAAATAGCCCCGGAGCTGCTCCTGCTCCAGGTTTGGCTCCTGTTCCCCCCTCTCCTGCATCTCCCCCCGGCTCCCTGCGCTCAGTGTCGCGGTCACACGGAGCAGCCACCGGCCGCCCTCGCTTTGCCTTCATCTTCCCGCCGGGGAAATGGTTTTAATTTCCAGGTAAATTAAGATTTTTATCATTTATTTTTGTGAGCTGCCGGCTGGGAAACGCGGAGCCTCCGCCGCGCTCCCAGAGCATCTTCGGGGAGGAGATGGTGGGATTGGGGATTTCCTCCATAAAAACCTGGAGCAGAGGCTGTTCTGGCTCAGAAATCACCTGTGCAGCCCCCGCTGCACAACAACCCGCTGGCACGTCGATGTCTCGTTACGTTATTTAATTTATTTTCCTTACGTTTTTTGATTTAATCGGGAATTTAATTTTGGTCGTCTGGCGTTATCAGCACTTTCAGGGTATTTTGGATTACGGGACGTGTTGTTTTGTGAGGGGGAAAATAGTCCCTGTTTAATATGTAAAATACAGATGATTGAAAAGTGTACGTTTGCTTCCTTTTTGTGGGTTTTTCTTTATGGTTTTTTTTACATGTAAAATAATAAAAGTTACACGTTGTGGGGAGGAAAAAAAATCCCAGCTATCCAGAAAAAGCTTTTAATGTGGTGTTAGTGAATACTTTCAGGGCAATAATTTTCGCCAACAAAACGCCACCCTAAAAATCATGATTCAGAAGGTAAATCAACCAATCCTCCTGCAGCCTTGCTGTGTTTGAAGCAGCTCAGGGAGCCAAGGGCAGGTCCAGCAGGTCACTTCCCACCTCTGGCTGGAAATGCTTCTCCCAGCTCCGTGGCTCTTCCCTTCTCCCAACACGTGCAGGGATGCGATGGAAACTGCCTCAAAATCCTTTCAGTTTGACGCTGCTTTTCCACGTCTGCCCGTCAAGGATTTTGTTTGCTTTGCTCTGTGCTCATTGTCAGCCTCCCCCGAGCGTGTGCTTGGCCGGGAACTGCTAAAAATGATAGAGAAGAGAAGCTCTGCCGTGATATTTTCACGATCGTGTTTTCCTGACCGTGTTCCCAGGGCTGGGAGCAGCCTGTGGAATGCACACAGCTCAGGGCTGGCCCGGCTCTGCTCTGGGGGTCTGCGATGTGCCAGGAAGGGTCAGAATGTGACCCAAATAACATTCAAGTCTCTGCCGTTTCTCCCCTGCCACTACAGGAACTCTCTTCCCGAAGTTTTTATGCTGATCAATAAAATAAAACCCCCACAATCACCCGCCCATCTCCACCTCTCTGTGCTTTTAGGCACTTTTGGGACGGTGTTTAAAGCTACAATCATATTATTTAGAACAAAAGTCACTGATTTCTGGCAAACGAGGGCAGAATGGGACAACCCCGGGGATGTCCCCATCCCAGCGGTGAGCACTGAGCCTTGCAGGCAACGGGAGGATTTGGGAACAGGCTGCTTATCCCGGGAAGTTTGCAGCGGAAAACCCTGAGATTGAGAGAGTTGAAGGAATTAGTCACTGCCTGAGACATTCCCTCTGGCCCCAGCCAGCTCCTTCCCAGCTGGGAAGCGATTCCTGCCAGGTTGATGTTGGGAAGATGCAGCTTCTAGACAGGGAGAGCAAGATTTTGGGAAGAGCTTCTTGCGTGTTTGGAGGGTGGAGATGGCCCTGGGAAGAAGGAAGGGCTGGGGAGGTGTTTTATTTGTTCATTTCAGCGATTTTTCTCTTAATTAATTTTTTATTCCTGGGTCCTTGCTCATTCCATGACAACAGCCCGTGCTCTCCCCAAAAGCTTGAGGAGCAGGGGAGAGATTGTTTAGAGCTGCCTCTTTCTCTCTCTCTTTTTAAAAGGATATTTAATATCTTCATTTGGGAAATGCTGGAGTGGAAGTGGCTTGCAGGAAATAATTGGTGGATTTCCTATTTTTCAAGAAATCCATTGAAGATTGATTTTCATTGAAATTCTTCAGTGAGTTTTTTTTTTAAATGAAATTGTTTCCTGTTATTTATTTAACACCTAAGCGGTTAATGGTTTCTTGTGGTTTTCCTTATAGAAAATCAAACAGCAGCCTAAAATCCTTCCATGAACCTTTGCTGTTTGGATGTTAAACACTTTCCCGTTCGCTGCCCTAAACATTTTTAACTTTTTTTGGATCTGGAAAGCGAATTTTTTCATTCAGTGGCCAGAGCTACATAAAAGCAGATCAGATATGCAGGTTGTGTGGGCAGTTATAAAGTGAATAATTTGCAAAACCTTGCTGTTAAACACGTGTAGGGACAGCTTTGACTTTGCTCTTCCTCACTTCTGGTCACAATAACAAACAGCCCCACCTTAATTAACTGCAAACTCCTGCTTGGATGGTCTTACAGGGCTTAAAAAGTGGCTGATTTCTGTCTTGGAATTATCTTATTTCTAAGGAATTATAAGCTTAGATGAGACCCTTCCAGGTCCACTGCCAGGGGTGGGTGCAGCTCCTCGCAGGATTAATGCAGTTGTAGCAAGGCAGGTGGGTGTAAAGGATGTTTTTGGGAGGTCAGAGTCACTCCTTTCTTCACATTCCTGCTTTTCCTCACGCAGAAAGCACTCGGGTTTGGGCAAAATGATAAAATAAGCCCAGCAAAATGATAAAATAAAAAGCGAAAATAAGCATAATAAAATAAACAAGCTAAATAATAAAATATAATTAAAAAAAGGGGCATATTCTTTGTGCCACTGTAATTTATTGTAGAATTTACCCTACTAGGAGTTGATAACAATCAAATGCTTGGCTTGTGGGCTGCTGAACATCAGAGCTTGTTCAAGTATTTAATGACTGCAGGAGTTGGACACAGCCTTGCTGGTTTACCTTTTGTCTTTAGAGACGTGATGATGGAACGTGGCTTTGAGGTTCTGCCTTATTTGATGTTTTTAACTGATAAACCCACCTTTTTTGGGGGGGGTCAGCAGCCTGTCCACACCTTTGGTGAGGTGCTGATGTTGCTGCAGCAACGTTGTTCCTAAATAGAAGTGACCCCAGGTCTTTGACCCCTGAAGGTTCTCTGGGCTGCAACGCTCCCAGAAGCCAAAATATTAAGAAATTATGGCCCTACAAAGGGCCTGCCAAGTAAATATTGGGAATTTCCGTGGGATGATGCACACAAATGCCTCTCTGCCCCATGTTGGACCATGGGACCAGCAGACATTTTTTATATACAAATTTACATATATTTCTGCATGGATAACTGAAGTGCCTTTGTTATCTGAGCGAAACACTTTTCCCAGCAATTCGAATCAAAATCAAAAGGACAGTTCATTACCTACATTATCAAAAAATGTTTTACTTCTTTCTTTCAAATTGATCCCTAAGTCACTGCCCTTACTCTAATTAAAATAACTAAAATAAAGTCAGTCTAGGCTAGTTCAGGTTCTGCTCCAGCTCAACCCCTCCTTCAACATTTAATGCCACATTCAAGGCCTGTTTCCCATTGAAATTCCTTGTCTTCCTGATGTGAAAGACACGAAGGTTTGGCTTTTGCTTTCCAGCAGATGGATGCTCATCTTTCACTTGTGTGGTCCCTCTTTGTGCCACCAGACCTGCTGGGTGCAGGAAAAAAGGTCTGCTGGTATTGGGGGAGATCAAAAAGATTTTCTTTCCACCCTATGCTGCAAATTTTTGGGAAGAAAACCCCCCCAAACAACACCCCAACGAAGAGACTTTTCTGAATTTTTGTGAGCTGATCAGTGTTTATAAAGAAACCTCCCCCTCCCCCGGGAGCAGCTTCACATCCAGGGCTTTTAGTTTAGTAGGAAGCTCATTGTTTCCTTCAAAAAGCCCCAAACCCAGAGAGATTCCCCCTAATTTATGGGAGCTTTAAAAGGTAGTGGGATGCCAGATAGGGAGGAAGGTGATCAATTAAGACATTAAGCATTTTGTACCACATGGGTGCATCTGCATGGCAGCCAAATAATAAGGCCATCAGCTCATTTTCAGGGGGCTGTTGCCTACTTCAACTCAATCCTCAGATCAAAGAGAAAATGTCTGCTCGCATTTTCTAATCAGAAAAGGGATGCTAATTTAGGTTCCTTAATGTGTGGTGATAAGAGACTTCTTCAATTAACTGGATTCTATAGCTGGGAAAATAAAAAAAAAGGGGGATACAAAGGGAGTCAGGCTGGAAAGGCAGAAGTTCTCATTAAATCAAAGGTCCAATATTCATTACCTCCAGCATCTGGGGCTAAACACTAAACATGGAGATCATCAAAGGGGGTTTAATGGGTTAAATTGAGAATATAATCTAATTAAAATATTAGATACGAGTAAATAGCTCTTTGATATTCATCTGAAGGTTTCATTAAAATAGGCACTTGAGGTTTGTATTAAGGGGGGATTATCACTTTTAAGCAGAAACAACAAGTTGAGGTTCCCTGAGCAGAAATGCTTCCAAGTGCTACCATTTGGCTTCAAAATGAAAAGTAGGAAAGCAGCGGCTGGCAGAGCATGGGATCATTTTTCCAGCCGGGGTGGGTGGATTTTACCACCTTCCACAGGGAGAGAGGGCACAGGCAGTGCCTGAGGGTGAGGAGAAGGGAGGCTGAGGCAGAGGATGGAAGTGGAAATATTCCCAGACGTGCCAAACATCCCCCCTGCAGCCTCACCCGTTTGGGAGGGTGATCCTTGCACAGCATCCTCCCCATGCTCCAAGGTGCTTCTCCCACCAAGCTCTCCCCAAATGTTACGTGTGTCCCAAACTTCCAGCTGCCCAGCCCAACTCAGTAGGAGACAAAAAGAGACCTAACAAATCGGACAAAGCAATTGCACACAATCCCAAGGGGGTTGGTTATTTATTTTCCTTGGAACCAGCCTGTTTTCTTGGAGATTTTAGTCCAAATTCCCTTGCTGTGAGTTCCAATCACATTTCACGTGCTGACTTAATTCATAATTTACCAAGTTAAAGGAATGGAACCACCATAAGAAACCCATCTGTTTGTTGTTATTTTTATGGACTTAATCTGTTAAAAGCTGTTTCCTCTCCAACATGTAGCTCTCAATTATCCTCAGTCACCCAATACATTTTCCAACTGCTTCTGGCTAATAACAGATTGTCTGCCTGCTCAGCCAGGACTTGGTTGGAGTTTTCTTGTCCCAGATGAAGCTTCAAAATTTTGGTCTTAATGTGACAACTATTCCCTAGTAAATAACAGAGTAATATTTGAATAATTAGTATTGTATCATTACCAACTGCTGGGTTTGGTGCATATTTTTGTTTTTATTCCCCTTACCAGCAATGGCTTATTTTTGGCTTTGTTTCTGGACAGTTTGCCAAAATCTCCTCTACACTTCAAAAAGAGAAATATTGATGGTGTTAAGATCATCCTGTGAAACAGAAGTTCATTTTTAATGTCTTGTAGATGTGTCCATGTGTTTGACATGTCCAAAAATGATCCAGCTGTGACAAGCCAACAGCTGATTAGTCTGAAAGATGCAACTGCTAGGTCAGTTATTTTAAAGAAACGTAACAGAGAAGACCATATTTAAAATGCTACACATGCAAAGATTTATTTTATTTAAAAAAAAAGGTATGGTAGAACCGAGTCCAAAATTTATCAGTGATTAAACTTGAGCCACTTTGTATTTCAGTGGGCTGGTAAATCAATATGTGATGGTCAGAGCTCATAATTAAATAGTTTGGGCATTTTTGATTTGAAGACATCCCAAATATTTTCAAATGTATCCCTTATAGGATGTGAAGGGCTTTGAAAGCAGCCACAACCTCCTTCTCCTTCTCGTGTCTGCTCCGCAGGGTTTCCAGGGATGGGATTTTGGGGAAGCTGCTTCCCTCTGAAGTCTGGGACAGAACTTCCTCTTTCACCTCTTTGTCTGATGGTCTTGTCATGAAAGTCTTTGGCCTTGGAATCCTCTTGGCATATTCCAGTGCCTAAAACCAGGAAAACTGGGGTAACTGATGGGGAGAAAACCTGACCAATGTTTCCAAGAGCACTTAGGTGGGTTTATGCTGAGTCCAATTAATATTTCCCCTAATTCCTGATGTTGTTTCTGACAGAATTCAACAGCAGGTGGTTCAGTGGTGACTGCCAAGTAACCCACCCCAAGGAGTTTTGCTTTCTGGCACTACTGGAAGCCACCTCAGACACTGAAAGAGTGTTTTAGTGTTAAAAAGGAAAGAGCAACACGAGTCTATTAAGGTTATAAACGTTTTTTTCCAGTGTCCAGTAGTAAGGAATGATGTCTGGAAGCTGAAGGCTGTCTTGCAGAGGGAATGGGAACAGGATTGCAGAAATCCTGGATCTGAGAGAGCCCTGGTTTAACCTGGGATGTGTTTTGGTGTCTGTGTTTGCTGCATGAACTGGGAAAACACCTGTTATGCCCCAAGTGGAAGCTGCATGTTCGTGGTCCAAGAGTGTGTGGGAAGCCTTTTGAAGGAACCCAAAGCCCTTCTGGCACCTAGAGAACTCAGTTTTGTCACTTTGTGGTTCATGTGAAGTTTGGAAATAACTGCAAGTAACTGAGGAATTCAACTGAAATCCAACCCCCCAGCCTTGTTCCTGAAGCCCTGCAGGTCCCCCTTTGTCCCCTTGGAGAAACACATCCCCAGGCAGGTGAGTTCCTGCAGAACTGGTGGCTCAAAAGATGTTATTTCCAGAGATTTGTTAATTCCTGCAATGAGGAAAAGGTGCTCCCTTGGTCTGTGTGTGTGGATGCAATGCCAGGGAGTCCCTCATTGCTCATTTGGGCTGTTTTTGGAGGCCAGTGAAGGTTGAAGTGACGGTTGTGTGGGCTTGAAAAATCAGAGTAATTACTGTAGCTATGGGACTGATGGGCACGTTTGGGAGGGAGCCTGAGGGGCAGGTGGATAATAATTAACAAGAGGAAATCTGTGATTCATGGAGCTGTTAGAAGGAAAATCAAAGTGGAGAAACTATTTTAGCCTACTCTGAGTTAAATTTATTCCCTTTCCTCTGTGCAAAGCCCAGAATCTCTCCCTGGGTGTATTTTAAAGGGAATCTGTTCTTACCTTCTGTCTCGACACTGAAGATGTGACCTGAGGTTTTGCAGGTAACTTCTGAACCAAAGTAATATTTTTCATATTGTATTCCTTAATCTGCCTTGAATATTCCTTTTGCAGCTTTAACTTCTGCTTCTGGAAAAAAAAAAAAAAAGGGGGGGAAAAAAGGGTTTGTCATTGAATGTCTCAGTGGATCCATCAGTGAACCACTTTTTCCGCCAAGCCTTCCATTTACACCTCTGCTGCTGTTTAACCTGGCCAGGCCATTGATCCCCCCTCAGCAGAACACAACAGGAAACCCTGATAAATGGCACAGCTTTTTTTTTTTTTAGTTGCTTTTCATTTTTAAGAGCTTTTCCTCGGGCTGAGGATAGAGCTCAGCAGAAAGGTGACATCTGAGTGTTCTGAACAATCTGCCTCCATTTCAGCAGAGTATAAATGTGCATCCAGCTGTTTGCTTCTGTTCACACACAACTTGTTTTACTTCCACTGGGAAGGCTGGGCAGACCTTCAGCACTGGGAATGACAGTGCAGCTCGAGTCACATGGGTGGATAATTTACTGAGGAGTTCTGTGAGCTACTCCCTGCTTCTAGAACTACAAAATCAGAGGGTTAAAATTACCCAGTTATCTTCCCTTCTATCTGAATTTCCCTTCAGGATCTCAAGGCAGACCCAGAGCCAAGGACAGGAAGCACCAAACAGCCACAAGCTGCTTCCCAGCAGTGATTTCTCTGCCTATAAAATCACTTTGCACAGCTGAAAAGCAGGGCAGGTAAGAGGGATTTACTCACTTTCTCTTTGATTGCCTCATAGTCAGGTCCAAGGCCCCCGAGCTTCACATTGAGGTTTATGCAGACTTTTGGGCCACATGGCTGAAAAACAAACAGCAGTGAGAGATTTTTCCTTCCTCTGGGTTCATAATTAAAGCAGGAGTGGGGCTCAAACGGGGTCTCAGCCTTACCCCTGGCACGTCTCATTTTAAGTGAGTGACCAACAAGACTGAGCTAATTGCACAAGGCAAAGGACACTGTATTTCCTTTGAATCTGGGTGGGAAATTGCCAATTATCCGAACCACAAAGCAGTAATTTCTCAGTCAAAACTGACCTCTTGTGAGCTTTATTTTTAAACAGCTTCAAGTGACCCCTTTGACTGCTATAAGAGACTCCAAAGGAGGTGTTGTAAGAGAAGCAGATAAAAGTACCTGATTTTGGTGGTAAAAAAATGAGGCAAATGTTGATAGCAATAGTAACCTTTCTTTGTTCTCAAAACTGCAATGGAAAATTATCCCCAGGCAGTTGAAAAATCCATGCCTTGAGCACAGCAAAAGCTTCACAAGTGCATGGGAAGAGAAGAGTGATGGGTGATGCCACTTCAATCCTTCTTTATAAAAAGATCCCAATGCTTCCAGAATATTCTAATAAAAAGATTCTTTAGTACAAAGTGCTTTTTAAATATAAACTTTGATGAAAAGTGCTCTTTTGAGAGTACCAGATTAATTTTTAGAAGTGAACTATGTTTTAAAAACTCCTCCTCATGATCAGCTCCGCAGTAATTTTAATCATGGAGTAAAGCAGAAGCACCAAGACATTTCTATATGCAAGTAAAATATGCATTTATTGAAAACTCAACTGCAGAGAAACTAATTCAATGCACTGAATTTTCTGTCTGAGGTTTCTCTGTGTCAGCTACCCCTATGATATAAATTACTAACTTTTAATTTTAGCTGCTGTGAGTGGTTAATCCTTTAGCTGTCTACAGCAAAATCAGGGTTTTCTCACTTCAAATGATGAGTAGAATTGCATTTGTTTATTAGGAAAAGCTGGATTTTCTTGTGAGACACAAACACTCTTATTCTCTGGGCATTCCTCACATATGAAGCGTGAGAAAACCACTGAAAATACAGGATATAAGCAATGGTTTGAGCTCAGGGGAACAGAAAGGGAAGGAAATCTGCCCTTCAGTTACTATCATAATCCTGCTAATTCTTCTTAGAGGCATCCAAGCAGCAAGACACAGATGAAACACAGCAATAATTATTCCAGCTTAAGTTTGTCTGCCCCGAGACTCGGAGCAAACTTCTTAAACGTTTAATTTGTCATGGACACACAGGGATCCCTTTATGCTGTTCCACTGCATCCGTGTTAACTGGTTCCACTGTGAAACTGGACACACAGAGGAGACAAAAAGAGACAAAAAGACCCAAATGGGATCATCAGGAGGCTTGGAATTGTGTTTATGCCGTCAGCTTTGCAAATCCTCCGAGTTTGGTGCTGTTCCCTGGGAATCCCTTGGAAAGCAGGAGATTTGGGCTGGCCAGCAAATGAGCCTGAGCAGGATAATGGTGTGCTCAGATGTGAGGCCAGGCTGCCTGCTGGCACATCCAAACAGCTCCTAAATCACATTAGCCCTGAGAACTTCAGGGACAGACGGTGCCCTCTGTGTCCTTGAAGGTCATCAGGACTCCAGGTGACACGGGCAGAGCTGGGGGATCACCTTGTTCTTTGCACTGAATGATTTTAGTGGCTGTTTCTTACCTTTGTCCCTTGATTTTTTTTAATGCTCTGGGCAAGCTGGTGTGGGTGCTCTCTGTAACAGGGAAGTGTTTGGTTCATGAGGATTCTGAGGTAGAACTCAAGGAGTTACCATAAACCAGAAACTGTTACAGGTAGAAAAAGTGGGACTCACCTCCTCTGTGCACCCACTTTTTTTCCCTAAAGAACTTTGGATTACTAAGAAAAAAAAAATTAGAGGGGGAATAGAAACGTTAAACCATCCAATCCACAGCTGTTTTCTTACCTTCTTGCTGCCTTTAGGCTGGGTTTGCTTTTTCATTTGGGTGAGATGGCCCTCTGAGTTGCTCCTGCTTCTCGCCAGTGGGTTCCCTGCCTCGGGATCTCCCTGGGAACCACTGGGGACCCGTGGGAGTGCAGGGGGGAGGAGGCTGAGCAGCCACCTGTGAGCAAAGGGAGCTCCTGCCAAGCCAGGGATTCCCGGGAGCTGCTGCTCCAGCAGCTGGGAAAAGCCAGAGGTGGCACAAGGAGCTGGTGCTGAGCTGGGAACAAAACATTGGGAAGGCCTTAAAAAGTGAGATATATATTTATATAATCTATAATATATATAATCTAGATATTTATATATATATAGATATCTATATTATATCTAGATATATAATCTATATATATCTAGATATATATCTATATATCATCTATATATCTATATGTATCTATATATAATTATATATATCTATATATATCTATATATAGATATATAATCTATATATATCTATATTATATCTAGATTATCTATATATAATCCATATGATTTATATAATCTATAATATATTTATATAGTCTATAATATAATATTATATAATATATATTACTATATAAATTTATTTTTCTATAAATAAATATTTCTCACAGTTTTATAAATATATGTTTTGTTATGTATGATTATGTATATAGAACATTATTATTTTATTTCTATATATTATTATAAATTTATATTTTATATATTATATTTATATATTATATTGTTTATATATTTTTATATTATATATTTTATATATTTATATGATTATATATATTCATATTTTATATATTATATTTATATGTTATATTTTATATAGTAGATTTTATATTTTTATATTATTATATATTCATATTTTATACATTATATTTATATATTATATTTTATATATTATATTTTATATAATATATTTATATTTATATTTTATATATGATATTTCTATTTTATATATTTATATTATGATATCTATTTATATTTTATTATGTATTTTTTTTACATACAGCAGGTAGCTCAACAAGCAACCTGCACGTGGAACATACTGGGAGCATGAAGATGGAAAAATGGGTATCTCACAATGACTGACTTTGCTTGCACAGTGTATGGAAACTGCTTAAAATAAATGGAAAAAACTATAGATGGGGAGATTTTCAGCCTGATGCAAAGTTACCTAAAGCCAAGGAAAGCTGCTTTTAAATGGCTTTGGGTCAGGCCCACTGAGCACTGAAATAAATCCCACATAACTGAGGATTTTCCTGCTCTTTCCCACAGGTAGGGAGCCAGAACTGGCACTGGACTGACTCTGGATATCCACCTGGAAGGCCAGGTTTGCTTTATGCACAAATTCTCTTTCCTATCTATATTTTAAACTTTTCCTTCTAGAAACTTCCAGCTGTGGGAAGTTCTGTGCCTGGAAGTGTCCTTTGCCAATTGTGCCATATTTCAAAATCAATAGCTACAACGAATCTTAAGTTAATAATAATCTATAGTGGCAGCCTTATAGCAGAATAACTTTTTACTTTGGGTTTAAAGCATTTTATTGTCCATTTCTATATATTTTGGGCATCACAGTGCTGTAATAATACTCTCTCAACACTTATATCCTTACCATAAACTACTGATATCATAGTTCTGGTACCTTTTATCCTCATGAATGTGTTTCTTGCAGTCCTGAAGCGGGATTTGGTCCTTCAATTCTTGAAAACTGGCATTAAAAGCAGATGAAATGTTTGAAATGTTCCTCTGTTTCGGATTTGCTTGGCCACTGGTACTTGCAAAATGCTGCCCAGGGATGTGGTGGGGTGAATGTGGAATTCCACGTGGAGAATCCTGCAGATATTTCTTGTTCTCCTTGCTGGTGTCTGCTGGGCTGCAGTGCTGGGATGTGGGATGAACAGGCCAGGTAGGTGTGGGAAAGCCTTGGTTAACAAAATGTCTCGAATTTGGGGAATTATTGAAGCCAGTGTTGGATTTTGCTGCCGGATCAGCATCAGGGCCAGCAGCAGGATTGGGATGCAGACATTCCTGCAGGGCAGTGCCCTTGTCCTGCTCCTCTGCACTGGGAGCAGCCTGAAATCCTGGTGTTTGCCGGGAATTGTGGTGCCAAGGCTTTGGTTCTGCTGCTCTTCCTGGTGGTTGTTGGCTGCCATTCCTTGGAAAATCCTTGCCATCGAGATTCCCGGTGGGTTTTGTTTTCTCTCTCTGGGAGAACTTATTGTGCTGATCCTGAAACAAGTCACCAAAAGTGGGGTGAGCTTCAGTTTAGGTGTTCAACAGGAGCTCTTAAATGCACAGGACTACCTGTTCCCAACCCTGGGGACTGTCAACCTGGAGAAAATCATTCAAAAATCGAAGCAACTCTTGGATTTTGTTCCCTAATGACAGTAAACTGTCCAAAATTTCAGGGAAAGGTGGCTTTGTACGAAGCAAACTGTCCCAAATTTCAGGGAAAGATGGTTTTGTACAAAGCAAACTGTCCCAAATTTCAGGGAAAGGTGGCTTTGTACAAACCAAACTGTCCCAAATTTCAGGGAAAGGTGGCTTTGTCCACACTATTAGACTGATCCACAGCAGGAACAGACTGATGTCAATCATATGAATGATTTTATTTCTAAACCTCCTCCCTGCCTGTACCCCACAAAACATAACCCAGATGATAAGGAACAATTTCAGAGTTTAACCACACCAGGGCTGCTGTTGTGAGCTGAACTGCCCTGCTCTAAATCTGGAGTTTATTTAAGATTTATCCCTTTCCAATTACAGCGTCAGGTGTTGCCCACTTGGAGGGAAGACACGGGGACACACAAATCCATTCTCAGTCCATTTAATCTTTGTCGGGGCTAAAATCCTCCATTTCATCCTCCCGTCTCTCCAGGGTTCTTTTGTCAGCAACACTTGCAATCAGCACATGGCATATGCACTCAGAATAACTGCTTAATGGCAGGAATTAAATCCACATAGAGACCAGGGGGTTTTGGTGAAAGCTTTAGCACTGGGCAGTCCTGCCTCCTGCAGCCCACGGGGTGATTTGTTAGCTCAACCTTTAACAATCCACATTGTGCCACTGCTGCCAAACTGGGAGCAGGCCAAAGTTTTCCCATTTAAACACCCTGAAATTCCAGGTATATAAAGCAAAGCTGTCCAGATGAACAGCAGCCTAAAAATCCTGTTTGTGCTTTGCAGAGGTGCAGCCTCCAGCGTGAACAGCCGGGAATTTAAGCAGTGCCTGGATTACCTCAAATAGTTGAGAATAACCAGGTTTGCCAGAAATAATCGCAGTTGGCTGGTTCTGAAGCTCCTGTTTTGTCATCAGTGATCAGAACCTGGTCTCTTCAGCGCTCCAAAGACTCACAGTGCGTTGGTTTAAAGCCAGCAGAAAACAGATTTATGTGTACAGAGGAGGTGAGTCCAACTACTTCTACTTGTAGCATTTTCTGGTTTATGGTGACTTTTGATTTTCACAGGGATTTTAGGGGACAAATAAGGCAGCAGTGACTGAGTTCTAGCTCAGAATCCTCATAAGCCATCAAGCATGACCATGTACCATTGTGATTTTGCATTATTATCAACTAAATAATGTCATAAACCAACGAAATAATGCCATAAATAGGCAAGATTCTTTAAGCTCAGAATTCGTTGGCATTTGGGATCCCTTTTGCTTTAAAAATATTCACTCCATAAAGCACATGCACTAAATTTTGGTGATTACCTATTGATAAATATTCAGGGATTTATTGTCAGTCACCAGTACTTTAAAAGTAACAAGATGACAGCTTTAAATACCCAAACTTCAATGATTTTACACATATATTTCAGTTATTAAATTCTAGCCAAGAGGAACCTTGAGCTGCTGTCCTTTCAGGTTGTCTTCAGGCTTCTTTTTCACAGTCTGGGGTGGTGGTTCCTCCTCATCAACTGTTTTAGGATCTGTAACCTGAAAATTGAGAATGTTTATGGCAACAGCCCAAAGAAACGAAAGGCTTTAAAAGTCTAGGGGAAAGAATGAGCAATAATTCACCCCCTATTAAAACTAAAATGCTGAAGTTAGGCATTATATAATAGGCAACAAGAAAACAAATGGTTAGAAGAGAAAAGGAAGCAAAAATCCAGTTAACAGTGGTGTGGTATTAGGGAGTGCTCCTTCTACTTTCAAGGGGAAGAGAGGAAAAGAAAATTGCGGGAAGTTTGCAGCACAGAAACCTCCTTGTGAGCCTCCAGTGTCTGGGCTGCTCCATTTCTAGGAGTGGATGCACCTAATGACAGAAAAACAACCAGAAACCATCCCTGGCCAAGCAATCAGACACTGATGGATGACACACCCCCCCCCCTCTGCCAGGGCCTGAGCAAGTCCTGCAGAAAGAGATGGCAAACCACAGTAATACTGGGAGGAAAGGGCAGGGGGAGATGCAGGAATAAAGCATCCAACACATGTAACCTGGCAAAACAAGCTCACAGACAAGAAAACCTTCACGTGGCCACAGCTGGGGGAGCAGGATGGGACCTGCAAATGTGGGACCTGCAAATGTGGGAGCTGCAAATCTGATCTGAATGATTTTTTGCCCGGTGATGCCCTTGTAAATGCAGCAATAATGAACATTTTCCTTGAAAGCATCATTTTCCCTCCCCCCCCTTAATCTATAAAACTGCAGGAAAACAATTATATTTTAGAATTTTTTCGACTTATATTTGTGCTGTCCCAAACTATCCTGCCAAGTGACCTCGATGAGGGGGGCAGTGTCACCCCACTGAGGAGTGACCCACACAGGACTTGCACTGAGAATACACCCGTGACCAAGAGGACCAGGAATTCCAAATCAGAATGGTGAAATCAGTGGGAAGAAAGTGTGGAAGAACCCTTCTGGGAAGCTGAGCCTCTCTGGGGGTGAGAGATCAGGACCACGAAGCAAAGGTAAGTGGGGTTTATTGCTCCAAATGGAAATGCAGAAATTATAAAGCAAATTAAAACTTTGCACACAGGTTTCCTGAACTGTGGAAAGACACAGCTCTGCAGGCAGCAGGATGTTTTTGGTGGAACCAACTGACTCACTGCACTGATGGTTTCCTGGGCAGGTAAAACATACTTCTACATTATCTCTTTGAAAGAGGAACAGGACACAACCTCTGCCAGCATTTTTTTTTTTCTTCCTCTTTTTTTTTTTTTTTTTTTTTTTTTTTTTTTTTTTTTTTTTTTTTTTTTTTTTTTTGTGAACCATTCTATTAATACCAATCAAATTGAGAAAATGATCAAATGAAATTGCATTTTGAGAATCATAAGCTGTGTAATGCCTATTCTGTTAAATTGAGGCCCGTAATTGCTTCTCTACTGAAAAGATACAACAAAGACAGCAATCATGGCATGTCATTATCCCAGACTAGAAAACCAGCCTTTGCAGTGAGGACTTCAAAGGCTTGTGGTTCTCGAATTGCATTTGGCTGCTATTGTTGAAGCACAGGCAATCTTGATTAGGTGTTTACACGGAGGTAAGGCACAGTGCACACAGAGTCTGAGTGCCTTGGTCTAGAGCCATTAAAAAATTGTACATTATGTTCCTGGCTTTGAAGTAAGGGGCTTGTAGGTAGGAAAGCAACTCAGATTGAGCACAGCTGAGCTAGATTGGGCCACTACTCTCTCTCTCCTTCTCTCTCTCTCTCTCTCAAAGAAACTCATCATCGGGTTCTTTAAGAATCAGGCAACGCTGCAAAGAACTTGATGCTTTATAAAATGCTGTATAAATTAGTAAATATACAGATCAGCACAGGTTTATGGTGTGTTTTGGTACATGCAGCCCGCATGCACAGAGAGAACAGATGTAAATCTTGCAAGAAGGAGGCTGCAAATATTTTAACTCCAGTATTTTAACTCCAGTATTTTAACTCCAGTATTTTAACTCCAGTATTTTAACTCCAGTATTTTAACTCCAGTATTTTAACTCCAGTATTTTAACTCCAGTATTTTAACTCCAGTATTTTAACTCCAGTATTTTAACTCCAGTATTTTAACTCCAGTATTTTAACTCCAGTATTTTAACTCCAAAGTACTGTCTTCAGTGTAAACATTACCACATTCATTACCACAGCACCAGTGGCATATCAATAAAAATATCCTATCAATAAAACCAGCTTCAACCCCCTGCAAAGCTCAGATTAATCCAGTTTAGGAAACAACAGTTTGGTTGCCTCAGCAGAGGCTGTGGCTTGTTTGCTTCTTCACATCCTTGGTGTTTTTGCACTTTGTGGTAAAGTTTTCCAGGTGAGGTGACCAAAGTTTTCTCATGGGCCAACAAGATCCTTCCTTCAGGACTTCTTTCACCCCTTCCAACAAGATGGAGCAATGAATTAAGGACATGAGGGGTAAGTGCTTCCTCCTGTGCAGCAAATACATGGGTGGTGATGCTGTTCCTAGAATCCCAGAATTCCAGAACTGGCTTGGAAGGGACCTCAAAGATCATCTAGTTCAGCCCCCCTACCTTGATCAGGGACACTTTCCACCAGACCAGGTTGCTCCAAGCCCTGTCCAGCCTGGCCTTGGACACTTCCAGGGATGGGGAGTCCACCCCCTCTGCTGTTGTGGCTGTATCAAGTTTTTGGTGGAAGAAACACCCTTTCCTGCACTTGTCACAGCTCTGCTGTCCCCATGGCCCCTTCAGCAAGGAAATCTTATATCACAGCCCTGATGTTAACCCTCTTTTCCTATTACATATCTTTGAATAGTGCCAACACAATGGAGTCCTGATCCCTGGCTCCAGGACTCAGATATGAAAGATTTTCAGAACTCCCCGCACAGCAAACATAATCATATCAACACAGCTTTAATTAGCAGCAATCTGCACTAATTATTTTTGCCATCAGCCAAATTATAACTGGAAGAAAACAAGTGCTCTTAATAGCCCTGCTAGAAGAAAGCCTGTCCACTGTTCCTGCCAGAGGAATGGAGTCACCACACGCCCTCTAATGTTGTGTCAACTGCTCATTAGCCCTGGGAAGCAGAAGTTTCACTCCAAGCACAAAGTCCCAGTGGTTTTCCAAGCTTAGAATTTTCTGTCCCACAACTCCTGGAGCGACCCAGTGACTCCCACCTTCCCATTAGGCACAGTAAGTAGCAAGTAAAAGCAACAAACTCCTGTGTAATGGTTCATTAGGAGCTGTAATTACGTTTCCACTTCATCCTTCACACAAGTTGGCTGAGATTTCACAGTCCCAGGAAAACCAGGCCCTTCAAACCCGAGTGCTGCACGTGATTCTAGAGCTGCTGGTGGCCAAGAGGAAATCTGGACTGGGATCTTGGCAGGCTTGAGGCCAAGCAAATCCACAGGAGACCATGGAGATGCTCAAAGGGCTGGATCCCTCTGCTCTGGAGCCAGGCTGGGAGAGCTGGGGGGGTTCACCTGGGGAAGAGAAGGCTCTGGAAGAGCTGAGAGCCCCTTGCAGTGCCTAAAGGCTCTCCAGGAGAGCTGGAGAGGGACTGGGGACAAGGGATGGAGGGACAGGACACAGGGAATGGCTTCCCACTGCCAGAGGGCAGGGTTAGATGGGATAGGGAAGGAATCTTCCCTGTGATGGTGGTGAAGGGCTGGGATGGAATTCCCAGAGAAGCTGTGGCTGCCCCATCCCTGGAAGTGTCCAAAGCCAGGTTGGACAGGGCTTGGAGCAACCTGGGCTAGTGGAAGGTGTAAACTGGGGGGTGGAACTGGATGAGCTTTAAGGTCCCTTCCAACCCAGGCCACACTGTGATCCCATCAATTGGTATTTTCTGCACTGAACAAGACTTGGAATTTGCTATTAGCAGAGATCATCATCATCAAATTCATGCTGGCCAAGCAGGAAAAATCAGAGGCAGCAAAGAAAGAACCACTGAGAAGGGGCAGTGTAGAACCAGTATTTCTTTAGCATCAAGATTAAAAACTAGTGTGAGATCACCTCTGGGACACCTTCATGGCCAAGAACACACGTGGCTTTACTGGGCTTGTAACGTGGCCATTGCTGGGGTTGTTACTGGACTTGGCAATTCTTCCATAGGGAACAAGATTCTCCCTGGAAATCTTAATTTATCAGTTGCATGACAGGTTGCAAATCTCCTTATCTCCTCTGCAAACCTCACCATGCATTGAGTTTTAACACTAGACAGTCCTCAATTTGTAAAAATATGTAAAAATTACCCACCTGCTCTTGAAGACCTTGTTGTTTTTTCTTGTGTAACTCCAAATAGGAATTTATCCTCTCTGAGGGCAATCCTAAAGTCTGCTTATTTTTTTTCACAAAGTTTTTCTTTGCTCTCTGTGGTCGATCTTTGGACTGAAAACCATCTCCAGATTCCTTCTTTTTGGTTTGGAGCCCAAGGGGTTCATTGCTGACCAGGACATTTGGTTCAGGAAAGCTTAAAAATTCTGAACCGAATTCTAAGAATGAATTTTCTGGGTTTGCCTCCTCTTGACTCTTTTCTTCTGAGGAGCCACTGGAATGGAGGTAAAATGACTCTTGTGAAAAGTCCACACTGCTTCCTCCAACTTGAGATGCTTTTCCTGCCTTTCTTGTGTTCTTCCAGTTAGGATTGTACTTTAGGCTGGAATATTTGTCCACAGACTGGCTTTTCCTATTTAAAAAACAAACACACAATTATTCTGCACAAATTGTACAAATTTTTTATTATTTCATTTTGCAATAGGAGCCAACAAACGTCCTGCAAATATGGCCAATTGACTTAGTGCATAGAGGAATTGGGATTGGAATCAGAACAGTGTTATCCAACATTTTTTAGGAGAAAATTTTGGCAGGACCTTCTCTTCATTCCTAATTTGCATTACCAGTGAATGATAAATTGGTCTAACATCCAGATCACAGTTGAATACAATCATTATCCTAAATTCAGCATAGAAATCACAAGTAGCAGTGGTAGAATCAGCTAAAAGTTGAAGTGATATCTCATATTGCTTCTGTTGTTTCCTTAAAAATCACGTAGCCCACAAAAGGCAGTGTGTGTTTCTCCTTCTTCAGAGACTCTGCTGAGTGAAATAAAAGTGATATTCCTGCTAAAATCACTCTCTCAAGTGTCCTTTTGAGACTGTCCAAGCAGGAACAGCCTCCAGCCCTGTATTTTTATTTTCTCTTCTCGTTCCTATGAAACACCATGATATTGCAATAAAAATCTCTTTCTGTGAAAGACTTAAAATAACTTTTCATTAAAAGCTAAGCATAGAAAAACACGAATAAGAAAGGGCTGTGGGTCTGCCTATTTTTTTAACAAGTGGCCAAATCAGTGCTCTGAATTACATTTGTCATGAAGCAAACACAGATGCTCTGCTTTAAAAAAAAATCCACAATTGGTTCAATTTATGATTTATGATCTGATCCAACGGGAGGAAAACCAACTGCAGGAGCCAAATACACAAGTGGCTTCCAGGAGATGTGGAGGAAGCAGCAGGAGTAAGAAATGTGGGAGGAAAAAGCTTTTAAGACTGTTTTTATTTCTCTGGACCTGCAGTACAGCCCTGGTTTCTTGGCCACTGGCATGATGAGTCTTTCAGAGTGAAACCTGGTTGACTCTTCAGCCTCTATTAAAAGAAATGTCCTGATGTGCTGGATTCTCCAAAGCGTGGCCTAGTTAATCCTATTACCGTTTCCATAAACCATTTATTCACGTTTCTAAATGAGTGACATGCCTTTGCCTGGCAAAGTGGCTCCTGACAACACCAAAATAACGTTTCATTTTCATTTCAGGTAACCACTGGTGTGCCCTGTCCTGGAGAGGAGGTGATTTGATTTACCCCGGGGGGAAAATAGGATTATTTCCCGTTGCCAAGCGCTGCAGGTAAACAGAAACAGGCGACCACATTTGGGAATGAGTACAGAAATATGTGATATAATTGCAGTGATTCAGAGGATAATGCTAAAGGGCCCCATTGTGCTGAAATAGGGGCTCAATTGCGGGCTCCAGCCCGGGTCACTGCACGGGGATAAAATGAGTGTGAAGAGCCCCTTCAGCCCTAATCATCCCCCAGACAAAAAGGGCACCTTTTATTCCTCCCCCTCCCAGCCCCAAGTGGAGAGGAAGGTTAGATGGACTCAGCTCCTCCACAAAAGTGGGGTGTGCAGACAACAGATGCAGCACTTCCTCTTCAAATTCCAGGGTTAGTAATGGATGTAGAAGGGGGTTTTATATGTATATGCTGTGATATTTACTCTGGTTAATGGACTGGGTTGGAGTACTTACTGGGCTAAGTTCAAACAAAATAAAATCAAATTTCCATTTAATGAAGAGCCTCACATTCAGTGCAGTATTCAGTCAAAAAAATTACTAAAAATTAGAGCATGTTTCTAGTACAATTAACATCATTTGCACTCACAATAAAATATTCAATAACTGGCCATTTTGCTTGTTGAGGAGGTGAATAAAAGCATGCTATTAATCATTTAGCCTTCATTTGTTTGTCATTTTATTTTAAGTAGACAATTAAATTGAAACTGCACATTATTATTACTTCAGGTTTAATTTAATCTCTCTAAACTTGAGAATTATTCCCAATTCATAGAGGGTTAAACCTTTCATGTGTACAGCAGCAAATTAAATTTCATTTTATGTACCAAGTTAACGCTTTCTAAAGGATGTTTAAAGCTGACAGTAACCCTGGACATTTTTAGATTTACACAGCCATGAGGACAAAACTGCATTTATTCAAGGCATTAATTTTTGCCTGTAAGTTTTCTAAAAGAAGTGGCCTGGTTTGTTCAGCACTTTTTGTAAGGAATGAGAAGGGCTCAGTACTGAGTCTTGTTTTCTTCCTCTCTTGTCTTGCTCTCCAAGTTCTCCCTGCAAGCAGTGACTGCAGAATCATAGAATTATGGAATATCTTGGGTTGGAAGGGGTCATAAAGATCATAAAGTCCAACCCCTGGTGATGCCCCCCAGGACAATGGATGTCCCTCCTGGTTGCTGGGCGACTGTGACTCATATTTAACTTGCCCAAAGATTTGTGAGGGATGTTTTCTTCTTCGTCTTACCCTCCTGGACTGGTCATAGGTCATTTTATGTTTCAGCCAACATAGTAAAAGTTGATGTTATATGCTGAGAAATGGGCATAGTAATTATGAATGTAAGATGAAATAGTACATCTGGGGGTGTGACTATGTCTGTAGGTCCTCTAAAGCTATGTCTGTAGGTGCTTTAATAGCACTTGGGCAGCATAAACTGGTCTTGAAATGCCATTTGTATATTCTGAGGAATACAAGGTCCAGAGGAGAGCAACTAGGCTGGGGAAGGGACTGGAGCACAAGTGCTGTGAGGAGAGGCTGAGGGAGCTGGGGCTGTTCAGCCTGGAGAAGAGGAGGCTCAGGGGAGACCTCCTCACTCTGCAACTCCCTGACAGGAGGGGGGAGCCGGGGGGGGGTTGGTCTCTTTTCCCAGGCAACCATCAGCAAGACAAGAGGGCTGAGTCTTCAGCTGTGCCAGGGGAGGGTTAGGTTGGAGATTAGAAAGAATTTCTTTGCAGAGAGGGTGCTCAGCCATTGGAATGGGCTGCCCAGGGAAGTGGGGGATTCTCCGTCCCTGGAGGTGTTTAAGGTGAGACTGGATGTGGCATCAGTGCCATGGGCTGGGAACCACAGCGGGGTTGGATCAAGGGTTGGACTTGATGATCTCAGAGGTCCCTTCCAACCCAGCTGATTCTATGATTCTATGAACTGTTCTGCTCACCTACTGAAATCTAAGCCTTACCTTCCATTCTTCTGTGTTCCCTTTGGACTGGTCTCTTCTTCTGAGCTCACCTCCTCCAGGCTGTCCTCTTCCAGGCTGTCACTGTCCAGCTCCTCAGAGCCCAGTCCCAGCAGCCCCTCATTCTCCAGGATCCTCTGCTGGAGCCCCAGCTGGTCCTGCCCCTCCTCAGGAAGGCTCTCTGAGTCCGAGTCCTGGGAGTCCTGGGGGTTGGAGGCAGATCCCCCTTCCCTCACAGACACCCTTTGCCATTTGGGAGGGTGGAAAACGGGCAGCACGAGGACTTTTGGAGGCACGTGGATTTTATTCACGGTGCGAGAGTGTGGAGAAAACACTGCAGTGTATTTCAGAGCTGAGGGTTTCATGCCGTGGTTTATTTACACCAGCCCTGTGTTTGGAAAACAGAGCAAACAAAAAGGTTGTTGGCCTTATAATAATGATAATATTTATGAAAAGCTGCAGTTGTGGGTACTATTGTTGGCTAAGGCTCAGAATTTGAGCTTTTATTGTTCAAGAATTCTTTATCCTCCTCTGTCACACTCATGTTTCATTAAGCAGTTAATATCAAGGTCCCTATGCAGCAACTGCTACGAAATCTACCTTAAACTACTGGTGGTCATAAATAATGCATAACCAGCTTTTGAAAAGGAAAATGAAGCTGAGACAAAGCAACAAGATGTTATCTGTTAACTTCTGAGAGTTCAAATAAATTCTGGATGTTCTCTTTATTCAACTTGATACCATCTTGACATGACTTGCAAAACCAGCAAGGAAGTGTGACAGGGAACAACACAGTGAAAAGAACTGGAACATTCTAAATTAGGATGAGAGTTTCTTTACATTTGATTGAAGTGTTCAGAAGTCCTTAAGGGAAAGTGTCTGGGAGGGGGGGAAAAGGGTGGTTTATGATAAAAGGTACATTAGTCACAGCACATACGTGGGTAAAGGTGCACAGGGAGTGTCAACTGAGCACGTGGGTGATAAATAATTCCTAATTTTTCAGGTGAGACCAGCAGTGCTAACCCTGACACCTGGACAGACCCCTGTGCCCATTGGTCCATCACTGGTCACCCACAGCCTGGAGGGCAAAGCCCGGGGCGGGCAAGGAAGGTGGAATCTCGCTGGGAATTGCCTCTCCCTCCACAGTGTCCATGAGAGAGGTGAGACCCTGCCTGCAACCCCTGTCCCAGGTCCCTTGGGGGCCAAAGCAGGACCTCAGTCCCTGAAGAAAAGCCAGGCCAGGTGTGTGTTCCCCAAAGTGTCCCCAGTCCCATGTTCCCATCCCCTGTCCCCTCACCCTGGTTCCCTTTCCCAATCCCCCATCCACTGTCCCTGTCCCATTTCCCTGGTCCCACGTCCCCATCCTCTGTCCCCTCACCCTGGTTCCCTTTCCCAATCTACTGTCCATTGCTCGTATCCCATTTCCCTGCTCCCTTCACACTGGTCCCTTGTCCTGGTCCCCTCTCCCAGTTCCCTCTCCTGTGTTCCCTCACCCCAGTCTCCTGTCCCATGTCCCCATCCCCTCTCCCATGCCCCCTGTCCCTTTCCCCTCTCCCAGTTCCTCACCCCATTTCCCCTCACCCCAGTCCCCTGTTCCCAGCCCTGTCTCCCAGTCCCCTGTCCGTGGTCCCTTCACCCCCATCCCCTTTTCCATGTCCCCTGTCCCCATCCCTTTTCCCATGTCCCTTCACCCCCATCCCCTTTTCCATGTCCCCTGTCCCCATCCCTTTTCCCATGTCCCTTCACCCACTCCCCTGTCCCACGTCTTCTGTCCCCGATCTCCTCTCTTCGTCCCCTGTCCCCAACCCCTCAGCCCCTCTCCTTGTCCCAGTTCTTCCCCTTCCCTTGTCCCCGTCCCCAGTTCCATGTCCTTTCTCCCTGTCCCGTTCATTCCTGTCCCCTGTCCCTGTCCCGTTCATTCCGGTCCCCTCTCCCTGTCCCTGTCCCCACACCCGTGTCCCCTGTCCCTGTCCCGTTCATTCCAGTCCCCTCTCCCTGTCCCTGTCCCCACACCCGTGTCCCCTGTCCCTGTCCCGTTCATTCCAGTCCCCTCTCCCTGTCCCTGTCCCCACACCCGTGTCCCCTCTCCCGGTCCCCAGTCCCTTGTCCCGTTCCTTCCCTTCCCCTCTCCCGGTGCCCTGTCCCCATCCCATCTCCCACGGCTCCCATCCCCTCTCACCCTCTCAGTTCCCGGCTCATTCCCGGTCCCATTCCCGGCCGTTCCCCCCCGTTGCCATGGTAACCCGGAGGACGCGGTCGGCACGTACCAAGCGCGGGGGGAGCGGGGGGAGCTCGTCCTCCCCCCCCCCCGGGCGGGGCTGTGGTAGCGCCCGGGAGGAGCCGCTTTTCCACCGAAAAATGGGATTATTTCCATCCCCCCCCCACTCCCCCCGGAACCGAAAGGGATGTTTCTCTCATTAGACATTCAAACCCGCTTTGCATCGTTTTTTTTTCTAGCGAGAAATAACGAATTCGAACGACAAAACCGCCGCTTTCTGTTGTCCCGTGCGTGTCCTTTATTTCAGGCGTTCGGTTTTACCCTTCTGCGACAGGGAAGGCGATGCTGTGGCAGAGCTCTGCGGGTGTCAAGTCCTGGTGAAGCTCCCACCTCGCCTGCTGGCAGGGAAGTGACTCCACTCCTGGATTTAGGGGAGTCCCACGTGTAACATCCTGCATCCCCTTCACGTTCATAGAAGCATAAAATCATAGAACGGTTTGGCTTGGAAGGGACCTTAAAGGACATCCATCTTCTCTATAACACCCCTGGGATCTTAGGTGATGTGGGAGACTGTAACTGGTGATGTTGTGCACAGCAGGGAGGGATGTTATCCTTGGACAGGTGAGAAATGTTATCCTTGGACAGGTGAGGAACTGAGGCAGAAATCCTAGAGAGGGGCAATAACCTTCTTTTTTTAACCCCCTGCTTGGTTAAATCCAGCTGGAGGTCCATGTCTGGAGGCAGAATGAGATCATACAAGGTTTGCAGCACCTTGGATTTCCTGCTCAGTCCTGTGATCACTGGAGCAGTACATTAATATTTTTGTATGGACTGAATATCTTCAGAGGACCCCAGTTGCTGGTGGGATCTGGGATGGGATTGATGAGCTCTATTTCTGGCAGGGGATAATGAAATCCTCTGAGGATTCCAGGTGAACCAGTCCATTGCTGACAGGTTTTCAGGAGCACCAGTCCCATCTACCTGTCCTGCTGTTTAATAAAAGCAGTCCCAGTTGGCTTTTGGATGGAAAGCAGCTGCTGCTGCTCCTGCTCCTTGAAATCATGAGACCTGAGATCTTTGACATGAGGAAAAAGGGGGGTTTCTGCACATGGAACAGGTTTCCCATTGCTATACATCTGTTTCCTTTCCACATGCAAACGTTTTCTCACTTATTGCAGTGGTTTTGTCACTTGGATTCTTCAGGGTGGTTTCCCCATATCCTTCTGCTACATATTGCAGGTTGGGCTTGTGATTGGCAACTGAAACACAAACACACATTTATTATTATTATTATTATTATTATTATTATTATTATTATTATTATTATTATTATTATTACTACTACTACTATCATCTGCAGAAATGCCCCAAAGGAATTAGTTTATGTTGGTTAAAGTTTTTTACCTTGTCCATTCTTCTCGTGGCCTGGACTGTCTTCATTAGATCTGGATTTATAACTCTCCAGTGTCTGCTCTGAAACATCATTTTCTGCACAGAAAACAAGTGTAATTACGAGAATGATTTTTTTCCCACAACTCTTTCTCACCCTCTGCCTTGAGCATGAAAATTCTGAGGGTCCAGTTATGAAATGGGGGTTCAATCAACCTGACCAGTTCAGGCTTAACACAGCAATTCCATGGTCAATATTCCAGGGCCATCACCCACCTCTCTTCCACACTCCATGAGCTTTTTTCAGCTTCATCATGAAAAGCAGGACAATGATGAGCAGCACAAAAATCAGGGCAGCCACCAGGATTGGCAGCAAGAGGTCCTTCTCCTTCTTTATGATGCCTTTGGGTTTGGGATCTTGCTCTGGAACAGAGGCAAGGGGGTGTTTGTCTTGTGAAATGTCCTTTGAGCCTCTGGTAATTAACACAATAACCTGGACCAGGCCAGATGAACGTGATAGAGGAGCAGAATTCACCTTATTTGACTTAATTTTAGGATATGAGGTCAATTTTTTTATTGTATGAATAAGAAAAACCGATTGAAATCGGTGGACTTGTGCTCTGGCACAACAAATAGCAAAATTTAGCTTTTTTTTCCCCCTAGATGATACAAATGGCTGTGTTTCTGTGGTCTCCCCCAAAATTTACAAGCCTTACAAACATTACCCTGGTGCGCTGACAAAGGGTTTGGAGGGGGAAATGTGGTCAGAGACCCAGCCTGGTGTCAGAAAGCTCCTTTCATGTTTGGAAGCTCATTAAGGAGTTCCTACCAGCAGTGAAGGTGGAAGTCACTGTGGTGTTTTCACGTGGCAGTGGGGCTTCTGTCCTGGGAAGTTCCTCTGTTGTGACATTTCCTTTGGATGCTGTCTCAGACCCTGGAGGAAAGGAAAGGAGAACAATATTTCTCTGAAGGACCAAGAGATGCTTAAGAAATGCTTATTTTCCCAGCAGCTTTGAAGCACCTGGGACTTCCCCTGACTTAGAGCTTTGTGCTCACTCCCCTGATTCTGGATTTTGTTTAAATCTGAAATTTTGTGAACAGAAAATCCTCAGAGTCTCTTACACATTGTGGAACTCAATGGTTCCCCTTTGCAGCCAAATTAAAACAAAGCTGAGCTTTGACTCTTTGGTCATTTGGGGGCTTTCCCTGTCCATCAGTTTGCTTCCTTTGCTGGGAAAACCAGGAATGAGTGTGTATCCTTCTTCTTAAAGGAGATATTTTGGTGTTCATATCCCTGGCTACTCCTTTAGTGTCTTCACAGCCCCCAGAGGTGCAGTCCTAGTGTGACAATCCCTGTCCTTTGCCATCACCCCCCGTGTCTGATGATGTAAATCGTACCATTGGGGTCACCATAACCCGAGGAACCTCCCAATTCTTCATCTCCTGATGAAGCTGCTGATCCTTCAGGCCCTGCACAGATAGAGAGATGAGTTCTGACTTTCTCATGGGCACAGACAATACATCCTTGTGTAATTAACTTTGATTTGTAAAGCTAAAATGATGATGATGATGCACCAAAACTTTGCATTTTCCTCCCTCTCAGGTGGGTGAGCACACCTTGTGAAAACCACACAATCACAGAGTGGTTTGGGGCTGGAAAAGACCTTAAAGACCAACTAGTTCCACCCTTAAAAGATTCAGGCTCCCCTTCCATGTGTGTTTATCAACACATGCATGAATTGTTTATCGTTCTGTGGTGTTTGTAATCAGCGATGTAGCACTTTTGAACAAAAATAAACAAAGAGTTCGTGCATTTCTAAAGCAGCAATTGACTTTTCACAGCAGGGACCTCTCGTGCCAGGCAGGCACAAAACCCTTGGTGGGGTTTGGCCAACTTCTTTGGGCAGTGGAGCTCTTGATTCTGCTGGAAAGAACTCGGTAAGTGCAGCGTGGTGCAGGCACAGGTTTGTGTTGTTGCACAGTGCCATCTAGTGCAACCCATCCAGAGGATCCCAGCCTGGATCCCACCATCCTGCTGCATCTGAGGAGAGAGGCTTTGGCTGCCTGCATGGCTGGAAACTGGGAAAGCAAGTGATAAATGCTGGGTTTAATGCTCCACAGTTCTTTGCAACGTGGGATGTAAAGCTGTTCTTGCAGCATTTCCACCCCGGTTCGATAAATTCATGGGACAGAGACCAAACTTACAATCAGATGTGAGATCTGGTGGGAGGCTTTGCTGGGTTGGTGTTGGTGCTGAGCTGGAACCTGCTGGACTCTCTGGTGCTGCAGGAGGGCTGGTTGGTTGTTTGGACCCTAAAGGAAGCCCCCCCCAAACACGACAGAAATCAGAAGACACACTTTGCCACTTGAACTGAACCTGGAAAAGCTAAACCTGCCCTACAAGCTCCATGCTCTGGGCTGTTTGGGTTCTCTGTCTGATCTTGGGTTACACTCACAGTCCGACTCTCCCACCCTCAGTTTCCCTGCTCTCTGAATATATTTAATGCTGTGAAATGAGGAATAAAATGAAGATGAAGCACTATTATGTGTGTTTTTAGAGCAGAGGCTGTGCTGCTGTTCAGACCTGACCCCGAGGAAGAACTCCAAATTCTTTTTGCCCCAGGGAACCTTCTCCTTTAAAAACAGATTCCACACACAGGGCAGCAGACTCTGGGCTTTGGCTTTCCCTGTGTATCTGTGCAATTCTGACCCCCTCAGAGCAGTACAATAGGAAGGAGCTTGGAAGGAGCTTGGAGTACCTGTCCTGGGGAGGTCCTGGAAGTGGAAAGATGCCATCAGCTTCTCTTCCCTCAGGGCTGGGTGGTGGATGATGCAGCTGGCTGTGGCGTTGGGCCCGTAGGAGAGGACTCTCAATGTACTGGTTGTGCTCCATTTCTTCCCATCAGATCCCAGCTCGTGCTTGGTGTCACCTGAACATTTCAGAAAACACTGAAGTGCTTTCTAGCTGAGGACAATTGGATGAAAACCTGTCCAGAGCCAATCTGCTTCACCTTGCTGTGCTGAAGCAGCACCTGCTCGCTGTGCATGAGTGGTTTGTTGTGCAAATGGATTTCAGGGGAGCCCAAAGGTCAGGTTTTCTTCCTCCCAGCTGTTTTAAGTGCAGGCCTGGCTGCGCTTCCTCTGCTCAACCCAAACCCCAAACCTCTGCTCGTGCCGTGACTCACACGGGGAAATTCCCCACACACCATCTGGAGTGAAATGTTCACACACCCACTGGCAATTCTGGGCCTTACCAGACACAATAAATTGCTTTCTGTGGGACGCTGGGGAGTCTCAGTGTCAGACAATATTCCCAGACTCTTCTCAGTGGTGCCCAGTGGCAGGATGAGGAGCAGTGGACATAAACTGAACACAAGTTCCACTTCAACAAGAGGAAGAACTTCTTTCCATGGAGGTGGCAGAGCCTGGAACAGCTGCCCAGGGAGGGTGTGGGGTCTCCTCCTCTGGAGACATCCCAAACCCACCTGGGTGTGTTCCTGTGTCACCTGCCCCAGGTGACCCTGCCTTGGCCTGGGTGATCTGCAGAGATCCCTTCCCACCCCAGCTATTCTGGGATTCTCTGTGCTCTGCAGCACAACTGAGATCGAGAAGATTTTCAATTCTATGTGACACCCAAGGGCGTTGAATTTGTGTTTTAGCAGCTGTGCATTTGTTACCCCAACCACAAAAATAAAAAAAAAGATTTTTGTGCAATATTTGTGCACATCGAGAAACGTGCACAGTTAATAGTGATGGGCAACAGTTACATTTGTACTAAATAAATATTTCTGTAACAGTTCTCCATCATCCCTGCAGTGCAGGTTTGACTTTTCTCCTTTTCCAGCTGGGGGAAGTCAAACACAAAGATTCATTGCCTTGCCAGAATGAATTAGGGAGAGCCGTGGAACCTGTCTGATGTAGCTCCTACCCCTCCAGGTAATACTGACTGTGTTTATATGATTTGGAAAAAGAAACATGCATTTCATGTGACACAGAGATGTGTTTGAACAGCCCTGGTGGAGAGGGAGGTATTCTAGATGTGGTGGCACAATAATTTTGACTGTCTGTTTATAATGTGGAGGTTCTGATGCTTTCCCTTGATCCCTTAAATGAAAGAAATTCCTTGTTTCCAAATCAGCCTTTGCAAATAATTACTGTATCACTCAGACCAGTATTTCCCAACCCTCTTTTCCATCCCCAGCAGGGTCATGGAAGAGCTCCAAAGGCTTTCAGAGTGGTTTTTGCTGGGAAGGAACTAATCTTTGTCAGCAACAGCTCAGTAATTACAGCTGATTTGCCCCTGCTGGGCCCTGGTGGAACTCAGGTGATGCTCGTAATTAAGATTTATTAGCTGTTTTCTGAATAGTATAAATATTTGCAGTAAGTGGTTAAAGCTGAGGATGGAAGGGAAGTCACTCCAGGCCTTCAAGAAGGAAGAGCCCAACTGTTAAGGTAAGTGGAGAAATGCTTTGTTGGATTTATGGAGATGTTTAATGTCTGAGTTGTGCGTTGTGATGCCACAAATAATTGACTTTATCAGGCCAGAACTGAGGTTGTTTCTGATTTGAGGAAACCCCTGGTTTTAGAAAAACACTGTGAAAAACATACATGAAAGCTCAGGGGTGGTGTGTTGCTTCCCTGAGCACTTTATTTGCATTAATGCCTTTGTGTCTGGCAGCCTGGGTTTTTTTTATTCACTCCTGATTTCTCTCTGTGTTCAGGCCAGCACACTTCCCTGTTGTTTTCTTGAGCCTTAGTTACAAAAAAGCCTATCTTGGGGGCAGAGGACTATTACAGGCTAAGCTTTGAATATGTTGCTTGATGATGCAAAATATGAGTTAATGTGTGAAAGAAAATGCATTTGCATCTGGGAGTGTTTTTCTCACACTTTGATACAGTTGTGCACCAGAGATGATAAGGCAGTGATTTTTAGAATAGTGCTATTTATAGTGATCTGAGAATAGCAGCTCTTTATATAGTTAAATGAGCAGAAGGGCTGCTGGTGTGTGTGAGCTGCTCAGCAAAGCTGAGGCAAATCTGGCTGCTGGTTCCAACAGAGAAATATGGTTATAATGGATTTGTTAACAGACTTTGTACTGGGGGGTTGAAAACTGTGTCTCCGGGGGTCTGGGCTCATTTCATTCCAGTGGAATTTCTTGCTCTCCAGGGGTTTTGGTGCCAGGTGTTGCTGTTCTGTGCTGAGTTTGAGTGAAGCAGAGGAGCCTCTCCCTTGCACAGACGCTGGGATTTAGTGCTGCCCAGGCTCCAAACCTGCCCCAGGTTGTACTAAAGGAGTAGTAGGGGATGAGTAGTGGTTCAAACTGATGTGTTGCAGAAGGTGTTTCACCCTCCAGTATTTTTAAGCTGCCCAAGGCTGGTAAGAAGGAATTGTTGGTGATCAACCCTGGTCCTTGAGCACTCACCTGGGAGCTCCATCCCGTTGTCCAACAGCCAGGTGACCCGGGGCTGGGGTTTGCATCCTTGGGTGTAGCAGGACAGTGTAATACCTCTTTCTGTGTCTTGGGATACTTCCAGTACTGGGTTAGAAGGAGCAGCTGTGGCAGGAAGATTTAGAGTCAGTATTGGGGCATCTTTCTCCTCAGTTTTCTGAGTGTCTGGGGGGGCTCAGCTGAGACCAGGATGCTGTTGTGTTAAGCACCATTAAAATTCCATGCAAAACTAAAGGCTTGGAGTTGAGGAGCTGGCTCTGTTGTCCTGCTCCTCTGGAACAAGCAGGGGAAGGGACTTACCCAGTACCTCAACAGGCTGGGCCTTGCTTTGGAAGGGTCTGCCATAGTAGAAGCATCTGTAGGAGCCTTCGTCGTGCACTGTGACCTGGGACAGCTGGATGGATAATTCATCCTTGGAATAATGGATGAGTTTGTACCTCTTGTCTCTTAAAACTGTAAGGAAAACAAAACCCAGCGTGCCATGTGTGTTGGTACATGAGAGGAAGGCAAATAATCAAAGCAGTGGTGAATGAGGACAGTTTTTATAATTGAATTTTTAAAATTCCTCACTTGATGTACCAGAGCAGTTTTTAATGAAACCATCTCCTAGGATATCTCTACTCTGCTGTACAGTTCCCTTTCTCTCTCTTGACTTTCTAATCTTTATTTCATCCCTCCTGGCTGACTTAGAGGAGCCCTCAAGGTCAGGCCAAGTTCCTGGACTTTTCCCACCATTGCAGCACAGAAACTGTAACTTTCTGCCCTTAAAATGAACTGAAACTGGGGGTGTGCACCAGTCACGGGGAGAAAAAGACCTCAAAAGCTATCTTTTTATTTTTACTAATTTTTTTTTCAGCTGAGGTTTTTGTAAAAATACAGAGCCTGGAGAAAATCACAGCACTCCCAAAGTGATTAAATACTAAATGATTCTGAGATAACCAGGATGTGTTGTGTTTGTAGCTGCAATGAGGCTGGAGGGAACTGATTCACAAAGTGGTTTTTGGAGAAGCCACGAGACAGAGGCTCCCTGGGGTGACTCAGAATGAAAAATGAAAACTTCCATGTGCAGGGTCAGCTTTGGTTTCTCCTTAAACAGGGACTGTTTTCTTTTGTAATACAAAAGGAGAATATTTGGTGTGCCTGACTTATCCAGGATCCAAATGCTTTGCAAACTCTGGTCCTCGTGGGTGTTGTATCATGTGTCTGACTGAAGGGTAATTGTGGGATGTTGGATTTATGGGGGGAATCCTCAGATGATGGAAGTTTTGTTCCCTTGGGTTAAAATCTGCTGCTGTAGACACCCATGGACATGTCCTTTCCCTACCCTTGTTAAATTGTGTCAGCTCAGAAAACCTCAAGCATCAAAAGGGCTGAAGCTTAAAAGGTGCAGATGCTTAAAACTGGAGATGGACAGAATCAAGTGTCTTGGTCCAAAATTGCTTAGAGTTTGTGGACATAAAGAACCTGTGTAAATAAAAGGGTTTTCCTGCCCTTGCCTACCTCTGTGGTGTAAAATAGCAAGAATACAGATATATGTCAAAAATAGAGATAATTGATGGAGAGAGGATTTCCCTCCAGGTTTGCAGACTAACAGACTGCAAGAGGGGAGAGGAACCCTTGCCTTAGGCTGTTGGGATTTTGGGGGCCTGGATGCCCAAGCAGCACAGGGTGGGTTGCAATAGCCCCATTTCCCACCTGGATTAGCTGTCAGGGGCTCAGCACGGAGTTGTTTTGGATCCCATTTAAACCTGAGGGTTCACACCCTGAGAATACTGAACCTGGGATCTTGGGTTCCCCAGGAAACAGTTCCACATCCATACAGGGGTGAGTCACTTCAAATGGCTAATGGGCACTCATCCCACTTGCTCTTGTAGCTGAGTAAATAGGAACAACAGTTACTCATGGCATTTTCTGTTTAGAAACATTGGCAATATTTAAGGGAAGCATCAGTGAGCTGGTTTGGTGTGGGTGTGACAAGACCTGGTGGCTGTGATTCCCAGAGCAACCTATTGGGCAGTTTCAGTGGGCATTGGGTGCCCAATTTGGATAAATCCCAGCCATTATTATCATTAAAACATACAGGATTTAACAAGGAATGTTTAACAAGGAATGCTGGCTGGGTACTGTGCAAATAGGGAAGGCCAAAGCAGTGCTCATCTTGCAGAGCTGTTTGTTCCAAGAGGAGGAGAGACAGGGACAGAGGGAGGTGAGGTGTAGGGAGGGGAAGGGAATGCAGTAACTGTAGCTTTGGCTTTGTCAGCACATCTAAGAAATCACTGCTTGTTTCTAAAAACTTTCTCTTGGTGCACTCCATCCAACTCCCTGGTGAGCAGGAGGGTGCCCAGGGCTTTCAGGCACATCCACCTCTGTCTCTCCTGTGGGACCAGAGTGGGGTTTAGTGCTGAGCTCTGGGTGCTGGGGGGAACTTCAGTTCACTGCTGAAAGCTCCAGTGCCAGACCCCTCCTGGGGGGGTTTCCATCTCATCACCTTCCTGCCAGAAAGGGCTCCACTGTGAAAGCCCCTGGAGGGGTTGGGTGGTGGGTGAGTCAGAGCAGGAGCTGGGCCAGCCCACCCCGAGTGACCCCCACCCCCGTGGAGAGTGGAACAGCAGCTCTTCACACTCACCCTGCTGGCTGTTGAGAAAAATGGTGAAACCACGAGGGTTCAACCACTGCAGAGCAGAGCTGGGGGCAGCGCTGGGGGGGCTGAAGGTGCAGTGCAGGGTCAGGTCTTCTCCTTCCTTCACAGTCACAGTTTCACTGCCAGCCCCTGGAAACCCCCCTGCCACAGCCCGAGGGGGGGAAAAAAACACCTCTTGAAGTGTGACAATAAACTTCACAATGTTTTGTACCCAGTAATACTGCAACTGTCCTTTTTCCCAAGGGGTTTTTCTGCCCTGGGAAACGTACCAGTGTGGTTGTACTGATATAAATCAATCACAGTCGTTAGAGAGGTCAGTGGGGACTTGTACCACAGGTTTGTGATCAGCACAACCAGATTTAGTTATTAAATGTTATTAACCATTAAAGGATTGGTAGTAGACCCATTTAATGCCCTTGCTCCCTGCATGTTAAAACATTCATTTTCTTTATTCCATTATTGGAACTCCATGGTCTTTGAGGTCCCTTCCAACCCAAACCATTCTGTGATTCTGTAATTCTGTGTTTCACTGAGGAGCTGTTGAACCTGATTTGCAAGTGTGTGAGACTGAGCAACGGAGGATTTTTTTTCAGCACCTCTGAAAAATGAGGCTCTTTTATTCAGAAATCATGATGCTGCAACTGCTTGGAAACTTCTTGCCAAGATAAGATCCACAAACCTGGCCTGGCACAGGTTACTAAAATGAAATTTCATTCTCTTCTCTCAGTTCATTTTACAGTAAAATGTCTTTTGCTCTCTCCAGACATTCTAAGATATATAATGTTTTCTGTGAAGATATTTGACCTGGAATGAATTACCTTCTCCAGAAAAAAGGCAAGCCCTGGAGAAATTACTAAGAGCAGTGCCTGGGTTGGAGTTAAGTAAATAGGCAGTAAGAGGGTTTTGCTTTTTATGCCCTTTTTATGTGTTTTGATTTTATTTTCTGGGTAGCTCTTTGCTGCAAGTTCCTACTGCAGTTTGGGGAAATGAATCTTTCTGGGCTTTGGGAAAGCTTTTCATGTTCTTGAAGATTTTAAATGTATCAGAAATGAAGCTTTTGTAGAGAATCGTTGCTGGAAACTGTTATTTTCCCACTGGAAACAGGGGAAGGACTTGTCTCCCTGTAAGACAATTGTTTCCCAGGGGGGTTTGTGGCCCTTGTGGAAGGAGGTGCAGTGTTGTTTGAGTGGCAGAGGAGGGTTGTCTGTGGTTTTCCATGGGGCCTTTCTTCATCGTGATGGTTTCCTGTCACCCCCAGCAGTGTGGGGTCTTTTCAAATCACACCTCTGGAGGTGAGAACAGCAAGACTGAGCCAGAAATGGGGGTGTTGTTTGCTTTTCTGAAGCAGAGCATACATGTAATTTCCATGGGAGCCCATGGCTTTGCCCAGCCCATGACTCACAGGTCAAATGTTCCCTGCACAGGGGGCAGTTGGACCTGGTTGTGATCTGCAGTCACTGGGGAGTGGGAGATGCTCCTGTGCCAGCTCCAGGGGACAGGGCTTCTTGTGCCACGTGTGCCCCACTTGGAAAAGCGAGGCTGGCATCAAATACAGTGAAATATCCACCTTCTGGGCAAGAAAGAGCAACAATTTTGTGCTAGAAATTGCAGGGTGCACTGAGCAGAGTAATTCATGCCTCTGGTTGCTGTTCTAAGAGCCCCCAGGAAGTGCACTGAGAACTCAGTGCACTGAGATGTGCACTCAGAGCAGAGCTCTCTGAACCTGTGGCCCACACAGACACCCTGTTTAAAGGGTTATTTTTGACCTGTGAGTGGAGCTTGAGTGAATTGTGCTGCCCAAAGCAGCCAGTGGTGGTCAGCAAGATCCAGGTTCATCCTTCAGGAGTCTGGCAGTGAGGGGGGAGAGGGTTTATACTCTGAGCAGAAGCTTCTGAGGGCATTAGCAAAGTATCAGCAGCAGCCCTGCTGTGGTTTCTGCTCCAGGAACTGGTAAGGGAGAGGGACCACACATTCATTCCTCCTGCACAGCTCAGGAGTGAAGCCTGCAGGAATCCTGGGCAAGGATCACTGTCCTGCTGTTTTTTTCCTTAAATCTTTCCCTGTCTGACACAGTCAAATATGAATCTCTCACACTTCTGTGTAGGAAAGAGAGAAGATTAGCAAAGCAGGTATAAGCTACATCCTCTAGCAGGAGCATTTAAAGTGCTTTTCTTTTTGCAAAGTACTTTGCAAGTGCTTTTTAAATTATTCTGACTTTTATCAGCCTCTTTTTCCGCAATGCACACACAGATATCCAAGCTATGGAAAGTAAGCAGTGATCTACTGTCCCAATTTAAGGGAGAATCCCTTGTTATCTCCAGTATGTCACCAGCTGCTGGGAGGTGACTTGGTCTCACAGATCCTGGTTTTTGGAGTCAGCTGAGACTCAGCTTTGGGAGTGGAGTCACAATATCTCGGTGTCAACCAGAAAACAAGGTAGCAAAGCTGGAACTCTGGGAATAGAGCTCTCCAGGCTGGACTGGGCGCAAAGGGGAGGTGGAGCAAAATAATCCAGAGGTCTTACCTTGCACGAGGAGCAGAGCCACGGCGTGCAGCACCCTGGTGACAGTCATGCTGTGCTCTGGGGACAGGCAGTGCTGGCTTCCTCTCTCTGCTGGGGCTGCTGAGCAGCAGCAGGTCCCTTTTCAGCCCGGGGGGAGCAGATTTCCCATGACTTCATCCCCACCGGGGTCTCTGCCCCTTCCCTTCTCGCCGCTGTTCCACTCTCCTCTGCCCCCACCTCACATTTCCCGTGTGTTGGCGACTGCTGAGAAATCAGTGACCTCAGAGGGCCCAAAAATGAAACTGGTGGGCGACAGGATGGGGGGACTTGGAGAGATGCACGGGGGGGGGGAGCAGGAAAAGGTTAAGAGAACCATGACCCTGTGATGCTCCAGCTGCGCCGTGTCCAGGATTTCATTCCCAAAATGGGAAGGCAGAGCAAGGTGGCTTGAAAATCTGACTGTGTGGTTTAAATCCCTGAAAAAAAAAGTCCTTGTGTCACTCAGCTCTTGCCCCAGGAGGTTTGTTTGGCTCTTTTTGTTGGGGTGAAATAATGAGAGAAAGGTAATTTTTGCTGTGTGTGGTTTGTGGCTCTCCAGGGAGGGCAGAGCTGGGGTGAGGTGGTTGTGAAAGGTTTGCTGAGCACCGAGCACGGGGGGCAGGGATGGGGGCAGTGAGCAGGTCCCACAGGACTGGTGGCACAATTTGGGTTCCCCGTGTCCCCTTGCAGGTCTGATTATTTCAGGAGTGATCTGAGACATAGAAAACCTTCTGTCCCCCCTTGGTCTGTGATTTTTCACAAGATTTTTCCATGTGTTTCATGGTGTAACTATGTGTGGTGACTTCCAAAAGGCTTTGGCACATCCTAAGCTTTCTTTGCAACTGCCCAAAATTTAGTGTAAATGGCTATTACTGTCAAAATAAACTGACTTTAATAAGGTCAGAATTATGGCTTAAAAGCTGTGTGCACTTGCAGGCTGTGGGCTTGAGGGAAGTGGACAAAATGGTTAATTATAAATGCATTACTGGTTTGGCTTCTAATTTATTAGAAACTGTTTCCATTAAACTTTCAGGTGGAGGGAAGTGCATCATTCTATTAGTGTACATCTGATTTATGAAAGTTACAGTTTCTATGTTAATCATAATATAATCAATTTTACTGGGGTACAGAGCTGCAGGTCATGAATTCATGGAGTTGGTTTGAAAGGGAAGAGTCTCTCTGGCTGATAAAACTATTGCTGGATTAAAAAAAGAAATCCAAATTTAAGTTAGCAGCGCTTTGGGTTTAGAAGTTGTGCTTCCATTCCACACATGAAATAAGTCTGGGGGGGGAAAGGCAACAAGGAGATGAGACCCCAGGGAAAACCACACTCGAGAGGGTTTTGTGCCATCTGCTGCCAAACGGATGAACTTCACCATCAGTGCAGGGAACAAAAACGTGCCTCAAATTCCAACACGCTCCAGAGGAAAACTGGAATAGGAAGGGTGTTTGGCATCTTTATTAAATCACCTATGAGACTTTTTTTTTTTTTTGTCTGACTTCCGAGAAATCCATTTAATGTCAGAAGCGAATTAAACTGCAGTGGTTGTTTTAACAGTTGTTAGCACTCGAAACTGAGATTAAAAACAACCAACCAACCCCCCCTCCCGCCCCCAAAATAAAAAAATACAGATGTCACAGGTAATTACAGCTATTTTTGGCAATACAATTATTGTTTTTTTTTTAAACAGCAAACATTTTTTTTTCCCCCTCAAATAAATACAATCTGCTCATACTAAAAAAAAAAAAAAAAAAAAAAACCACAACATAATAAACAGAATACTACAACAGGTTGAAAATGAAACACCAGGAAAGTTGATAACATCGAGTTTGAAGGGATGTCACTGAGTGAAACTTCAGAAAATACATTTGAATGGGACATAATAAAGGAACTGGCTGTGTGTTTTCTGTCAGGAAGCATGTGCAGGTCATGAATATTCCCCAGGGAACAAGTATTTGAGGAAGTGGTGAGCAGCAAGTAGCAATTTAGGGTGTTTGCAGCCAATCACACCAACTGCTTAATTAGATTTGTTTTCTTCATTGATTCACCGTTTCAAGCATGTCTGCCCCCACCATCTCATGTGTATTTTTAACTTAAAAATAATTTCCTCTGTGCTCAGGCTCTTTTTTTAAGAAACAAAGCAAACCACAAACCAAACTCGTTCTTTGGTGATTAAAAATTATCACTCTCACGGTAACGTTGACACTAAAATGTAATATCAGAGGGGAGAAGGAGGCTCCTGCTCTCAGCCAACTTCTTCCTGAAACTGTTCAATCTAAGAGAAAAGGGAAATAACTGTGTTTTTTTTTTTTTAAGTTATTATGGTCTGGATCCTCATTTTGCATAAAAAAAGCAAAGCTCTGTGATTTCAGTTGACAGCGTCAATTTGACTCTTTTATTTTTCTAACCCAACCCATGAGCTGCAATTAACAAAAATACTGGATTAACAATTTATTCTTGGCAGCTTTATTCCTTAATTAGGGAAAAATCTGGGAACTATTTGCCTTCAACCTGATGAGACTGTTGGGATCTGATGCAGCTCAAAGTGAAGGCAAGGGAAAGACTTGACATAGATCAAGTCTAAATTTAGGACAAAACCCTGGAGTGACTTAAACACACACTAATGAGCAGCAATGGAGTGAAAGTGAAGCAGCAATTGTTTTGTACCCTTAATTTCTCAATTAAAAATTTAAAAGGAACACATTTTTATTCTTTCCCCGCCCCCCTAAATAAACCTTACCAACATAAGACAACACAAAACCCCAAAGAGAAATCAAAATGCTAGAAGAAAATAAGATTTTTTTCTTTCTTTCTTGACACCTAGTTCGAGACAAGACTACAATTGTCAAAATACTTTCCCAAACATCAAAAAATATACTTTTTTTTTTTCTTTAAGAAGAGAGTATTTTACCACTACCTTCTCCAACAGAACATTCTTCTATATCACTATATGCAAAGAGCAGCTTGTACACTATTCAAATTGTGCACTCAGGTTTTGTTCCCTCTCTGTTTCATGCTTCTGCTTAAAAAAAAAAACCACTTCTTTTAATGTCACTTAACTGCAGCAGGGCCTGAGCAGCCTCCACTGCTTTGTACAGGCAATAAATACTATAATATAATGATTTTATTGCCTCCACTGCTTTGTACAGGCAATAGATATTATAATATACTACTATTTATTGCCCAAATTACATCTGGCTGGCCCCCAGCATGAAACAAAAAGCAATCTGGAGAATTCCACATCAGGAACCAAATTTCTTTTGGTGTGATTGTCAACTACTTAGTTTTTAAGCGTGGAGGAAAACAAGCCAGAAATGCTCTTCAGGATGTCTTTGCACAGCCCAAACCAGTTTAAATTACAATTAAAAATTAAACCTGACAGTGATAAACCTGCCCAGGAGCAGTTTGCTCTGTCATCCCATGAATTATCTCCCTGACTTTGCAGTTACATCCCTGGGATAATAATGCACTTACAAGTGGCCCAGGGTGTGTTACACGGGCAGAAAGGTCCAAATCCCAGAATATTCCTGTGGGTGGTGACAGTGGACAGGATTTTGCACAGGATGAGCTCTGTGCTGGCTGGAAATAGGTACAGAATCTGGTGGTCAAGCTCAATTAAACCCAGAGACAAGCTGAGCTTGTCTGAGTCTGGTGACATCTGAGTCTGGTGCATCCCGGTTTTGCCTCATTTAGGAAAAGGGAATTGCAGTTTGTGACTCCTGCTTCGTTCTGGCTGCTGGAAAGGCAGCTTGGGTGTGTCCTGGTGGAGGTGGGACCAGTCCTGCTGAAGGCTGGATGGCTTAAAATAAATCAACACGAAGGCAACTCTGAGCTAGGAATATTAAACCTACATCAAATTGACCCATGTGCCGTTCACACATTTCAAATGAGGGCTCTGACACTTTCTGCAGAGGAAAAGCAGGACAGAAGGATGCTGGAATGTCTCCCTGGTACATCTGAATGTGCCTTTGATGCTATTTTTTTTATTGTTACCTTGTTTTTACCCTTTGTTGCCCAGTGAAATTGTTGATGCCCCGTCCCTGGGAGTGTCCAAGGCCAGGCTGGATGTTGGTCCAGTGGAAGGTGTCTCTGCCCATGGCAGGGGGGTGGAATGAGATGAGCTTTAAGGTCCCTTCCAACCCAAACCATTCTGGGATGATTCTGTTTCTGGGAATACTCAGATTTATGGCTCAAACCAAGACAGGGCTATGCCTAAATAGCCTAAATCTCTATCATCCCACTTCAACACATTTTTAAGTACCTTCTGACAGTGATGAGATCCATACAAGTGTCTGCAGCAACATTTTCATCCAAGGCTGATGATTTAGATAATTCTAATCCAACAACCCCCCGCTCTGATGCCACTTTATTCTCTAAACTACCCACTGTGGTGTATTTTGCTTCTCCTGTGACACAGCTGGCACTGGCATCCTGCAGGCCCTTGCACCAGGAGGACTCCTCTTGTGATTCCAAAGATTTTAGTTAAAGATGGAAACTCTCCTCTTCCCCTTCTCCCAAAATCCTAACCCTTCCCCCACTGGATAAATAGCATCTTCATAGGCCAAAGCATGTTGCTCCTAAATTTAAGTGTACTGGGTTTATTTTTTTTTCAGCTGCTTTGTCTTTATGACAGATGGCACTTGGGAATTAAGGATAAGGAAGCAAAGCACTGAATTCCAGCATCTTTTTGAGTTTCATCATTCCCTCCTGGAGAGAGCTGCTTACTGCAGAATCTCACCAGGGCTGGCAAAAAAAAAAAAAAATAGCTTCCAGGGGACAGAAAGCCACCCCTGTGTGAATGACCAGTACAAAATCTCAGTAGAAAAGGGAAACCCCTTTTCTGAAGGGAATTGAAATGGCACAGATGCTTTAGGCTGTGTCTGTGCACAGGGATGGGTTTCAATAACCAAAGTAAAGGGAAAAAAACACCCAACCCTGAACTTTGTAAATCCTCCAGGTTTGGTTGAAATAGGTTTATTTTATCTCCCCTTAAAAGAAACTGCTCCCAGTCTTTGTTCACAACAACTTTTGATGCTCAAACTTCACCTGTAACTGATGGGAAATTCGGGATTGTCCTGTGGTGCAGGTCAACATCCCTCAACCTCTGCATCCAGCACAACACCCACCACAGTGCTCAGACACAGGAGAGGAACAACCTGCTGCTGGACCCTCCTTTGCAGCTGGGGGTGATGAAAAGGTGCTGAGAATTTGGGGGCTGTGAGCGCAGCCCCTGCTCACACGTGGGGCTGGAGGAGCCTGCTAATGCTCTGCAAAAATAGTAGTGGAAAAAAACCAGCCCCAGCCTCCTGAATGCTCCAGTGACACAGTGCTGGGTGTTCCTAACGGGGTGCAGATGGCAGTGAAAGTGTCACCAGGGCTCCCTCTGAGGTGGGAACGTGGCTCAGCACAGACTCTGTGCTGTGCAAGACCTTCAAACCTGTATTTTAATATATTTTTTCCCCCTGAAATCAGTCCCTTTCTGTATTTTAGTCGTAGGTGAGACTCTTTGCGTGACTGTGGCTGTGTGAGATACACCAGGACAGCTGCTTGGGTGACCCCCTGGGCATGGGATGACTGTTTTTCCACTGTCAATAAAACACAAGAGAGAAGAGACATTCTCCAACGCTTCCAAAGGCCATGGGTTGGGTTTTCCTGGCTGGGGTGGCTTTGCCTATTCCTGCAGTAAGGTTTCTCTCCAGTTAAAGCCTCCAGTTGGTCCATGTGTGAGAGGGAGGATGGGGGGGTCTGTGAGCTGCCAAACACCCGTGTCTCCCAGTTCTTCACAGGAGCAAAACCCCAGGTATGGAATCTGTGGGAAGAGAGATGGAAAGAGAGGTAATAACAAGCAGGGATTGAGCTGAGCTGCCTTCAGGGGTGAAGTCCTGCTGTGCTGCTGAATCATTTCACCACCTTCTCTCTTTCTCTCTCCCCAAAGCCCTTTTTCAGAAGGGGATTGTAGGACTCAGGTGTGACAGACACTGTGCATCTTTGTGTGTGCAAAACTCTGGGAAAGACAGATTATAGCCTTGTATCTTTGGTTTAAATATGGGCCAGAAATCAGCTGTGATTGACTGTGCACCTTTTTATGTGCAAAACTCGGGGAAAGACAGATTATAGCCTTGTATCTTGGTTTAAATACAGGCCAGTTCACACCAAAGGTGTTGGCTGACGTGGTTCCCAAACCCTGAAGGCCAGCACAGCTCTGCAGGGAAATATGGATCCTGCAGATCAGCTCAGGATACCCCAGTGGGGCCTGGCAGTGGGCAGTGCCCTCTCCCTGGGCAGGGCTGGAAGAAAGGAGTGAAGGTGATAAAAAAACTCATCATAGTTTTCAGTCCTTTCCTACGGCAGTGAGCGAGATGAGAAGGGGGAGTGCAGGTCAGAAGTGCCCTGGCCACTGTGGTGAGAGTGTTCTGGGCACTGTGGGAGTCTCTGCACAGCCCCTGGTCCCCAGAAAACCAGGGCAGAGTCACTGCCAGCCCACCTGGAGCTGGGCACCTGATCCCACAGTGACAGCAGGGATGCTCTCAGACCATCAGCCTCTTAAATCAACCTTCTGCACTCCCCTGACTGCTGAAAGGAGTGAAACTCGGGCAGAACAAAGTGTCTCTGTCTGGCAGAGCAGATTTCAAACTGCTTCTCCTCCTTGCAAAGCCAGAGCTTTGCCCCTTGGTGGGAATTACCTTTCGGACCATCTGCACGAAGTCCTTGGAGTTCTGTGGGGACAGCCCTTGGAGCTGGCAGGTACAGGCCTCCAGGGAGGATGCATGGGCCACTATCAGGATGTTATTTCCTGAAATAAAGGGAGAAAAACAGGTTAAAGAGGGAGATGAAGCCAAATTCAGGCACTGGTGCACAAGATCAAGCAGACCATTAAAAAAACCAGTTTCAACTTATCACGTAACAACACATCAAGCTGTGTATTAGGGAGGAAAAATGTGATTTATTAACATATTTAAAGCATTTCTCAATTTTCAGGATGATGGTTAACTCAGTGCTACTTAGTTTTTGATGCTTTCTGAAGAAAACAAGAATTGCAGTGAGATTTCATCTGTCTTGGGAAGCAGGTGCTTTTTGCCTACACAAACATCAATTCCTGTTCCAACAAACACTTTAATTCCTCTTGCTGTTTTTCCACTGTGGTAATTTCACATTTCCATTTCCAAGCTCCTTTACAACCAATGCCCCACTGTGCTATTGAAGTTTTGTGTGCAAACTATTAAAGCAAAAGCTTAGAGACAGATCAGTGAAATGAAATGAGTAGAAACACCAGACCTTAGAAACATCCCATTTCTATGTTGTGAATGAAAAATAACAACTAGAGGTTTGTTGTTTTTTTTTTTAAATCTCAATATTGTGCTTGGAGAAACGTTTTAAGGTCTTTCTGGGGGATATATTTCAGAGGAGGAGCTCAGCTAGAGGAGGGATGATGCCCCATCTGATGCTGGGAAGACAGCAGAGTGCAAAAATAGCTCATTTATTCCCTTGGGTTGGGCAGCAATCCCTAAAATACCTTGTTATTTAAGTTTATGGACCTTTCTCATAAGGTGAATGCATTTCAACTCATAGTTCTGACACTTGCAGGAGTTTCCAGTGTCTCTGGGAGAGGGATGAGAGATCCATGTATGGGAATTCCCCCCCTTAAGAGGGAAAGGCTGGTCAGGAATATTGGCATTCACATCCCAGCCAGCCTGGCTTGTTTTTTCAGCCCCTCTGCAGCACTTACCTTTGCCTTTACATTCACTGATGATTTCCTTTGTTACTTGGTAGCTTCTGCTTATGTAGGTGTCATAAGATTCAGAAACCACCAACTTGCTGACAGGAATATGAGGTCTGTGAGCAGAAAAACACACACAGTAAACTGGAAGAAGCAATATAAGTTCTAAGTGCAGGTTATGATTCATCTCAAGGTATCTGTTCTTTAACTCTCCTCTTTCCCTCAGTCCCCAGAACTTGTGCCAGGACCGCTGTGATGATTTTTAAACTTCAAGAAGGAATAATTGGGGAAAATGATAATTGTTTCCTCTGATGGGGATCACTTAGTGAAGGCAGCTGGGTGTGCTTGTGTTCCTCCTGCAGTAGAGATGCTCCTTTGTGTTTCTTTAGGCAGGTGTGTGGAAAAAATTTGGTTTATAATGAGCCATTTTCACGTCATGTTCAGCCCAGCAGCCTGGAACCTGCTCTGAGTTTATTTTGGGAGCCTCAGCAGCTCT